>NC_057392.1:70741685-71393576 GCF_019320065.1 Cervus canadensis
ATTACAGGAAAAAAAATTGTTAAAAATTCAAACATATGGAGGCTAAATAACACGCTTCTGAATAATCAACAAATCATAGAAGAAATCAAAAAAGAAATCAAAATATGTATAGAAATGAATGAAAATGAAAACACAACAACCCAAAACCTATGGGACACTGTAAAAGCAGTGCTAAGGGGAAGGTTCATAGCATTACAGGCTTACATCAAGAAACAAGAAAAAAGCCAAATAAATAACCTAACTCTACACCTAAAGCAAATAGAGAAGGAAGAAATGAAGAACCCCAGGGTTAGCAGAAGGAAAGAAATCTTAAAAATCAGGGCAGAAATAAAATGCAAAAGAAACTAAAGAGACCATAGCAAAAATCAACAAAGCTAAAAGCTGGTTTTTTGAAAAAATAAACAAAATTGACAAACCATTAGCAAGACTCATTAAGAAACAAAGAGAGAAGAACCAAATTAACAAAATTAGAAATGAAAATGGAGAGATCACAACAGACAACACTGAAATACAAAGGATCATAAGAGACTACTACCAGCAGCTCTATGCCAATAAAATGGACAACTTGGAAGAAATGGACAAATTCTTAGAAAAGTATAACTTTCCAAAACTGAACCAGGAAGAAATAGAAGATCTTAACAGAGCCATCACAAGCAAGGAAATCGAAACTGTAATCAGAAATCTTCCAGCAAACAAAAGCCCAGGACCAGATGGCTTCACAGCTGAATTCTACCAAAAATTTAGAGAAGAGCTAACACCTATCTTACTCAAACTCTTCCAGAAAATTGCAGAAGGTAAACTTCCAAACTCATTCTATGAGGCCACCATCACCCTAATTCCAAAACCAGACAAAGATGCCACAAAAAAAGAAAACTACAGGCCAATATCACTGATGAACATAGATGCAAAAATCCTTAACAAAATTCTAGCAAACAGAATCCAACAACATATTAAAAAAATCATACACCACGACCAAGTGGGCTTTATCCCAGGAATGCAAGGATTCTTCAATATCTGCAAATCAATCAATGTAATACACCACATTAACAAATTGAAAGATAAAAACCATATGATTATCTCAATAGATGCAGAGAAAGCCTTTGACAAAATTCAACACTCATTTATGATTAAAACTCTCCAAAAGCAGGAATAGAAGGAACATACCTCAACATAATAAAAGCTATATATGACAAACCCACAGCAAGCATCACCCTCAATGGTGAAAAATTGAAAGCATTTCCCCTGAAATCAGGAACAAGACAAGGGTGCCCACTCTCACCACTACTGTTCAACATAGTGTTGGAAGTTTTGGCCACAGCAATCAGAGCAGAAAAAGAAATAAAAGGAATCCAGATAGGAAAAGAAGAAGTGAAACTCTCACTGTTTGCAGATGACATGATCCTCTACATAGAAAACCCTAAAGACTCTACCAGAAAATTACTAGAGCTAATCAATGAATATAGTAAAGTTGCAGGATATAAAATTAAACACACAGAAATCCCTGCCATTCCTATATACTAACAATGAAAAACAGAAAGAGAAAATTAAGGAAACAATACCATTCACCATTGCAACAAAAAGAATAAAATACTTAGGAGTATATCTACCTAAAGAAACAAAAGACCTATACATAGAAAACTATAAAACACTGATGAAAGAAATCAAAGAGGACACAAACAGATGGAGAAACATACCGTGTTCATGGATTGGAAAGAATCAATATTGTCAAAATGGCTATTCTACCCAAAGCAATCTATAGATTCAATGCAACCCCTATCAAGCTACCAACGGTATTTTTCACAGAACTAGACCAAAGAATTTCACAATTTGTATGGAAATACAAAAAACCTCGAATAGCCAAAGTAATCTTGAGAAAGAAGAATGGAACTGGAGGAATCAACCTGCCTGACTTCAGACTCTACTACAAAGCCACAGTCATCAAGACAGTGTGGTACTGGCACAAAGACAGAAATATAGACCAATGGAACAGAATAGAAAGCCCAGAGATAAATCCACGAACCTATGGACACCTTATCTTTGACAAAGGAGGCAAGGATATACAATGGAAAAAAGACAACCTCTTTAACAAGTGGTGCTGGGAAAACTGGTCAACCACTTGTAAAAGAATGAAACTAGAACACTTTCTAACACCATACACAAAAATAAACTCAAAATGGATTAAAGATCTAAATGTAAGACCAGAAACTATAAAACTCCTAGAGGAGAACATAGGCAAAACACTCTCCGACATAAATCACAGCAAGATCCTCTATGACCCACCTCCCAGAATATTGGAAATAAAAGCAAAACTAAACAAATGGGACCTAATGAAACTTAAAAGCTTTTGCACTACAAAGGAAACTATAAGTAAGGTGAAAAGACAGCCCTCAGATTGGGAGAAAATAATAGCAAATGAAGAAACAGACAAAGGATTAATCTCAAAAATATACAAGCAACTCCTGCAGCTCAATTCCAGAAAAATAAATGACCCAATCAAAAAATGGGCCAAAGAACTAAACAGACATTTCTCCAAAGAAGACATACAGATGGCTAACAAACACATGAAAAGATGCTCAACATCACTCATTATCAGAGAAATGCAAATCAAAACCACAATGAGGTACCATTACACGCCAGTCAGGATGGCTGCTATCCAAAAGTCTACAAGCAATAAATGCTGGAGAGGGTGTGGAGAAAAGGGAACCCTCTTACACTGTTGGTGGGAATGCAAACTAGTACAGCCGCTATGGAGAACAGTGTGGAGATTCCTTAAAAAACTGGAAATAGAACTGCCATATGACCCAGCAATACCACTTCTGGCATACACACTGAGGAAACCAGATCTGAAAGAGACACGTGCACCCCAATGTTCATCGCAGCACTGTTTATAATAGCCAGGACATGGAAGCAACCTAGATGCCCATCAGCAGATGAATGGATAAGGAAGCTGTGGTACATATACACCATGGAATTTTACTCAGCCATTAAAAAGAATTCATTTGAATCAGTCCTAATGAGATGGATGAAACTGGAGCCCATTATACAGAGTGAAGTAAGCCAGAAAGATAAAGAACATTACAGCATACTAACACATATATATGGAATTTAGAAAGATGGTAACGATAACCCTATATGCAAAACAGAAAAAGAGACACAGAAATACAGAACAGACTTTTGAACTCTGTGGGAGAAGGTGAGGGTGGGAAGTTTCAAAAGAACAGCATGTATATTATCTATGGTGAAACAGATCACCAGCCCAGGTGGGATGCATGAGACAAGTGCTCGGGCCTGGTGCACTGGGAAGACCCAGAGGAATCGGTGGAGAGGGAGGTGGGAGGGGGGATCGGGATGGGGAATAAGTGTAAATCTATGGCTGATTCATATCAATGTATGACAAAACCCACTGAAATGTTGTGAAGTAATTAGCCTCCAACTAATAAAAAAATTAAAAAAAAAAAAAAAAAAAACCTTCCTTGAGCTTCTGGTTATGTTACCATCTCTCTCATTACCTCATCTGGATCTCACAACAAACTTCTCATACATTATTACCATTTTTCCACTGAGGAAATTGCATCTCGTAGTGGTTAAGCAACTCATCCAGATTCTCACAGTCATAAGCCGTGGGTCTGGGTTTCAAACCGAGTTATCTGTGGCATCGGAGCGCTGCACACACAGGAAGTGTTCAAAACACAGTCTTTTCAAAAACTGAATTGACTCAGGTGCAGCAAGAGATAAGGAAACCACTCTTCAAAAGAAGCTAACACTGTAGAGATTAGCGACCCTCAATATTTTTTCTTCATAACAAGGGAGATACCAAATAATTGATTAGATTTCAAAGATCATTGTGGATGAAGTATGAAGGAAATAAATGTGAGCATAATAAAAAAATCAAAACAAAAGGACCACAAAAACACTTTTTTCAAAATATATTTCCTCTCTCCTTTATCAGAGATGAACGTGTTCCTTTTTGCTGCTGGCTGAGTAGTTGCTTGGACGTCCTGATATATAAAACACCGAGATAGCAATGCTTGCTCTTTCAAGAGATGTCAGCAGAATGCGGGCCATGGGGACCTGCGGAGGACACTGGGCTCACTCCCCAGGCCACTCACTCACCCTCCATGCCACTGACCCACCCCCAATGAAAGGTATCACCTTGACACAAAGTGAAGGTCAACAGATGAATTCACCAGGGATAACCACACACAAAACTGACACCACTCCGTTGGAAGTACGCTGAAAAGAAGGCTGATTATGAAAACACAGCAAGCTTAAGCGTTCTTGGAAAATGTTCTTGGTCTCCTCTTGGTGCAGAAAAGGGCCCAACCTGGTTTCATATGCAGGGACCGACATGAGGAGTGGTATCATAATTATTACTGCCATTAATATTAATGTATGGATCCCACTTCTATCAACCTATCTTGATGACTTTATAATGGGTTCCTTGCAGGTCTGACTTGTCTCAGGCTTCCAGAATAAAATTGCTTCATCAAATTTGGACTTTCTTGATGAGATGCCTCTGGCTTCATCACGTGATCAGTTTTCATAGAGTTGAAAGCCGGCTGCTATTCCATTTTAATTTCTTTTTCCTTTCTCCCCTTGCCCTCAGGGATTTTGGATAAAAGAGTTTATTAGCTGAGTTCACTGGCTTGTCTCCCCAAAGCCTGAAACTATACTGCAAACTCAGCCAAGGTCCTTCCTTTGAGAGTGTGCCAGCTACGGAAGACAGACAAGCAGGTGCAAACTGTTTGTTCCAGTCAGCCTTCCTGCTCGAGAACATCCCGCCAGGCCGGCAAGAGACACTCACGACAGCAGAAAGTACTAGCAAGTGCCCATCCTTGTAGTCCATACACAATTCCACAGTCCAGTTTCCACAAACCTAAAATCCAAAAGGTTCTGAAAAACAAGTTTTTGCTTTGTTTACAAATCTTTAGCAATCTCACTTGGTAAAATCTGACTGACATGAATGGGAATAAAGCTATTTATAATCTTTATTTCATTTAATATGAATATTGACACATTGTGCTGCAAAAAATTAATGTATTTAATTATAAGATATTCCCTGCATGTGTGTCTGTGTGTGTGTCTGAAATAACTCTAAATGTCAAAGCATGTATAACCCCAGAGATTGTAGATAAGGAATTGTATACCCATCATATAAAAACACAATAAAAATCCCTGTTTAATAACGAAGGAAAATTTTGACCCCATCTTGACATTCATGAATTTCTATGTGTCTCTCTTACTGAGTTGGAACTTCCTTGTTGGCCTAACAGAAGTTACCTTACCATCACAGAAACAGTCTTAGACTGTGAGCTGGGAGAGCTAAAAGAAATGATTTACCCTCTCTGAACCTCAGTTTCTCATCTGTAAAATGAGGATGAAAATTCCAGTTTTCTAATTTCTTCGAGGGAAGGTTTGAGACTCAAATTAAAAAAAAAAATACATGCTCCATTGTTCATCTAGGTCCAACCTTACCACCATCAATTTGTGAGTCTTGATTCTCTCTTACTCCTCAATCACATTGGATACGTATGGAAGACCAAACCTAGGCAAATTTATAATTATATATGTGCGTGAGTTCAAAAGCATGTGTACGCACCTGCTTAGATTGCGTTAAGGTTAAAATATTGCCAAAGAAGACCTTCTGGTACTTTGATTCATAAATACCTTTGGGACTTCCCTGGTGGTACAGTGGGTAAGAATCTGCCTGCCAATGCAGGGGACAGAGGTTCCATCCCTGGTCTGAGAAGGTTCCACATGCTGCAGGGCAACCAAGCCTGTGTACCACAAGTACTGAGGCTGAGCACCCTAGAGTCCACGCTCCACAACAAGAGAAGCCACTGTAATGAGAAGCCCGAGCATTGCAACAAAGAGTAACCTCCACTCGCCTAGAGAAAGCCCGCACTCGGCAATGAAGAAATAAAAATAAATAACATTTTTAATTTAAAAAAATAAATAAATATCTTTGGTAACACCAATGCGTTTTTTAAAAAATGTTTTTTCCACTTTGAAAAGAGAGCAAGGCTGAGTGAAAGAGTTTATGCAACACAGCTGTGTATGGCGATTAATCTTAAGTGATTTGTATTGGTGGATCAAAGGAATATCCACAAGTAAGCAAATAAGATCCTAGTCACAGGCTGGAACTGGAGGAAGCAGAAACCAGCCCAACAAAACCAGGTATAAAAAATAGAGGAGATATAGAGTGAAGAGCAGGGAGTCTAGAGCTCTTTAGGGCTTTTGGCTGATGTCCATTTGCTTTTCATGTGGCAAATTACTCTCCGTTCTCAGAGCTTCAAAATGTACACCTGTGGAACATATGTATGAGTTAGCTACCTTGAATAAGGACCTCAGAGAGGCCTGCTGCTGCTGCTAAGTCACTTCAGTTGTGTCCGACTCTACGTGGCCCCATAGACGGCAGCCCACCAGGCTCCGCCAACCCCGGGATTCTCTAGGCAAGAACACTGGAGTGGGTGGCCATTTCCTTCTCCAATGCATGAAAGTGAAAAGTGAAAGTGAAGTCACTCAGTCGTTTCTGACTCTTAGTGACCCCATGGACTGCAGCCCACCAGGCTTCTCCGTCCATGGGATTTTCCAGGCAAGAGTACTGGAGTGGGGTGCCATTGCCTTCTCCTCAGAGAGGCCTAGAATTAAACAAAAGGACAACAATAACAATTTGCACTTTACTGACTGCTGACTCATAATCCTCACAACATTTCTATGCAATAAGTATGGTTATCACTCTCATGCATCCTATTTATTGCTATTTAACAAACCACCCTACAAGTCAGTGGCTTAAAATAGTAATTCCTTATTATCCTTCATAGTTCTGTGGGATAACAGAGCTCAGCTGAGCAGCTGTCTTTCAAGATTTTATGCAGTCACTGTAGGAAGTGTCTGGAGCTGGAGACACCTGATGACTCCATCGTGGTGGGCATCCTGATGGCTTCTTCACTCGTGTCTGCCTCCTTAGCTGGGATTGCTGGAACATCTGGAGTCTGGCTAGGCCTGTCTTTCACTGGGTCTTCTCCACAGCCCAGTTTGGGCTTCCTCCAAGCTTTGCAACCTAGGAGTAGTTGGATACCCTATATGGCAACATTCTTCCCATCCAGGGGAAGTTCCAAGGGAATGGAAGTGGAAGCTGCAAAGTTTCTCATGGTCTAGCCTCAGAAGTCATGCTGCGTCTCTTCCATGAATTCTATTAGTCAAAAGTGAGGCACAGGATCAATTCAGATTCAAAGAGAGGGGTTTATACAAAGGTGTTGATCGTAAGCCATGTGACTCAATGAGGGACCATCTTAGGAGACTAGCAAATAGAAAACAAATACAAATATCTATAATAAACCATGTTATAAATGAGAGAATTAAGGTTTTCAAGGTTAAGTTACTTGTTGCAAGATCTAACACCTTGTAGGTAGTCAAGGTGGAGTTTAAACCTAGCTCTCTATGATTCCACTTTGCTACACCCTGGCTTCTCAGGTGGTGCTAGTGGGGAAGAATCTGCTCCCAATGCAGGAGACACAAGAGACCTGGGTTCAATCCCTGGGTCAGGAAGATCCCCTGGAGGAGGAAGTGGCAACCCACTCGAGTATCCTTGCCTGGAGAATAACCATGGACAAAGGAGCAGGAGGGGCATAGTCCCATGGGACCACAAAGAGTCAGACATGACTGAGCACACACACATAAGAGAGTGCTACGGTGTATCTACTAAGTAAAATTATCTCTGAAAAATGACTTCATTTACTAAAACAGTATGTATTAAGGCACTGCACAAAAACAAGATCTCCATCCTCTAAAAACTGTATCTAGAAAGCTGTGGTATAATGTGAAAACAATACTGGACTTGAAATAGGAAATTCAGAGTTTGAATCCTGACTCTGTTCTAACTACAGGCATCTCATTTAAAATCTTTGAAACTCACTTTTTCAGGGTACAGTGGAGATAACAATGCCCTTCCTACACAATTGGTGTAAAAATCAGACAAAGCAAGAGACATGAGCATAATTTTGTCAGCGATAGAGTACTATATAAATGGTAGGCTTTAACTGAGAGGAAAGACATGGACCCACGAAAGGTTATGTAACAATGTAAAAGAGGAGGATGCCTCCTTCCAAGATGCATGCAAGTTGAAGTTTGATAGATGTCACTTCCAGGAAGTAACCCATGCAACTGCTGAGACATTGTACTAGGTGCTCTGTGAAACTCCTTCCACCTCTACACTCTCTGACAGCATACGTTTCCCTGGGAAACTCCAACAATTGGGACTGCAGGAGGCACTTACTCCTTCATAAGATGGCGAAATGACATTTTGTTAAGGAATAAAGAAGACACCAGGGTCCCAAAGAGCAGAGATTGAGAGAAAATTCACTCCTTACTTGTATTTCACCTTATTTCACCTTACCTTCAAAACGCTTGATGTGGGCAGATCACTTGAGAAGGAAATACTGTAGAAGTTCAGAGAGAGCTGCAGCTAAACCCTAGTTTGAACTTGAGTGTGACTGTGTCTGATGAGCTGGGCTCAGACTCCAGGAGGACAGTCCTGTAGGAATAAATAGGGATGGATGGAGGAGCAGAGCACAAAGGCAGGCCCTGAGCTGAGTCCCTCCTCTAGTCGGAGCTCTGGGGGGAGCTCACAGCAGCCGCAGGCAGCCACAGGCACTCACACTCCCAAGGTTTTCTGTGATGCTCTGGGGACAAGCAGTGTGTCTTTCAGGCAAAGGGGAGACAAAGAGAGATACAGGGGATTGGACCACTTTCTCCTTCCTTCCTGGAGCTCCATGTGATTTGGCACAGAAAGTGTACAAAGGGTGTTGCGTGGGAAGTGAAGTCACTCAGTCGTGTCCGACTCTTTGCGACCCCATGGACTGTAGCCTACCAGGCTTCTCCGTCCATAGGATTTTCCAGTCAAGAGTAAGGGGGAGTGAAACTCTGAACCATAAGGAGTAATGTGAGCACCACCTTGTTTGTTTGGATATAAATGAATTCAGGATACAGGACAGCTGACTCCTAAAAGAGATTCATCTATCCTATAGCAGCATTTCCCAAACATCTCTCCAAGGATTTGTGTTTATTCCTTTCCTCTCATATGTTCTAAACAGTGCATGTGTGCATGCTAAGTCAGGCTTCCCAGGTGGTACTAGTGGTAAAGAACCCACCCACCAAGGCAGGAGACATAAGAGACGCAGGTTCGATCCCTGGGTTAGGAAGATCCCCTGGAGGAGGGCACGGCAACCCACTCTAGTAGGACGCAACTAAAAACAACTTAGCTTGAATGCACATATGTATAGAAGTTGATTTGTTGCTTACAAAACAAAGTTTTTCATAGTGGTGTCTGGCTGTGTAACCCTATGGACTGCAGCCTGCCAGGCCCCTCTGTCCATGGGATTCTCTGGGCAAGAATCCTGGAGTGGATTGCCATTTCCTCCTCCAGGGAATCTTCCCAACCCAGGGGTTGAACCCACATCTCTTATGTCTCCTGCATTGGCAGGCAAGTTCTTTACCACTAGCACCACCTGGAAGGCTTGTTCTAAATACTACTACCCATGAAACAAAAATAACTTTTTTTTTTTTTTTGGCTGCACTGTGCACCACATGGGATTTTAGTTCCCTGACCAGGGAGGGAGCATCCTGCATTGCAAGAGCAGAGTCTTAACCACTGGACTACCAGAGAAATCCCCCCAAAATAAATTTTCAAGTTTTTTTTCTATTTTTTAAAAATGTCCAATTCAGTAGTTTTTTAGTGTATTCACAAAGTGACAGTCATCACCATCTAATGCCGTAACATGCTTATCACACCAAAGTGAAACCCATTAGCAGTCATTCCCCATTCTTCTCTCCCCACAGTCTCTGGCAACCACTCCCTTACTTGCTGTTGCTATAGATTTGCCTATTCTGGACATTGCATATAAATGGACTCACACACTCTCTGGTCTTTCTGTCTGGCTTCTTTCACTTAGCATAATGTTTTCAAGGTTCATTTATGCTGCAGCCTCTATCAGTACTTTGTTTTTATTGCCAAGTAATACGCCATCACATGGGTATACCAGATTCTCTTTATCCATTCATCAGTTGATGGACATTTGGGTTGTTTTCACCTTGGAGTTGTCATAAGCATTCATATGCAAATTTTCTATGACTGTATGTTTTACAATTCTCTTGGTTATATACATACCTAGGAATACAATTTCTTGGTCACATGGTAACTTTCTACTTAACTTTTTATGAAACTGCCAAACAGTTTCAAATAAAATATTTTGATCAGTAATTTTTGTTTTTTCTCAATGAACCCATAGACATTAATCATTGTTTCTGATCAGCATGGGATTATGCTTTTTACTGTATAGACATCTTACCTTTTAGGCACAAGCAGAGAAATTTGCAGTCTAGCCTATACAGACTCACTGTGGGCAAATGGTAGTTTTGTCTAGACTTTTTGAAACTTTTGCCAATAGCTCAAGTTATCATCCCTAGATTACCTTTGAAAGTCCACAGGGTCCTGAACTCCAGCTTGGGAATGGGGCAAAGAGTAAGAACAGCTTTTGGAAATGTTTTATGAGAGTTTAGGACATCTGTGCTTTCCTTCTCTTTCTCCTCTTCCCTCAATCAGAGACCTTTATTTTTTCACTCTTAACTAACATAGATCAATGGTCCCCATACTTTAGGATTTTAGGAACTAGTAAAACAATTTTTCAAATAGTGAAGTTACATAGGATTTCCAGCTTTCTATGTTATCAAACAAGAACAATTTAAAAAAATTTCTGTAACAATGGAGTAATTAAAGAAACCAACTCCAGACACTAGACTAAAAGATGGTTTTAAAAATTCATTTTAAAAATTGCTTTTATATGCTTACTAATTTATTTTTCTTATTTTGTTATGGTCCACTGAAAACAACCTCTTAGACCAGAAAGACAAATCTGGTCATGCCAAGTGGAGACAGAATAATGAAGTCTACACAGCTGTGTTAAAGTGTAAGTGATCCTAGCCTCACCTACCTTGCTCCCGTTAAGGACAAACTACCTGGAATGTTAGGTCCATGAATCAAGGCAAATTGGAAGTGGTCAAACAGGAGATGGCAAGAGTGAACTTCAACATTTTAGGAATCGGTGAACTAAAATGGACTGCAATCGGTGAATTTAACTCAGATGACCATTATATCTACTACTGTGGGTAGGAATCCTTTAGAAGAAGTGGAGTAGCCATCACAGTCAACAAAAGAATCTGAAATGCAGTACTTGGTTTCACTCTCAAAAATGACAGAATGACCTCTGTTCGTTTTCAAGGCAAACCATTCAATATCATGGTAATCCAAGTCTATGCCCTGACCAGTAATGCTGAAGACGCTGAAGTTGAAAGATTCTATGAAGACCTAGAAGGCCTTTTAAGAACTAACACCAAAAAAGATGTCCTTTTCATTATAGGGGACTGGAATGCAAAAGTAGGAAGTCAAGAAACACCTGGACTAACATGCAATATTGGCCTTGGAGTACAGAATGAAGCAGGGCAAAGGCTAATAGACTTTTTCCAAGAGAACACACTGGTCATAGCAAACACCCTCTTCCAACAACGTAAGAGAAGACTCTACACGTGGACATCACCAGATGGCCAACACCGAAATCATTGATTACATTCTTTGCAGCCAAAGATGGAAAAGCTCTATACAGTCAGCAAAACCAAGACCAGGAGCTGACTGTGGCTCAGATCATAAACTCCTTATTGCCAAATTCAGACTTAAATTGAAGAAAGTGGGGAAAACCACTAGACCATTCAGGTATGACCTAAATCAAACCACTTACGATTATACAGTGGAAGTGAAAAATAGATTTAAGGGACTAGATCTGATAGACAGAGTGCCTGAAGAACTATGGACAGAGATTCGTGACATTGTACAGGAGACAAGAATCAAGACCATCCCCAAGAAAAAGAAATGCAAAAAAGCAAAATGGCTGTCTGAGGAGGCCTTACAAATAGCTGTGAAAAGAAGAGAAGCAAAAAGCAAAGGAGAAAAGGAAAGATATTCCCATTTGAATGCAGAGTTCCAAAGAATAGCAAGGAGAGATAAGAAAGCCTTCCTCAGTGATCAGTGCAAAGAAAGAGAGGAAAATAGAATGGGAAAGACTAGAGATCTCTTCAAGAAAATTAGAGATAACAAGGGAATATTTCATGAAAAATGGACACAATAAAGGACAGAAATGGTATGCACCTAACAGAAGCAGAAGATATTAAGAAGAAGTGGCAAGAATACACAGAAGAACTATACAAAAAAAGATCTTCATGACCAAGATAATCACGATTATGTGATCCCTCACCTAGAGCCAGACATCCTGGAATGTGAAGTCAAGTGGGCCTTAAGAAGCGCGACTACAAACAAAGCTAGTGGAGGTGATGGAATTCCAGTTGAGCTATTTCAAATCCTGAAAGATGATGCTGTGAAAGTGCTGCACCCAATATGCCAGCAAATTTGGAAAGCTCAGCAGTGGCCACAGGACTGGAAAAGGTCAGTTTTCATTCCAATCCCAAAGAAAGGCAATCCCAAAGAATGCTCAAACTACTGCGCAGTTGCACTCATCTCACGCTAGTACAGTAATGCTCAAAATTCTCCAAACCAGGCTTCAACAATACATGAACCATGAACTTCCAGATGTTCAAGCTGGATTCAGGAAAGGCAGAGGAGCCAGAGATCAAATTGCCAACATCTGCTGGATCATCGAAAAAACAAGAGAGTTCCAGAAAAACATCTATTTCTGCTTTATTGACTATGCCAAAGCCTTTGACTGTGTGGATTACAACAAACTGTGGAAAATTCTGAAAGAGATGGGAATACCAGACCACCTGACTTGCCTCTTGAGAAACCTGTATGCAGGTCAGGAAGCAACAGTTAGAACTGGATATGGAGCAACAGACTGGTTCCAAGTAGGAAAAGGAGTACGTCAAGGCTGTATATTGTCACCCTGCTTATTTAACTTATATTCAGAGTACATCATGAGAAATTCTGGACTGGATGAAGCACAAGCTGGAATCAAGATTGCTGGGAGAAATATCAAGAACCTCAGATATGCAGATGACACCACCCTTATGGCAGAAAGTGAAGAACTAAGGAGCCTCTTGATGAAAGTGAAAGAAGAGAGTGAAAAAGTTGGCTTAAAGCTTAACATTCAGAAAACTAAGATCATGGCATCTGTTCCCATCATATCATGGCAAATAGATGGGGAAACAGTGGCAGACTTAATTTTGGGGGGCTTCAAAATCACTGCAGATGGTGATTGCAGCCATGAAATTAAAAGACGCTTACTCCTTGGAAGGAAAGTTATGACCAACCTAGACAGCATATGAAAAAGCAGAGACATTACTTTGTTCATAAAAAGTTCTGTCTAGTCAAGGTTATGGTTTTTCCAGTGGTCATGTATGGATGTGAGAGTGGACTATAAAAAAGCTGAGCACCAAAGAATGGATGCTTTTGAACTGTGGTGTTGGAGAAGAACCTTGAGAGCCCCTTGGACTACAAGGAGATCCAACCAGTCCATCCTAAAGGAGTTCAGTCCTGGGTGTTCATTGGAAGGACTGATGTTGAAGCTTAAAACCCAATACTTTGGCCACCTGATGTGAAGAGCTGACTCACTGGAAAAGACCCTGATGCTGGGAAAGATTGAGGGCAGGAGAAGAAGGGGATGATGGAGGATTAGATGGTTGGATGGCATCACCAACTCAATAGACATGAGTTTGGGTGAACTCCAGGTGTTGGTGATGGACCGGGAGGCCTGGCGTGCTGTGGTTCATGGGGTCGCAAAGAGTTGGACAGGACTAAACAAAAACTGAACTGAAATGATCATTTCCAAGTGGGATGTATTTGTCTCTACCTCCTCCTTATTAAGAAAGGTTTCTGTGCTACACATGTTCCTAGAGTTTGATTTTAAAATGGGGGGAGAAAGGCCAATAAGGAAAGACTAAAAGAGGTTAAGTTTGTCTAAAGAGCTGGGGATTGGGCTGGGAAGTGAAGAATATTGAGAAATCGGGAACAGCATCCTCTTAGGTAGTTTCCTTTGGGTGGGTGTGGTCCTGGGGATGGCAGATTCCAGAAAGGGCCTATGATGTAAAAGACTTAGGGAGGGGTGACAAGAATAAACAGGAAATGTTGCTGAGATAAAGTAGGTCCTCTTTACTGCTTTTCAGAAATATTTTACAAGAGACTGGAATTCCTTTTTAAAATTTTTTTCTGATGTGGACTATTTTTAAAATCTTTATTGAATTTGTTACAATATTGCTTCTGTTTTATCTTTTTTTATTTTTTTTTAAATCGCAAGGCATGTGGTATCTTAGTTCCCTGACCAAGGATTGAACCCATTCCTCCTGCATTGGAAGGTGGATTCTTAACCACTGGACCACCAGGGAGATCCCTGGAATTTCTTTTTTTAAAAATACAGAAACTGGACTCCATGATTTGAGATTCAGAAAGGTCATACAAAATGGGACAGTAGTTGATGTCCAGCTTTCAGAGCATCAATCTCCCATTACAACTTGTATTTCTTCTCTTCTCCAAGATACTTTGACTCTCTTCCTCTATCTCCTACACAAAACTTTTGCTTAGGAATTAAAGAAACTGTATTTGTACAGGATATTATGCATATAATATAAAAATATAAATAATTATCCTTTGCAGTTGGAATGAACAACTTTAATGACTGTCTTTATCCAATCTTTGGTTCATTTATTTGTTCATTCATTCAAAAAATATTTATTGAGTATCTCCTAAGGGAAAAAATTTTGCCTGAGGGCTAGCTAGATAAATTAATAAAATTAATGCCTAGTTCTTGAGTGAACAAATATTTGACTTGAGATATGTAAACAAAGGAAATTACAATGGTGCACAATAATAATATTACAAGGCACAGAGCTGTGGAGTGATCGATTCAGTCTTTGGAGGGGTGGGGCAGGGGGAAAGTTCAATAAAGACTTTCTGGAAGAGATGACGACTGAGTCTAAGAAGGTGGTGGCGTCAGTAGTGTAGTCACTAAATTGTCTCTGACTCTTGGGAATCCACGGTGTCTGACTCTTTGTGACCCCATGGACTGTGGCCCGTCAGGCTCCTCTATCCATGGGATTTCCCAAGCAAGAATACTGGCGTGGGTTGCCATTTCCTTCTCCAGGGGATCTTCCCAACCCGGGGATTAAACCCATTCTCCTGCATTGCAAGCAGATTCCTTACTGACTGAGTCACCAGGGAAGCCCTGCCTAAGAAGGTAAGCAGCAGCATATCAGGTAGATGAGGGTGGATAGAATATTCCTGGAAGAGAAAACAGAGAAAAGTGAACCATTCTCAGATCCACTGTAAAAAGTGTGGGAATGGTGAACGATTAGACTGGAGGGCAGCAGTCAGAGGAAGGAGATGCATTTGGGACTTTGGCATGGGCCAGCAAAGAGATTTACTCAAAGAGGCATAATGTGATTTGCATTCAGAAAGCTCCTACTGTAAGGTCATGGAGGATAGAGTAGGCGAGATAAAGAGAGACCAACTAGGTAGCTCTTGTAGCAGCCCAGGTGAGAGAATGCAAAGCCAGGCTATGATAGAGATGCCTCTGTGATCACGGTTGGAAAGGGGAGAGATTTCTTCTGCCTGGGAAGATCCGGGAAGATATCTGGGAAATGGGATTTGACTGTCCTGAAAGAACTAAACTTCAAAGGCACAAACAGAGGAAAATGGGGGACTTCCCTGGTGGTCCAGTGGTGAAGATTCCCTGCTCCCAATGCAGGGGGCCCAGGTTCGATGGATCACTGGGTAGGGAACTAGATCCTGCATGCCACAGCAAAGATCCCACACATTGCAACTAAGACCCTGCATGGCCAAAAAAAGAAAAAATGAACAACTTAGAGATAGTCTGTGTTGGCTCCAAACCCACAGTACCCAGCACAGATCAAGTCACATAGCAACCTTTTAGTGTCTGTTTGTTGGATGAATGGAAAATGAATTCCAGGATGTGTTAGTTATCCCTTAACACACCCCCAAATTTAGTGGCTGAAAAGAACCACCATTTATTTTTGTTTGCTTGTCTACAGAGTAGACAGACAGCTCTGCTGGTCTGGGCCCGGCTTGGTTGACTTCAGTGTCAGCAGCCATCACTCACTCAAGCATCTGCAGTCCTCTAGTAGGTTCGTTAGTGGTCGGTCAGCTGTCGGGTGGAGAGACAGGGTGACCGAGCCACGTGTGTCTTAGTATCTAAGTAGACTAGCCTGGGCCTATTCCCATGGTGGTTCTGGGGTTCCAAGAGAGTGAACAAAGGCATGCAAGGCCTCTTAAGGCTCAGGCTCAGAACCTACAAAAATTGCATCACTTCTGTTGCCTCTTGCAGCCCAAGTAAGTCACAAGGCCAACCCAGATTCCAGAAGAGGAAAACACCACTTCTTGATGAAAGAAAATAGAAAGTCACATTCCAAAGGGAGGTGGAGACTGTGCGGGAAAGAATTGCAGCCGTGTTTATAATCTATCACACAGGTAGAAGGAAGAGGCAGGGCAGGGTTGGAAGTTGGACTGTACTGAGCATCTTTGGACTTTCTCAGTGGCTCAGTGGTAAAGAATCCACCTGCAATGCAGGAAACGCAGGAGATGCAGGTTTGATCCCTGGATTGGGAAGATCCCCTGGAGAAGGAAATGGCATCATCAGGACAGCGTGGAATGACAGCAATCACTCACAGGCAGGCTGGGGGGAACAGTGGGGCAGGGAGCTAGGAACACATAGAAAAAGACTGAGCTGGATAAGAATGTAGAAGCCAGACCACAAAGGGCTTTGAAGGTCAGGCTGAGGATGTTTGGGCTGTGTTTTCCACTCCCTGGGCAGCTCTCAAAAGTTTTTGTGATAGGAAATGACACCATCAGAAGAAACCTCAACCAATGTGAGAGGTTGGGGGGAGCTCACTTTAGCCCCTGGTGCTTGTCGTTAGGGAGTGGGCTGTGTACTACAGCTATGAGAAAAGCACAGAGAGCAGTAAGGGCTCTCTTCGGGTCTCTCCATTATTTCTCCCTGCTGAGTGCTCCCTGGGTGGCAACTGGACTCAATCCAAAAGGCAAATAAGGAGCCAGTCCAAGTTTACTGAGACCACCACACGAGTAAAGATTACAACATTCTCAACAACTTACAACATGTTTGCAGCCCAGGCTAATTTTTAGCTACTACTTCCTCTCCTTTGGAAGTATTTTGGTCATAAAGTGAATGCAATTAACAATCTCTTATATTTGTGGGGCTAAACCTGGTGGTAGAGCAATTGGGTTATTTTCAAAGCCCACCCACTCTCTCTTTTAAACTTTAAATAAACTCAACACACCCCCTTGCACAGCCCTTGAACTAACCCAGGGGTTTACTCTCTCTGCTCTGCAGTGCTGGGAATTCAACCAAAGAAAGGCTAGCCATGGAGAGGTAGAAGCTGGGTCCCTGGCATGTGAATAGGCTGAAATTCTAAGCCATCTTAAATGACAAGTCCTTACCCTCTAGGGATAAACTCCTTGCTTTGATCTTTAAGGTGTACCAACATGACAAAATGCCCTTTCCCTGGTGGCTCAGATGGTAAAGCATCTGCCTGCAATGAGGGAGATCTGGGTTTGATCCCCGGGTCAGGAAGATCCCCTGTAAGAGGGAATGGCGAACTGCACCAGTATTCTTGCCTAAAGAATTTCATGGACAGAGGAGCCTGGTAGGCTACAGTTCATGGGGTCACAAAGAGTTGGACATGACTGAGCAACTTTCACTTTTTTCAACATGACAAAACAGGTCCCATCTCTCTGGCTAAAAATGGCAGGATTTCAGTGAGTTTAGCTCTCTTAAGAGGAAACGTGGGATGTTCTTCTCCCCAGTTTTCTGTCATTAATTCCTATGCATCCTTCAGAGTTCTCCCTTGACAACATGAATCCAGGACTGTGGCCATCTGCCTCCCTGCTTTATCACTAGGGTCTAACACTTAAGTGGTGCTTACTTATTATTAGTCGAATGAATATATGAATGAATACTGGAGCCAAACACAGGTACTCACCTGTGCTAGTTGTGTTTTTGTGGGCAGGTTACTTGCTTAGTTACTTGCTTCGCTTTCCTAAGCCTCAGATTTATCACATGTCAGGTGGTGATAAGAGGCTCTACCTGAAAGTTTTCAGGGAAGAAATCACCCATACAGGTTCAGCTCCATGGTGGATGCTCAGTAAACAAAAGGTGAGAAGAACAAAAGAAAAAGCCCCAAATTCTGGCAAGATAGAGTTCGTTCCAAAATGTGCAGAAGAGACATATGGAGCAAACCAATTCGATTTATCTGCAGCTGGCAGGAAATTGTCATGAGACTATTCTCGCTTTTTGGGTTCTTGCCATCTCACCAAAGCCATTCCCTTCCTCATTTGGAGGCAGGCTTTTGAAGTGCAGTCCATATGTCTGATGGCAGCATGACATGGACTAAAGATGAACTCCCATTTCTAAATACAGCTAATACCTACTGCAGGGGGTTTTCTTATGCACCTCTCAAAGGATCTTTCCAAGTCTTAACTGCCGGTACCTGAGAACATGACCTTATTTGGAAATGGGGTCTTTTGCAGACATAATCAAGTTAAGACAAGGTCATAGTGGATTAGAATGAGCCCTAAATCTAGTGACTGATGTCTTTATAAGGGAGAGGAGAGGGAGATTTAGACACTGAGATACACAGTGTCTCAGGGAGAAGGCCATGTGACTGCAGAGAGAGAAACTGGACTGAGGCACCTGGAAGCTGGGTTTCCCAGGTGGCTCAGTAGTAAAGAATCTGCCCGCCAGTCCAGGAGACACAGTAGACATGGGTTTGATCCCTGGTCGGGAAGATCCCCTGGAGAAGGACATGGCAACCCACTCCAGTATTCTCACCTGGAAAATTCCATGGACAGAGGGGGAAATCCCACGGACAGTCCATGGGGGTCTCAAAAGAGTTGGACATGACTTAGCAATCAGACATCAGTAGTAACAACAACACCTGGAAGCCAAAGAAGGCCAAGGATTGCTGGCAACCGCCAGAAGCTGGAAGAGGTAAGGGAAGTTTCTCCCCTAGAGCCCAGAGGGAGTAAGGCCCTACCAAAACCTTGATTTCAGACTTCTAGCCTCCAGAATTGTGAGGGAATACGTTTCTGTTTCTTTAAGTCACCCAACTTGTGGCAATTTGTTATGGCAGCCCTAGCAAACGAATACACATACCAACAGTGTTCTTTTTTTTTTTTCTAGTCCTTAGGATTTGTTCCCAGCCTTTCCTGGAAAAAGTTTCATAGCCAGAACAAAACACTTTCCGGTCACAGGACATTTTCAGACATGTGAAATCAATAGTCAGAGGAGTAAAGAAGGGTGACCAAGGGGTCATCAAGAGGAGGTGGCAAAGGAGATCAAGGAAAATGTGGGCATTCGCAGGGCCACAGTGGGCAGTGTTAGCCAGAGCTGGCTTTCAGCCGAGAAGGGCCTAGTGGGGCCGGCTTTGCCAGTTGTTACAGAAGACAGGTGCTGTGAAGTCAGCCTGCCCAGGACAATTGCAAAAGTCATGCAAGGTCAGGCCAGAAGCCAGGCCTGGAAATGCCCATGTCGGGCATTCAAGCATTCCTGCCATCCTACATCATGGGGGCTCTGGGTTTGCTTATGCTTGCAAAGGGCTACTTTGGCACTCAGGCTGACTTAAATCATTCCTGGAAAGCTGTGTTTCCTATGAGTTAATGGTCTCAGTCTGTCATGGACCTTTCATCAGCTGCTGGGGTATCCCCTTATGTGTGTATCATCTATGGGGATTTGGGTCATCCCCTCCTCCCCACCTTCTGTATCCTGAGATTGGAACCCAAACCCCCATGAGTAGGCTGAGCTCACCAGGGCTCAGGGCCAGATAAAGGGAGCAGCATTGTGGGAATGCCACTGGCTACTCACGGAGACACATAGAGGACTGGTGCGTGGGCTGTTGTAACAAATGACCGTCGTTCCCTCCCCATGACCTCTGATAAGGGGAGAAGACTGTGGCCTGTGTGTAATGTTAACTAAAATTTCAAAGTGAAAGCAAAGTCACTCAGTTGTATCCAACTCTTTGCGACCCCATGGACTGCCTACCAGGCTCCTCTGTCCATGGGATTCTCCAGGCAAGAATACTGGAGTGGGTTGCCATTTCCTTCTCCAGGAGATCCTCCTGACCCAGGGATTGAACCCAGGTCTCCCGCATTGTAGGCAGACATTTACCATCTGAACCACCAGGGAAGTCTTTCAAAGCACACATCTATTTTGGAAAAACTCCAAGCCAATGGTTGATTGTAAATGTTATTTAAAAATTATTCTTGAGGATCCTCTCTGTGCAAGACTTTAAGTCTATGGGTCTCAGGACTCAGAGATCATGACTGTTGAAGGCTCATAATTCTGTGTGGAGGATCGAGCCATGTGAGTCTTTGGAAATGAAGCTGGATGAAGGGCCACGTAAAGGCCAGTGAGAAGGCAAGTAGAATAGGGATCACACATCTGGTTTTGAGCACCTACTCTGTGCCAGGGGCTAGAGATACTGGGAATAAGTTAGGGTCTTGCCTTGGGGAAGAGTAAAGGCAAAATAACTTCAACATAAGCAGCCAATTTCTGGCCACTTCTCTCTTCCCACCCCCCTCCTCCCACTTCCCTGTCCTTGTCACTCTTGCCTATTTTTTTCACAGTATTCTCACTCTCTGAAACAATTTTGCCATTTTCTTTGTTATTCAATTATTGCCTTTCTCCCTCCCTGGAATGTGTGTCAAGTGAGAACTTCTTCTATGCTCTCCCCGAAGTCTAGTGTGGTATCTAGCACTTCACAGTTGCTCAACGAATATTTGTTGACTAAATGGAATACAGCCCAGCAGGAGTAAAAGAAGCCAATAAAGAAAAGGCATTAAGATTATTGGCTTTGAATCTGGATTCCCTAGGTTTGAACCTGAGCTCTTCTGCCTACTCACTCTTGGACCTTGATCTCTTTCCTTAACCTTTGTATGCCTCAGTTTCCTCAACTGTAAAATGGGGACACTAACATAATCTGCCTCACAGCATTGTTAGGAGGATTAAGTGAGTTCATACACACAAGAAACACTTCAAGCAAGGATTAGTAAACATTTTCTTAAAGAGCCATGCAGTAAATAATATCAGCTTTGCAGGTCATATGGTCTCTTTGCAACGACTCAACTCTGCACTTTCGGCACAAAAGCAGTCACAGACAATACACAAAGGAATTGAATGTGGCTCCCTCCCAGGTGGCACGGTGGTAAAGATTTTCCTGCCAACGCAGGAGATACAGGAGACACGAGTTTGATTCCTGGGTTGGGAGTAGGAAATGGCAACCCACTCAAGTATTCTTGCCTGGAAAATTCCATGGATAGAGAAGCTTGGCAGGCTACAGTCCATGGGGTTGCAAAGTGTCAGACATGACCGAGTACACATGCGTCCATCTATCCACATTTTGATTAAAACATTAAGAATTACAGCATAACATAAAACATATAAGAATTATAACCCCAAATAATAACCTATTGACTGGGAACTCAAAGTCTTTCTTTCACAACAAATTCACTGTGTGACTTGAAAACTCCCAAAGTTATAGTTTCGTTGTTGTTTAGTTGCTAAGTTGATGATGGATGGGAGGGAGGTTAAGAAGGAGGGCACATATGTACACCTATGGCTGATTCACGTTGACAGAAAACAACAAAATTTTGTAAACCAATTATCCTTCAATTAAAAAATTAATTAATTAAAAAAAAAGAGAGCTCCCAGGTGGCTCAGTGGTAAAGAATCCACCTGCCAATGCAGGAGACGCAGGTTCGACCCCTGGGTCCGGAAAATCTTTTGGAGAAGGAAATAGCAACTCTCTCCAGTACTCTTGCCTGGGAAATCCCTTGATGAGGAGTCTGGCAGGCTACAGTCCTTGGGGTTGCAAAAGAGTTGGACAGGACTTAGCAACTAAACAACAACTTCCATTCATATGAAATCTCTAGCAAAACTACATAACAGCAGAAAATAGATTGAGGAGCTGGGGTCAGGAGGAGAAAGGATGGCCCATAAGGGAACATGAGGAAACTTTTGAGGGATTTGAGAGTACTCTAAATTTTGATTGTGGTTATGGTTATGTGACTGCATAAATTTGCTAGAACTTATACTAATATACCGTTCAAGTGTATAAACTACACTTCAATAAAGTCATGAAACATAAGTGCTGTGTATATTTTTAAAGTTCAGCTAGATTATTCTTTCTCAAAATTGCATATTTGTTTTAGAAAGTGTTCACGGTATAAAAATGGAAAACAAAACCTTAAGCCTACCCACCAGAGATAACTACTATTAACATTTTTGAAGAGCTAAGATTGAAAAAAATAATATACCCTGAGAGTCTTCACTTAATGTGTGAGCATTTTACAAAATTCTTCAAAAACATAATTTTTGGCAGTTCCAAAATTCTGTTTCGTGTGCTATAGTAGTAGACTTACTGACCAATTCCCTGTTGTTAGACTATGAGATGTTTCCATATTTTACTTTTGGAAAGTTAGACTCTGAAAGTATAATTTAGCTCCAAAGTGAAAGTGAAAGTCGCTCAGTCATGTCTGACTCTTTGTGACCCCATGGACTATATAGTCCATGGAATTCTCCAGACCAGAGTATTGGTGTGGGTAGCCTTTCCCTTCTTCAGGGGATCTTCCCAACCCAGGGATTGAATCCAGGTCTCCTGCATTGCCAGCAGATTCTTTACCAGCTGAGCCACAAGATGCCAAAGGTTATGAATAGTTTCTAAGGCTCTTGATAGATATTTTAAAAGATCTATGAGATTCTTTCAGAAATAGCGTATAATTAGCATAAGAGAGTGACCACATTACTGCCTCTCTGTCAGCACTGTTTCCTTCTTTTTCTGTTTCGTCAAAGATTTCAGACTACTTTGATTTTTGGTAAGGCTGATTTGTTCTTAAGTGCTGTGGCCTTCCCTGGGGCTGCTCATACACATTCCAGTCCTTCTCCCACTGGGAACAGGATAGATTTTCATTTTTCCTCCTTTGAAAATAGGCTTGCTTTGCCCATATGACTTGCTTTGGTCAGTGAAATGTGAGTGAAGTAACATGTCACTTCTGGCAAGGAGTTTCAAGAACCAGTGCAAAATTTGCCACATATTCCCTATTCCCGGCCTGTATGACCATGAAAGCATCAGTCACAGTGGAGTCTCTGTTGGTCTGGGTCCTTGAGAGACCCTGATGACCAGGGGTCCCCAACCGACTCACACTGGGAGGTAGCGTGAGTGAGAAATAAACCTTATTAAATCACTGAAATTCAGAGTTAGTTGTTACTATGGCATAATCGACATTGCCTTGTCTCATGTATTTTTGTATGATAACAAGGTGAAAAATTAACCAAAGTCCTTCCACTTTAGGAAAAGGCATAAATTGGTACTAGGATTGTGTAATTATGAAACAAAGGAAACTATATGTCTTCACACAGCCAATGATGTTTCAATTTGAAAATAATTTCCTAATGCACTTCTATAAATAGAGTGAGGAAAGGAAGTTATTTGGTTCACAGGAATAAAGTAAACCATGGGCTTTTATGAAAATGGCTACAGAAATTCAGTAAGGAAGGGAAAAATCAATTCTGGGACTTTAAATTGATCCATGTCTAATTTGTTTTGTGTCCTTCTACTATTGTAACCCAGACAACATTGTGACTTCACAGAAGCACCCCACGCTGCTTTGATGAGAAGTGTCCAGAGGGGCACACAGGACATGTTATAGCAATCAAGCTGCTACCCAGGGATGGAGCCTTTAGTGTTTGGATCTCAAACAGGAAGTCATTTTTCTTGTCAAAGGAAAGACAATAACTGATCTTTCCCAAGGCCACACAAGCAGAAACACACACAGGATGTGGAAGGTCAGGTAGAGCTCCAGTGGTGGGGAAACAGAGACTCACATGAACAGCAAAGAGATGATATTTTGCAAATCGTATCGGCAGACAGGTCAGAAATGTTTTGCATAGGTATTAAGGGCTCCTAAGAAGTAGCCTCTCAGTACAAGTAAGCCTGATATTTAGGGCCAGAATCTACACAGAATCCACAGAGGTCATAAAAGGCAAGAAGAAAAGAAAAGGACCCAGAGGAATCGGGTGGAGAGGGAGGTGGGAGGGGGATCGGGATGGGGAATACGTGTAACTCTATGGCTGATTCATATCAATGTATGACAAAACCCACTGAAATGTTGTGAAGTAATTAGCCTCCAACTAATAAAATAAATAAATAAATAAATAAAAATCTTTTAAAAAATTAAATAAATAAATAAAATTTAAAAAAAGAAAAGAAAAGGAATCATGAAAAATTCCACTGGCTAAGTATTTTCACCCTACAAAATGGTAACAAAACTCTCCTACATACATAGTATTTTTTGCTGTCATACACAATATGTCATATGTGTATGTATACATATATACATACATATGTATTCATAGTTTGAGTATAATTATTCTCAAATATCTTTAAAATGCCTGAAGTTTCAGAACCCTCTGGGCACTGCTATAGAGAGATATCCGGGCTGGTAGATTCTTTACACGATTATTACAGTCAAGATTCTAGTGCCCAGAATGGGAAAAACAATAAATAAACAGCACGTATTCATCCCCATGTCTCTGTTAAACAATGCATTGCTTTGAGGGTTTTTGTTTGTTTGTTAGTTTGATTGTTTGCTTGCTTGTTGAGAAGAGATATTGGTAAAGTATGAGTGATTTTCTTCATTTACTATTGGGATATTTATAGTAACCTTGATGTGACTGATACAGAGGAAAAAAATATCAAATAGAAAGAATAATAGGAGAATTATAGCTAGAAACAAGGATTTCTAATGAACGTAGGTCACAACCACAAAATCAACAAGCAATTCTTATATTTGGAAGAATCATTAATGTTCAGATTTTTAATTTTGATTTCAAGTCATTTTTAGTGAGAATATAGAAGAATTTTTACTTTTCCAAAATCAGACTATTAGACTGTATCTTTGCTGGATTTAAGTAATCACAAAACATCTATTAAGCAGCACAACTGAGCACAAAGGGGGAAAAGAAACCTACAGATCTACTTCCACCGGAGAAGATAGTAAGGAGGTAAGAGAACAGGTTGGTTTTCTTCCCTTGTACATTTATAAGTAAAATGAGAATAATCCTTATGGCCGCAGGGATTGGTTTTGAAGGTTATTATGTCATAATAACAATAACTAATATTTATTGAGTATCTACCACACTGCAGACAATTTAATCTTCACAAAAACACAGTCAAGTCAGCTGCGGTAGACTCTTACACTGTAGTCCCCAGTTGGCCACATCTCTCCGTATTTATAGTCTTATGTATTCCTTTCTGTACTGATTCTGAGCTTGGCCATGTGACTTGCTTTGGCTAATGAGACATTGGCAAGCATGGTATAAGCAGAGGCTGGATAAGAGCTTAAACACTGGATTTGCCCTCTTGAGATCTAGTTTCCATGTAAAAAGCTCAGGCTAAATTACTCAGTGATGACAGACCATCTGAAATGGGGCTCTGGAGGATGAGAGGTCATCTTAGATTCTTCCAGCCCCAGCCAAGCTCCCTGTTGAATGCAGCTGTATATGTTATTCAAGCAAAACCAGAGGAAGAACAACTCCGCTGAGCCCCACCCTGTAGAATGATAAAAAAGTAATAATTGTTATATTAAGCCACTTTACTTTGGGGTGATTTGTTACAAAGCAATAAGTAATGGAAATGTGGATAATGTAATTTATAATTGACAAATATGGAAACTGAGGCTCAGAGAGTTTAAATATAATTGTCAAAGTCTTAGAGTATGATTGTCAGTTCCAAATACACCACATAAAATCTCAAGTCCTTTTCACTATGCTGTCCTCTAAATTCAAAATTGGATATCTAAATTTCTCTTTAGCTGTATAATAAACATCTCAAATCTAAAATGTCCCAAAGCAACTCTTGAGGTCCTCTGCCTTCTCTCTCTGCGTTCCCTACCTCCATACATGGTACCAGCACCCAACCAGTTGCTGAGGCCAAAAAACTAGAGTTGTTGGGAATTCCCCAGCGGTCTCACTGCCAGGGCCTGGATTCAATCCCTGGTCAGGGAACTAATATCCTGCAAGCTTCTTGGTGCAGTGAAAAAAAAAGAATGTGGCGTTATCATTGACCTCTTTCTCTGATTCATACCCCTCAACCAATCTGGTATCAAGTCCTGTCTACTCTGACTTCAAAGTGTCCTCTGAAACTGACCCTACTGCTCATCACATCTTCCTCAACCATTCCAGTGCTGGCTACCATCACGCCTTGAACTACTATCATAGCATCTGGGCGGGAGGGGGTTAGTGGGGAAACAGCAATAGAGAGAGCCAAGGGAAAAGGAAAAAGAGACAATAGAGCAACACCTTCTGAGTCAACAGCTCTTGCTATCAACCCCCCACCATCCCCATCTCTAGCACTTTTGGTTTTCTTCAGGGAAATGAGGCTGGAACCTAGCAGCAAGAGAGGTCTGCCTTCTCTCTTCCCCCTTTTCTAGAAACCCATTTCCCTTTTTCCTCTTTCTCTAAAACCTATAAAAATGGGTTTTAACCCGTTTCTGGAAAAGCACAGTAACTGAATCTTTGCACAACACCCCTCCACACCCCACCATTGATTTGAGAATGAGATTCTACATCTGACTTCAGGGAGATTACAAGGGTAGAGGATTATGGTCTCGAGCGGGTTTTATCCCTTCCTCTCACACTCAAATGTTGCTTTGGATTTTGAAGGTTTATTTCTCAAGAGAGGGGATCTGGACCAAGTAGGTGGGCGTGGGGGTGGTTAATTGACTAAGCAAGGCCAGGACTTCCCAAAGAAAATGCTATTTTTAAAAGAGAAAAAAAAAAAAAAGCACCAGGATGTGTTAGCCCAATAAATAATTCATTGGACTGCCTATTCACAGACTAATAGAAAAATATTGCAGAATGGCCTACATGTCAATCAGTGTGCAGTTAGTTAAATAAGCACTATGCAGATGTCACTTGTAAAACCCAGATTTATACATTAATTGTATGTCTTACCCAGGCAAAAGCATAATATCTAGTAACTTCACTTCAAATTCTATTAAAATCTCCCATGGCCTTGAAAAGGTTACCTGACATCTTGTAGGCCAGATCCAAGGCTGAATAGACATGTCCCCTGCCACTGAGTGTACAATAGCCAAACATTCAAACAACACTTGCTGCCCATACAGAGAAACACTGAGGGCTGTGATCCTTCTGGCCCACTGGAATCCTCCTGACTTCGGGATGCACAGCTGCAGCAGCAAATGCAAAGGCAGAATGTGTGTCTGCAAACACCCCAAACCCAGCTCCATCAGCAACTCCCACTCCTACCTAAACAATTTCCTAATGGTTTGATATGCTTTTGAAAGAAAAAGGATGAAGATGTACTATGATGACTATATTGCTGTTAATACTACTAAAAACCCTACTATGTCTTAGGAATTGTGTTAAGTGCTTTATAGGCCATTTTCCCCACAGTTATTTCTCATCACAACCCTTTGAAGCAGATCCTATTTTTATTCCATTTCTTTTTTCAGATAAAATGTCTAGAAAATGAAAAAACACAGAGTAATCAAAGTTAGCTCACAATGACACAACAAATTGACATCATGTAGCTCCTGGTGAGACCCACTCAGAAGGAACTAAAATTGCCTCTATGGTATTCTTGCTTAAAGTGCATACCTGGAAGTCAATCAAGATCAAACCCAAACTGAGGAACATTCTTAAAAATATTGGGTGGTACTCTTCAAATGCGTCAAGATCATGGAAGACAAAGACATTGCAAAGTTGTTCCATATTAAGGGAAACAAAATAAGACAATTATAAGCAGCACGTGGACGTGGACTGGATTCTGAACCAGAAAAGGAACATTAGTGGGACAATTGATGAACTTAAGGACAATTGATGAACTTAAGGACTGTGGATCAGTATTTTGCTAATATTAACTTTCTGATTTTTATCCCTTCTCTGCGGCAAAAAAAAAAAAAAAAAAAAATGACAATATTTGGGTAAACTAGGTGATGGGTACTCAGAAATTCTTGATGTTATTTTTCTCATTCTTTTTTTGCAAATCAAAAGTTATTTCAAAATTAAAAGTTGAAAAATGTAAAAAAGAAAAAAATGTATTTTTAAAAACAGTATAGCACTCCATCAGGGAATCTCAGGAGACATAGCAGGTGGTACCAAATAAGGAATGGAAAATGAGACTGTTTCTCTTCTCACATCTCTTGATATCATTTGAGGTTTGTCCTTGGAGTGGTTCATCCAGAAGATAAATTTCTCTTGTGTAGAATTGTGAGTGACAGTCTGTTGGATTTGGAAGATAACTTAGAGAGCTTCCCTGGTGGCTCAGACAGTAAAGAATCTGCCCACAATGCAGGAGACCTGGGTTCAATTCCTGGGTTGGGAAGATCCCCTGGAGGAGAGCATGGCAATCCACTCTAATATTCTTGCCTGGAGAATCCCCATGGACAGAGGACCCTGGCGGGCTACAGTCCACGGGGTTGCAAAGAGGCGGACACAACTGAGCGACTAAGCACATATACACTCTTAGGGGTCTCATTTTTCAGAAAAGACACCTGAAGCTCAGAAGGGCATGAGGCTAATGGACCTGAGGTCACACAACAGGAGAGCCAAGATTAGCACACGGGTCATGGGATACTATTTCTGTTCCACCACTTTCAAATTCTGAAAGAGGACACCGTTGTGCCAGAATCCACGGTGTAGGGGCCTCATCCAGTAGCTGTGTGATTCTTTCTAACTACTCGCCAGAGATTTGCTTCTGTGGGTAAGATACTCATTCATTCATTCATGTAGCATAAATTTATTGAATCCCTCAAGTGCCCAGCACTGCTTGAACGGCTACAGATACAGCAATAATCAAAAACAAAGTCCTCCAATTCTAGCAGACTGGCCTGGGTTCTGATCCATTTTCTGCCACTAATGACCTGCATGCCCTTGGGCACATTCCTTTAATTTGCTCTTCTGTAACCCAGAAAGAAAGAATTACTGAAAGATTGTTCTGAGTATGAAATAAGATACCAAATCTAAGCCCTTAGCAGAATTGTCTAGCATATAAGCACTGGATAAATGTTAAATAATATTGTTATTTTTTTCTTTCCAACCTGAGACCTCGTCAGTTATGTTAGCTGGTGGAGGTATCTGGGAGTGCTCAGAAATTCTATAGAATATTTCTAATGCATTGAAAACTCACATTTAGGAAGGTGAGTTTTTCCAACAGAGTAATTTTCCATTTCCCACTCCATTTCTTTGTTATTTTCAAAGGTAGATAAACAATAAGAAGAGAGGGCAAGAAAGGCCAGCTGAGAAAATTGGTGCTGAGCGCAGAATCCAAATAGGAGTTGTAATACGCAGAATATCTGATAAGTTTTATCAGATTCAAATGAGACTGTTCTTGAAGGCTGGTTGCATTGAGCCTCTTTATGGGAATAATTCGACTGCCACTTTAGCCAACTCTTGATTATTTCCACAAATGAAAAGAATAATAGACACTGTACATAAAACAAGGCAAGCAGAACTCACTAATGCTGCTTGGGGAAAGCTTCCAGGGCCTCCTATTGCTATGTTCTGAGAACATGATCCTTGATCCTCTGCCACATTCCTTGTTACCTGCCTCCTTAGGATCAGGTCCATCTAGGCACCCACCTTCTCCCCCCTCCCTCACCTTCTCCCATAGCACCCAGCAGAGGGCCTCAAACACAGAATGTGTTCGGCAAATGTATATGAAATAAATAAATCTATCTGGACTATAAATCTATAGTCAAGCAATGAGAAAATAAAGTCTAATGTAGTGTAAGTTCCTTCAATTCATTCAAAATTCTGTCCACACAAAGGTGGTTGGAACACAAGTGAATAGAATGTATTACAGTTTCTCATGCTCCCTATAGAACAATTTTCAATGAGAGGTGGGATATTTAAGGGTATGGTATCATATTGTCCAATCACAAACTCTTTAGAGAAATGAGAGTAAATAAATCCAATCAATAGATCTATTTGGCTATATATCCCAAAGGTCTGTGAGCAGACATCACTGATATTACAGTAAGTGTATCTTCACCTTCCTTGATAAGCAGAGATGAGATCAGTATTTCTTAAAGATGCTCCAAGTGACTATGGACCAATCAGCATTAAAACTCAATGTGTAGATACATTACGTGTTTGAGTACCTAGCCCAGTGGATCATGGCATTTGTCAAATCCCAATTTCAAATTTCTGGAGGAAAGAATCTGTGTAACTCAGCTGGGATCAGGTAGCTACCTCAATTCCAATCAAGGTGGCCAGGCAGGCAGGAACACATCGTTCAAACTGGTTTTCTGGACACCAATTCCTGTGGTGTCACCATTCCTGTGATAGTCCATGAAATTCTTCAAGAAAATGAAGGAGTATTATTGTAAGTTGGGCAGATACCTAAAACTGTGGGGCAACAAATATACAGAGTTGTTTCTACTTGTTTCAGAATAAAGTAAAGTACTTCCGAAGACCAAAGCAATGCAAACACTTTTTTACAACATTATTTGCATGAAGAGATAGATTCGAAAAGAAGTCATAAGAGGAGCCAGATGAAAAAGAGGTAAAATTGGTGCTCCAATTTTACTGAGTGAGCTGAAGCGCAGCTCACTCAACTAGAAATGAATCCCAAATTTAGCTGTAAGTTTCCTTGCAGCAAATACAAAGAAAGTAAACCAGCTACATGATTCATAAGATAAAACATACCAGTCACTAGTAATAGGGCAGTTCTTCCTGAACAGAGAACTAAGAATTTCTCTTGTGTGGTTTAGTGAGCCCTATTCTCAATGACCTTCCTGTAGGAAATAAGAAAATGAATTGTTATGACATCATTCTCTGTAGGTCTACAGCCCAAGGTCAAGGGTAGAGGGCAGGGCAAGTACAAAGAGCAGAGGGTAGCAAGTGGTCTGTGCAGAGCGCTTGAGGATGGGTCTCAACTGGTGGATCAGAGAACAACTTGTTTTGAAGAAGGGCTTCATTTTCATTTTGAAGAGAAACCTTCTACTTCAAATTTCCCTCAGGCCTGCTCTCTTCAGCCTCAACCCCCACCCTGAACCACAAACTCTCTGTTATCAAAGTTGGGTTGTTTACTTAACAAGAGCCTAGCAGAGAGCTAGAGAAAAACCACATTCGGTTGGTCCCCTTTAAAAGAGTTCTGAGGAAGTTCTATGAGGTTCTCTATGTTGCCAACATTAGTCGGCTTACAGAGGACAGATGAGCATTTGTGAAATGGGACACGAAACAAAAAGGAAACGAGAAAAGGAAATAAAGTTCAACAGGCAGAGCATTGCCATTTGGGGTTCACTTTGCAGAAAATCTGCTTTATCATTTACCTTCTACATAAACCTGCCTCTGAAACTGCCTGTGAGACTTCATTCTGAGTGACATCTTTTCTTATTCAAGCAGAACTTCTATCTCCATAAGTTGAGTAGGGTCAACATATTAAAAAGGAAAACAAAATGAAACGACTATGGCAAAGAAGGCCTGTTGTGTGGGAAAAAAAATCATGAGGATGGAAAAAGTCACACATGGGCCGTTTGGAGATCATTTAGATAGTTGTCCGTGCCTGCATGCACCCAGAAACAGACTCCTAATCTGTGTTCTTCTTTTCTTTTTTTTTTTTTTTTACAGTTGGCTGCTAGGTACACTGAGAAAGCTTGGGCCATCCCTGCTGGGGTGCAGAGAAGGAGGGAATGGCCTTGGAAAGGGGCAGGGGCCTTAAAGTCAGGTAGGCCTAGATTCTAGTCCTGCTCTCTTTGGTAACTCAACCTGTCTCAGCATGTTTTACCACCTCTAAAATGGAATAATGGGAATCCCAGGTGGCATAGTGGTAAAGAATCCACTTGCCAATGCAGAAGATGCAAAAGACATGAGTTTGATTCCTGGATAGGGAAGATCCCCTGGGTAAGGAAATGGAAACCTGCTCCTGTATTCTTGCCTGGAGAATTGGACAGAGGGGCCTGGTGGGCTACAGCCCAGGGAGTCACAAGGAGTCGGACATGACTGAGCATACAGACAGACAGACAAAATGGAATAGTAATTCTTTCCTGTTGAGATTAGAGATAATGTTACAATGTCAAAATTCAGAAATCATAGAGCACATAAATCAGGATCTGGCAAGGAAATAGCTGCTCTATAAATGAAGGTGGTCCATCCAACTATCCATTTACTTATTTTTTTCCCCTTTTCCTGCTCTTTGCCAGGTTTGAGTAACAGCTACACCATCAAGCTACAAACAAGAAATGGAGTAGCCATGAGAGATTTCATTGTAAAGAATTGGCCTCCTTCAGAAAACATCAGTTCCAGAGGAATATTCCATGCCTCCAGGGAAATGAACACACAGGTGCATAGTTTAATATTTCCTAACCCTTTAGCTGTTAGTAGCAATGGGAAGTGTAAAAGGAGCTGACTTTCTCCAGTAAAGGGAGGCTCCCACTCCTTCGTTCACCCTAAAGGTTTGCTTTGTGGACCATGCAATGGCTCTGAGGTATCCATTTAGCCATCTGCTGTCACCATCCTGTAGCACAGATCTGGTCAAATATCTACCTCTATGCTGTGCTTAATCACTCAGTCATGTCCGACTCTTTTCAACCCCATGAACTGTAGCCCTCCAGGCTCCTCTGTTCATAGGGATTTCCCAGGCAAGAATATTGGAGTGGGTTGCCATTTCCTTCTCCAGGGGATCTTCCCATCCCAAGGACAGAACCCAGGTCTCCTGCATTGCAGATGGATTCTTTACTGTCTGAGCCACCACGGAAGCCCTTCTACATCTATAGATATGGTCATATTTGCTTCTATAGATGCAGTTCTCTTATTCCCTCCCCTTTAGAAAAATGAGTTTTATCATTAATTGTCTCTATACTCTTTTTATTTTTATTTATTAAAATAACATCTCTTTACTTATTTGGCCACACTGTGCACCCTTTGCAGATCTTTGTTCCCTGGCCAGGAATAGAACCAGTGCCCCCTGCATTGGGAGCATGGCATCTTAACCACTGGGCCACCAGGGAATTTCCTGTCTCTATACTCTTGAAATGTACCTGTCTGACCTTTCTTGGATGCTTTTAATCCTTTGTTTATAACATTAATTTCTTTCTGATTATCAAAGTAATATTTTATTATTATAAAAATCTGAAAAATACAAACCAAAAAAAAAAAACCTCAAAGAGGAAAGGAGCGAATTCTGCTAACTGCCCCACCTAGAAATGTCCGGCCTGCTAGCATCTCCCCAGCCTTTTTGTATCCAGTACACAGGCATTCTCTTTCCCCCCAGCCAAATGAATCACATGATGCATTTTATGTTATGTGTTTTCTTTACTGTTGTTGTTTAGTCTCTAAGCCCACATACATACATACATATAGTATACATATAATCACCACTGTTTGGGGAAAACAATTGACACACATCACACTTATTTCACATAAATATTTGGTGGAGTTCAGCAGAAGACTTGGAAACTAAAGACCTGCTGGGTGTGTCATCCTGTGTAAGCTATTAAACGTCTCATTTGTAAAATAGGACAGAAATACGGTCCATGAGCATTACACGAGAAGCTGAAAGCAAAAGCAAATCTAAACTCTAAAGTAATATGCAAATGTGAAAAAAGCAAATTTCCCTGTAGCCATAATAGGAAGATGTAAAAGATGCCAATTCTCCAAATGATTTTACTTTCCATAACAGAAGTTCCCAAGAATGAAGCGTCTGTATTCTTCTCTGGGTTTACACTGCTGACTGAGTCAGCCCCAGGGCCTAGCTTCCCCCAGGCAGAGCCATTCCTGAAGCTGTTCTTAGACCTCAGGTATGGTGCAGTGGGCAGAACAGGCAGTTCATGCGCCTGACCATCTGACCCCAGCTTTAGCAGCTGCCTTTGCTCAATGAGGGTACATATTTAACTTCTCAGTGAGTCATTCCCCAAGACTCCAAACCGGGACAGTCAGCTTCGTCATCTATTTCACTTGATGGCCAGGAGGAAGTTTTGACGATGACGGAGGGGAGGGCTTTTATGACCCTGGGAAACACTTCCTCTGAACTGGTGTGGGAAGGAGGGACAGGGTGGTTCAGTGGTGAGTGCGCAGGAGTCAGGCCTGGGGCACTTTGGCTGGTACCGTCTCCGCCTGGTGGACTTTGGTTTTGTTATCTGAAAAATGACAAAATTTTTCTCTCTAAATGAGTTGCTTTTTTCAGCTTTAATTGAGGCATAATTGGCAAATATAAATGAGATGAATATAATAATTATGCCTATTATATAGTGATTTAAATTTATATACATAACGTTGCTCCAAAATCATTGCAGACAGTGAATACAGCCATGAAATTAAAAGATGCTTGCTCCTTGGAAGAACAGCTATGACAAACCTAGACAGTGTATTTATTTATTTATTTTTCCATTTATTTTTATTAGTTGGAGGCTAATTACTTTACAATATTGTAGTGGTTTTTGCCATACATTGACATGAATCAGTGTATTTAAAAGCAGAGACACTACTTTGCTGACAAAGGTCTGTCTAGTCAAAGCTATGATTTTCCCAGTAGTCATGTACAGATGTGAGATTTGGACCATAAAGAAGGCTGAGTGCCAAAGAAGTGATGTTTTCAAATCGTGATGCTGGAGAGAAGACTCTTGAGACTCCTTGGACAGCAAGGAGACCAAACCAGTCAAATCTAAAGGAAATCAACCCTGAATATTCATTGGAAGGACTGATGCTGAAGCTGAAGCTCCAATACTTTGGCCACCTGATACGAAGAGCCGACTCTTTGGAAAAGACTTTGATGCTGGAAAAGATTGAGGGCAAAAGAAGAAGAGGGCAGCAGAGAATATAATATGATAGATAGTATCACCAACTTAATGGACATGAATTTGAACAAACTCCAGGAGATGGTGAAGGACAGGGACGCCTGGCATGCTGCAGTTCATGGGGTCTCAAAGAGTCAGACACGATTTAGCACCTGATCAACAAGGACAACTAACGCATCCCACGCCATCTCTCTTAACCTCTAGGCCTCATGCTGTCCCACCTGCCTGGACCACCCTCCAGTCCTGTCTCAAACTCCAACTCTGGCCTCCTTCCCACACTGCTTTCTGAGATCAAGGAATATACTTCAGTTTTATATTCCTAGGACCTAGTATAGTATCTGGAACACAGCTGGTATCTAATAAAGGTTTGTTGAATGGAGAAATAAATGATTAAATGAATGGCTCTAATTAGTCATTGTGTGGCACAATGAAAACTTACATGAGTATCAGCTGACTCCAAGCCGAATAGGATTGTGTATATACCAAAAGTGTCCAGCATGATGCCTGGATCATATTAAGTGATATAGAAACATCTGTTCTTCTCTTCTTTGCTTCCTTTCTCTCTTAAAACATTTTGCACAAAAATTCAAATACCAAATAAAGACCAAAGCCAGGAGCCCTCTCCCAGAAGTTGATGGGGGTGGTGGCGGTGAGGAGGGAGGTGTTGGTTGAACCCACTTCTTGCAAGCCTATTGGTGTGTGCACTCATGTGTGCTTAAGGAAGGAAAAAAAAAAGGGCTTCCCAGGTGGCTCAGTGATAAAGAGTCTGCCTGTCAATGCAGGAGATGCAGGTTTGATCCCTGGTCCAGGAAGACTCCACACATCGCAGAGCAACTAAGCCCTGGTGCCATAGCTACTGAAGTCTGAGCGCCCTAGAGCCCGTGCTCTGCAAAAAGAGAAGTCACTGCAGTAAGCCTGCGCACTGCAACTACAGAGGCCGCTGCTCCCTGCAACTAGGGAAAAGTCTGTACGGCAATGAAGACCCAGATCAGCCAAAATTAAAAAAAAGAAAAAAATACATCTCTTACCTAGCTGTTGGTGTCTAATGCCAGCACTACCTTGGAACTGGTGAGTGTGGTGTTTTTGTTTTTGTTTTAAATATCAGCAATATCAATCTATTTTGATTAACTGAATAAAGGTAAAGAATGATTTCCCGCCATCTACCTAAAAGTCATGGTTTCCAAGAGCATCACCACACTCAAAACAAGGCTCTGCCATCATCAAAAATAATTTATTGCTGGCTACTTAGAAAAGATTGATTTTCCTTTTATCTTATAGTCTAATTTTCATTTCAAGCTGCTTTAAATAAAAGTTTAAAATATTTTGGACATTTGGAAGACTAGTACTAGCACCATGATCATCCATATATCTACTACCCAGAAAAGGGTTTCGAAGCCTCAGGGCTAGGACATTTGCATACAGATAATTGTCTGTTGTACTCTCTAGATGTTTAGCAGAATTCTTGGCTTCTACTTACTACATGCCAGTAGCAACACCACCCCTAACTTGTGACAGCCAGAAATGTCTCCAAACACTGCCAGATATTTCCTAGGAAGCAAAATCATTTCCTCCCACTGCCCTCCCCATTTATAATCACTTAGATCAAACAGTTACCATTTTGCTGTATTTGCTTTATTATACAATTAAAAAAAAAATTGAAAATAAGTTGCATGCTGGCAGTTTACCTCCATATACTTTAGCAGGCATCTCCTAAATTTAAGAATCTTGACCTGCATAATTTACCATGACACATTCAAGAATATTTAGAAATCTCCAATATTATCTAATACCCAGTCCACAGACTACTTGTACAAAGCAGTACTGGTCTTTGAGTCTGGAAAAGGAAGATATACTTACTGATTAATTTTGGTCCTAAATCTGAGAAATGAATGATTATACAGTTGTCTTTGTTTAGGTTGGGACAAGAAATTTGATTTCGAATAGCTTCTCTTACCTTCAGTGTTCTGGTCAAGGTTTCATGATCAAATTACGGCACAATTGAATCAAGACACTTGGTGATTTTTAAAAAAATAACAAAAATGAAAACAAAGTCCCTTTAAAAAATGAACCATGGAGCACATGGATTGGCTGGCTGTATACCTTAGTACTTTCAAACTCTAGATACTTTCATTTTCTCTTTCCATCATTTCCTCCCTCACTTTTTTTTTATATATAGCTTTGACAACTGGTACATCATTCTACGTTTAATTCTTTTCTTTTATTTATTAGGCTGCACTGGATCTTAGTTGCAGCATGCAAACTCTTAGTTGTGGCATGTGGGATCTAGTTCCCTGACTAGGGATCAAACCTGGGCCCCCGGCCTTGGGAGCTTGGGGGCCCAAGTGACTGGAGTCCCAAGTGTCTGAACAATCAAGGGAAGTCCCTCTATGGTTAATTTTTATTTGACTCTTCATTTCCTTTCCCCACCCCTTGTCCTTTATTCACAATTCTTTGCAAATCTATAGCTTTGGAAGATTTAAACTGTTACCTTCCTCTCACTTGCACCAAAGATCCTGCGATTTGCTGCAGAAAAATCATCCAGGTTGATGTTTCTCTAAATCCTGGTCCCTGTATTTACCTGGGCCTCACACAGCTCCTATTTGCTTTCTATCTCCATGAGTGACACTGGCCCGTTTTGATTGCCCAAGGCTAAAATCAGGAGACATCCTAGATAGCCCTCAATCTCACCCTGGGTCTCCAATTGATATCAAGCGCTACAAAAGCTCTCCTTTCTAGATGTGTCTCAGTCCCACACACATATACTCACTGCCCACGTGCCCGTGTGACTGCAACAGCCTCATAATCAACCTCTCTGCCTCCAGTCTTACATCTCTCTAGTTCATTTGACAGGAGGCAATCACCCTAATCTTTCCAATATGCAAATTTAATCCATCAATTGTTTGTTGTTATCCTTAGAATAAAGTCCAAACTCTAACTTGGTCAGCTGTCTCTTTGTTACCTGCCAACCTCTCCAGACTCACGACAACCCTTTGCTCTCAGCACCACCCACCGACAGACTTAATGCTACAAACACAGTGTCTTTACTTAAATGCTTCAAATGAGCTACCTGGTCACTTTTCAAACTTTGGATATACAGTTTTCTCTGCCTGCAGATTAATGTCAACCATTGTCTTAAAACTGTTGGAAATTATTGTTTATTCTACACTATGATAGGCCAAAACCTCTTTTATTAATCATAGAAGTTCCTTATGGTTTATATTGATGTACTACTTCATACCTTTTTTATATAAATAAAGTTTGGTGTGAAAGTCACTCAGTCGTATCCGACTCTCTGTGACCCCATGGACTGGCCATGGAATTCTCCAGGCCAGAATACTCGAGTGGGTAGCCGTTCCCTTCTCCAGGGGATAGTCCCAAACCAGGGATTGAACCCAGGTCTCCCTCATTGCAGGCTGATTCTTAACCAGCTGAACTACCAGGGAAGCCTGGTAGTTTGGTGTAGGAGCAATATATATTCATCCCAGAAAACTGAGAAAAGTATATATGAATGTTGTGTGTGTGTATATATGTAGATAGACATAGATATATAGATATATAGAGACATATATAGATAGATATATATAGACATAGATAAAGATAGATTTAAAAAAGAGGGCCATCCTGTACATATATATTTTTAAACCAAACACTTTTCTTTGTGCTTAAAGTTTTAGTTAATAATTTAATAAACATCCAATTATCTGCTCCTCATAATCATAACGGTAGCAAACTGTAAGAAACCACCATGGCTTCACATGAGAATTGTTTTTGCATTTTGAAGAACTTCCTGCAACATTCTAGCTACCTTATTTATTTATTTTTTTATTGTGGTAAAATATTCATGACACAAAATTTACCATTTTAATCACTTCAAAGTACAGAGTTCAATGGCATTAAGTACATTCACAATGCTGTGTAGCCATCACTACTGTCCACTTCTAGAACTTTCCATCAACTCAAACAGAAACCCTGTACCCATTAAACAATGACTCCCCAATCCTCCCTTCCCAGCCCCTGGTAACTTGTACACATTGTAATCGTTTTCACTTAATCCCACACCTTTAACTATTGTACAACATAATTTTTAATTATTGCAAATATCTGGTTGATTACATCATAATTTATTTAACTGGGCTCCTGTGTTAAGATTTTTAGATTATGTCCAATTCTAATTTTTCACTCTCAAAACAATACACTGAACTTTCTTGCCTTATTGTTTGTTAAGCAGTTTTTATCTTCTCAAACCCTGAGAGGATTCAGAATCAATCATGTTACTGCCACATTTAGGATGAGGAAATTCTAGGGCAGTGAAACTACTCTGTATGATATCATAATGATGGATATGTTATTATATATTTGTCCAAATACATAGAATGGACAACACCAGGAATGAACTGTAATGTTAACTATGGACTTTGAGTGATTATGATGTGTGATATGTCAAAGGAGATTCATCAGTTGTAAATTCCCTTCTCCAGGGGAATCTTTCCAACCCAGAGAACAAACCCAGTCTCTTGTATTGCAGGCAGATTCTTTACCATCTGAGTCACTAGGGAAGCCCACTCTGATGGGGGATCTTGCTAATGGGAGAAGTTATGTGTAGGGGTAGATGGTATACAGGAAATCTCTATACTTCCTCCTCAATTTTCATATGAGCCTAAAATCACTCTAAAATTATCTTAATAAAAACAAGGAAATAATGTTCACATAGAGATTCTGTGTTGTCCAGTGTCTCAGGGTCAGGAAGGGGAGAGCTGGACCTGGTGTCCAGGGCCTCTAAGCCCATGCCACTGTTCTATCCTGTCTCTGACAGTCTCGCCATTTCTCAACTTAGCAGAGATGGCAGTTTGGACAGAATGGAGTATCAAGAGACAACAAGCACGTGTGGAGATATGGCGGAACAGAGCTGCCAAGCCTGGATTAAGGAGGAAGAGTGCAGACTGAAGATAACATAGGCAAGGGAGTTGTGAAATGCTCATGGCCAGCAAGTCAAACTGGAATACCACAGGTCAAAGCGAGGGCGGGCAGTGACAGGGCTGTAACAAGCTCTGAAGGAAGCTATATGTAAGGACGGGCACCACCCCATGTCCCAGTCCCCAAAAGTCCTCTCTGAACAACTTGCTGGCTCACCCATGAACTATGTGCAGCTTGATCATGAATATGGAAGCAATAATCCTGTTTTGGGAACTGTTTTGAACAAATCTAACACCACAGACATTTAGACACAGTAAGATTAGGCAGGTTAGTTAAAATTCCAGTCATCTTTGCTTTTTGGTCACACTGATGTTATCTTGGTGGGAAAACCCTGATAGTTAAAGCAGACTGTCTTTGGTGGATGCATCTAGAGACAATCATACAGGGTGAAGTAAGTCAGAAAGAGAAAAAGCAATCCTGTATATCGACACGATCTATGTGGAATCTGAAAAAAATTGGTATAGATGATCTTTTTTTTTTTTTTTTAGATGATCTTATTTACAAAGCAGAAATAAAGACACAGATGTAGAGAATGAACATATGGATACCAACAGGGTATGGTGTGGGGGGCTGGAATGAATTGGAAGATTTGAATTGACATGTATATACTATTGATAGAGGTATAAAATAGATGACTAATGAGAACCCACTGTATAGCATAGGGAACTCTACTTAATGCTCTGTGGTGACCTAAACGAGAAGGATGTCCAAAAAGGAGAGGATATGTGTGTATGTATAGCTTATTCATTTTACTGTAGAAACCATCACAATATTGTAAAGCAACTACAATCCAATAAAATTTTTAAAAAATAAAGCAGACTATCTTTTGAACTTCAAACAATAACTTATTATTTCTTCATAAATACAATTTTTGTGTGTGAAAAAAAAAAATAAAACATTAAGTCCAGAGTGGAAAAACACAAGGGATCCTTCAAAGCCAAGAGTTTCTCACTTTCCAACTTTTCAGCCAGTTAATGCTGACTTTTTGACATTTTCATTTACATAATTTTGCTTAATTTGAGTTTCTATGAAACCAGAGACTGGGATGAGGACTTGTGAGCAGGAAGCTTATTTTGCAAGGTGATCCCAGGAAGCAGAAGTGTGGGAGTTGGGAAGGAAGAAACGCCAATTAAGTGCTTATTGGAAGTGGGTTTCTGCTGTGAGCAACTGTGGCTCACTTCTGCCGGGCGTTTCCAAGGATGGAGCAGAATGCCCTGGAATTGCACAGGGCACAGGAGGCTGGAGGCTGTCCATCAATTTCCAGCCCTATGGCTGAAAGTTCCACCTTCTTACTCTCCTTCCCTGGCAACTCCGGGCTCTAGGATCTGACTCAGCAGCCTTCTGTGGCTGTGGCAAAAGCCCAAAGGCTCAAAACAGGCCCTGCAAGACTTGTGTACTCAAGGCACGCACAGGAAATATGTACATGGAACTGGCCAATGCAGTTTCCCTGAAGTCAAGTGGGCTGATAGTGTGTGGTTCAGAGCACTGGTGTCTATCCTTATTACTTTTGTACCTATTACTTTTGTAACTAAATCTCTTCATTTAAAAACAAACCCAGCCAAACACACCACACACACTGAAGTGCTAAGTTGCTTCAGTCATGTCTGACTCTTCACAACCCCACAGACTGTAGACTGCCAAACTCCTCTGTCCATGAGATTCTCCAGGCAAGAATACTATAGTGGGTTGCCATTCCCTTCTCCAGGGGATGTTCCCGACCTAGGGATTGAGACCCCATCTCCTGCGTTGTAGGCAAATTCTTTACCTCTGAGCCATCTGGGAAGCCCCAGCTAGTGCAGAAAAGCAAATTAATATTTTAAATGTTATATTAAATTTGGAATGTATAACATGGCTATAATGAAAAAGATGGGCAATAACAAGTGTTGACAAGAATTTGAGGAAGTAGGAACCCTCATATATTATGCAAAATAATATAGCACTTTAGAAAAGAGGTTGGTGGTTTCACAAACTTATACTTTATAGATGGTCACCCAGCAATTCCACTTCTAATAAGAGGACTGAAAACATAGCTTCACATGAAAGCTTTTTACATGAATGTTCACAGTAGAATTACTCATAATAGGCAAAATGGAAACAACTCAAATGTCCATCATCTGATAATTGGATAAACAAATGATAGTATATCTATGGGCTTCGCTGGTGGCTCAGACTGTAAAGAATCTTCCTGCAATGTGGGAGACCCAGGTTTGATCCTTGGATTGAGAAGATGCCCTGCAGAAGGGAATGGCTACCCACTCCAGAGTTCTTGCCTGGAAAATTCAGCCATACAAGGAATGTGAAGTGCTGATACATGCTACAACAGGCTGGACCTTAAAAATATGATACTAAGTGAAAGAGGCCAGTAACAAAAGGTAAGAGATTGTATGATTTTCTTAATAGGAAATGTCCAGAATAGGCAAATCCACAGTATCATGCACAAAGATTCTACAGATGGAGACAACAAGTAGGTCAGTGGTTGCTGGGGGCGAAGGGTAGGAAAAGGTTTTAGAAAAGGCATCCCTGGCTTCAATTTTACAAATTTTGAAATCTTGGGTGGTGTATTTAAAAACTCAGTTTCCTCAGCTGAGGGAATAATAACGTCAACCTATTGTGGAGATTCAGTTGGGCAACGTAATAAGGTATCTGACATGAAACACATTTAGTAAATAGTAATTATTATTATTATTATGGATAAAGAATACAGGATTAATAGAGCACAGGAAAAGACATACAAAAGCTCTTTGAGCTAGACTGTCTGTGTTAATAAGTTGATCATTTAAAGCATCAAGGATTGCTTTAATTGAATTTCAATTATCAATACAATAAAATGTGTTCAAAGAAGTATGGAGAAAAATTAGAATTAGTCTGGAGAACTAAGGAGAGTATAAAGAAACTTTCTAAACAGTTTGCAGAGGGATTCTGTGGACTTTACAGGTGGAACTTCGGCATTACCCTTAAGACTTATATATCAACAAGGAATTTTTATTGAGCATGCTCCTGTTTCAGTGCTCAGGGAGACATTATCTCATTTAGTTCACATGATAAAACAGAGGTAAGTGTTATTTTTATCTCATTTCTCTAATCAAAAAATGAATACTTAGGTAAGTCAGAAAAAGAAAGACAAATACCATATGATATCACTTATGTGTGGAATCACCCTTATGGCAGAAAGCAAAGAGGAACTAAAGAACCTCTTGATGAAAGTGAAAGAGGAGAGTGAAAAAGCTGGCTTAAAACTCAACATTCAAAAAACTAAGATCATGGCATCCGGTCCCATCACTTCATGGCAAATAGATGGGGAAACAATGGAAACAGTGACAGACTTTATTTTTTTGGGCTCCAAAATCACTGCAGATGGCAACTGCAGCCATGAAATGAAAAGATGCTTGCTCCTTGGAAGAAAAGCTATGACTAACCTAGACAGCATATTAAAAAGCAGAGACATTACTTTGCCAACAAAGGTCCATCTATTCAAAGCTATGGTTTTTCCAGTAGTCATGTATGGATGTGAGAGTTGGACCATAAAGAAGGCTGAGTGCTGAAGAATTGATATTTTTGAACTGTGGTGTTGGAGAAGACTCTTGGACTGCAAGGAGATCAAACAAGTCTATCCTGAAGGAAATCAGTCCTGAGTTTTCATTGGAAGGACTCATGCTGAAGCTGAAACTCCAATACTTTGGCCACCTGATGCAAAGAACTGACTCACTGGAAAAGAATGATGCTGGGAAAGATTGAAGGCAGGAGGAGAAGGGGATGACAGAGGATGAGATGGTTGGATAGCATCACTGACTCGATGGACATAAGTTTGAGCAAGCTCAGAGAGTTGGTGATGGACAGGAAAGCCTGGCATCTGCAGTCCATGAAGTCGCAAAGAGTCAGACATGACTGAGCGACTGAACTGAACGGAAATTATGACACAAATAAACCTATCTATGAAATAGAAACTGATTCACAGACATAGAGAACGGACTTGTGATTGCTAAGAGGGAGGGGCATGGGGGAGGGACGGGTTGGGAGTTTGGGATTAGCAGATACAAACTATTAGATAGAGAAGAGACAGCAAGGCCCAACAGTATAGCACAGAGAACTATATTCAATATCCTGTGATAAACCATAATGAAAGAGAATGAAAAAGATATGTAAACCTGATTACTTTTCTGTACAGCAGAAATTAACACATTATTTCAATAAAATAAATTAGGAAAACAACAACAACAATGGATACTTAAAAGACTTAAGTAACTTTCCAAGGGTTGTACAGTTAGGAAGTGGCAGTGTCACCCCCCCAAACCCAGGTCTTCTAAATCCATTTTGGGTGCTTTACAAGGAAAAGAGGGTGCTGCCAAGGAGGAGCCCGAAATGAAGGCAAAGATGAAACTTGAGGATTGGAGTTCAGTTATGGACTTTCCCTTTGTAAGGCTGCACCTAATACAGTGACTTTCCATACCTCTGGGCTTTATACACTATGTGTTCACTGGGCATGACTCCAGGGGACCCCATTTACATAGAACACGTTGTGAATGGCAGAAGTCAGTGACCTGCCTCCATAGATAGCAACGTGAGTGTGTGGTGGAGGCTGGAAGCCAGGAAAACATTGGGACCAGAAGCTGGGAAAAGTGATAAGAAGCAAACTAGAAATAAATGAAAGGGCTGACTGCAGCAGCTGGCTGAGGTTGGGAGCAGTAAAAGATGCGGGTCGGGATTGTCAGAAAAGGAAGGAAAAGTGGATACTTTGAGGAAAAGTAGCCTTGGGGAGTAAAATACCCTACAGGTCCATGGGCTCAGAAGGGCTGGGAGAAGCTGGGAGCTCTAGGACTTGGGGGATCAGGAGAGGAGGGAGAAGAAAGCCACAGGAGAACTTTACCCACTTGGCAGTTTCACCAAAGACTATTTCTGAGTTGTCAATTTTGCTATAGATGTAGATGGCGGGGTGCAAAAGAGAACAGATCAGCAACTGGTTTTTTTACTTAAAAAGGCAAGACTCAGGAAGTTTCCATGAGTCAGTAATGAAAGTGATATTGCTTTTGAAGTGTAAAGCAAACAAGGGGAATTTTCTTTTTGTAGTTGTTGTTTTTTTTTTTTTTTCACCATTTGGTTTTTAAAAAAAAATTAGAAATGGAACATATATAGTTCAATTATGGAAGATGTTATTTCTATCCACAATTTAGCTCAGCAATAACATGGTGGATTTCTCCTTTGATTTTGAATTCCTAGGCTTTAAATGTTTCAGCAGACCGCTGGAGGCCATTCTGCTGTTACAGCCATCACAGTGGAGTCTGACATGGTTTCAGCAAGTCACCAAGTGAATGACTAGAGATAGGGCTGCTCATGAAATTCCAGATATTAAGGTTCAGTCTCCAGTGAAAGTTATAATAATATCTTAATTGAAATGAAATTAATATCATAATTGAAATGAAATTATGTCAAAGATTTGTTTTTAAATATTTCAGCAAATAAAAATAAGGAAAGTCCCTAGTGGTCTGTTGGTTAAGCCCCTGTGGTTCCAATGCAGGGAGCATAGCTTCCATCCCTGGTCGGAGAATCAGGGAACTAAGATCCTACATGCCCCTTGGTGTGGCAAAAAAAAAAAACCCAACCAACACACAAAACAAAACAAAATAGAAGAAAAAGCATGGTGAAAGTGAAAGTCACTCAGTCGTGTCTGATTCTTTGCAACCCCATGGACTATACCATGGAATTCTCCAGGCCAGAATACTGGAGTGGGTAGCCTTTCCCTTCTCCAGGGGATCTTCCCAACCCAGGAATCGAACCCAGGTCTCCCACATTGCAGGGAGATTCTTTATCAGCTGAGCCACAAGGGAAGCCCCAAAAGCATGGTGGATGGGGAGAAATATAGAAATAACTATGGTGATATGCTGTTGATTGTAGAAGCTGGTGATGTATATACCAGAAGACAAAGAATTTTAAGCAGCTCTTCTGGGCCCTTTTCATTGAGAGATCAACAACAACATCAATAAATGTCTAGACTTTCTGTCCAACCAGTTACAAGATACTAATTTTTTTTTCTTCATAGACTAAACTCTATCCTGAATTCCTTCCACTCTTTTCAGCTCTCCTGGCAGCAGTGCAGTTACCCAAGTTTCATTATGTTCATTTATGACACTGGATTTTGTCTCATGCTTACATAGACTTAATATTTTACGTAGACTGAATATTGTGTCCCCTGTCCAACCTCCCCAAATTTCTATGTTGAAATCCTAATCTCCAAGGTAATGGGGTCTCTGGAAGGTGAGAGGTCATAAGGGCAGCCCTCTCATGATTGAACTTAGTAACAGTGCCCTTTACAGAAGAGACCCTAGAGAGCTAGCTTGCCATTTGCGCCATTTGAGGACACAAATGAGAAGATGGCTGTCTATGAGGAAGCAGATCCTGAATCTGCCAGCATACGGATTTTGGACTTCCCAGCCCCTGAAACTGTAAGAAATAAATTTCTGTTGTTTATAAGCCATCTAATCTCTGATTTTTTTTTTATAACAACCCAAACAGACTAAGATACTTACTAAAAGCTACAATCAATGTTCATTATTCCTTTGATCTGACTAACTAAAATCCTTGCCCACCAAAGATGTTCAATACATATTTGGGAATGGGAAAAAATGATCTTGGAGGGTGCTTGTTTAAAAGTAAAGATTGTTGCGTCCTGCTCCCTCATATTCTGGGAATCTATATATTAATTAAGCCCTACTTCCTTTTTTGCTACAAGTGCCCATAAACAATGCTTTTATTTATTTATTTTTTCAGCCCCATGGCATGTGGCATTCTAGTTCCCTGACCAGGGAGTGAACCTGTACCCCATGAACTGGCAGTGTAGAGTCTCAACCACTGGATCACCAGGGAAGTCCACCTGGACAGCACATTCAGAAACAATGCCTAAATTATAAAATCAGAGACCATTTTGATGATCCCTGTATCCAATACATGTTTTTAGTGAATACATATGTTAATATGTGTGTGTGTGCATGCTACATTGCTTCAGTTGTGTATCTTTGCAACCCTATGGACTGTAGCCCACCAGGCTCCTCTGTCCATGGGGATTCTCCAAGCAAGAATATTGGAGTGGGTTGCCATGCCCAACCTCAGGGGATCTTCCTGACTCAGGGATCAAACCTGCATCTGTTATGTTTCCTGCTTTGGCAAGCAGGTTCTTTATCACTAGCACCTCCTGGGAAGCTCATAATAAGGAAATGAATTTACACTTTTTGTGAATGCATGAGAAAGTTAGATCCACAACTGATTCTTATTATTAGCTTTTGACACAGCCATATCCATGGGACTCTTGGTTCGCTCTCAGAATCAGTCAGTCATGCAAAATCTATTAAATATAAAAATGTTGACACCTAAAGGGTTGAAAAGACTTGTCCAGATTTTTCTGTCTTCAAAGTGGCCAGTTCTGTCCACTTTTCTTAGCTACTTCTTTACACTGATTTAATGATTAATCTTATAAGCACCACTTCATTGCAGGCATTACGCTAGGTACGAGAGAAATAGAGCTGAACAAGAAAAGTTGCTTGTCCTCAACGGCTGAATTGTGGATAAGAAAAGCAACAAAACACAATATAGCATCTTAAGTGTTATAAGAGAGAGAACACATATTTTTCAGTGTAGACCTCACAAGTCATCTATGTAATTGCACAAAGAAAGTATGTTAAATCTCTTGAGAGGTTTGGCTTCTACCTTCTTTGGCCAATTGACCAAAACAACTCCCTATTCCTTGTTTTGTCTCCTGGGTTCTCTGGACTAAAGAAACCCTCTGAGACAAACTGCTGGGCTCTGTCTTTGGTACTTCTTCCCCCACTAGAGGCAATACCAAGCATGACACATCCACTCATTTAGCTTGGAGATTTCAGGTGGCTCACACATTAAGGGAAATGGGATCAACTGTGTACCTTACAGTCTCTTTTAGATATGCATATTGCACTCTAGATACCATCCACAACACAATGGATGCAATAGAAGTAGTAGTACTTCTTGCAGTAGTAGTACTTCTATAGTATAGTACAAGGGAAACAGAGGATTGGAAATCTCAGGGAAAACAATAACAGTAAAAACAGCCTTGGTTTTCTTTGTTTGTTTGTTTTTTAAAAAACCAAACAAGAAGCCTTTTCCTGCAGTAACTCTGTGACATTGAGCAAGTCACATAGTGTCTCTGGACCTTGGTTTCCTTATCTGCAAAGTGAGAGGGTTGGACTCCTTATCTCAAAGGTTCCTTCCAGCTCTAAAGTCTGATAAAAACATTTATGTACCTTATGACTCCATGTAAAGATTAGTTGGGCAACTCCTCCCCTCTCCCAGCTCCAGGCTAACCTGTAAGGCTATGTCATTCAAATAGACGGATACAAACTAAAAAGTTGAAAATTATTTTGTGTATGCTAGGGTAAGGCAGGCTTAGAATCTGAAATTAAACAGGAGAAAAGCTCTATAGAAAAAGTGAAAACTAATTGAGATAACCAGCAGGAAATAACTTACCACTGACTTTTGACATGACCCAGACAGGCCCTGGTGGTCAGAAGAGATGTCCCTTTATCATTTCTATTAAAGTACGTTTGGTCATTGACCAGACATGTATGGAATGCTGTTGAAAGACAGTAAGGTAGGTCTTAAAAACATTGAGGAAAGAACAGGTTGGAAACTCCATTATTTGACTAGAACATAATTAAATTTAAAACTGCTTTAGGATTTAAGAAGATCAAGCAACTTTCAAAAAATTATAAACAAATTTTATAGTAAATATTGAAAGCTTACAGCCGCATATTAAAATTTTCTATACATGTTTGTTGTTAGAAATTTCTCAGAGAATGAAAACAGAAAATGCTGTTTTGAAAGGGCTTGCCAAATTTTTAGTAAAAATAGTTTTCCATATTTGGGGAAAGTGTAATACTGGTATTTGAGATAAAGTGTTGTGCTTGTCTTTTGGATTAAAAAGTCCTAGTTAATTAGGAAAATTGCTCTGAACCCATTTAATATAAAAGAAATGTAGTGACTTGGCAGTATTATGCCAAGGTAATTAGGTTAAAAAAAGTCTATCTGTACCAATATATCTATCTGAAACAAGAAATGAGATTTTTAAAACAACTGTATTGTTTTTCTTTTTCTATTTTGAGATTTGATCTCAGGCAGTCCAACTCCAAGGACCATGTCCTTCACCTCAGATCATACTGTATGGAATACAAAATATTGATTCAGGCTCAGTCCATAGTGTGGCAAAGAGTCGGACCTGGCTGAAGGGACTTAGCACACACACACCAGGAAGCTAGAAGGATAGGGTGTGTAATTGGATAGTGGAAAACTGGAATTTTATAGGCAGAGCTGCTTAAGATGATGATTACATTTCTGATTGGGTCCCTAGGGATAAGTTTAATTGCAGGCAAAGGCAAAAGTGATTCCAGTGAAGACAAATCTAAGAACTGTGAATCTGTTTAGAAAAATTTGTAACATGAATATTAGAATCTCTTAATAATGTGGTCTAAGACGGGTATCCATAACTGCTCCTTTTTGGAAATGATCAAACCTTGTGTCTTGTCCTTTGGACAGATTTGATCAATTTCCTGTGGCAGAATTGTGTATTCTTAGTTTATTTGGGTTGTTTTGCTTTGGTTTTTATACCCTTTGATTCTAATATGGGAATTTAAATTACTTATTCTTACTGTGATGTGTTTGTGTTTATGTCTGAGACATTATTGTTTGGTTGAAAGCAACAGCAGAAGCCAACTATGGTTAGCATGAGCAAAAGGCAAAGATATTGAGGTCAGAGAATTGATAATATGGTTGGAAAGATGTGCTAGGTTTTAGTTTCCAAAACTACTGCAACAATTTCTTCTGTCCTCTGGGCTCTTCTACAATGTGACTTAGACACTCCTCCCATCAAAAGGTGGGATATATGTGTCTTCCTCTTGAAGTTGGGAAGATCTGTAACAGTGGTGGAATTGACATCACATGACTGCTGATGCTAAGCCATAAATGGTGATACAGCTTCTGTCTATGGGATGCTTGCTCTTGGAACTCATCCACCATTACATAAAGAAGCCCTAACAGCCCATACAGAGACAAGCCTGGAGAGGAGCCCTCAGCGCAAAGTCCAGGACCAAATCTGCTAAGTACAAGAGTGAGCCATTTTGGAAATGGGGCCTTCAGCTTTAGTTGATATTCTGTGGAGCAAATGAACCTTTCCCAGCAAACCTTGCTCAAATTACGGATTTGTGAGCAAAAGAAACAACTGTTGTTTTACTCACTGAGCTTTGAAGTGGTTGGTTACACAGCAATAGATAACTAGCATAGGGATCATGCTTGGAAACAGACAGGAAAAAGGCAACTTCTGAGACACAACATGGAGGAAAGGACGGTAGTAAACAGGGCACCGCAATTGGAAGTAATGGTCAGTAACCATTTTCAGTCTGTTGCTGTTCTTAACTTCCAGGTTTCTCTGAAGGGGCCTTCTACTGTTCTGATTTCAGACACCTATCACCCTTTGGGTACTGACGGGCAGAAAACCCGAGTTATGGCTCCAACAATCTGTAGCCAGAGGGAAAGAGATCATCATTCCAGAGGAAATATAGATACAGGAAGTTTAGTTTTGTGTGCGTGTGTTTAAATCACTGCTGTGACAAATTCTCACAAGCTTAGTGGCTTTAAATGACACAAATTTATTATCTTACAGTCTGGAAGTCTGTTTTACTGGGCTAGAATTAAGGTCTGGAAGTCTGTTTTACTGGGCTAGAATTAAGGTGTCTGCAGGGTGGCTTTCCTTTCTGGAGGCTCTAGAGTAGAATCCATATCTCTGCCCTTCCAGCTTCTAGAGGTTGCCCATGTTCCTTGGCTTATGGCACCCTTCCTTCATTTTCAAAGCCAGCAATGTTGCACATATCTGTGTCTTTCTTCCATTTCATCCCTTCCTCTAGTTTTGATTCCTCTTCTGCTTCCCTCTCTCACCTTTAAAGACCTTTGGGGACTTCCCTGGCAGTTCAGTGGTTAAGAATTTACCTGCCACTACAGGGGCATGGGTTTGATCCCTGGTCTGGGAAGATCCCACATGCTATGGAGCGACTAAGCCCAAGCACCATAACTACTGAGCTTGTCCTCCCTAGAGCCTGTGCACTGCAATTAGAAAAGAGCCTCTGCTCTCTGCAACTAGAGAAAGCCCATGCAAAGCAATGAGGACCTAGTGCGGCCAATAAGTTAAAAAAAAAAAAAAAAGCAAACCTTTGGAACTACATTGGGGCCCACTTTGCTTAAGCCAGGTATCTCCTTATCTCAAATTCCTTATTTTAATCACATATGCAAAGACCTACTTGCCATGTAAAGTAACATGCTCACAAGTTCTGGGGACTGGAACATGAACGACTTTGGCAGGGGTTGGGCATTATTGTACCTGCTGCAGTATACAGAAGTGGAATAGAGGCTGAGAGGGCCTCACCACTCCTCAGACATGTCCTTTACAGACATAGTCTGATTTGTATATTTTTTCTTTTATTTACTTCATTTGATTCATCAAATTATCCCTGTCCCATTCTTTTGATTTGGGTAGTTTATAACTTACACATCTAATTTATAATTGCCTACAAAATATATTTATTTTGTACAATTGACTTACATTTTTCCTGTGTTTAGAGGAAGTATCTAAATACATTTCCAAATAAGACCAAAATCTTAACATGCTTTTTTCTCTCTTTCCCCTTTATCCTCATGATAAAATTATTCCAGTTTTAGATTATCATTATTTCCTTTTACTTTATGAATCAGCAATAATGAAGAATTAAACATTTTAATTCTTATTTTCTGTTAATAGGAAGTGTTTGACTGCAAACAACAGAAAATGTAACTAAAGGCAGATTAAACAAAGAGAAAACCTTCATGTCTCATGGGAAGAAGTTCGAGATAGGTTGTTCCTAGATTAATTTAGTGACTCAACAATGTGATTAAGGATCCAAGTGTTTTTCATCTTCTGCTTTTTTTTCTCAAGTTCAGGCAGGAAGATGGCTGCTATAGCTCCAACTAATATAGCCACGCACTACTCTGTCTGAAGACAGTGTATTGGTTATCTACTGCTGCATAACAAATCAAGTGGCTTACAACAACAATAACATTTCTTATTTAACAGGCTTTCTGTGAGTCAGGTATTCGGGAGCTTGGTTTGATGGATCTAACTCAGGATCTCTCAAGAAGCTGCAGTTAGGGCAAGTGGGGATAGTAATCATCTAAAAGCTTGACTGGACTGGAGGTTCCACTTCAAGGCAGCTGACATGGCTGGCAGGTTGCATGAACGTCCACAGGTCATGATGGCTGACTTCCCCTAGAGCAGTAGTTCTCAACTGAGGGTGATTTTTGCTTTCTATGGGACATTTGGCAATGTCTGGAGACATTTTTAGTTTTCCCAAATGGGAAAGTGTTTCTGGCATCTGGTGGGTAGGGAGTAGGTATGCTTCTAAGCATCCAACACTGTATAGGACAGCCCTCCAAAACATGAGTTCTCAGAACCACAATGTCAATAGTGCTGAGGCTGAGAAACCCTGCTTTAGAGCAAGTGAACCAAGAAAACAAGGTAAAAGCTAAAATAACTTTTGTTACCCAGTTTTGGAAGTCCTCTGTATTCTATGTTGGAGGGAACTAACACAAGGGTGTATATATCAGGAGGTGAGGCTCACTGGGAGCCATCTTGGATGAAGGCTACCACAGATAGGAAGCTTTTCCTGGTCCTTTTATATTCTCCTGCTTCCTTCTTCTTTTTATGTTAAAAAGTTTTTGAATAGGAAAACTATTCTTATACCCCCATCAGACTTCTCTTTATTCTAGCCAGTGCTGCATGAGACACCTATGTCTAAACCAATCTCTTGGAGAGAGAAGAGAATTACAGTGATCAGTTTAGACAAGTTGACATTCATTCTTTCTCTGGGGTTGGGAAGAACTCATATTCTTGAAACACATGGAGAATAAATTCTCAAAACCAGAATTTTTCTAGTATGGAAGAGAATGACTTTGAGTGGGTAACAAACAGTTTGCTACCTTTGCTTATCATTGTCTTTGGTATTGCATGTTTTCTTTTTTGATTCAGGTTTTCAGTGGAATGCACTTTTCAATAATTTAAGAGATGATCAATCATTTGAATCCTTACATATCTGAAAATGTCATTATTTTGCATTCTTTCTTAAATGATAGTTTAGTTGGGTAGAGAATTCTAAGTTAAAATAAATTTCAAGACTTTGTTCCATTTTCTACTATTACTAGCATCTATTGCTGCTAATGAGAAGTAGGTGACTTGGTGAGAATTTCCTTGGTATCCTTAATGTTCTAAAATTCCTTCATGATGTGTTTAGTGTGGTATTTTTTACTTAAACACCAAATGAGACCTTTTAACCTGAATATATTGGAACATTTTCTATGATTTCTTTGAATATTTCCTTCTACCCATTCTCTAGCTCTCCTGTTAAATAAATATTGAAATTTCTGGATTTATTCTTGATATTACTTAATTTTTGCTCACTGCTTTATATTTTCTCTGTAATCTGGGAGAAAATGACTCAGTCTTCTAGCTTACTAAATCGTCCTTCAGTTCAGTGTGAGTCAGTATAGCATGGTGATTAAAAGCCTGAGTTCAAATTCTGTTTTAGTCATTTATGACTGTGCTCCCTGGAGTAAGTTAATTAACCTTTCTATTTTTCAGCTTACTCATCTGTAAAATAAATATGCTAATAATGTTGCCTATTTTGTAAGGTTATAAAGATTAAATATGTTAATATATGACTATTATAAGAGTATCTGCAGCATAGTACCACTGATTATTGTTCAACTCACTTAAACAATTTCAATAAATATGTTCTTAATAAGTCCTCTAACTGATTTGTTTTCACAGTAACCTGGTTCTTTTTAATGGATGTAAGGTCCTGCATTATCCTTCTGAGAGTGAAAAAATCTGTATGTTAAAAAACTTCTTTTTGCTCCTATAAAAATATCTTGGAGTTTTCAATTTGCTTATTGATTGAAATTGGTGCTTCTCTTTCATACTAATAGATTTCCGCAAATAACTGGTGATTGGTCTGCTCTTCTTGGGCCTTCCCAGGTGGCTCAGTGGTAAAGAATCCGCCTGCCAATGTAGGAGCCACAGGAGATGTGGTTTTGATCCCTGGGTCAGGAAGATCCCCTGGAGGAGGAAATGGCAACCCACTCCAGTATTTTCGTTGGGACATGGACAGAGGAGCCTGGCAGGGTACAGTCCATGGGGTCACAAAGAGTCAGACATGACTGAGCGACGGATCATGCATGCAGGCTGCTCATCTCAGTGTTTGGAAATCTCACTTGCCTATCTGCGTTGCCAGTTCTGAGTGTTTGCTTTGCTTACTGTGGTGGGAAGGGGGACAGGGCAGGACGTGGTGCAGGGCAGGGGATGTAGGCAGTTTACTTTCAGATTGTGTGTGTATGTGGTCTTATTCCTCCTGGAAATTGGTGGGCAGCCCCTTGGGGTGATAGTGTTTCCTTGGTCCAAGTGCCCATTAGTGACAAAACAGACTTAATTCCAAACAATCGTGCTTAAGATCTTTTAAAAAATTTAAATTAGGTACCATTGTTGGAGCCTCCACTGTGCTTTCCCATTCCATTTTTCTTCTTCCCTTCTCACTGTTCCAAAGTTCATACCTCTGTATCCTTTCTGCCCGTATTCATGCTTTTAATGTATTCATTCATACATATTTGCTATGCTGTGCTAAGTCGCTTTAGTCGTGTCCGACTCTTGGCGTCCACCAGGCTCCTCTCTCCCTGGGATTCTCCAGGCAAGAATACTGGAGTGGGTTGCCATTTCCTCCTCCAGGGGATTTTCCCGACCCAGGGATCTCACCAGGGTCTCTTAAGTCTCCTGTATTGGCAGGCGGGTTCTTTACCACTAGCGCCACCTGGGCAGTCCCAAAGTACGAAGTAAACGGATTTGAATCCATTCTCTTCTCTTTTCTTCCTCTTTTTTTTTTTTTTTTTTTTAACATTTACTTATTTGGCGGCGCTGGGCCTTAGCATTACTGGGAATCTCCATTTACATATTTAGACAGACATAAACAGCATATCATAAAGTTGTACAGGCTTTCAAACTGTACCTTAATAATAACAATTCTTTCAACCCTTCAGATTACACCAAGAAGAAAATCTCACTTTGGTCAAGTTTTGAATGTCTTTTCTGGCATTTGCTAAATTCTCTTTTAATAAATTAAAGCCTCAGGACAGGTAGGTAGAATTTAATAATACTGTTTTATTTTCCATTGTATTCATTTTAATGATTTCCTTCTTTTCGTTAAGCAGGTGCTGCAAGTTTTTCATCCACAGTACTGACGTATATTTCCTTTTAAGTTAAATATAAGGAAAAATGAAAAGTGTTGAGTTAAAGAAAAATGTTAAATAACTGTCCAGGAGGCATACATATATGACAAAAAAATTAGATGTACTGAAATTGCTGAAATACGACATACACTTGACATAAAAAAAAATTAAGTCAAGTTCCTTCTTGGGGTATGCAAGGCTCTACCTGATCTGATCTTTACTTTCCTCCTCAGCCCAGTTACCACAATTACTTCACCTTCAGCACAAAATGCCTGGAGTTTCCTCCTTCCCTTAGCAGCTGGAGGGGCCCTGGCTGTTGTAATCTCTCCTTTTATGGTACTTCCTGCGGCCAGCATCCCTGCCTACACCTGACTTTCATCAACCTCTCAGGCTCCTAGGAAGCCCTCCTCCTCTTGGTACACATCATTGTACTATATATATGGTTTTCTAAACTGATTCTAAAACCAAGGGTAGAATTTAATACCTGTATCATGACACCCTCATGGCCTGAGCAGCTGATTAACACTAAAAGAAATGAATGATTTGTGATGCTTCAAATAAAATTGGGGGTAAAAATGAAGGTTCTTCCTGAAAAAAGATGTTTTTTTCATTTTTCATGTGCTTGGAGTTTTAAAAATAGTTCAGTTCATACATCTCAATACCTGATCTTAATGATTTTCTTTCAACACTGAGAAAATACACTAGCTTGTCTCTAGATTTAGTTTAAAAAAGGCACAGAGAAGGGAAAAAACAAGGACGATGAGAAATGATAGTTTGTTTTTTTTTTAATGTCATTTCGACATTACATATTGGCTTACTGTAGGTTACTACCTTGAGCTGGACCATTTTATTAGAAAATGAGAGATCAAATCAAATGTTTGGAATTATGACACATTTAAACATATGACAAAAGCTTTTTAATGGCAAAAGCTCCTAAACGGTTGTGGCCACTGAAATGTTGGAACAATTTTCAAGTTTTTTGATGCACAATGCATATAAATAAAGACAATATTATTAATAAAAACAGCAGAGTGCATATGGAATGCTGCTCGAAAGTCCTGAGGAACTAACTGCATTGGCTTCCATTCATTCACTCAAAAGCATCATTCTGAAGCTGATATCCACACTGCACAATTAAAAATTCCTCAGGACACTTGGTCAGGAGAAAATTCTCATCTTAACAGAGATGGAGATAATGCCTTCAAAGCTACGACTGTATTTGGGGGAAAAGCTCAGTTTTAGCCTCTCATCCTAGGTATTTCGCGTGGCCAAGGCCGGAGACGCGGCTGGGGTAAGTGGCTGGATATACCGGATTACAGAATATCAGGTTTACCACTGTAAACGTTCAGCCTTTAAATTCGAAAGCCGGTGCAGTGAAATCGCTCTCACGCCGTACATCTTCTGGGTTACATCTTATCCGCCAGCCAAACTTTCTCTATTAACCTGGGTAGACAAGCAGCATAAACGCAGCCGGAAAGGAAAATGCAGGGACCGGAGGCGGCGTGAGCTGACTTAACCCATGTTGCCTTCCGAGTTACCTGAAGCATTCAAACCACTGCACCCGGAGAACAATTCTCGTATCAATTCGGTCGTTTCCGTGGGGGAATTGCGGCAAGGACAGGTCCTGGGTGTGGCGAGACCAAGAGAGAGCTCAGATCGCCCGACTTTCCCGCTTCTGGCAAACCCTTCCAGCCCCGAGGCGGGAAGTGACCGGTCCCGAAGAACAGCCATCCGGGATTCCGGGGGCCGCTGGCGGACCCGACCCCGCGGCAGTTGCAGATTTCCGAGGCCTGGGGGTAGGGGGGCGGCTTGGGCACCCACACGAGTGCGCTTCTCCCTCATTCGTTCCGCGGCTGGAGGCGGATCCCCTTCTTTGCACACAAGTCCTTATATGCACCGGTTGCACCAGCCCGCGCTACTCCAGCCCCACAAATAATTAATGGTGGAGGGAGGGCGTCGCTCCTTTTTTCCTCTCCTCTGCATTTTTATTTTTTCACCGCTGGAGCATTTGAACCCTGCGGAGAATCCCTCAAAATGCGACTGAAGGGCCATTTTGCTGCAGGGCACGAATTGGACACACAACAATAAAAGCCCCCTAGTCCCTACGAGAAGCACGGCAGGGTTCAGGAAAGGTCTTCAGATGCAGCGCGAAGAGCCCGCAAAAACCCAGGCTGAAAGGGTGTGCGCCCCTCCCCCATCCACGTTGGTGCAGAGGGACCGGGTCAGGAAGCGCGGCCTCTCCCCAGTCGGAGACCACGCCTCCTCCGCCTTTCCTCCACCCCCGCCCCCCCGCTTTACTCCTCCCAGGAAGCGGTGATAGACAGTTTTGTGTGGCTCTCCACCCCCACCCCCCCAGCTGAGTGGAGGAGTTGATGTGTCTCATTATAACAGCCAATGCAGCCGCCATCCACGCACAAGCAAAGAAGCATGTCCCATTTAAATACACCCACGCAGCCCCAGCGCCCTTAGCCGATCAGGGCGCGCAGCCCACACGCACCGCGGCTCCAGGGCTTGGAGATCCGCTCAGGTTGGGCTCCCGGACCCGGAGGACCGACGCGCGGAGGATCGCGATCTGGCGCTGTGGGAGCCGGGGTGGGCGGAGGAGGCTGGGCCCCGGGCCTCTGGCGCGACAGCCGCATGAGGACGCGAGTGAAATAGACCAAGGTGGAATTTCCAAGGGAATAGCTTCGGGGTGGTTTTGGTCCATCTCTCCCGCGAAGAAGTCGACATGGCGAGCGACTCCCCGGCTCGCAGCCTGGATGAAATAGATCTCTCGGCTTTGAGGGTGAGCGGAACATGTTTTCTGATTTCTTTCCAGTGTTTTGGGTCAGAGTGAGTGGGCTCGGTGCGTGGACTGGGGCTGGGGCTGGTGGGCAGGGGCGGGCGGATGCCACGAGAGGGAACCTGGATTCTCGTGTTGATTCAGGGGCTGCCGAAGTGTTCTTGGCTGAGCCCCCACCGCAGAGATTGTGCGGTACGTGTCCTCCTTTGGAGGGAGCCAGACCTCCCCCCGAAAACCCTTAGAGCTTATGCCAGTTTCATCTTAGACCGGTGTAAGAGCATTAAAATGAAAGGCGCGTGTGGGTGAGAGTGTGTGTGTGCATAAGCCCCGGTGCCAAGGCTCTAGACCCCACTGTCCTTTTCTGTAAAAAAGAATAACAACAGCGTGAATAAAGGCACTGGCTCCTCACGTTTTCCATCAACCTGCAGGAGGACATTGTGAGCCTGACTGGCTCCACGACGCCGAACCTGCCGCTCTACGGGGGCAGCTCTTGCTATGCCAGTCTTGTAGATGGCAACTGCCTCCCCTTCCCCCTTTTCTGCTGTTCGCGCCCGGACTGCCTCTCGGCGCTCTCTGAAATGCCGGTCCGCCGCTCACCTTTATTTATGGGTTTAACTCAGCCCTGCCTGCGCTTTCTGACTCTGTGGCTGTGACATTTCAGTTTTATGGATGAACTTAAGCAGGTGAAAGGGATGTGTTTGTTCTCTGCTTTCCCCCAGTCAGACCGGAACTCCTGGGAGTGTGTGTGTGTGTCTGTGTGTGTATCTGTGGTCAGCTCTTTGTAAAGCACCTCCCCTCCCCCCTCCGCCCCGAGCCCCCCGGGTTTAATTTACCCTCTCGTGAATTGCCTCAGACGCCGTTTCATTGTATTGACTGAGACATCACTGATATAGAATCCATTTTGCTGTTGTTTGGAGATCGGAATACCAGGAATCCTGGTGCCGCCTCGACGCCTCCCCACCCCCACCCCCCAATCCCGACACACTCCTTCGGGGAAGGGGGCTGAGCTTTCTTGCCAGATTAATTAGATGCTGCCTGCCGGGAAGGGGGTGAGGGGTGAGGGGTGGGGGTCGGCAGCGGCACCGGGGGTCTGAGAAGGATAGTCTACCGATCTTAAAAGGGCTTTTTCCTCTCTTGACCCCCCCGCCCCAAAAAAAGCGATTGTACATACTTGAGGCCAGGAGGGTCGGTGAGATGGAACTCATGGTGGCTCTGAACACAGATACTGAAGGGGTGAAGCTTGGAAGTTCACACGCCCTCCCGAGGAGTACATTGTTAGGTGGATGCTAAATCTTCGGATTATGTACTTGAATCTTCAGTACTTTCCTTGACATTGCCTCCTTCTCCACGGTTATTTTAAAGAACTCCCTTTATGGTCAGAGTGGTACTTTTTCTTTAGTCTTGTTAATGCTCCCTCTCTGCTTACCCCCCTCTTTTTTTAACTCCCTCCCCTCTTGTTAATCCTTCCATCTCGGAGGTGAGGTTTCTTCGAGGCAGTCGAGGGGCTGAGAAGAAACAGAGATGCCATTGGAAATGGCTTTTTTTTTTTTTTTTGATAGTTGGGTAGCAAAAGCTCATTCATGCGTTATTACAGTAAGCTGTCTATTTCCCTGGCACGGAAATGCCACAGTGGGAGCCCGCGCCCCCCTGGGCAGCTGGGGTGGGGGTGGGGGTTGGGTAACAGGGTGGGTGCTTTGGCCAAGTGTGTGGCTTCCTGCTTTATAGACTGTGTGTGTTCATTTGCCCTACTTTCTGCGCTGGGAGTTGCTGCCAGCGGGTTAATCAGGTGGATGGATGGCCCAGACTTCTGGGTAGGGGAGAGTGGCAAAGCAGAGGAGGGGATGGGGAGGGGGAGTCTGAACAATGGGCAAGACTTGAGATTTCCCTGAGCCGGAATCTCAGCATCGGCTTCTCTAACGGATAGCGCTGTGATGTGATTTGAAGTTGGGCTTGATCTAGAGGTGTTTCTTGTGGGCTTTTTCCTGGGGAAGGTTTTCTCAGATGCCAGGCACAGAGCTCGCAGGCTTACGAGCAACCACACGGGCTCACCTTGCTCACGGCCGACATGGAGTGCGATTCACACATGGGAGACCTGTGCTCCTTAGATCAGCCTTAAGAAAAGATATTTTTGCACAATTCACTGAAATTTCTCTTCCTGGCTTGGGCTTCAGTGCTTTGACACTGTATTTCTGCCTGCAGGAGGTATGGAAAGAGAGAGGGCTCCAGCTTCCAGCTCCTTCAGAAGATGGGGAACTGCTGGCTGGAGGATTTAAATGTAGATGTGGGGACAATTGCATTCTGGAGGGCTGGGATTTGCGACCAGTCTGGTGGTAGGTGAGCTGGGCAGATCGAGAGTTGAGTGCAGAGGCTACAGAGGTAATCTCCTCAAATCAGAGGCCAGACCATCTTTTTCTGTCTTCCTAGATAAGGAGAGATGGGCTCATGTATAGATGAGAGGTCTCATTTGTTCCTAAATCCTCAGGAAAGCCTGCGTGCTGAGAACTTCCTGGGGAATGCCTGACCCCTGAAATGCAGCCAAGGTCAGTGACATCTAGGAGAATTTGCTGCAGCCTCACCAGCCCCTTGCTGTTTTGGTGGCTCTTTAATGTACACAATCAATGCCCTTTTTGTAAACTCTGTGCTCAATGCATTAAAAGCAGATCCTGTCTGGAGAAGCCTTTATCCTTTCCCACTTTAGGGGCTTATTGTTCTCAGTGATCCCAGATTGAACCCAGTCTAAATTTTCCCCAAATAGCAACAATGCATAATTTAGACCAGAGCACCCAGCGACAGCCCTGATGACTTAAATTATGCAAGATTTGGATGGTTTAGGAAGTCAGAAAAGACAGGATGGTTAGAAAAAAGGTGGTCTGAATCCAGTTTGATTAGTCTTGATTTTTAGAGCTCTAAAGATAAGCTAAGTCTTGAGGGAAAGGAATGGCTTCACAAATTTAGAGCTGGAAGAGAATTGTAGAACACCTAATCACCTAACCACACGAAGAGAATTGTAGAACACCTAACCACCTAACCACGCCTTTCATTTAATGCTCTGGAAGCTAAAGCCTAGAGAGGTGAAGTCCATTGCCCAAGGTCATACAGCCCCATTCCTGTTTGGAGGTGGAGTGAGTGGGGGTAGAGAGAGGGTGGTTTGGGGAGGATCTAGGTTCCCTGACTGTCTCATTCAATGCTCCTTTCTGTAAGTCACTGTCTGTGGCTACATTTTCTGCTGAGAGGCAGAGAGAAATTATTTCACCAGGGTCATGGGGTTTTATTTATCAAAAATAGAGAAACTGCTTCATGCAGATAAGTTCATAAAACATTAAACCGTGGAGCCTTAAGGTATCTTTGGAATTCATCCCGCCCAACCTCCCTTCAGTTTCTCCTCGGCAGGCAAATGACTGAATCATCTAGGACAGATGGTTGTCTCCGTAACCCTTTTCCATCTAAACATATCTCTTGGGGTCAGTCTAGATAAACACATTATTCAGATGTATCTGCATGCAAGGTTTGTAGAGTTCTATATATGTTTTGTATAATGTATGTGGATACTTATATTCTATATAGTATTATGGATATAAATGATCCATGTGGGTGTATGAAATGTGTGTATACATACATAGGCAACAGAAAACAATCATTCAAACGCAAGGCTTGAGTCATTCTTCCTTCAAGATATGACAGTATTAAAAGAAATGTGCCACCAGTATGCTTTATTACATAGGAGGTGAGGTCAGCCCAGAAAGCTTTTTGGAGATTAGCATATATCTGAATCTGAGCACGTTGGCCGTCCTTAGCTTGGCCCACAGTGTAAGGCAGTCAAGGCCAAGATTGGTCTCTGCTGACTTCATAGTCTAAGTTTCTGCCAGGACTTGCACTCACTTTTCTCTTTGAACAGAATTGGATGACCTCTGCTTGTCTTTTTCCTTTACCCCTCATTCCCTCTGGTCCTAACTATTTCGTTCTCCATCAAAACCTAGATTTAAGAATTGACCTTATTGGAAGACTTGCTTGCATTCTTCCTGCTACACTTTTTACACTTGTGTTATAAACCATATAGGGTTTTCTTTCTACCTGCTTGCTAAACTGTACACTCCGTGGGGCCAGAGGCTAGGTTTTGTTCGTTTCTGAGTCTGTAGTCCCAATTAGTTGAATGAGTGAGTGAGTGAAATGGACAGAGCACTGGTTTCTATGCCTATGTCTTATTGAATTCTGTGACATTAGATGAGTCCTTTATCCATAATTAACTAAAAATGAGAATGATCACAACTGCTTGCCTTCCTCATACACCGGTTTCATCAATAAAGTATTTATGGCAGTGCTTTGAAAACTGTAAAGCGTTACACAAATACGCTATTCCATGATTAAATAGAATTTTATGGGAAACTTGATTCCACCAGCATTTGATCCCAATGATTGTATGTAATAGTAAGGGATCCTGAGAAAAAGATATTGGAATTTTGAGAGTTCTTTTTCCTTTTAATGTACTAGTGTGGCCTTATATTGACCTCTCATGGCCTATATCCGATCCCCTGATGGCCTGGCTTGACCTTTACTCCAGGTGAGTTCAGCCCAGAAGCTTTTGGAGATTGGTATATTTCTAAACCAGTAGCAAGTATCAGCATCTTTCATTAATAACTTTTCTTTTTAAAAAATCTTTTTCTCCTCTTTATGGATTAAACATTATTCAAATAAAAACATATTTATTGTGCTTGTGCCTTTTCAAAATTTGTGTGGGGGTGGGGTGGGGGAGGGAGGCTGAGCCTGAAATAATACAGCACTAATCCAGTATCTAAAACCTTTCGGTCAGAGAAATCTTGACCAATGGTAATTCATTATCCCAGAGTATTTATTTACATTTGGTCTTAAAGGAGAATTTAGTAAAGTTGCATGAATTGGTAAGGTAACAGTATCTTAAAATGACAGTAGCATAGCAGTTTTTTAATTAGATACATGTATTGTTTTTTAGAGGTATTAAACAGGTGTTTTCTTTGGCATGACGTTGCCTCATAATAAAGTAGGGTGTATTGGTAGTTACCAGAACATCAGAGAAATATGTATAACTGTTTTCAGTGTCCATTATTAGCTGGAGTAATCTTTGTACAAAAACTAATGTAAGTCATGGCTTGCTGTTTGCCTAATTAGCGGGTTAGGAGATTATGAAACATTTTGTTGTTGAAAGAATACCCAACATTCTTCCTACATGGGTAGATCATATTTCCCCCCCTTATCTGTAGGGCTCTGAATCAGTCTCATAATTTTGAGTCTTGCCGGTTGGCCCTTTCTTCTTTCTGGCCTGCAATTAATTTTCTGTGCCTTTCTTGTTCTACACCATTCCTTCTTTGAGTGATAATGTTACTAAGACTCACCCAGTTTTGAGCTACTGTGATCGAATCATGGCGTCTATGTCCAGCTGGACAAAATCATGCTGAGTCTCTGTGTCTCATAGAATTTGGGATGTCCTGTGTCTGAAAGATGCTTTCCAATCGGTTTTTCCATTTCTGTGGGGAAAGTAGCTCTATGCGAACAGAGCCTGAACTAACAGTGTGCTGAGAATTCCAAGAAAATCTGGGTGATATTTTTGAATGAGATGTTATTCTGCACATATAAATATAAGGTTCCTAGTGGAGAGAGAGGGAGGACTTAAATAGAAAATGTTGGATGAATTCCGCTTATAATTTCTTCCCTTCTGGTTGGAAGCTTATTTCCCTATAGAGAAAGATGATTCTCTAACCACTTTTTTTTTTTTTGCATACCCAAGGCTGTCTCCACTTGTCTCAAGGGGGTGCCTGGAAATTCTCAAAACATGTTTTATTTTACCCCAACCTTAAAAATCTTTCCTTAATATCTATTGCCTGGGTCCCCTTGTCTCCAGTACTCCTGCCTCAGTTACTCTCTCTTGGGCAGCACTCTTTTCTCTCTACCACCAGCCCTCTCCTGGCTAGTCTCCCTTGTACACTGTAGCCATGTTAGTCGGCCTAAAATCACAGTTTCAGTCTGAGTATTTTTTATTCATGGCCTTCCCTGACTCCTCACAGTCTACAGACCAAAGACTAAACTCTTTACATCAAGACCAGTTAAAATTCAACTGGGCACGTCACCATGCCCTTCAGTTTAACAACCATTCCTTTTCACCTGCTACAGGGCATAGCTTCCCTCTCCCCATGGATGCTCTTTAGGGGGTTGCTGTTTGTTGTTTTGTCACCAAGTCATGTCTGACTCTTTGCAACCCTATGGGGTGTAGCACACTAGGCTTCCTTGCCCTGCACTATCTCCAGGAGCATGCTCAAACTCATATCCCCTGAGTCAATGATGCTTTCCAACCATCTCATCCTCTGTTGCCCCCTTTTCTTCCTGCCCTCAATTTCCCCCAGCTTTGGAGTCTTTTCCAATGAGTTGACTCTTTGCATAGGTGACCAAAGTATGAAACTTCAGCTTCAGCATCAGTTCTTTCAGTGAATATTCAGGGTTGATTTCCTTTAGGATTGACTGGTCTGATCTTGCTGTCCAGGGAACTCTCAAGAGTCTTCTCCAGCACTACAATTCAAAAGCATCAGTTCTTTGGCACTCAGCCATCTTTATGGGTCCAATTCTCATATCTGTACATGACTATTGGAAAAACTGTAACTCTGACTATACAGACCTTTATCAGCAAAGTGATGTCTCTGCTTATTAATACTCTGTCTAGGTCATAGCTTTGCTTCCAAGAAGCAAGCATCTTTTAATTTCATGGCTGCAGTCACTGCAGTGATTTTCAGTTCAGTTGCTCAGTCGTGTCTGACTCTTTGCGACCCCATGGACTGCAGCACGCCAGGCTTCCCCGTCCATCAACTCTGGAGCTTGCTCAAACTCATGTCCATCAAGTCAGAGATGCCATCCAACCATCTCATCCTTTGTCGTCACCTTCTCCTGCTTTCAATCTTTCCCAGAATCAGGGTCTTTTCCAATGAGTCAGTTCTTCGCATCAGGTGGCCAAAGTATTAGAGCTTTAGCTTCAGCATCAGTCCTTCCGAATTTTCAGGACTGATTTCCTTTAGGATGGACTTGTTGGATCTCCTTGCAATCCAAGGGACGCTCAAGAGTCTTCTCCAACACCACAGTTCAAAAGCATCAATTCTTTAGTGCTCAGCATTGTTTATAGTCCAACTCTCACAACCATACATAACTACTAGAAAAATCATATCTTTGACTAGATGGACCTTTGTTGGCAAAGTAATGTCTCTGCTTTTTAATATGCTGTCTAGGTTGGTCGTAGCTTTTCATCCAAAGAGCAAGCATCTTTTAATTTCATGGCTGCAGTCACCATCTGCAGTGATTTTGGAGCCCAAGAAAATAAAGTCTCTCACTGTCCCCGCTTTTCCCGTATCTGTTTGCCATGAAGTGATGGGACCAGATGCCATGATCTTAGTTTTCTAAATGCTGAATTTTAAGTCAACTTTTTCATTTTCCTCTTTCACCCTCATCAAGAGGCTCTCTAGTTCCTCTTTACTTTCTGCTATTAGGGTGGTGTCATCTGCATATCTGAGGTTATTGCTATTTTTCTAAGCAATTGCCTACTTTATTCTTTTTTTCTGTACCTGCTACCCCAACATCCAACATTCCAATGCAACCTTTTCCACAAAGTTTTCCCTGATTCTTTCAGATAGAAATTATCCCTCTGACTTGTAAATCTTCTTTGAACTGACCTTATACCTGTTTTTTTTTTTTTTTAGATCACTGCTTTCTATCTTGGATTTTATTTACTATTAGACAGCAAGTTTCATTAAGGCAGTGTGTACTTTTGATTTTCTTAGGAACCCCACTTGGATGACCTCTGGGCCTCCAACGTCTGGATAATGTAGGCTGTTAATGGAGCAAAGACTGCTAAATTGTTAAAAGCTTGTTTAATTAAAAAAGCGTTTCTTAGTGCTCACTTCGGCAGCACATATACTAAAATTGGAACGATACAGAGAAGATTAGCATGGCCCTGGCGCAAGGATGACACGCAAATTCGGGAGGCGTTCCCTATTTAAAAACAAACAAAAAAAGCGTTTCTTAAAAAGGGGTTTTCTTGGAGATCCAGTGGTTAAGACTCCATGCTGCCACTCAGGGGCTGGGGTTTGATCCCTGGTCTGGGGAACTAAGATCCCACATGCCGTGTGGCTTGGCCAAAAAATAAATATTAAAAGAAAAGGTTTTCAGTGTTCTCATTTTAAAAGCATGTGATCATTGCAGAAAACTTGGAAAATGGAAAAAAAACAAAAGTCATTCATGATTCCCAGTGATAACCACATGTATGTTTTAGTACATAGCCTAGTTTTTTCCTGTGTGTGCTCAGTTATGTTTGACTTTTTACAACTCCATGGACCGTAGCCCACTGGGCTCTGTCCATGGGATTTTCCAGGCAAGAATACTGGAGTGGGTTGCCATTTCCTCCTTCAGGGAATCTTCCCAACCCAGGGATCAAACCTGTGTCTCCTGCATTGGCAGGCAGATTCTTTACCACTCAGCGCCACCCAGAAAGCCCCAGTTTTTCCCTATGCATAGCTAAATAGGTAGTTTTTAAAAATTAAGATCATATTGTATATATTACCTTCAACTTTTAAAAAATAATCAGCCTTTTTGCACACTATTAATTTTTTTCTATACCATTATTTTAAAAATTATGTTGAATTTAAAACTTACGTAAAAGTTTATGTAAAAACTTATGTATGGAATGTGCATATATTGCTTGTGGGAATGCAAAATGGTGCAACTCCTTTGGAAAATGGATTGGCAGTTCCTCAAAATGTTAAATAGAGTGTTAGCATGTGGCCCTGCTATACTCCTAGGTATATACCAAAGAGAACTGAAAACATATATCCACACAAAAACTTGTTTTTAGTAGCATTATTCATAGTAGTCAAAGAATTGAAACAACATAAACATCCATTAATTGATGAATAAATAAATGAAATGCATTATATCCATAAGATGGCATTATTTGGTAATGAAAGGAAGTGTTAAAAAAAAAAAAAAAAAGAAAGGAAGTGTTGATTCAGGCTGTAACATGGATGAACATTATGCTAAGTGAAAGAAACCAGACACAAAAGGCTACATGTTATATGATTCCATTTATATGAGATGTCCAGTACAGACAAATCCATAGATACAGAAAGTAGATGAGTAGTTGCTGAAGCTGGAGGAGAGGGAGAGTGGGAAGTGACGGCTAATGTCCTCATATTAAATATTAGATAGTGGTGATGTTTGCTCAACTCTGCACATATTCTAAAAACCACTTGTATACTTCAAAAGGGTGAATTTATGGAGTATGAATTAAATCTAAGTAAGATTGTTATTTAAAAATTAGGCAGATAGTACAGTGAGCCCCCACTCATTGTCATCCACATATATCCAATCTTATTTAATCTTCATCCTATCCACTTCCTCCCCCATCTTATTTTGAAGCATCATACCCTTTTATTTGTAAATATTTCATTATGCATTTCCAGAAGATAAATACTCTTAAAATGCATAACTGCAATACTGTTATCATGTCTAAAAAATTAGAATGTAATTTTTAATTTCTTCAAATATTCAGTGAGTGTTCAAACTTCTAATCATGTTTTAAGAACTACTTAGCATTTTACTGTGAGGATACATCATAAAATATTTAATCAATTACTATTGATGAAACTTTTGGTTATTTTAAACTTTTCAGCTTTTGTAAGTAGTACTTTGAAAATCAAACATCCAAATTTCTGTCCTTGTACACATTATTATTTTTTTTTCTTTTTTCTCATACACATTATTTTAATACATTATGCGTTAGAGTTATTTATCCTTATATTAATATGTAAGTATTTCTAGACATCTCTGTTTCCTTAGAATAACTTCTTAGAAGTGCAATTTACAGTGAAAGTTACAAATGATCTTTAAGGCTCCTGATGTTGTCAAATTATCCCCCAATTTCCTGTGAGGTAAGTGTACAAATGAACAGATGAGGCTTGGAAAAAATCAGTTCATTTTTCAGAGGTCATAAAGCCTCTAAATGGCCAAGCTTACAACTGATCTGCCCCAAAGCCAAAGCCCATATTAACTTATGTGGCCAGCATTTGACTCGTGGGCCTTGTCATGACATTAGATTTATCTGATGTGTTATCTCCTTGGGTTCACAGATTATCCAGAAGCCTTTCGTTTCAGGCACACGATCTCTTTGATGAGCATAGTTGTGTTTGCAGTGCTATTTCCAAAATATTTCTTCCTTGTGATTTTCTTTTTTTTAAAGTAACCAAGGTTGGCTTAGAATAAATGTTCCTTTTCTTGTCTAAAAAGCATCAAGTACAAGCCACTTGGGGGTTAGTAGTGATTTTCTTTTACATTGTGTGTAAGGTATGTTTACATTTAATTTGCCATTTTCTTTGGAGAGATATCTGCCACTTGTCTGGAAGGCATATGGAATCAGATTCAAAGGTTTCCATTTTTGAAAGCAGTGAAGACCACGGAGTTTGCAATTATTACAGAAGATGGCAAGATGGGAAGACATGTTAGAACAGGAGCCATTCTCAAGCTTTTATCTACCAGATAATTATTAAAATCAACATCTGGACTTAAACATTTTTTTACATGGATAAAGATATTTTAAGATTACAGTGGAGAAAATGGAAGATGGAACTGGCAGCCAAAAGTGTAGAGTCCTGTGTTTCACCCACCGTGTACTCTCCACCTGGTTTATAAGAAACTATTAAAACCAACATAACCTTGTGGTTCTCAGTCTTATGGAAGCCAACAGTCTCTCTTTACTAGATTTTATAACTTAATCCTCCATTTAAAATGCCTATAAATTATTTATACCTAGGGTAAAAATCTGAGCTTCACATGCACATGGTTTCATCATTTCTGCTTATAGGTATTTTTTTTTTTTTTTTTTTTAGCAGCCTGTAATCAAATTATAGCAGTGTGGTGGGTGGAATAGATTGTAAGCAGTAATTGCTAACTGTATTTAAATAATAATATTTAGCATTTATAGAGCACTTTATATCTTCAAAGTACTTGCAAACATTATCTAATTAAGTACCCTCTCTGATTATAATACGGATATAAATGTACTTAAATCCAGAACAGGGTCATGAGAAAAGTATGCATTTAAAGTTAATGCTTGCTAGGCTTTGAAAACCTATATGATAATTGGTGAGTTAGATTGGGGTTCCGTTGAATTGTTTTTGTGCATCTGTTTGTTCAGCCTCATAGCAAAGTCAGATAATACCAGTACTTTATCAGTGTTTCTGCTTGATATCTGACCATTAAGGACTGTGTTGATCATCGCGCTGGTCCTTACAGACCGTAAAACATTCACTATATAAATAAGCTTTAAAATGGGCTCTTTCACTACATTTCATGCCCTGGTCTCAGATGAAATTCTCATTAGTAAGTGCAATGAAGTGGGGTAGTGTGAGGGAGAATGGCTATGCATTGTGGTTTAGTAATTTCCATCTGAGAAAAAAATGCATTAAACTGCACGGTAGGATACATCATAAAGAAACGCACTGGAGAAATGAAACATCTTGAATCTCACCACAGTAATGACTTCTTGCTGTTTTGGGCACGCGTCTGTGTATTGTCCCCTTGCATGTGTGTCTTGCGTTGGCAACTTTGAGTGTTTGGAGCAGGGACCAGTGTGGCTTATCCAGTAGATGCTAGAGAATTCTGCAGCTGGTGGAGTCTCAGTAAATGCTCCCCTGTGCATTGTGATTTTCCAAGAGCTGGTTGATAGGTTAATTGTCTAATCAGTGGTTCTCAAAGTGAGATCCTCGTTTCAACAGCTTCAGGATCATCTCAGGTCCTGCCTCTCTGACCTACTCTGGAGGTGGGAACTGGAAACTCTGGGGCGGGGTGGGGCAGGGGTGGGAGTGGGTGGTGGATAAGAAGCCCTTCAGGTAATTCTGATGCAAAGTTACCACTGGCCTAACTGTTTTGAAGACAGTTTCCTTCTTTTTTCATGTTGGCTCTTTCACTCATTTAATATTGATATTTATTGAGCATCCACTGTTTACTGTGTGGAGGATATGGTGATGAAGATGCAACAGAATGCTGTCCTCATTCATCCTATCCCCTAATGAATGGGAGAAGTATACGTTAAATCATAAAATGACTCACTAAAAGCAAGTCGCTTTGGAAGAACACAGAATATATCCACAGAAATTTGAGTTTGCCTGAAAATGTTGCAGAGTAGGAAATAGTGATTTACATAAGGTAACTGCAACTTTTTTTTAAGGCTTATGACTTCGAATTGTGGAAAGCACATACTTTTAGGAATATGAACTTTAAACCTTAACACTAATTGAATAAAAAAACCCTTCACACTAATACTGTTTTATATTTGTATGAAGTGTTTGTTAGCAAGGGGATACTTAAAATAGTATAAAGTATCAACTGATGCCATTTCAACTGATAATCTTGGAGAGTTTTTTGAATTGTCATTTATTGTTGTTAGCAAGTATGTTCATGGGGCAGAAAAAGTCCCTTCTACCACCCATGATAAAAAAGATGCATCCTTTTGGCGTTCATTCCTTGTTTTTCCCTATAGATCTGTAGGGATTCAGTTTATGGCCCCAGAAGGTGCTGACATTTGCCTAGAAGCTGGGGAAAAAAAAAAAAAAAGGAATTGTATTCATAGTCTCTTTCAGTCCGTCTTTTGTTTGCAGTCTGAAATCTTTGGGTTGTTTATATTTTGAGACTTGGAAAGTGGAATGGATGTTTGGAATCTAGACAGGTTAGAGTTTCCTTATCGAGAAATCCCATAGACATTCCTTGTAACATCTCTTACCTAGCCACAAAGATGCCCTATGGTGTTATTTAATCTACAGTTCTTAGATAACACAGTTTATATTGCATGTCTTTTTATTTGGGGGAAGGTTGATGACGATTATGGTACACAACTCAGTAGTGAGCATGTATCAAAATTTTATTTCATACTCACTGTTGGGGAAGATGCTTTTGAAAAACTGACTTCAAAGACCCCTCTTGGAAGACTTATTTTAAAGGAAAAAGAGATGATTAGATAATAATTGGTAGACTGGATATTAAAAATATCTGGATGAAGGTGACTGAGTTTTCTGCAATATTGACAGTTAAGGGGGCATACTCAACTGTCTCAGAAGGGGTTTTAATATTATTAAAATATTGGGGAATTGTGTAGCATTTAGATCAGAAATGTTAATTGCTCTTTGGATGGGAGAGTGAATTAATTGCATTATTCAAGAGGTTCTGTTTGGGATCAAGTTTGGGACAGCGCTGTTTCTAGTACTGGTGGTATCTCAGGCTCTGAAGTAACTATGAATTTGAAATGGCTTTTTTGCAGCCATTTGCATGATTGAAAGGGCCCTTTGAGTTTGGGAGTGCTGTGGTTTTCTATTGGAACTCCTAAGACTCTCTTTGAGGCCAGAGATTGGATAGTCTTAAGTTTCCTAAGGTCAAAGTCAAGTGTTTGCTGTTCTGAAAAGGCCACTCCCTCTTCTTTCTTCTTTCAACTGGTGGCTCTAGCACCAGTGAGAGAATACAATTTTCTTTCCATGCGAACACATAAATAAAAGCACTGCTGAGCTCTCCTGCAGTTTTATATCCAGATGCTGTTCTGGGAAGAGACACTGCATGCACTCTTTGGTTTGAACAATATGTATGTATGTTCTCTCTGTGAGTATTTTAAAGATGTAACTCCTGCTGGTATTGTAGTCATCATTTCTTGAATATAAACAGTTTTTATTTTTGGAGAAGAACAGATGTAAAAGTGTGAAATACAGAAGTCTACACATTTTGGCAGGGGTAAAGAGAGGAGGGATAGGGTTGCTTTAAAATCATGGTAACCCAGTCTTAGTTACTCCTTTGTTTTCCTTAAGTGACTGAAAAGTAGCAGGGGAAATCTCCTGGAACCTGACCAGCTGGGTACCTAAACCTCCACTTGGCTGATTGCACCAGGAAGAGTGCTAGTCGGTAATGAGCATGGGTCCTACTAGGTTTTCATCTCTAGGAACAAAAAAGGTCAAGAACCCGCCTCACAATGCAGGAAACATAAGAGGCGTGGGTTCAATCCCTGGGTCGGAAAGATCCCCTGGAGGAGGGCATGGCAATCCAGTCCTGTATTCTTGCCTGGAGAATCCCATGGACAGAGGAGCCTGGCGGGCTACAGTCCATAAGTTCACAAAGAGTCATGACTGGAGTGAATTTATCACGCACGCCAAAGGAGGAAAGCTGTAGGTGCAGAGAGGCGATTGTAGACATTCAGTGAAATTTATATGACACTTAAAGTAATACTAGAGAGACACAGATCCATACCCCAGACAGGGGAGTTATCTTCTAGATTGGAAATGCGTTTGTGGAAAGGGTCTGGGAGCCTGTGTCCCTCTGTAATCTCTGAACCAGAGCTCTTGCCAGTCCTCTGGGTGCCCACCCCCTCTTTGAATTTGTGAGTCTGTTTGTAAAAGGTACCTGGTGTTCTCAAAGCAGCAGGCCCTTTCCTGTGACTATTCTGTGTCCCCTTGAGGCCAGGTCTGTTTCTTTTCTTTTCTGGAAGCAGAGTCTCCTCTTTGTAGCTCATCACCTGATATAGTACATTGCATCGGATTTAAAGAAATAGTCCCTGACCTTCTTTTGTGTTCCTGGCTGTGGTTGCTGCCTTCTGCAAGTTTCTGCTGGTTTGTTGGGTTCACAGTTAAGATTTTGTCCTCCCAGAACACATTCTTATTTGTCATGGTTCTTTGATAACTCTCCTTTGACAAATATTTTGGTCAAATGTTCTGTGATTAGGTCTATATGGGTTTTTTGATATTGAGTGTTGATACTAAATGATTTCAGGCATGTTTCAAATGAACATCTTTGATCATTTCTTTTCTAAATTCTCATGAATTTTGGAATGCAAATGAATTATAAGGCTGCAGGAACTCCCCAGTTCACAGACATGATAGTTCCAATCTTATTCAGGCCATGTTTCATGCCGTAATAAATGTGAGTCTGGATTTTAGACTATACTTAAGAATGTAGAAAAACTGGAATGCTTGTACGTTGCTGGTGGGAATGTAAAATGTTAAGTCATGTGGAAAACAGTTTGGCTGTTTGTGAAAAAGTTAAACATAAATTTATTATATGACCTAGCAATTCCATTTCTGAATAGCCACCCAAGAGAAAGGAAAACATCTGTCCAGGCAAAAACTTGTATATAGCAGCATTATTCATAATAGCCCAAAGTAGAAATAACCCAAAGGTCTAGCAACTGATGAATAGGTAGACAAAACGTGGTGGAAGATGATGGAATACTTTGGGGCAGTAAGAAGGAATGAAATACTGCTTCATGCCACGACATGGATGCCAAACGCAAAGGACTGCATGCTGTATAATTTCATTTATATGAAATGCCCAGAAAAGGTGAACCTGGAGAGACAGAAAGTAGATTACTGGTTGGTTAGCTCTGGAGAAGAAAGCAGAGAGTAACTGCAAATGGGTGTGCGGGATCTTTTTGAAGAGATAATTCTAAAATTGGATGGTGGTAACATAAGTGAATTATACCTCAATAAACTGTTAAAATGTAATATGCCCAAGACATTACTTCATAGTTGGACCAGCTCCATACACCATGAAGGCAAATTCCCCAGTAAGGTTACTCTGGTATTTCTAGTAATGCCTTCTCTTCAACACCTTGAGGGATGGGGACTCTGGTCTTATCTTCTATTTTCTGTTTACCTTCATGTCATTCCTTATTCTGAAAAGCTTTTAGAACTTTATAATTGTTATAGTAATTTCCTTCAAGATAAGGTCGATATAACTTATCTCTCCTTCCAAAGAATGGAGGACTTTGGAGCCAGGACTAAGGTAACTACTGTAATTCCCCTTATCCACTGGGGGATGCATTCCAAGACTCCCCTGTTAATGCTTGAAACAGTAGTAGTACTACCCTTTTTCCTATACATACCTACCTATGACAAAGTTTAATTTATAAATTAGGCAAATAAGGATTAACTATAATAAATCATAAAAGATAGAAAAATTATAACAATATATTATAGTAAAGGTTATGTGAATGTGGTCTCTCTCTCTCTCAAAACATCTTGTACAAATTTATTGCCTTTTCTATCATAATGAAGGATTCATCATGCACTGTGGCCATAACTTTTGCAGTCTGAGGTGCAACAGCAAAACCTGAATTTCTTTTTCCTTCTTCACAATTTCAGAGATAGAAGATTTGTTCTTACTATAGATTGTAGTAACCTCTGCACACAAGAGGTTTTTTTCTTTCCTTATTAAGTTGAGGACTTTCATCTTCTCACTTAAAGGAAGCACTTTATGGCTTCTCTTTAGCACATGTGAAAGACCAGCATGACTAGTCTTGCCTTGTGGGGCCATTCTTAAATAGAAGGGTTACTTGAACACAAACACAGCGATAATGTGACAGTTGATTTGATAAAGAGGTGGCGACTAAGTGACTAAGGGACAGGATAACACTGGACAGGGAATGATTCAGGCCTCGGCAGGATGGAGCAGGATGGCGAGATTTCATCATGCTACTCAGAAGGGCGCTGGATTTAAAACTTAGAAATTGTTTATTTCTGGAATGTTCCACTTAATATTTTCAGACTATGGGTAACTGAAATCACAGAAATGGAAACTGTGGAGAAGGGGGGACGACTATATTCCTTGTCTGAAACCATTCCTTACTGAACTTCTTTCAAAATATTTTAGGCTGGGGCTCACCCTGCGCTGTCCCCTCTGCCTAACTGTCCCTATTGTTGACAGATAATTTGTCTCCCTACTCCTTCCCCAAAGGAGACTTTAATCTCTACAACAGTAGGACCTAGGTTTTGTTTTTCCTCATATCTAATTGTTAATGAGATGGATGAATTCTCATGATTTACAGTATATAACCAAACTCTTTAATTTAGCAAGGGCTTCTATGATTTATTTAAACATTTCCCACTTCTTTACGATATCAGCAGTCACCACCCCACTCCCTCTCGAGACACTCACCCAGTGTTTTTCACGTTGTAATGCATGGTGGAGTGAGTTAAATGGGTTGCAATCAGCTTTGGGAAAAAGATGTATTAGAATGTTGTAGAAAAATATTGCTGTGTGCATACCGTATTGTGTATGAGTGTGTGAGCAGAATGTATTTCTTTAAAGGTACGAGCACTAGAAGTGTGAAGTTTGCTGCTCCAGCGCAGTCCATAGGACTGCGTAAGATTGATTAGAGGGATTTTCATTTGTGGGTTCTCGTTCATTAGTTAAACCAGGGTCCCACTGATCTGTACTCATATGCCCTCCCATAATTCTGATGCAGGTGTTCTGCATGCTGAGAAACTATAACAAATCACAGTTGCTAGTTGCTAGCCGACTTAGGCCTCTTGTTCATTTATGAAATGCCTGCTAGGTGATCGGAGCAATGCTATGGCCCTGGACGCAGTGGTGAACGCAAGAGCTACGGTCCAGCCCAAAGACTGAATAGCGCAGGCTGTGGGTTTTTCTGCTTGGGAATCCCAACCCCCATCTTTGCTCCACCAACTCTGTGATTGACAGCTGTTCATCTTTCACATTTTAACTCGGATGAGTTAAACACGTGCTCTGCTACTCTTTGTAGAGTTCGATGACATTGGTGTCTGTGTAGAGATTTGAAGAAGATGAGATGCTGAAAGGAGCTCTGATCAGTTGAGGAAAGGGATCCTGAGAGCAGAGGAGCTGAGCTCTGGGGGTGACAGTGGGGGGCTGAAAGGGTTAATTGTCACTGAGGAATGAGTTGCTGAAAATGACAGGAGCCACCACAGCTATGAGAGAAGCCACTGGGAAATGTGGGGAAGGGAAGGAGCTCGAGGACTTCCCAGAAATAGCAGAACTGGGTAGGGGCTCAGAGCCGATTCTCACTGTGGTCATGCCTCAGGCTGGCATAGCCTTGATATCAAACAGAGACAGAGGAGATGTCATGGACACGTCATATTATGCATAGGAAAGCTGTAAGGGGCAGCCTGCAGGCCTCTGAAGTCTGATGTGCACCAGTGAGGTTGGGGAGTGTATGGCCTCTGAGCAGCTGGAATACACGGTGGATAGTCACGGCACCGGTGGAAGCTGAGCAGAGGTTTAGCTTTTGGCAGCTGCTTGTGCCAGGTGCTGGGCCAGGGGCTCGCAGGCAGGTGGTGCAGGCTGGTGAGTCAGGCTTTGGTCAGGGCAGAGATTTGGTCCTCAGCTTTGCTGCACCCGGAGGTGATGTAGTCAGGGTACCAAGTTCCAAGTGACACAAATGCATGGATACACCTGACGGCAATCTGCAACATAATTCGTATAATAATGATATCAGTTTTAATATCTACCACCCTTTGAGACCACTTGCCACGTGTGAGACACTGGGCTGATTATTATGAAAGTCTAGTCTTATTAATGCGGTTGCTTTTTGTGTTATATACTATATAATTATTCTAATTTTACAGATGTGGAAACTGAGGCATAGGTTACGAAACTTGTTGAAAATGATGGAGCCTTATTTCAAACTCAGGTTGGTCTGATTTTGAAGAAAGTTGATTAGTTGGCTTACATGTGGATGCCTTATAATGCCTATCACATAATTCAGTGATGGGTGTATTCTTAGAATTAGCCTGTGTGGATCCCACAACTTCACTGTGCACTGAATGGACAGGGGTGTTGTTTTATATTTAGTGTTTTTAGTCTGTTAGAGGAAAGATTGTGATACTGGCAAATGAAACCTTAAGAAAGTGCAGTGACTCCAAAGAAATTGTAAAACCCATGTCTCAGGAACCTGTGGGACTAATGTTGGCCTTATTTGAACCCACATAAGATCTTAGAAGGGCTTCTCTGGTAACTCAGACAGTAAAGAATCTGCTTACAATGAGGAGACCTGGGTTCGATTCCTGGGTTGGGAAGATCCCCTGGAGAAAGGAATGGCAACCCACTCCAATATTCTTGCCTGAAGAATCCCGTGGACAGAGGAACCTGGCGGACTACAGTCCAGGGGCTCACAAAGAGTCGGATGCAACTGAAGAGACTAATGCTTTCACTTTCAGGGTCTTGGAAAGGCTTCCCAGGTGGCGCTAGTGGTGAAAAACTTGCCTGCTAATGAAAGAGACGTAAGAGACGTGAGTTTGATTCCTGGGCCAGGAAGATCCCCTGGAGGAGGGCGCAGCAACTCACTCCAGTATTCTTGCCTGTGGAGTCCCGCAGACAGGACTTTAGCCCTGGCAGGCTACAGTCCGTAGCATTGCAAAGAGTTGGACACTGAAGCGACTTTGCACAGGGTCTTATAAAGTTCAGTGGGAAGAAGCGGAAAGGAGTTCTGAGATGGTGAACTGGCCTTTAATTATTGCTTTTCTCTCTCCCCTCAGACTTTAAAGTGGTTCATTAACACAACGGACCATAAACCTCTTTATAAGCACAGGCCAGGTAAATGACACACGAGTGAGTTTTTATTGGTGACGAGTCACAGTGAAGGTCCCGCAGTTATATTCACCGTTTTGTTCCACGGATTCAAAAGGCGCTTCCTGTGCGGCAGCTTCGCCAGTGACTAGCAGGGAGGCAGGGTGGAGGACGTTGTGTTACATCGTGGTGCCGGAAAGCTCGCCCCTGGTTAGCATTATCCATCGCCTGGATTTCCTCAGCACCTGTCTTCTGTGGCACTTTGTGGGCACTCGGGTATCTGCAGGATGAAGTCATCTGAAAACCTTCTAAGTTGACTTTGGAGAAGTGTATGAAAGAGAAATATTCTCCCTCTAATCCAGGGGCATCAGATGAAGTGCCAGGGTTGCCTCTTGGTGTAGTCAGCAGATGATACGGGGATTTCCGTGACCTAAGAAGAGCTGGGAATGATGGGAGTTGCATCAGTCTTGGCAGTAGACTCACATTGGCCTCTTTGCTGTGGGAGGGAGTTCTGCCTGTGGCTGATCTGCTCTGGGACACAAGGACGGACTGAGCTATTCTTTATTAGCGAAGTAGCCTGAGTATCTCATGTGGCTGTTAAATCCCAGAGCATCCCAGAAACTGAGAGGTATTAGCCTAGAACTAGGTCTTGGGGGCACAGGAAAAAAGCTTTTTTCCTTTGTCTATGCTGACATGTATTTTTTTTTTTTTTTCAGTTTCTGAATATTGATTAGCTTTAGTGAGTGTTTTCTGGCTCTTGTGGTCCCTTTCTTACAGACTTTGGGAGATAAGGCCCACGGCAGTTCAATGGCATTCAGGGAACAGAGCAAGCTAAAAGAGAAGCTTTATTCATCAGGTCTGCAAATTACAGTTCAGTGACAAAAACTATTCCCTTGTCTCCAGGTTCTCTATTGGGTACTGCCTGTTATGCTTGGATAGTTTTTTCTTCAGACTGTTGCACTTCACAGTAATTAGCCAATATGACTGTAATAGACTCTGGCTTCATTGTATAAAATCTTTGAAATCAAGTGTATGAAATTGACTCTTCCTTTCTCAGGTGATAATGAGTAGAAATTCCTGCTATAAACTAGCATTAATAGATTCTAGGCTTTTAAAGGCTTTGGGGCGGTAATAAAAGGAGAGGGGATCTGGCATGGACACAGCCGCACTTGGTTTCATTCTTTTTGAGGTGTGTTGAGATTCTTGAGAACTTGGCCAAGTGATCCCCAGCGCGTAGATGCAGGGAGGGCTCTGTGAGAGGACTGAGTCCTGGAAAGGATGGAGAAGGGGGGTAGGCAGTGTGTACTGCCTATTCCGATGCAGATTTGTGCTGGAATATCTAAATATCCAACTTATTCTCAGTCCTTCTAAAATCAGGGAATGTCAATGAATAATGATGGCCTCTGGCATCTGGTTAGGCTTCTCCAGATGACACCTTGGCAGTGAATTCAGCCAGAAGGTTTTTGGCAATTCCACGGAGAGTAACCTACGTGTGAGGTGACCATGACATAATTTGGGCTTATCTCATTTGTTTTGAGTCACAGGAAGCAGAATGGCTTAGAGGTTGCATCAGGAATCGGACTCCGGATTTGAGTCCCAGCCCTACAGCTTAAAAGCTTTGCAACTTGGGGCAAGTTATGTAAATTCTCTAGGCTTTTCTCACACCTGTTAAAGGCAGATAATAATAGTACACCTGGGGATATTGTAAGAATTTTTAAAATGTATTATAGTACAGCAGAAGTTAACATTGTAAATCAACTATGCTTGAATAAAATAAATTAAAAAATGAAAATACATTTCATATAAAGTACTTTGCCCAGTGCTTGAAAGTGAAAGTGAAGTCGCTCAGTCGTGTCCGATTCTTCGGGACCACATGGACTGCAGCCTACCAGGCCCTTCCATCCATGGGATTTTCCAGGTGAGAGTACTGGAGTGGGTTGCCATTTCCTTCTCCAGGGGATCTTCCCGACCCAGGGATCGAACCCGGGTCTCTCACGTTGTAGACAGACACTTTACCGTCTGAGCCACCAGGGAAGTCAGTGCTTCCATGTTACAAATGCATGCATAAAATGTTTAACATATTCAACACCAGCATCATTTTTTCAAACAATTGGAAAGCCCATTATGGATCTGGGACAACTGGGTGTATGTAGGTAGGTTTACAAGGTATAGGTTCTGCCCTCAGGAAGCCCAAAATAAGCACTAGAAACAGAAAAGCAGCTCACTAACAATGTTGTGATAGTTTCAAGAGAACAGTGAAGGGACTCAGACATACATATACATGTATCCATGGGAGATTCTCCCCTAAACTCCCCTCCCATTCAGCCTGTCACATAACATTGAGCAGAGTTCTATATGCTGTGCAGTAGATCCCTACTGGTTATCCATTTAAAATATAGCAATGTGTACATGTCAATCCCAAACTTCCTAACTATCCTTTCTCCCCATCCTTTCCCCTGGCAGCTCTAAGCAGATATATTTGGTAGGAGCAGTGGGGTAGATGACTAGTTGCTTAGGGGCGAGAAAGGTGGGGAAGTGGACCAAGATGTGTACCATGTATATACATGTCAATCCCCAACTCCCTAACTATCCCTTCCTCCCATCCTTTCCCCTGGCAACTGTAAGTTTGTTCTTTAGGTAAGAGAACAATAATAATTCAATGTGGTTGGTTACAAAACAGGTATACCCAAATCATTATATATACAGTTGTGAGTCTGTTTCTGTTTTGTAAGTTCATTTGCAGCGTTTCTTTTTAGAGTCCACACGTAAAGAATATCATACAATATTTCTCCTTCTCTGTCTGACTTTCTTCAGTCAGTATGACTATCTCTGGTCCATCCATGTTGCTACAGATGGCATTATTTCATGCTTTTTGATGGCCTAGTGATATTCCATTGTATGTATGTACTACATCTTCTTTATCCAATCCTCTGTCAATGGACATTTAGGTTGCTTCCATGTCTTGGCTGTTGTAAAGAGTATTGCAATGAAAAATGGGTTTTTAAAAATAAGACTTTGCCTATCCTGGACTTGGAAATCATTTGTAAGACTGTGATGCTTAGATTTGCTGCAGCCATTTGGGGATGCAGCCATGAGGGGAGCTGCAGCCATGAGGGGAGAGTTTGGAGAGTCACAGAAAAATGGACTTGGGTCCCTGCATTGTTGGGCAACTGAATTAATCAACTCTGGAACTGGCCTGACTCCAGACTTCATATAATACTAGCCAATAGTTTCCTTATTGTTTAAGTCACTTGTAGTTGTGTGTTCTTTTATTTGCAGTTGCAAACACTATATGTATGCAAACACTATATATATATAATTGATATATATTTCTTTTAAAGTCAGGGACGATAGAAGGATGTTAGGGTTAAGATAAGGACCAATAATGATACATAATGTTTTGGAACTTTTAGCCAGCAAGACAGAGGAGAAACATGAGTTATAAATATTACTTGATAGGGACAATATTGTCATTACATACAAAGTGTTAGTTGCTCAGTTGTGTCTGACTCTTTGTGACCCCATGGGCTGTGGCCCACCAGACTCCTTTGTCCATGAAATTCTCCAGGCAGGAATACTAGAGTGAGTTGCCATTTCTTTCTCCAGGGGATCTTCCTTCCCTGAGGATCAAACACGGGTCTCCTGAGTCGCAGGTGGATTCTTTGCCATCTGAGCCACCAGGGAATGGCCCTTTAAAACTTAGGAGAATCAACTGAAAAACATTATTAGAGCAATAATAATTCAACGTGGTTGGTTATAAAATAGGTATACCCAAACCAGACAAAATAACCAATTATAAAACACATTAAAAAAATAATACCTTTAAATAATGACAAAAAATGGAAAAATGGGAATAAATTTACCAAGAACTCTGTAGGATCTGTATGAAGGAAAATGTAAATCATAGCAAGAAGCATACTGAATTGAAGACTTGAGTAAATGTGGAGTACCCCATTTTCCCGGATAGCAGACTTAATTAGGATGAAAAGATACTGAATTTGTTTTAGGACTTGACAAAATAATTATAAATGTCATCTGAAAGAATTATCAGACAAGAATAGCTTCCGAGTCTCCTGGTAAACTTGTTTCTGTCATTTGTGTGTGTTAGAAATGTCCATATGGTGTTATTTGTTGTATAAAAGTTTTAACAGTTATAACTTCATAGTAGATTATGACTATTATTAATATAAAAACACTCTCAGGTAATGACTTTATTAAGGAATTATTTTTAGTTTCTTGCCTTCTTTGTGTTTTTGCTTGATGTATTTGGTCTTCCTTTTTATTTCTAGACATTTTCTTGATTCGTTTCACTGTATGTCCTAAAAGCAACATATAGTAAAATTTTGTTTTTGAACCTAATCTAAGAGTTTTCTTTTAGTTTTTTGTTGTTATTTTGTTTTGTTTTCAAAAGAGTTAAGCCATTTGGTTTTATTGATGTGTTTGATCTGCTGTTATATTCTTAATTCCACCTTCCTTTGTGTCTGCTTTGCTTTTCTATGTAGACTATTTTTGAATGTACAATTTAAATTATATATACTTAAATCTGTAGATTTCTAGTAATGCAAATTAATAATAAAATGCAATTCTGTAATGTCCTTGTTGTATATTAGTGAAATCGTATTTTCCCTATGCTGATCCCATGTTTCTGTACTTTCTAGTGTTTAATTCAGTCTGATATTATAAATTGAGATCTTCTTTGAACTCAGTTTAGTATTATATCCTTCTATTTTAAAATAAGGATATAATATTAAATTTAAATTTGAGTACCATATATTAAAACAATGCATTGTTTTTCAAGGATGCTTTTTGTGATTTGCATTAGATTGGTTATACTAAATTGGTTGTTTTTCTGTTATATTCTTGTGTTCCCTTTTATGATTTCTCTTTAATTAGCTGGACTGTACACTTTTTTAAGGAACATTATAAGTAAGTGTCAGTCGCTCAGTTGTGCCCAACTCTTTGTGACCCCATGGAATGCAGCCCACCAGGCTCCTTTGTCCATGAGATTTTCCAGGCAAGGATACTGAAATGGGTTGTCATTTCCTTCTCCAGGGGATCTTCCCAATCCAGGGATTGAACCCCCGTCTCCTGCACAGATTCTTTACCGACTGAACTACAAGGGAAGCCCTAAGGAACATTATATATGTATGATATTTTATGAGTTCATGCACAGCTTACAGTTTTTTCTTTTCCCTATTTTCGCAGAACAATAATTTGGGAATACAATTATTTTATTACAACCCTTTCTTCGCTAAACTTTGGAAATATTTCATTGGCTTGCGGTGTTTAATATTGTGAAATAGAGGTTTGAGGCTGATGATACTGCTTTGCAGTTAACCTGACCTTCTGCCTGATTAGTTGTATGAGTTTTGAAAAACTTCAGTAAGATCACTTTTTTTTGGTCACAGGTAGGGTCTGTTTTTAGTTATTTTGCTTGGAAATCAGTTTACTTTTGTTTCTGGCAGCTGGTTTTGACCCATGTATAAATATTTACCTTTACCATTTTTATTATTCACTGTTGAATTTCTTCCTGTGGAATAAATGTCTGTTTGCTTTGTTTAGATCTTTGTCTCCTATGATCACTTTATGTCTCCTTTCCTATCTTCATCTTTGCATCTGCCTTATAAAACTGCATGTGTAGTATTTCATGTTTGTCTCTCCAAGGTGGCTGTCACTTTCCACAATGTCAGTTCTGTCTGTACTGCTCCCACTTCTACATTAGCATTTTAGACTTCTTTGTGTTCTTATTTCATTTCTGTCCTCATCTTTGTTTTTTCTCCCCTTTGACTGTTTGCTCTAGTCTTAAGGAGGCCATCTCCTCTTGTATTTCTACATTTTGAGGACACCTTGAAGATACATTCTAAAATTTTTACATGTTAAATGTTTTGTATATTTTCTTTTGAGTCATTAGGACATAATGCAGACTAAGAAAAGGGGCTAATGACCCAGAGTTACTAATGTCTTGGTGTCACAGTTCTATTATTGCTATTGTATTTCTGTTCATACTTTCCCTAAAAGAGGTGATGAACCTGCCCTGGGATTTGCCAAAAGCATGGTGGAAGTTGCCAGCCTGGGTAAGGCTCACTTGAAGGGTGGAGAGACCATCTGAAAGGAGAGACTGTTTTTTGTGCTGGACATTTGTAATACCACTACTAGTAATAGTAATAATAATCGGAATAAAATCAGATAAGTCAGTAGAGACTGGATTTTTTGAAGTCTTTAATAATGAGTTAAAGGGTCGTATTATACTTTGGCTTGTCAAAGGGCTTGGTGGAATACATCAGAATTTCTAGGGGGCAGGAGGAATGTATCTAGTAGGAAGTTTTTTTTTTTAAAGAAAAGCAAGAATAACCAAATAACCCATAATCAGGCCTCGATCATATACTCTTGTCCTCTCCCTCCTCGCTTTTCCTCGTTTTCTTTTCTTTCTCTCTCCCTCTCAGCTTCTGAAGCAATATGGAGCCAATATACAGTGTTCATCTGATGAGCCACATGATGGAAGCAGGGTTTAAGAAAGTTAAGCTGCTGGCATTGTAAAATGAATGAAGAGGGGCAGAAGGGAGGCTCTTGTAGAAATCCTAGGCTTAGGTTTAGTTCAGTTCAGTTCAGTCGGCTCAGTCGTGTCTGACTCTTTGCGACCCCATGAATAGCAGCACACCAGGCCTCCCTGTCCATCACCAACTCCCAGAGTTTACTCACACTCATGCCCATCGAGTTGGTGATGCCATCCAGCCATCTCATCCTCTGTCATCCCCTTCTCCTCCTGCCCCCAATCCCTCCCAGCATCAGGGTCTTTTCCAGTAAGTCAACTCTTTGCATGAGGTGGCCAAAGTATTGGAGTTTCAGCTTCAGCATCAGTCCTTCCAATGAACACCCAGACCTGATCTCCTCTAGGATGGACTGGTTGGAACCCCCTTTAGTCCAGGGGACTCTCAAGAGTCTTCTCTAACACCACACTTCAAAAGCATCAATTTTTTGGTGGTCAGCTTTCTTCACAGTCCAACTCTCACATCCATACATGACCACTGGGAAAACCATAGCCTTGACCAGACGTACCTTTGTTGGCAAAGTACTGTCTCTGCTCTTTAATATGCTATCCAGGTAGGTCGTAACTTTCCTTCCAAGGAGTAAGCGTCTTTTAGATTGTTAGATCCTCAGAATGAACAAGGGAGTTGGGGTAAGGTGGAGTGTTTGGTTCGGGCCTGGGGAATCTGATAGGGCAGTGTGGCTTCTTTCAGGAGTGTGCCAGTTCCTGGCTATGGATACAGAGCTGGAGCTTGGGTAACAGGTGAAAACTAAGTGTAGAGATACGACAATTGATGGATGGATTGTCTGATTTGCTTGTTTAGTCGCCAGTGTCCCAGGCTCAGTATTGGGAATGAAGGGAACTCTCTGAATGGCTGTAGGTATAAGATCCTGGTAGTGTGGCTTCAGAGGGACAGAGGAAAGCCAGAGGCTGTAATGTCTGAAAGAAGTATCGCGTCGGCCGAAAAGTTCATTTAGGTTTTCCCATAACATCGTATGGAAAAATCTGAATGAACTTTTTGGTTAACCCTATACAAGGAGGAGACAAAGAGAAAGGAGAATGTGGAAAGAAGATCGCAGCCACCACAGTAAATTAGGTCTTTGCACCAAGGGAGCATCTGAGGGAGGAGGGGTTAGACACTGCCAGATGCTGCAGCTGCTGGATCAGATGACTGGAATGTCCGGGGGACCCTGCAAGAGTGCTGTGAGGGCGGGCTGAGGACGCGCCTTTTGTAGTTGGGGAGAGTCCTTAAGGGAAGGCAGTGGTTACAGTGCAATTGTGTAGGAAGTGTAGGGTCAAGCATTCCAACAGATAGGACAGCAGGCAGCTAACCCTGCTTGCTTTCCTCTTCTTAAGATGGGAAAGACCTCTGGGTGGTTGATGATGGGGGCCAGGAAGCAACCGCGCGGGAGAGATAAAAACATGACCCTGCTGTCTTGCCCATTTCATTAAATGGCTACTCTGTCCTTTCCCTTGGGAGTCATCACTGACTCTTCCCTTTTTCTGCACCACACATTGGATCTATTAGAAAATCCTTTTGATACTATATTCCCTTCAAAAATGGATCCAGAATCTCAACCTGTCACACCTATCGACCCCTGGCCATTATTGCCTTTCTTCTGAATTATTGAGATAGTCTCCTAACCAATCTCCCAGCTCCTTTCTTGACCTTGAGTCTATCCTTAACAGTGTCTGCATGCATGTTGTAGTGATCCTAACAACAGTTACGTTGGATCATGAAGCTATACAAATTTCACCAGGGGATTCTTCTCTTTCACTCAATCGGAGTAAATGCTGACTTCTTTACAATGGTTACAGGGCCCTGGCAGTTCATCTGTACCCCTCTCCCCATCTCCGTCATTCTTCTTCCTTCATCTACTGCCTCCCGCTCTCTCACTGGTATCAGATACACTGGCGTCTTAGCTATACCTCAGCCCTTCCAGGAATGCTCTTCGCCAGGTGTCTGTTTGGCATCTTGCTTCTGTGAGGTCTTTGCTTGCGAACATGCCGTCTTTTAAGTGAGGGCTCCCAGGACCTGCTTTCATAAATTGCAACTCCATGGGGCTTACCATCTTCTGTATGTGTGTGTGCTCAGTCGCTCGTCGTATCCGACTCTTTGCGACCCTATGGACTGTAGCCTGCCAGGCTCCTCTGACCGTAGAGTTTTCCAGTCAAGAATACTGGAGTGGGTTGCGTTTCCTACTCCAGGGGATCTTCCCGACCCAGGGATCAAACCTGCACCCCCTGTGTTTCCTGCATTGGCAGGCGGATTCTTTACCACTGCACTATCTGGGAAACCTTTAGCATCTTCTAACTCTATATAATTTACTTCTTTGTTTTTTTAATTGTCTGTCTGTCTCTCTCTGCCTACTTGACTGTAAACTCCATGAAGGCAATGATTTGTCCCTTGGTTTGGTACATTACTATATTTCCAGTGGCTAGAACACCTCTTTGAAAGTTGGCTCTAAGTGAATTTTTAATTAATATGAGAGAAAGTGTGCATGGTAATTGAGGGAGACAGGCCTTAGGGTAATGATAACAGCTACAAAAACACTCAGTTAATGTGTTACTGCATTTAGATCTTACAAGTGCTTACACAGTGGGCATTATATTTCTGTTTTATAGTTGTGAAAGCTGAGTATTGGAGAGATTAACAAGCTTTCACAGGGTTAATAAACTTGTACAAGTTCTTAGATTGTGGAGACACTATAATATACCTGACTAAGAAAAAGGGGATTAAAGGCAGAGGATTTAGTCTTAGAAGTCAGGAAGAACTCTTCTCAAATCAGGAAGAAAGGAAGAGAAGATAGGTGAAGAAATGTAAGAGCTGAGATCGAAAGGAAGGTGCATAAGCAATCTATTTCCCGTGACCTTGATTTTTTGTAGTAAAGATGGAAGGCCAGCTTGTCTATTCAGATCCAGAGGAGACGTCTGAGGATTTTAGGAGGGCAGGGAAGGTATGAAAATAGATCTATCTGGGCAGTCTGCTGAAAGATCTAATGAAGATCAAACAGTAGGTGCTTGAGATGTCTTAATGGCCCAGTTAGAGTAACCAATCAGTCAACAAAAGGATGTTAGCAATGAATGGCATCTTTGAGATCATTTAATGTAGCTCCTGAATTTTATATCAACACTTTAATCACTCTGTATCCCTTTGTCTGCCATCTACCGAGACTATTGGTCACTTCCACTCATCTTTAAAAATCTTAAATTAATCAGTTTTCCATTTGATTTTTGGTTTGTGTATTATCTTCATCATTCTTTATTTTTGAGTTATAGTTGACATAGCATTATATTAGTTTCAGGTGTACAACATGATGATTCAGTATTTGTATATATTGCAAAATGATCACCACAATAAGTCTGGTTAACATATATCACCATGTATTATTACAGTTTTTTTTTTCTTGTGATGGGAACTTTTAAGATTTACTCTCATAACTTTCAATTATGCAATACAATATCATTACCAGTAGCTACCATGCTGTACATTACATCCTTATGACTTATTTATTTTATAAATTGAAGTTTGTATCTTTTCACCACCTTTATCCATCCCTTCACCCCTTGCTTCTGGTAATCCCCAATCTATTCTGTGTATCTGTGGACTTGTTTTTTTTTTTTTTTTTTTAAGATAGTACATACAAGGGAGATCATATAGCATTTATCTTTCTCTGACTTATCTCACTTAGCGTAATGCCCTCAAGGTCCATCCATTTCATCACAAATGGCAAGATTTCTTTTTTTATGGTTTAGTAATATCCCATTGTATATGTATACCATTACTTCTTTATCTATTCATTCACTAATGGACACTTAGATTGTTTCCATGTCTTGGTTACTGAAAATGATGCCATGATGAACAAGTGGGTGCCGATATCTTTTCAAATTCATGTCCTTGTTTTCTTTGAATATTATACTCAGAAATGGAATTGCTGGATCACTTGGGAGTTCTATCTTTAATTTTTTGAGGAAGCTCCATACTGTTTTCCATAGTGGCAACCTCTGTCCTCATCATTCTTGAGTAATTATTTCTCCAGGTCAACTACCATTCAACACATGGATCTTGCTCTTCATTGTCCTCCCCAACTCCAGCTACCATAACCTTTCCCCTCCTCAGTCACTGGTATCTGTGCTGAACGTGAGGAGTCTATGGACTTATAAGGACATCAGTGAAGGGTTGGTAGTAGTTGGGTGTGGTGAGAGGAGGTTAACAGATAGATACCAAGGAGGGGAGGACGATCTGGAGGGTCTAGAGGGGATGGAGCACCAGTCAAAGTTGGGAGAGATTTGAGGCCACATAGAGTTGACTAAAACTCATTCCTGTTTAAAATAAGTTTGTATCTATTCCAAGATAATTTTGATGTTTAAAAAATATGCGTTTTTACATTCATGTGCTGTCATTTCCTGTTTTGATAAGCAGAACCTGTATTGTTCGCATTAAAACTTTTTTTTAAAATATGGAAAAAGTTACCAGTGAGATGTTTCTCTGCATGGAGTTAAGGGTAAATACTATGTAGATATGGGTGATAAACATATCATGAGTGTTAAATGTAATTTCTGAAAATTAGAATTTGTAGATAGTCAAGTTATGCATACTTACCTATATTTAGCCAAAGAGGTGCTAAAAGGTTGGTATTTATATTTCTGTGAATTAGTGTTACTATTTATAACATTATGAACATCTATCTGAGAAAAATTGTTTGTATAACTATGTTTTGATATTTGGCAGGTTACTTAAATTGTGGCTTTCATGGAAATTAGTACATGCATATTAAAAAGAAACATTAATTTCGTTGCCTTGTAAAGCACAAATTAACCATACGTAATTGAAAGAGGGGGCACATAAATGCAATATGCCAGTTTATGTGAATTTGGATTATGTTTTCATGTTAAGAGTTTGGTTTTAAATGATCTAGGTAGTTAGGCATTTCCTCTATTTAGTAACATGTATAGGTTGATACAGCTGTGCAATAAAGATCTATTCACATGGTGACAGGATACCATGCATTGACTGATGTGCACATTGGTCAAAATGTCTGTAGCTTTAGCCGTGGAACCTTGTAAAAATGGAGGGGAAGTTCACCCTGGTTTAAAATGGCAGTTAGGATCACGAATTCTCACTGGAGAAGGGATGTGGTAAGGTTCTTAGTCTGCCTTTTCATTTGTGCAAAGGACGATTCCAAAGTTCTGAAGACATCAGTTGCTCAAAACCAGCCCATCTGGGAAGTGTGAGAGCAATAATGAGAATTCATGATGATGTCAGTGAAGAGAATTGGCTTGGTTGCTTAAAAAGATGTTTGGTTTTTTTTTGTCAGGGGGTGGGGAGGGGGTGGGAGAAACGAAGAGATACTGGTCAAAGGTACCAGTTAGAAGATAATGAAGTTCTGGGGATCTAACGTACAGTATTATTGTATTTAAAATACAATCATGTATTTGAAAGTTGTTAAGAGGATAGATCTTGAAGCTTCCCTCCAAAGTGATGGCCATTCTGACTGGTGTGAGGTGGTACCTCCTTGTAGTTTTGATGACATGGCCTCTTCTTGAGTCAAAAACACTCATAGGATGACCATCTTATGGGTAAGTGGTACTGACTTTTCTTGTCAGAAGATGGAAAATGAAATGTTTCTACTTATGCACGAGTTACTAAAAACTTGCAGTAACGTTCACTGCCTGAGCTTTGAAACCAATGCATTTCAAAAAAATACCGTGGTCTTCTACTGATGGAATCATAATGGAATCCACAATAGCCATCAGTTATTAAGTGGTTGGTGTACACTGTGTATCACCTCATTTAATTCTCATGCCAACTGAGAAAGTGCCCTTAGTTGCAGTGCTCTCCCTTGAGAGGCTAGCCCAAGGTCATACAGCTAGCTACTGAGTGGGAGTGTTGGGATTTGAATCCAGGGCTTCTGGCAAAAGGTCTTTCTTCCTTAGGCAATAATTTGGGACCATGGTTGTCTATTTTTTAAAAACTAGTTTTATTGGGATTTGATTCACATATCATACAATTTATCCATTTGAAGTATGTAACTCAGCGGATTTTAGTATATTCACAAAGTTGTGTAGCCATCATCACAACCAATTTTAGAACATTTTCATCATCCTAAAAAGAAACCTCTTAACTCATTACCGTCATTTCTCATTTCCCTTCAACTCCCTCCTCACTTCAGCCCTGGCAGATTCTTTACCACTGAGCAACCTGGGAAGCTCCAGCCTTAGGCAGCCATTAATTTTGCTTTCTAGATCTATAGGTTTGCCTATTACGGACATTTCATGAAAATAGATTTATATAACATGTGGTCCTTTGTGACTGGCTTCTATAGCATAATTGTTTCTGTTGTAGTGTGTATCAGTATTCCGTTCCTTTTTAATAGTATACCATTGTTAATGGCATATACCACATTTTGTTTGTCCATTCATGATTGACAGACATTGTGTTGTTATCACTTTTTGGCTAGTATAAATAATACTGCTGTGATCATTTGTGTGCAAGTTTTGGGTGGACATATGTTTTCTTTTGTCTTGGTTATACACTTAAGGGTGGAATTGCTGGGTCATATGGTTTGGGCCATGTTTTAACCTCTAAGGTTTTGTATAGGTCATTTTGGAAATTGCCAGAGTACCCAAAATACATTGAGGTAGCAGAATACAGAAGAGCTACCCAAAGATTTATGCAGTATTCTTGAGGTTTGACAATCGTTTTCCCTTTTCTGTCCCACATAGGAACACTCACTGGAATCATGGAATCTTAGAATTGGAAAGCAAGTAAGAGGTGACCTAGTCTCCTAACTGCTTTATTATGAAGATGAGGAGGCTAAAGCTCAGAGACTCACTTCTCAAGATTGTGTAGCAGACTGGACCCAGACCAAATACATGGTCTCCTTTTTCTCCCAGGGCTTGATTTCCACTGGGTTAGCTTCTCAAAGAGGGGAGGTTCTTAGAAATGAGGTTCAGTTGCTGAAGGAAAGATGCTTCATATATTGTTTGCCACTGGCTGAAATCTATCTGGAATGACATTCTAGAACTAGGTCATCGTAATTCTTTGGGCTATGTGGTGTGGCCTTGAAGAAAGCTTGTCTTGCAAAGCATTTTAATTATAGGAAAGGGGTGTAAGAGGCCCCAGCAAAGGTGGTGGGGCAACCTTTGGAGGTTGGCCTTGGAGGCTGACACAAAAGAATGTTAGTAAGTATAAAAGAAATTCAAATAATTGTTGAAATTCAGTGAGCAGTCTGATTTTGGTAAAGTAGAATGTGAATGTTTCAGATTCCTGATGATCCAGGACATTTACAAATGTCAAGAATCACAAATGGAAATGGAAATTTAAAAAGTAAGGTGTGAGATGAAAAGCAGGAAGTTAAATGATTTTTAGATGTTATAACACCTTTCATAATACTGGAATCAATTCAATAAGCACTAAAGAAATAAGCAACTGGAAAATTTCTCATTGAAGAGGGTGAGTGAAGATGCAGTCGATGTGAATGGAGAAGGTGTATAAATCATGATGTGAGGATGATTTGGTGAAACAAGCCTTGTTAGCAAGTATTCAGAAGATGGCACTAAATATTCCTAATGTCATCTCAATTTGAAATAAGGTGTGATACTGCCTTATTGAGCCACTTATTGAATTTTTTATACATGGAAAGAATGTCTTGATTTTCCAATTTTTTCATAAAACATTTTTTGAGATGTGAAGAGTAGTTTATTGTTAAACATTTCACGAAATGTATAAGAGGCTTGGCAATTGAATAAAAGTTGCAAAATATGAAAGATGTATTAGTTCCTCAGTACCTTTTGTAGCACAGAGAGATTTAGGATCATTTAAAAATTCAAGCAAATAAGCAGTCATTACAGTCTAAACTAAAGTATATCAGTTAAAAAAATTCAACAAACGCTTGTTAGCTATATACTCTATGTGAGGCCTTCTGTTAGCCTCAAGGAATGCCAAGATTAACCAGGGATCATTTCTACTCCAGGAATTTACGATTTAATGATTAAAGTACTATTTAACAAGAAGCTTGCTAAATGTCAATAATGAGAGAGACAGAGAGAAATACACAAGAAGAATAATAGAAGTACGAAAGGCAGGCAGGCTTTGAAAATACATGTTCCATAATCATCTTGTAAATAAGGATTTGTAAGCTCTGTCTCCTCTGATTAGCATTAAAGATGGCCTATGAGGTCTAAGCTCTGTTGAGCTCAGGATATAGATCTTATTGTACCAACTGTGTGTAACTGGAAAAGGACATGATATATGTGGAAAATATCTACATAGTAATTACTTGTAGGGGTGACTAATGATAAATTGGATCTTGGCTTTAAAGAAATAGTTGTAGCTGATAAAGCTTTTGTAATCTATGCAGTCCATATTCAGCTTTCTAGTTTCTCAGTTTTATAGCTGAATTTTCCCAATCCAGGATCCTCAACCAATTTTTTTTTTTTTAATGTAGGAGAGTCTTTCTGTCTCTTTTGATCTTCTTGACATTAATTTTGGGTGTCCTGACCAGTTGTCTTGTGGGATGTCCTGCATTCTGGACATATGATGATTGTTTCATAGTTGTATTCAGGTTAAATATTTCTAGCAAGAATACTTCATAGCCAGTGTTGAGTTGTTCTTATTATATCAGATTGGCGCATGTGATGTCACATTATTCTACTGTCACTTGATGAATGCCAATTTACTGTCAAATATGCAAAATCCAAAAAATGACTTGGACCTCTTTCCAAAAGGATGGCCTGCGGCATGTGATGGAAGTGCCTTAGGCAATGAGGGATTAGTTGGTTGGGGTGGTAGAGGTGTGTTGGTCATTAATCTTTTCTTATCAACTGAGTGGCTTTGGCTCCGGTGAGTAGGGAAATGGCAACCCACTCCAGTACTCTTGCCTGGAAAATCCCATGGACGGAGAGTCTGTGGACTGCAGTCCATGGGTTCGCAAAGAGTTGGACACGACTGAGCGATTTCACTCACTTCACCAGTGAGTAACCTGTTTGTAACAGTTGAAATCATGGTCGTGCTGATCCCAGGGATTCTGCATCATTGTCCTGTGTCCCGTGCATTGCGCTCATTTTTCTTTACATATATCTTAGTTGTGAGATTAAATCTTGTTCTCTTTGTTTTATGTATAAGAATCGTTTCAAATTTGAAGAAGTAGAGGTTTTAAACAGGGAAGTTTATAGGTTGCGTTCCCTAATTCAACATGTTTTTATTGGGAGCTTCCTCTTGTAAAGTGCTGCTGAGCTATATACAAAGATCTGACCTCATGGGAGTTTACATTCTAGGGTAGGAGACCTTTGATAAACACAGAGAAAAAAATTTATCAAATATCAATTAGTGTTAAGTATCATGATGAAGGGCTTCCCAGGTGGCTCAGATGGTAAAGAATCTGCCTGCAATGCAGGAGACCCAGGTTTGATCCCCAGGTTGGGAAGATCCCCTAGAGAAGGGAATGGCAACCCACTCCAGTATTCTTGCCTGGAGAATTCCATGGACAGAGGAGCCTGGTGGACTACAGTCAATGAGGTTGCAAAGAGTTGGATACAACTGAGCGACTAACGCACACACGCCATGATGAAACATTATGGAAAGTGTTAACGGAGTGTATTTGGGGATATTGATGAGATGATATGGGCTGAAGGCCTCACTCAGGTGATGTTTATGCAGAGGTGTGATTGCGGTTAGAGAGCAGCCACACAGAGGGTGGTCCCTGAACAGGATTCACGTGAAGCATCGTCTGTTTGTCTGAGGGGAGCCAGGAAACTGGTTGGGCAGGTGGTGGGCAGTGAGTGAGGGGAGCCTGGTAGAAAACTGGGTCTAGAAAGAGTATTTAAATACCGTCCCTGCTAGGTGTGGTAACAGGAAATTCCTGCAGGCTGGAGCTGTCTGTACCTACTTTAGGGCAAGAAAAACAAGTATGGAAGACCCTGAAAATGGCCAGTGTTAACAGTTCTCCCACTTTGTCCCATGTGGTATAGAACTTCATTAAATACAGTTTGACCATTTTGCTTTTCATTCCTGTCTCCAAGGTGATGGTACAAGTACTTTAGTCAAGATACAAATTAGCAGTGGGTTCTGCTCTTTCCAGCTGGACATCTCTTTGTAAAAATATGGAAATAGTTTTAAATCCTGTGGTGCCATGAAACGAGCATTGAGCTAGGAGTTGAAAGATTTGAACCAACAAACTGGCATGAGGGAAACATCTTAAACTTTCCCTAGTATCCTAGCATTCCTATTTATCACACTGAGATAAATCCACTGAGTGTCTGATGGGGCTGCTGGAAAGAGGGAAGGGGGTGATGGATTGGATGTGCTTTATAAACTGTGGTGCAGTCTGCAAGTCTAAGGTATTATTATCATTTAGACCTTTATTATAGTTTCGATAAACAGAGGCAGTCTATTATCTACCTCTCCTTTGAAAGGGGAGTGACAAATAGTTACTTCAAGGTAAAATGCTTCTTAAAGAGCTGAGTCTGATCAGTGCACCTTAAAGGACCTAATGAATTATTCAACTGTTCTTCAAACCAGCATATCTGAAGTAAGGAAATGATCACTTTTCACTCCCATTTCCGTCTTCTGGAAATCAGTATGCTCTGTATGAGATACTACCTGGAGAATCTTGTTGAGTTTCAAGGCTGGATTAATACACAAGAAACAGCTTCGTGTTTCTTAGAGAAATGGAAATTTAAGGATTGGCGCATCTAAATGAGGCCATTGGCCAACATTCATTGAGGGTCTAACATGGATGCAGATGGATAGATGCAAAGATGGATGGATGGATGGATGGATGGATGGATGGATAGGTAGGCAGGTACAGAAGTAGACTAGATGGTTGGTGCTCTGTGGGACAGAAAAATGTGTGAGAAATGGATATTGATAATAATTATAGCTGACATTATTAAGCACTTTTATGTACCTGCGTGAATCCTCCCCCAAACCATAGAAGGTAACTAATATTATTATTCTACTTTACAGGGGAGGCAAATACTATTTAGAGGGGTTAAGTAGCTTTCTCAAGGTCATAGAGCTAGAAAATTGCAGAGCTGGGATTTGACTTTGGATGTGCCAGTTGCACATAGTATCACTGGGGAGAGAAGAATTTTCTCTAAGGGAAGTTACATAACAAATACTGAACCACATATATGTGCAGTGGAGAGGGGAAGGCTGTCCATGGAGGAATATAGAGTAGGAACAGAATGGATTACTGGGAGCTGAACTGATTATAGAAGATATCTTAATTTGTTTAGGCCACTATAATAAAATATGATACGGTGGGTAGCTTATAAACAACAGAAATTCATTGCTCTGAGCTTAAGGTACCAGCATGACTGAGTGGTTGTCCTCTTCAGAGTCACAGGCTTCTAGCATTTTCACATGGCAAAAGGGACGAGGAGGCTTTCTGGGCTTTCTTTTTATGAGAGCCACTAATCCCATTCATTAGGATGATTCTCTTGACTTAGTTACTGCACAAAGGCCCACTTCTTAATACCATCACCTTGGGGGTGAGAATGTCAACATGTGAATTTTAGGAAGGCACACACATTCAGACCATATCAGGAGGATTGTTGGAAGAGGAGGCCCTTTAACAGAGAGTTAAAAGATTGAGTGGGAAAAAATGAACAGGAGCCAAAGTGTTCAGGAGAACCAGCAAGTGCAGATATAGAGGTTGTTGATGTTGTTATTGTTCATTTGCTCAGTTGGGTCCTAGTCTGTGTCCCCATGGACTGCAGCACTCCAGGCCTCCCTGTTCTTAATCAACTCCCGGAGCTTGCTCAAACTCATGTCCATTGAGTTGGTGATGCCATTCCACCATCTTGTCCTCTGTCATCCCCTTCTCCTCCTGCCTTCAATCTTTCCCAGCATCAGAGTCTTTTCTAATGAGTCAGCTCTTCGCATCAGGTGGCCAAAGTATTGAAGCTTCAGCTTCAGCATCAGTCTTTCCAATGAATATTCAGGATTGATTTCCTTTAGGATGGACTGGCTTGATGTCCTTGCAATCCAAGGGACTCTCAAGAGTCTTCTCCAACACCACAGTTCAAAAGCATCGATTCTTTGTGGTCCAACTCTCAAATCCATACATGACTACTGGAAAAACCATAGCTTTGACTATACAGACCTTTGTCAGTTAAGTAATGTCTCTGCTTTTTAATATGCTGTCTAGGTTTGTCATAGCTTTTCTTCCAAGGAGCAAGCATCTTTTAATTTCATGACTGCAGTCACCATCTGCAGTGACTTTTGGAGCCCAAGAAAATAAAGTCTGTCACTGTTGCCGTTGTTTCCCCAAAGGATAAAAGTATATATAGCCAGGGACAAGTGGGCTGTGAGGGGTCCTATCCTTCCTAAAAGGAGAGTTCCAGATGAAGCATGAGGACAGAGAAGATTAGACTAGAAGCCTGCATCTCTGCTGTGAGATATCAATGGCCAGACTCCAGGACTTGGATTTCACTCCCCTAACACTAAGGACCTCACATGGCCCCGAAGCCAGCTAGTGATTTAGTGAGAGCTGTGTCTGAAGAGGACTTCATTTGAAATCAGATATAAGGACCTACTAGAGTTGAAAAGATTGGATATGAACAAAGCATATTTTTGTATGATGTTATTATATATTTATGTATCTCTAGGGAAAGGGAAAAGGAAAACATACTCTGATTCCATGAGTTATGAACACAGGCTGTGCCGTCTCTCTCAGAGCTACGGTCAGTCCATATTTAAAACAGGGTCAAGGCTGCATGTAGAGAGGGAGCCCTGTCTAAAGTACAGTTTCCCTGCTGGGCTTGGCAGGGGGTGTTCCGGTTCCTGATGCTTCCAGGTTTCCTTCTCATTCTTCTGATTCATTTGCGTGAGTCTGCCCATTTTCCCTCTGGCCTGCATAATAAAAATAACTATCATTTGCTTTTCGAAAATGTGTGTTCTGAGCATTCATAGCAAGGGAAAGAATGAAATGTTCTTTCTCTTTTGCTGATCAGAAACTGAAGCTCAGAGAGGTTAAAAACTAAAGTCACATTACTAGCCCAGTAATCGGTGGCACTGAGGTTGATTATTTAGTCAGGACACTCCTGATTTTTCTTCCATCCTTGTGGTGGTTAAGAGTATGAAATTGATTGTTGACCATCCCCGCTCCCTTGCTTGCTAAGTGCTCTTGGGCAGGTTATGAAATATATTTGTGCCTGATTTTCCTAATCTATAAAATGAGGATAGTCATACAATCTACCTGGCATGTTATAAGAGCTCAATTAATAGCTCTTCTGTGATTAATTTTTAAGTATTATTTTCTATCACCAAATCCTTCTGTTGGCTGTGACTCTCTGGTGCTCAGAAAAAGACTCCAATTCTGGCACAAAGGAAAAAGGAACGTCTTTGAATATTCATTCCAGTTTGTGCATATTAATTGGAAAACTCTAATTAGCTGTCTGTTTTTTTTTCCCTGGGATTTTCTTAACCCAGTTTCCACATCCATGCTGCACACGCTTTCCTCTCTACCCATCTCGGGGTTCATCAGCTGCTGTTCCCTGTTGGACTCTGGCTACTTAAATTTGGTGAGCCGAGAAGGAACTGGATGTTGTCTCACTGCCAGTCTTGCCTTCTCAACAGGGTAGAACTGCAGTCCTTTTAGGACTGTAAAAACAGTTATATGGGCTGTCTTGCCTTAATTGAATCTGCGGGGCAAGGGCAAACTCAAGTGTCCTCAAGGTGGTATAAGATTTCGGAAGAAGTCACTCAGCAAATTTGCAATAGACTATTATATAACCAAACAAGCCAAGCAAAAAAAGCTACTTACTTGGTTGCAGTTATCAGGAGGGGGGAAGACAAAGGATTCAGAGAAGCAGTTCCCACAGGGCTTACTAGTCATCGAAAACTAAAAACTCCTCGCCATGTCCTTTGTGTGTTCTTGTAGGGCTTAGAATGCCAGAGATATTCATTAACGAGTCACTGGTGGGGATAAGCTTTGGTGTAATTGCTCAGTTGGCCTTTCTAGGAGTTACTTCTTGCTTGCTTGACTTTAATGAGCAGTTTTATATACAGATATATTCTCTAGTACCGGTAGTATCGATTTCTGGATCTAATTTAAAATAACCCCAAGTATTCCCGCTCACTTCAGTGACTATTCACAACAGGAATTCAAACACAAGTTTGCATTGCTAATGTTCTGAAAATCTGTTTGTCCAGTACTAATTATGCTTTCATTTCCACTTGAAAGACTAGCAGAAGCAGAAGAGCAGCAAAGTCTTAACAACAATCAAAATTTGAAATTAAACCTATTACACCTCCATGAAAAATACTAATAGTATTTTTTTTTTTTTATCCAGAAGACATGAAAACACTTGCAATAAATATGTAAATGTGATGAGTGTCAGTGATTAGAGCCAACTCTTTTACTTCTCTTTCTAATAGCTTGCCCAGCCTTGGAGATTGGCTATGGAATGAAGACACTATAAATAGCTAACTCACAAAGTTGACCAATGCCTCTTTTTATTTCCCAGTGCTGAGATTATAGATGACCCAAGGGTGCAGGCATTTATGTGTGCAGAAGTCTGACCCACTGGAGCTCACGCTGCCGTCAGCCCTTTGTTTGTGATGGAGACTACGCAAGGCTATCTGAGGGTAGTGTGTTCATGCTAGCTTCAGTTCTGTTGAGAAGTGGGATCTGTACCTCCTTTCCTTTGAATTTGAGTGGGTTTGATGAGTGCTTTGGCATGCACAATATGGCAGAAGTGATTCCGTGTCACTTTTCTGGGCAAAGGCTTCAGGAGGTTGCAGCCTCTACTTCCTGTGTGTTGGAAGACTCCCTGCATATAAGACCTGAAGCTGCCATGCTGGAAGGAAGCTCAGGATACTTGTTTGGAGAGGTGGTGTGGAAAAGAGATGCCAATCAACCATCTCAGCAAGGTGCCAGACATGTGAGTGAAGAGTCTTCAGATGATTCCAGCTTTGGCTAGGAAGTAAAAGCTCCTAGAACCATAAAAAGATGTTCTTTTAAGCCAGTAAGTTTTGAGGGGTTAGTTATCCAGCATTAGATAACCTGAACAGGGACACATTTAATTTTTTACTTTCAGAGAAGAAACGATGCTTTTGATGGTCTAGAATTGAGTATTTCTGTTTCTATATTCAGATGTGGGAACCTCTTTAGACTGATGTTATCAGGGTTCTTTTGAATTTACTAGAGGACCAAAGAACCCTGTATAAATTGCTGCTCCTTATCTGGATTCTATTTTCTTTTTGCTTAACTTCACCTTACTTGTTTGTGCAAAGTTGTGGTGAATATAAATTTCCACTCCTCTGTCAAAATATTCATGCAAAGCTAGAGTTGCACTGGCCAGAAGAAACACTGGAATAGCTAGGAAGAACCTAGAAATTGGCAGAAAGGAGAGTAAAAATCATTAAAAATGCTGCTTGTACTGAAAAATGAGAGAGAGAGAGAGAGAAAACTCCAGAAGTTTTGGTTTTGATTTATTTTAACATTTGGCATGAATGAAAAGACAATTCAAAGTGACTCGGTTCCTCTGAAACCCCATGTGGTGTGTGTGGTATCTAGGGGACCAGAAGATAAGGTCCTGTCCTAAGCTTTGTCTGTGTCCTTCCAGTTTGTCATCTTCTCAGTTGTATGGGTAATGAGAGTTGTGGAAACTTTTGTTTGCTCTTTTTATATTTTCAACAGCTTGAAGACCATATATATCTAAAGTTTACATGTGGCCTTTCTATGAATGAGTCAGTCAGTGAAAATATATATAAGTAAAAATCCGCCTGCAGTGTGGGAGACCTGGGTTGGGAAGATCCCCTGGAGAAGGGAAAGGCTACCCATTCTAGTATTCTGGCCTGGAGAATTCCATGGACTGTATAGTCCATGGGGTCGCAAAGAGTCGGACACCACTGAGTGACTTTCACTTTCAAAATAATGTTAGTGCCTTTCAGATTTCATGTTTCACTTTTTTTTCCCCCACTCATAGGTGACAGTAGATTGAAGTCTTGTTTTTCTACAGATAGAGAAAATGCAGAGCACTTCACTAGGTGTTGAGGATTCTAAGGCAAGTTTCACTCCAGGGGAATTGCTTTTGTTTTTGACTCTTGTTTTGTTTGTTTGTTTTTAATCCCACTATCTGTTTTCCAAATAGCTGACTTCTTTTTGATGTTGGTGCAGGGATAAGCGAGTATCAAGTTGCTTACTGCTAATATTTGTCTTTAGTGTTTCAAATTCAGGTTTTCTCCAATTTTACTCCAGAGTATGAGCACAGAAATAAAAGCATTAATTAAAAGCACAAAATGCAAAGAGAGATAGCTACAGAGCACAGTTTAGTCCCCCTTGGGGGACACTAATCTATATCAACATGGAGCAATAAACAGTACGATAGAGAAAAATGGCCTAGAAGATGCTCCTTACTCTTGTTCCGTGAAATTCAACTGTGTGGGAGATGTATTGATTGGTGCTAATAACAGTATTTCTTAATATTTGTGTATTGATTTAAAGCTTTCACATACGTTAGCCTGTGTCAGTTTGCAGTTGAGGAAAGTGAAATTTAAAGATGTTTTCCTGGATGGTCTGGGACTCAGCCAGAGGGGAGGGAAGAGGGGTGGAAGAGGCCTGATAAGTGTTCTGTGGCTGGTGGATACTAGAATCCTTAACATGTCACTTCACTTAATTATCAGAACAACCCACTGAGGTAGGTACTGTTAACTGCTGTTCTCATCTGGCCATCGAAGGATCCAGGGATCAGGAATATGAACACAACTGAGGCAGCTTATGAGTCCAGAGCCTGGGTTTGATCCAGATCTGTCTGCTTTCTGGTGTCTTCCATCCCAAGAGCGGAAAATCTCTCTCGGCACACTTCGAGGCAGAATGAGTCTGACACCCCTTTCCCCAATCCCCACTATTATAAAGGCTTTCCTGGGTCCCTGGCCTTGTCGAAGCCTCCCTTCGTGGCTAAATGAGCCCCTGTGGTCCTCTTCCTTCCTTGAATCTAAAGCTTTCCTTATTAAATAAGGTGAGAAAGTTAGGGCTTCCTTAAATAAGTGATCGCGTTTTGCAGAATTTCTCAAATTGAGTTGGGGAAAAACCCCTAATGTAGGCTTTTAGTTATCTACATAGACTTTTCTCTCTGTCTTCTATTTAATGAAGAAATAGAATTTATATCAGGGACAGAATATAAACATAATTGAAAGATGTTATGTTTACTCTGTCCTTTTTTCACTTTTTTAAGAAGAAGCTGCCACCCAAATGACTTTAATGGAAACTGTTTCTTACTGTGATTCTGATCATACTGTTAGGATTTTCCTCCTCATCTTTAACCTTTTCTGAACATTGTTTTATGGGAATGAGGACTTAAATGTGTCACTCACTGCGGCTTGTGAAAGCTGACTTGGAATGGTGGTTACTGAAGGGCTTGGAGACAGGAAGCAGTCGTGAGGCGCCTGAGCTGCTCCTTTCTGGATGGTTAGGTGATCCTGCTTATGCTCACATGGGCCTGATGAGATAGGTGGGTGAGGCTCGCCGCTCTGAGATGCTCCTCTGCATCGCATAGTGGGAGGGAGAGGCTGGCGTTTCAATGTGCACACTTAAGGAAGCTGGGGCCATAGCAAGAACCACACAGTGCTCGTTAAATTAAAGTTAAAAACACGAAACCTTTCGATGTTTCTGTTTCCTTGGAAAATGGAAATAAAATCTCTGCTCTTCTGCTGAACGGCACTTAATGAGTGCTGATTCACAGAGGGCAGCTGCTGCTCCCTGCCTGCCTTCTCCCTCCTGACAACTGTGAGAACAGGGGCTGGGGGAGTCTCTGCCTCCCAGATGGTTGAAGATGCTATGAACCCAGTAAAAATGACTGTTTTCTATGATTGGTGGCCAATTGTCCCCCTAACTGCACTCCATTAAAAACTAGAGAAAATGCACCAAAGCAACAAGGCAATTTCCATTTTACAACTGAAAGAGTTTCTAAATTTGGAACAGATAGCTGTGGGAAGTTAGTAGCGCCTTGGCGGTGCTCAAGGTCGTCTGATGGATGCTTGCTTTCTTTTTATGACATTTCCTGCCGAGGTGGCCATCACCCCCGTGCCCACCTTACCCTCTTTCCTCCTCTGTCCACTGTAGGGAGCACCCTAGTTCTCTCTGACTTCTTTCTCCCACTTTCTTCAGCTCATCAGCTACTTTTCCTTTCCCGCTTTCACCCACTAAACCCCAGAGGAGACCCCTCCCCCCAGTTCCCAGGTCCCAGGCCTCCTGACCTTTCCCCTGTCCCCTCCTGGAGGGACCCATCCTGTCCTCTTTTACTCCCCCCCACTTCTGTCCCCTCTACTGTGAGTGACTGGGAGGCTTCCTTCACTCCCATTCTGCCCCTCTGCCCAGCTTTGCTCCGGATAAAGTCTCATGGGATCTGCTACGATCCTTGTCAGCGGTCACTGTGCTATCCAACATGCTCGTTATAGACTCAGTGAACTGAGGAATATCGCACTTCTGGGTGCCTATTTTCTGTCTGTAAAATGGAGGTGTAGTCACTTACTCTGAGCAGTTAATTGGTGGGAATTAAAAAAAAAACACACTTTTTTTTTTGGCTGAGATGGGCCTTAGTTGCGTCACATGGGGTCTTTGTTGTAGTGCATGAACTCTGGTCTGGGCACATGGGCTTAGTTGCTCTGTGGCACATGAGATCTTAGTTCCCTGACCAGGAATCAAACCCAGGTCCCCTGCATTACAAGGCAGATTCCTAACCACTGGACCACCAGGGAAGTCCTGGTGGGATGTTTTCTAGAGAGTCTTTGTAGTGTGACTGTTCTGTGTGGAATGTCTGCTGCATGTCTCAGAACTCTGGGTTCTTCTCACTGCCTGACTCTCTGAGATGTGGTTTCAGATCCCTGCCAGGCATTAATTAGCCCTGGCTTCTGACTTCTGTCATCTAGGGAGGCAGTATAATGGAATAGCTTTAAGGTTCTGCCCTTAAGGGCTGTGTGCTAGCAATGGGGACCGCTACAAGCAAATGGATGCTGTGTTTTTCTTCTAGTTCGTCTTTGGTCATCCATCATTGAATACCTAATTATTAACTCCGTTGTGTGCTTGAGGTCCTGGCATTATAGACCCCGATATACTTGTCAATCTATATTGTAGCATCAAACATAACTTATCATAAAGTTTAGGCCACACAGTTTTACTAATGGCTGTATTTTCTCTAGGCCTTTCTATTCTTAGCGCTGTAGAACTGAGGTTCATCTGAAGAGTTAGACACATGATTTCTTTGGCTATAGCTCAGGATTTTCCTTAAATTCTTGTTTGCCCTCAACCTGGCCTGTTTTTTAAAGCATGAGCATGACTCTTATGGTGTTCTACTAAACTAGTTCTATTTGACTGTGAATTTTTATTTTAAGTAGTGTTTCCTATCAGGATATCATACTCTTACTTCTGGAGATTAAATTTGGTTTAAAAAAATAAGAGTTTGGGGATGCTCTGTATAAACTGTGGAGGAGAAATCTACCAGCCTTCTGCATTGTTTATAAGGCATGGCCGGCATTACCTGCTACATGGAGTAGGATAGAGCCTGCTTCTCTATTTCTATTTTGAAGTTGTTTGAAGTAAATGGATCTATTTTCTCTAGACTGCTCTTTTACTCAGTGATACCTCTAAACTAGTGTTGTCATCTTTTACCAAATTGGTATTTGGGAGTACCTTAGAGATTTACTTATTTAGTCTTTTCAGGATATATACTGATAAACTAAGAGCAGAAAAATTCTAAGACTTTCATGCCATCTAAACAAAATGGTCAAGGGTCTTATTTGATTATTTTAGGGTTACTTTGTTTCCACAAAAACAAGGGGTAGAAAATCGATAACTTAGTAAATACCTCTTACTTGAGTGGTTAAAAAAACTGGTTAATTTGACAAAGGATTGTGTTATGAGATTGTGTACTGTGATATCACTTTTACAAATCAGCAGAAAAGTCCTATGAAGGCTGCTAATTTACCTGTTATTTACAAAGCTGAAGAGAACATCTCTTTGTCTAAAGCATTCCACCCACCAATTTGCCATGTGATTTATCTCTTTTTTCATAATTTATTTTTTAATTTGATAGATTTTAAGTTTCTCCTGCAGAGTTATACTGCCTGCATTCAGATCCCCACGCTTACCAATGTGTAACCTTTAAGACATTGCTTACCCCCTTCTGTCTCTCTTTCCTCGTCTGTAAAATGGAATAATGACTCTGCCTAACTCTACTAACCTGTGTGGGTTTATAAAGTCAGCTTTATTGATTAATTGTACCATTCTGGGACCATTATGGGCTTCCCTGGTGGCTCAGCTGTAAAGAATCCGCCTTGCTGATGCTGGAGACCCAGGTTTGATCCCAAGGACCATTATATACGACTTAACGATTTAAAAAGGAGATACTGGGTTTCAGATTTCTAATTGTGTTAAAGGTTCGAATTGAGCTAATATGTTATCGGCTCGGCATAGAGGAAATACTGTCTAGAGCAACAATAATGATTGTAGCTGAGAAGAGAAACTGCCAGCCTGGCAACCAAAACGTCCTGGTTTCTCCCCAAATTCTGTCAGTCGTGTACTTGGAGACATCACTTAACTGCTCCGAGTCTGTGAAAATGGAAAAACTAGTATTTTCCTTGCCAAACTTAGGGGACTTGAGAATTAATGTAATCAGTGAGAGAATATATGTGAACTGTCTTTAAAAAAAAAATGTGCACCTGAAGTTGTGAAGTAGGTTTGACTGAAGACTGACAGGAATTCGAGATTCCTCAGATTTTCTTTAGCTCATTAAAAAACAGAAAAAAACTGAAGACACAAACTATGTTTAGTAACAGCCAAACATGTGTGAGATCAGATTGTTCATGATTTCTTAACGAATGTGTTATGAAGATTCATTAAGTTAATGAACTGATGAAAATTAGTTGCAGTGATAGGAAGCAAAGTTGGCACGTTTTCATTTTTATTCTTTTTGTTTACTCCTTACAGTGGTTCTCACAGGCTTTTGGAACTGTGGCGTTGGGGAGAGAAGGGAAGTTTTGGTTGTCAAAATGAAAGGGGCATCAAAATGGCATTTGGTGGGCAGTGGCCAGGAATGCTAACCTCTATGCAATGAGCAGGGTCGTCCGGATTAACAAAGAATTGCCCTGCTCAAGATTCTAATAGTGTCTCCATCAAAAACAACTTGTTACCTGATTTCTGTTTCTTGACATAGGTCCTCCAAGTGACCTTTTAAGATGGTACCCAGCCAGTGCCACTTTACAGAAAGCAAGTGGCTGTACTTCATGTTTTAATTAATTGGAAATGCTTCTCCTATGTCTCTCATCTATGCTGATTTTATTTTCACGGATGTAGTCGTGTCCTGGCATCTTTTTACCTTTGAGTTTGTAGATGTGTGAGTATGGAAGTCAGGTATAGGTCCACAGTTGTTGCTGCGAAAAACAAGACTGAGTAAAGCCGTTGTTCTAGCAACATCTTTTTTTCTTTTAATTTTTGGAATATACTTTCTTTTAATTTATTTTTCAGTAGGTAATACATTGCCATGATTCAAAAATTAAAACCACATTAAAGGTATACTTTAAAAAGTCTCATTCCTATTCTAGTCCTACTCCATTGCCTTCATGCACCTCCTATAAGCAGCTATTTTTATTAGTTTCTTTCTGTGCTTCCTTGTTTCTTTTTCTTTCTTTCTTTCTTTGTGAACCATTTTTAAAGTCTTGGTTGAATTTGGTACAAAATTGCTTCTGTTTTATGTGTTGCTTTTCTGGCCTCAAGGCATGCAGGATCTTAGCTCCCTACCAGGGATAGACTCCTCACCCCGTGTACTGGAAGGCAATGTCTTAACCACTGGACTGCCAGGAAGTCCCTCTGTTGTTTCTTTATTTGAGCAAATGTGAATAGATAATTTACCTCTCTTTCTGATGCAGAACTCTTGTCTACCCGTGGCTGGGCTGATTCATGTCAATGTATGGCGAAAACCACTGCAATACTGTAAAGTAATTAGCCTCCAATTAAAATAAATTAATTATTTAAAAAAAAACACAACTCTTGTCTGTTTCCTTAGTTTCTTCTGGACTCATCCCTGGTGTTCTCTGCATTCTTGCTCTTGGAAGAATTGCCCTTTCACAGTGTATTTAGCTACAGCAGGGGTTCAGCTCCGTCATCTGCTTGGAGTCATTTCTTTTGGAGCCTTGAATCACCTCCAGCCTGGACGGCCTGTTGCCCTGCCATCCTGGACTTTCCTATCATCTTCATCCTTTGCCCCTCTCTCTTTGATCTCCTTTCCTAGATTCCATGTCTGCTCTTTCTTAGTTTACTTCCTTATTTTCAAGGAGTACATCTTTCAGGAGCTTTCAGAGGAAGGATGGAAAATTTTAGACGTCGTGAATTTCAGTGTTTCTTTATTAGTGTTGTCGTGATTTCTGGATAGTTTCACTTGGTGAAGAGGTCTAGGTTGGAGGCTCTGCTTTATTTGTAGATGTGTGATTATTTGTGTGCGCTCAGTCGCTTCAGTCATGTAGCCCGCCAGGCTCCTCAGTCCATGGGATTCTCCAGGCAGGAATACTGGAGTGCGTAGCCATGCTGTCCTCCAGGGGATTTACTAGACCCAGGGATTGAACCCTGCATTGCAGTGGGATTCCTTACCTGCTAAGTCATCAAAGGAAGCTCACTGAGCACATCCTTTGATTGTAGTACCTTGTCTCTCCTACTAGGAATTGATTGTTTTTTGAGCCTGAAAGAAGAATACTTTTAATCAGGTGGTTAAGTATTGCTGTAAGGATGCTATTGTAGACAGTGTTCATTGTATTAATGTCAGTTTATGATGGACAGGGAGGCCTGGCGTGCTGCGATTCATGGGGTTGCAAGGAGTCGGACAAGACTGAACGACTGAACTGAACTCCTTGGAAGGAAAGTTATGACCAACCTAGACAGCATATTAAAAAGCAGACATTACTTTGCCAACAAAGGTCCATCTAGTCAAGGCTATGGTTTTTCCAGTGGTCATGTATGGATGTGAGAGTTGGACTATAAAGAAAGCTGAGCACAGAAGAACTGATGCTTTTGAACTGTGGTGTTGGAGAAGACTCTTGAGAGTCCCTTGGACTGCAAGGAGATCCTACCAGTCCATCCTAAAGGAGATCAGTCCTGGGTGTTCATTGGAAGGACTGATGTTGAAGCTGAAACTTCAATCCTTTGGCCACCTCATGTGAAAAACTGACTCATTGGAAAAGACCCTGATGCTGGGAAAGATTGAGGGCAGGAGGAGAAGGGGACGATAGAGGATGAGATGGTTGGTTGGCATCACTGACTCAATGGACATGGATTTGGGTGAACTCCAGGAGTTGGTGATGGACAGAGAGGCCTGCTGTGCTGCAGTTCATGGGGTCGCAAAGAGTCGGACATGACTGAGCGACTGAACTGAACTGAACTGATGGAGGAAAAAAGTGTGTGTGCTTCAGTAACAGTAATACCAGTGTTTCCTCTTAGTTTTGGAAACCATTAATTATTTTGCTGATCCTGTTTTTCTCTTGGCATTCACTGCCAGGTGATTCACAACCAAATTTGAGACTCAGTGCTAGGATCAAGAAAAGGGACTTGTTTGCATGTCCATTCACTTCCATTGGGCACCAAATAAATTTTCCCCTTCCCTTTAGTTCTCTTTTTTTTTTTTCCTTTAGTTCTCTTTTGACTGACTGCCTCTCTTTCTTTTCTATATTTTGGTCTGTGATGTCTTTGCCAGCCTCCACAAATTCTTTTCAAATGATGTGGGGTCAGTAATAATGGAACACATAGTGTCAGAATGTCTTACCTTAAGGCAGCCTCACATGAGCTTTCTAAAGAGAGAATTATTTTCTGTTCTTTTCTTTAAAAAGTCTTTTTACTGCCATATTTATAGTAAAAATGGTATCAGTTATTTTTAGTCATTATCCCAATAATGCTCAACCACCAACTATTCAAAAGTATGAATGGAAACCTATAGAAATATGTGGTCATAACACCTCTTGTTTGGGGGATTTGGCACCTGACATAGCTTGTGAATTTCCCTTTTAACTGAACAGTAATTGCTGATTTAGATTTCACTAGTCCCAAAGAAACAGAGATCACTTGTTTGGGCTCCAGAAATAAATAACAGCAACAGTAGCCACAATGACAGTATACCAGCTAATTTATTGAGCTCTTATTGATATTTTGCATAAGACACTGGACTACATTTAAGTGCATTACTTGATTCTTCCAACTGCCCTATGATGTTGATGTTAAATTGCTTCTTTGCTCTTTTATGCTCTTTTATTTCTCTAGAAGCTCCCACATTTATATTCATCTGACCATGTGCTTCTCACTGGTCTCTGCACTGCTGAGAACTTAAAATACTCAGCCTGGCCTCTCTAAAGATGGTAGTTTAACAGGTCTTGTGGGGTCCAGGTGTCCCGGGGTTGTACTATCTTCTCAGGAGATTCTGATGAGCTTCCTGGATAAGAATCACTGGACTGAGCTCCCCACGATGAAATGCCTCTTTTGTCTGACAGAGATCCTTATCCAGGCTTTGGTTCTTAACCCCTCCTTTTGTTCTTCTAGGTTTAGACCTGCCCTACTATCATTCCTTTCTGTCCTGAATTTTATATTCTTCACTATAACTTTAAACAGAGTTTGGATTCTTCACTTGGCCCTTTAATGATTCTTCTGTCAGTCCCAGTTAAGCCCTTAAAGAATAGTTTACCTTTTTACCCTATGTGGTTCTGACTTTGGTCCTACCTAAATCACTCTGGCAAAGAACTTCAGTGCTCACTAGAAGCCAGATCCGGGGGGCACTTTTGGGATCTGTCCCATCACGGCTTCTTTGAGGCATGTGATGCTCAGAAGACTTTCTTGCTTTTCCTTTTGTGACACCATCCACTCCTGGCTCTCCTAATCTCTTGATCAATCTCCTTCATTTTTAGTGTTTATAAAAAATAAATTTTTTCAGGAAGATTAAGAATAAAATGGCAGTTTATTTATAGAACAGAATAAATAGTCATAAAGAATCAGACATGACAGTGACTGAACAACAACAACAATAACAAAAACAATATAAAACAAGATAGTGGAAGAGTATTGTTGGGTAGGATTGGTCTTTTCAGCAGGGGTCTGAATCTAGCATTTCTCAGGAAAATGAATATGTCAGGGAATGAATCTGGCACGATTTCTTAAAATCCCTATAAATCAAATTCAGAAAACTTAAAAGTTTTAGGGTTTTGGTTTACTCATAGGATGACAAGAGAATTGTGGGTCCAGAGTGTGGTTTCCACAATTCAAGAAAACCAGCCAGTCCCTAGGTCATTTCTGATTCTGATAAGCTTACTGGAAGCTAAGTCAGGTCTAGGGGACCCTGAGTGCATATTCTTAGGAAAGCTTTACCACCTATGTGTTCTGGGGCCCTGACAGTGAACCTGTTTCCTAGAAACCTCCTGTGTAGTTAATCTTCCTTATGCTTTGATTTTGTTGTTGCTGTTCCTTCCTTCTCCCTTCCATATAAAAGTAAAGTTTGCTTTGTGTAGAAAACTTAGAAAACATTCAACAAAACGATGGAGAGTAAAATAAATTTTATTATCACCCATGATTCCATCACTCAGATATAGACATGGCTAAACATTTTGGTATATTTCCTTTCATTATTCTTATTTATTCTAATACTCAAGTACATGTTTTTATCAATTAAATTTAGGTCAAACTCTATATAATGTTGTTTATTCTGTTTTTTTTTTGGTAATGATCTTTATAATGTTATGAAAAATTCTTATCAACATGATTTTTTTAATGGCTGCCTAGTATTCTAGCATTGAGATGTTCATGATTTATTTAATCACTACCCTGTTGTTGAACATTTAGGCTGTTTCCAATTTGTGCTCTTATAAATAATGCTGCATTTAATAACCTTGAATATAACTGCTGGTACATTGCTGATTATTTCTTTAGGATGTATTTCTCATGCTGGATGTTGCTCGGCTTCGGGGTTTGAGACCAGCAGTCGTGATTGATTGGCCTTCAGCTAAACCAGCCTCCAAGAGGGAGGGAGGCTCAGGGGCCTAGGGAATTTACCTGCTGCTTGACTTTGTTTACATCTGCTCAAGATCTCCTAAACTGCATGTTGGATTTCTGAAAAAAGAATTTCTTCAGAAATCCACAAATGGGGATTTCTTTAGGAGACCATGAATGGGAAGCTTTGTCACAGGTGAAGCCGAATACATATGCTTCAGAGTAAATCCGTGTTTGCTTGAGACTGGGTCTGAATTTTCTCTATTCTTTGCATGCTCTGGTTGAGTTCTCAGTTATTTCAAAGAAGATCAGTGGAGCACCTACTGTTTGTCAGGGGATGTGCTTACCTCCAGGGATACAAAAGGAAGGAAGCCCTCAAGGTTCTGATTTGCAGTGCAGGGACAGACAAGGAAAGGCTTATTGTGGGTAAAAATCACTGTGAGAACACAGAAGGTTCTCCAATTTGTGGGCTAAAGGTGGTGCTAGTGGTAAAGAACACATCTGCAATGCAGGAAATATGAGTTTGAGTCCTAGGTCGAGAAGATCCCCTGGAGGAGGGCATGGCAACCCACTCCAGTATTCTTGCCTGGAGAATCCCATGACAGAGGAGCCTGGTGGGCTACAGTCTATAGGGTCACAAAGAGTGGAACATGACTGAAGCAACTTAGCAGGTATGCATGGGCCAGAAAACCAGGAAGGGCCTGGAGTGCAAAAGGGATATCTGAACTGAATCTTGAAGAATGAGAAACATTCATTTTTGCAGTGAGGGAAGGCTGTTCCAAGGGGAGGGAGGGGCATGTTCCAAACCGTGGAATTGTGATGAGGACTTGATAAGTCAGGGGGACCGTGAGCATCCCCATAGGCGGCGTCTCGGCAGAACTTCCCAAACTTCTGTGCCACACGTGGCAACAGGCCTGCACAAACAGTGACCCTGTCCGTCCAAGGCCAAGCCCCTAGGTCCTGAGCGGTTTTCACCCATTTACCGCAAGGCATCATGTGAAAAAGCTTAAGCGACAGGACTTGGACACATGGTAGAAGGATGGTGGGGGATGGACTGGGCAGTTGGACTGGGGACAGATTGTGAAGGGCTGTGTGGGCCCTACAAAGAGGAGTTTGGATTCCTTTGTCTGCTATTTCAGGCTGTTCCTCTGTTACAGGCCACTGTGGAGGTAGGAGATATGGGTCCTCAAGTCGGTTAGCAGTTGGCATACTCTTGCTATCTTAGCAATTCTGCGATATGCTTTCTTTCCCCCAATAACAACTTGATGCTGTTAGCTCTGCACACTGACCTTGGTTTCACACCTCTTTGGCGAATATATTGCCATGTTGGAGCTACACAGTGGAAACTGGCAGTTGTGAAGTCTGTTTTGAGCTGGCAAAAGGTGACAGTCTTAAGGAGGAATGATTTGAAAGCGCTAATAGTAAAACATCAGTTATTTTGGTATCTCCAAAAGTTCTGTGCTGTTTACTGTGACTGGTGTGAAAAGAATCAGTACATGCGAAAAGTGTGTTTTGACCAACATAAATTAAACCTCAGCATCTCACCACTGTATTTTCTTTTTCCAGCATTTCCTATTTATTACATCTCACTTCATATCCAAGGTCTAAGAATTCCTCAGCAGTGAGGCTAAGAAAAAAAAGATGTTAAGATGCCTACAGGGAAAAAAAAAAAAAGATTCCAACAGGGATATTAGACAGCTCTTTGCTTTACTGTATTTTTGTTTCGTAGATATTGTGAATGTAGGCCATCAAACAAAGCAGAAAAGGAAAATATTGTGCTTATGTTGTGTTAAAGAAATAGTTTCAGTTGGTAAACTCCACATACTAGTGCCTAGTGTGTATGGCTCATCAATAAATTTGGATTTTAGGAAACTATACAAGTCTTTGTATGTGTACTTTCTATAAGTATAAATGTGTTATAGTGATATCCCTGTTTACAAATGTAAATATCATTTTTCATTAGTTGTCGTTTTGCAACTTCATCTGTTGCCATGTAGAGGAATTTCATTTCATTTCTCCTGTTCTTAACTAATTGCACTTCAAGATTAGAGGAATATAGAGTTCACATGAGTAGCTGAGCAGTCGGAATATTTTCCTGCCAGTGTCATAGGGTATTTAGAATCCTCAGTGTGTGGGGCCGATCCCACATCGTTCTGAGCAGTGGTGCAACGTGAGTCTGAGACACTCAGAAATATCACATTAGAATTCAGAGGCATTTCTGCGTTGGTCAGCTATTTAACCCCCTCAACAGAGGTAATGTACGGGTAAGGGATGTACTCCTGGTCCGTCACCTCTCTGTGTCTGTCAGTCTGGCCGTGACTCACAGAAGCCGTGTGCGACAGACCGTGCAAAACAAGGCAGGCATTCAGTATGAAAATCTGAGACAGTTGCCCTTAGCACTCTTGTATTGAAGCCGTTAGAGACTGACACATCAAATCCGTACTGATTGTTGAGGGTGTGAATAGATTTTCCAGATGCCCTGTCTCAGGGGCCCTGAGATGAAGCTTCTGCACTTTTATCTCTCTCCTGCCACCCCCTTGCCCACTTTCTGATCATCATATACATATCAGATATACTTTCTGATATTGTACAATGTCAGCATATTCCTGGCAATATAGACTCCTGGAGGGATGTAGATTTCTCTTAATTTGTAAGTTAATTCTCTTAACTTACTTGCTGGAAAGTAAGTCTGTAAAAATAGACTATACCTAATGGGTTGATATTTCTATAGGTCTTCAATATTGGTCCGTTTTTATATTCCACATTTAATGGTCATATTGTTAAAATTTAAAAACTGTGGACTGGTCCAAAAGAAAAATGCTTTTAAAATGATGTTTTGAGAGTCCAAAGAGTGATCCAAGAATGGCTAGAAAGTGGAGATGTCTTGATTCTATTAAATTCTGTTGTCTTCTTGATACTGTCTGTCTTTAACAGTTAGAAAACTTTAATTTTTAGAAGATGCCATCTACATGTATATGAATAATTGATATGTTACTATGTATAAGGTTGATGAAGGCTTGACACTGGCATTGAGTATCTACCTTTGGCTGAATAGGTTGATTTAGCATCATAAGTCATTATACTTTATATATTATACTTTTATCTTTGTGTCTTCTGGGAATCAGTTCCCAAAAATCTGGGAATCAGTTCTCCAAAAGGTTAAATAGAGTTACCCTGTGACTGAGCAACTCCACTCCTGGGTATAGTACCAAGAGAAATGAAAACACATGTCCACACAAATCACAGTGGCATTATCCTTAATAGCCAATAGGTGGAAACAACTCACATGTTCATGAGCTGACAAATGGATCAAGATTTGGCATCTTCATAAAATGGAATGTTACTTGGCCATAAAATGAGCGAAATACTGATGCAGGCTACTACGTGGATGGACCTTGAAAACATTATGCTAAGTGAAAGAAGCCAATCACAAGAGGTTGCATATTAGATGATTTTTTTCATGTAAGTCATCTAGGACAGGAATGTCTACAGAGACAGAAAGCAGGTGAGTGCCTGCTTAGGGCTGGGGGTAGAGAGGTGAAGGGAGAGGGGGGACAGTCAGATGTCATGGGGTTTCTTTATGAAATTGATGAAAATGTTCTAAAAATGACTGTAGTGATGGTTGCACACCTCTGTGGTTATACTAAAAGCCACTTCCCTGATAGCTCAGCTGGTAAAGAATCCACCTGCAATGCAGGAGACTCCAGTTTGATTCCTGGGTCAGGAAGTTCCCCTGGAGAAGGGATAGACTACCCAGTCCAGGATTCTTGGGCTTCCCTGCCGGCTCAGTCGGTAAAGAATCTGCCTGCAATGAGGGAGACCTGGGTGCGTTCCCTGGGTTGGGAAGATCCCCTGGAGGAAGGCATAGCAACCCACTCTAGAATTCTTGCCTGCAGAATCCCCATGGACAGAGGAGCCTGGTGGGCTACAGTCCATGGGGTTGCACAGAGTCAGACACAGTCAAGTGTATAGTTCAGATACACTTGAATGGGTGATTGTATGGTTTGTGAATTACATTTGAAGAAAATGATTCTTTTAAAAAAAGTCAAGAAATGGTAAACATAAGAAAGATAAAATTCAAGGTAGCAGTGACTGTGGGAAGTGGAAGGAGGGTACCTTAAGGAGGAGCATCCAGGTGATTTCAGAGAGTGGTGGTGTTCTGTTTCCTTAGTTGGATAGTGGTTATGTGGATGTTAATTGTGTTCAGTTTATTATAGCCTTTATTTAAACTATTCTCAGATGTTGTATGCACTCTTGGCATCTATATTTCCTAAATAAAAAAAATAATCTGTGATGCAAAAAAGTTGATAGACCATAAAAAAGATCTCTTTTCAATGTATAAATAAAAAAAAAGGAAATATCATTCCGTGTTTACTTGTTTCTTCATCCAGCTGCCATCGTCATCATTGTCCTCATCACCACCACCATTTTCTAATTTCTTGAGTGGCTTTGTGCATCTCCAGCGTCCTGTGCAATGTAATAGAGCATGTAATGGGATCTCTGTGATTGCAGAAGGAGATATTAGTAATGCTAGTTGTAATGATTGAGACCATTTATTAGAGACCTGTTAAATGCCAGGCACTGTTAGAGGAACTTTATGTGCAATCTTTAATTCCTAAAATGACCCTATGAGATGTGTACGCTAATCCCTATTTCACTGATGTCAAAACTAGGCTGGGGGGGATTAAGTAAAGTGTTCAAAATCACAGAACTGGTTAGTAGGAGGTGGATTTGGAATTTCGACCCAGAGTAATACCAGAGTCTGTGCTCTTAATGACTATGCTATGTTAACTTTCACTAGACCAGTGTTCCTTGAGCTTCTAAAACCCCTGCTCCACTTTCTGAAATTATCATGCTCTTTCTACAGTTGAGAATCACTATCTTTTTTCTTTCTCCATCTGCCAAGATTGCTTTGTCAAATCTTATATTCTTTAGTTGTATTGAAAAAGGAGAATATTTGTTTTCTAGATATAAAACGATGCTGAATGTTTTATTTTCAAATGACACATTTCTCCTGGACTTTCAGATATGCCTTCTGTCCCCAGCATACAGTCTTGAAAGTTTTGAGCACAAGGGTTTTTTGCCAGTCTCAGAATCCATTTTCCAAAGGGTATTTCATACTGGAAAGTAGGGCCAGAAATTAGAATAGCAGGCAGCTTTCACTGGAGAGAAAATAGCAGAATTATAGACTGGAAAAGAACTTAGAGATCACCAGTCTGGAATTTTTACTTTTCGAATGAGAGGGACCTGGGACTTTAAGAGTAACCAAGAAGCTATGAAATCCTGTCTGATTACTGATGACCTAGAAAGTCATGAACTTTGTGAACTTGTGAGTCACCTTGTGAACTGAGGAAGAGAAAGAATGTCATGAGATTCATTCATCTATCCTTTCACTAGTTTTGTTTTGATCTCAGCTCCATACTGGGCAGCATTTCAAGGGCTTTGTATCAGAAGCATGCACGGTGCAGCCTTTGCCTTCACAGAAATCATGGTCTTGGAAGATACAGAAAAAGAACTCCAAATTATGGTGTGATGAGGCTATAATAAAGCAAGGAGATTGTGGGACATGGGAAGATGGACATTTATTTCATCTCTGGGGATGGGGAGGTTTCAGAAGGAGAGATTTTAGGTAGTTAATACTTGAGCTGATTGCTGAAAGTTATGTGGAATTGAGACAAATTTGGTGCATTGAGGACAATGTTCATAATTTGGCAGGAGGCAAGAGGAGATCGACTTCTCAGGTGGTGCTAGTGACAAAGAATCAACCTGCCAATTTAGGAAACTCGGGTTCCATCCCTGAGTTGGGAAGATCCCTTGTAGGAAATGGCAACCCACTCCAGTATTCTTGCCTGGAAAATCCCATGGACAGAGGAGCCTGGTGGGCTGTAGTCCATGGGGCCACAAAGAGTCTGACATGACTGAGCGACTGAGCACACACACAGGAGGAGATGATGCTGAGAAAGTAGCCCTGGACGTGTCATGGGGGCCTCTTACTCCTTCCTTGTCCATAGGTAACGGGAATCACTGACTCATCTACGTCAGAGGAAAGGTCACACGCGTAGAGCGATGGTTCTGATGGCAGTGTCCAGGGATGCATTGAAGAGGGAAGAACAAATTCAAGGTGAAACGTGGTTTTATTCAGTTGAGAAGTATTAAACAGTTCCTGTGTGGTTTGTATAATTGATTGTCAGATGCTGTTTTATGTACTAAAAGAAGAAAACCAGTATCTTAATTTCCGGCTGTATTTCAATTCCAGAGATGATAAAATGTGAAAAAAGTATATTTTAGAATTAATGAAAGACAGTCTTAAATACTTAGTATATATTTGTCAAAGAATGAGCGAATGATTTTCTTCTATCAGTGTCCTGTGTAGACTTGGAATAAAATAAAATACCTGAGAAATGAACATTACGTTTGACACATTAGTTGACACATTAAAATTATGAAAGGAATGACTGATTCTTTTCCTTGAACACTTGTCCTTTTGTGAGTGTAGCGATCACTCTTGACAGTATCTTAGAAAAAAGATTTCAGAATTGGCTGAATGAGGAAATGCTCTGTGAGGGTGACATTATTCCATTTAGATTTCAGGTCAAATAATGGAAGCTGTGTTTGTGGACCTACAGTTGTCCCCCTAGGGGAACATCTTATGGTTAAACAGGTGGGGTTTAAAAATCAGGGATAAGGTCCTGGCATGATTGATAAGAAATCCCCAGGGATAATTTACAGGTCTGCCCTCGGGGCTGGGGGGGCACTCCTGGAAGGAGATTGCTGTTTGGATGCTTAGCTTATGTTTTTTGGTGATTGTTCTCTCTGGCTGCAGCTGGGTCTTTCCTGATTCTCAGTCGGTCTTGTCAGCTCTTCCCCGACATTTGCTCAGTGGGATTCCAGCCAGGAATGTCTTAAGAGACAAGGGCAGCTGGGTCGGCACTGACCTCGAGGTTGCATTTTGCTTCTGTGGCTGTTTTGCTTCAGTTCGCACCATTTGGGGGTACTTCTCCAGGCAGATTGCGGCCAGGCTGCCAAACTTGGATGCATTCTTCACATTCTCCATGTGTTTGTACTTGTGCAACCCGAGAACAGGCAGTGAGCTGGGAGAGGGGTGAGGGAAATGGTAGAAAGTGCTGTCTGCCATTAGATATACTGATAAGGTGGCCCTTTTACAGTGGTTCCTGGAACTGTGGCTTATATCGGCATGCCGCACTGTAGAAGGTGGGCGGACACTGTTTTTATTGGAAAAGAAGGCAGAATGGTTGTGGAACCTCTTTCTTTGGGACAGACTAGGATGGCTGTTCTTGTGCCCAGTAAAATGGTTGAAAGTTTCCTCTCTTAGGAGACTAAAGAATGCATTTAAAAAATCCTTGTGTATGATAACTATTTTAACAAGGAGTTAGTATCACTGTTGACTGTCTTTGGGCAGATCAAGAATATATTGTTTTCATATACTGAAAATGCTGTACGTGAATATGTCAACATGTCTTTCCCTTAGGTGGAACCCGTGAACCTTTTGTGGGCATTTCTGTCACTACCTTTCCTCTGGTCTTGCTTTTTCCAGCCCTCTCCTCCCTCTGCTCACAGCCATCAGTTTGGATATTGTGACTAGAACTTGCATTAAATGCCCAGCTCTCCACCAGGTCCCTTCTGGTGTCCTTCATCCACCCCTGCCTTAAACCTTGCTGCCCAGGTTTTAGTCTTGCTGGGGGACTCCTGCCATTTGCACTTGTCCAGATGCTGCTTTTCAAATTCAGGATCTGGGCTCAAATTCAGGCCCCTAAACAAAAGTATTGCTTGTTTCTTGCCTACTGGAGGAATTTCTCCTTCTTCTGAACTTCCATGGCTTCGTGGGTACTTTTTCCTGCTCCTTAATTATTTTCTGCCTTATGTGATGGATACAAGCAATATTTCTTGAAAACCAGACATTCTGTTGAAAAACTACCTGGGACACGTTTCCCTTTCTTAAAAGAATGAGGAAAAACAATAATATGCTATGTGTTAACTCCAGAACCCCAACCAATTTCCTTGAGTGTAGCTAAAACACAATAGAAATATCTATAAGTAAGCTTCTTTGCCATGTATAATTATGGCTGATTTGTGTTGTTGTATGGCAGAAACCAGCACAACATTGTAAAGCAATTTTCTTCCAATTAAAAGATAAATTTAAATAAATAAACAAATAAAATGCTTAAAACTCAGCTTCCCAATCACTAAGAATTTTGTGCATAGATATGCAGCCAACAGCAATCCTAGACCAGTCTTTTTATTGACTGAGTTTGGTATTTTCCAAAATCTTCTATACATCGTTCTGATGTTTCACCAGTTGAGTTTGAAGTGTAACTTAATATTTGTCTCACATCATATTTTGTTTAAAATATTGTTTTGAGTTTAGCAATGAACATTTTTTGTATGGCCAAGATACTGTTTATTGAGAAGTGGATACAGTTTCTGTATGTATATGAGTACGTACACACACACACACACAATGGAGTATTCAGTTCGGTAGCTCAGTCGTGTCCAACTCTTTGCGACCCCATGAATTGCAGCACGCCAGGCCTCCTGGTCCATCACCAACTCCCAGAGTTTACTCAAACTTATGCCCATCGAGTCGGTGATGTCATCCAGCCATCTCTGTCGTCCCCTTCTCCTGCCCCCAATCCCTTCCATCATCAGGGTCTTTTCCATTGAGTCAATGCTTCGCATGAGGTGGCCAGAGTACTGGAATTTCAGCTTCAGCATCAGTCCTTCCAATGAACACCCAGGACTGATCTCTTTTAGGATGGACTGGTTGGATCTCCTTGCATTCCAACGGACTCTCAAGAGTCTTCTCCAACACCACAGTTCAACAGTATCAATTTTTTGGCGCTCAGCTTTCTTCACAGTCTAACTCTCACATCCATACATGACCGCTGAGAAAACCATAGCCTTGACCAGACGGACCTTTGTTGGCAGAGTAATGTCTCTGCTTTTTAATATGCTATCTAGGTTGGTCATAACTTTCCTTCCAAGGAGTAAGCATCTTTTAATTTCGTGGCTGCAGTCACCATCCACAGTGATTTTGGAGCCCCCCAAAATAAAGTCTGACACTGTTTCCACTGTCTCCCCATATATTTCCCATGAGGTGATGGGACCAGATGTGATGATCTTAGTTTTCTGAATATTAATTACTTAGCCATAAAAAAGAAAGAAAGAATGTCATTTCTAGTACCATGGTTGAATCTGGAGATTATACTAAGAGAAGTAGGTCAGACAGAGAAAGACAAATATCATGTGATATCACTCATCTGTGAAATCTAAAAAATTACAAAACAGAAACAGACTCACAGACTTAGAAAATAAACTATGGTTACCAAAGGGGAAGGGTATGGGGGAGGGATAATTTAGAAGTTTGGGATTAACATATACAAATTACTATATAGTAAGCTCCTACCAACAAGGACCTACTGTATAGCACAGGGGGCTCTATATTCTGTAAAAACCTACGTGGGTAAAGAGTCTGAAAATGAATAATATATATGTATATATTTGTGTAACTGAATCACTTTGCTATACACCTGAAACTAACACAACATTGCAAATCAACTATACTGCAATGTAAAATAAAATTAAAAGGAAAAAGCTTTAAAAAAGAGGCATCTGGGAAGCTGTTACGGAGGGAGGTAGTCTGCAGGTGCATCTGCTCTTGAGTCTGTTTCCTCTCCCACCATAGTCTGTGTTGGGGGCAGGAGGCAAACCTGATAAATCTTGTGTTTTTTTTTTTTGTAAGACCAAACACAACTACCCTGGTTAGTTGTTTACCATTTTTTGTAATGAATTAGTTGATTTTGTGAAGACTTGAAGGAATATTTTGAACTCTTCCTTTGTTAGAATTTTGGTCAGTTAATCTTTAGCAGGTATAAAATGTTCAGAACTTCCAGACCTTGAAGTTCTTTTCTCTCAGTCATCTATCAGGTTTTTCTTGGTATCTGCTAAAGTTTGTCAAAGTCTCATCCCTCCACATCTTATGGCTTTATATACAGACATTTAAAAATTGTCCTACAAGTGTCTTATGACAGAAAACAGAAGTAGATATTTATGAAATGGAGGGTGCTTTCCTTAAATTGGCTAATCATGGTTACTGTTACATACAAACACCCCACCCCCTAATACACACAGACATACAGACATTCACATAGGTAATATGAGACAGATAAGGATTATTTGTTTCTGTCCATAGGACTTAGGGTCTAGATGAGAGTGAGTCGTCCCAGCCAAGGTGATCTGAGTGAGATGAGTCTTAGAGATGGTGGCTGCATCCTGCAGAAAGCTGTGGATAAGGAGCAGGGTCGGGGGCGGGGGTGGGAAGGGGGGGTCCTGACCTATTCTTCGGTGACTCAGGCTAGTAGCAGCTCAGAGTTTGTTCTTCCCATATGACATAGAGGTCAGTGTACCACCGGCCCAGCTCATGTTGAAGGATTATAGAAGGGTCAACTGAGGTCCTGGATATTAGAGCCCTTGCAAATGATCAAATATTTGGATTTTTCTCCTTAAAAAAATGCATGTGCATAAAACATGGAATCTAGTATCAGGAGGTTCACAGGCTTTAATGGGCACAGGTTAAGAATTGTTTAATAGAATATAATCTGTGTGTGTGTTAGTTGCTCAGTTGTGTCTGACTCTTTGTAAACCTATGGACTGTAGCCCGCCAGGCTCCTCTGTCTGTTAGATTTCCCAGGCAAGAGTACTGGAGTGAGTAGTCATTTCCTTCTCCAGGGGATCTTCCTGACCCAGGGATTGAACCCGGCTCTCCCACATTGCAGGCAGATTCTTTACCATCTGAACCACCAGGGAAGAATATAGTGTTTCCTCTACCCATCTTAGGTCTATTGGTGGAGGCCCTACAGATTAGACTGGCAAAAGACAGATTAACAAGACGAAAATGGAGTTTATTATTTTTAACATGTACTCATCCATACCCAGGGGAGAACTCAGTGATGAGTAACTCAAAGAAGTGGTTAGAACTTGGGTTTATGCAGCTTATTAACAAGAAAGCAGTGCATCTGTATAGGAGAGAAAAGACAAAGAAAACAGATATTAGGCTTCCAAAAGCTGTAAACTGTGGGAAGGTAATTATACTGGGCAAACAAGTGGAAGACAAAGGACCTGTTAGATTTGTTATGTAGATTCTTGTGGTGCCATCTCTGGGTCATAAAAATCTAGAATTGTCTTTGGGGATTAGTAAGAATCATTCTGCCCTTCCTGGGAGAACAGAGAGGGTAGCGTGTGTGTGTGTGTGCACGTGCGTGCATGTGTGTGTGTGTGTGTGTGTGTGTGTGTGCATACACCTATGTGCTCATGTGTACTTCTTCAGTTGTCTGCATGCTCAAAAGAATCCTTATATCAAAGTGGTATATTTCGGGGTAGCATATTCTGAACCCCCTCAGAAGCCACAAGCTAGCATATTCATCTCATGAAGGGTGGGTATTAGATTAGCATGTATCTTCCTTATAGTTCAGTGGGTAAAGAATCTGCCTACAATGCAGGAGATCCAGGTTCGATCCCTGGGTTGGGAAGATCCTCTGGAGAAGGAAATGGCAACCCACTCCAGTATTCTTGCCTAGAGAATCCCATGGACAGAGGAGCCTGGCAGCCTACAGTCCATGGGATTGTAAGAGTCGGTCACGACTTAGCAACTAAACCATCACCACTCAGCTAGTCAGGGAAGCAGGTTGATAGTTTTGGACATTCACCTGAAAGAGATGGGGTCACCAGCATCAGCCTGCATCAAGTGTTTCCTTGGATGCAAAGGCCAAGTGCAGTGTGGCTGTGTCTTGGCGGCTTCTGTAAACCTAAGACCTTTAATTCTATTAATTGATTGACTCTTTGAGAGACCCTGTGAAATAAGGGCTCTTCAGAGGGGTGTGTAAACCATAATTGCTTAGTCCACAAGGAAATGATGATGAGAACTGAAGGCCTCGCAGGGAGATCAGACGTGGTTACTGTGACAAAAAGCATATGATGAGGCTGCAGTCTTGCGCCATTATTATTATCATCCACTTTCCATCTTACTTGTGTTGCTTTCAGAGATGCTGTGGCAATTATTAACAGAGTTAACAGCAAGTAGGGATCCGACAAGAGTATATTCAGTTGGGTGGCATTTTAATTAAAGTGCTGAGACTAATTACTTAGGGCATTTTTTTTACATAAAAATATTAATTTTTTTGGCTGTGCCAGGTCTTAGTTGCAGCAGCACCTGGGCTCTTCAGTCTTCATTGGGGGTATTTGGGATCTTTAGTTGTGGCATGTGGGATCTAGTTCTTCAACCAGGGATAGACTGGGCCCCCTGCATTGGGAGAGAGGAGTCTTAGCCACTGGATCACCAGGGAAGTTCCAGGGCCTCTTATATGTGGCTGATTGTGTGCACTTTGAGGCAGGAAGAGGCATCTGATCATCTGACTTTGCTTGGTCAGTCAGTGGCAGAAAGGGACAGTGAACTTCTCAAATGTTACCTGAAAGTTGGATTTGCATTTTCAGTGCCGTGGCCACTGAAGGTGTGTGGAAACCTTAATTCCCTTGGTAATGAGGACCTCTTCTGGTGCCCACCATTCACAATGTATTCCTGTTCTGTTGAGGTGCACTTTGGGGGTGCCTTTCATGTAGGATGCTAAGTGAGTGGTACCTTTTGGGGTTGTGAGCAGAAGCATACCAGGTTGCCAGTCTCAAGATGGACATAATGAGTTTGTGCAAATGAGGGGCTCCTCCAGGGAGGGGCTGGCAGGATATGTGTGATAAGAGTCTCAGTGATGGATACTTTGATGTCTTGATACTCACTGCTTTGCTGAGTGGCAGTCATATTGCCATTTCACTGGAAATTCTGAGCCTCTCTCTGAGGACTCATTTCAGGATCCCAGGAGGTAGGAGTCCACATGTGGGCTGCTCTTCAATTGTAGCATGAACATTATCCTCTGAAAAGAGTCTTCTGTGGTCACATACGTGGCACAGAGCAGGCTGCTCAGTGTTCCATTAAATGGTTCATAGATCTCCTAATAGCAGACTTAATGGGTGTTCTACATCTGCTGATTAAGAATATGTGCTCGGAGGCACTCAGACATTCCCATCGCTGGTGCTCCACGAATGCTGGCACCTCCTGGTGTCTGCTCCTGGAAGACTGGGACTGTGACTTTTCATCTGTGGCTCCCCAGTGTACAATACAGCGCTGGTGTAGAGCAGGCACTTGGAAAATATTTGGGGAATGATTAATGTGTGATTGAAAAAATTGTTCATGAGTCCTGATGCAGAATTTGTTGAAAGGTGCTTTTTTTTTTTTCACATTTCCCAAGTTAAGTGTTGACCAGCAGAAGTGAACTTAGATTCTGATTAACTTCCAGGACAGCAGTCACACTGTCATTGTTGTTTAAGCAGAAGAAAGGAAAATGCCACTTTTTGAGGCCCTAAAAAATGTTAGGTGTCTGCTAGATTTCTTGTGGGCAGGTTGTATGTCAGTTCAGACCTGACTTTAATTGCTTGTTTTCTCTGTTATGGCCTCAGTTTTCTCACCTGTAAAATGGAAATACTCATGTCTGCCTGGTAGAGTTCTTGCCAGGGTTACAGATAAAACATGTAAGTGCCTTTAGCACATGGCTAAGTGCTCAATAAATGAACACATTCATTCATTCATTCATTCAGCACTTACTGAGGAGCTGCTTGCGAGTTTGACACTGTTGAAAATTAGCGATACTAGTATGACTCAGAACTATTTCAAGTTGCTCACTCACAGTTTAGAAGGGGGAGTCAGACACTTGAGCACATAATTACAGTACATGGCAGGTGCTGCAGTCATTTTCTAGAACAAATACTGTGAGAACAGAGAGGAGGAACAACTAAACTCTGCTGGGGAAAGGATGTGGGTTTTAGGGAGGACTTGGCGGACATGATGCTTAAGCTGATTTGAGGGTGGAAACCGGCTGGTGAGGAAGATACTTGCGAACAGACTAATTGAAGGTGGTTAGAGCAAGGGGGGTGGTATGTGTGTGTGTTTGTGTGTGTGTGCAGAAGCGGTAGGGGAAGGAGTATCTTCAGCGGTAGACACACTTTCTTCCTGAAAAATTTAGGAAACTCAACAAAATGAAATAGCTTGCTGACATTCGCGTGGCTAGCAAGTAGCTGGGCCTAAAATTGGAACTGAAACACTTTCTACAACGGAAGTACTCTTTCCACCTTTTTATACCTAGTTCTATATGTATGTAAATTACATTCTTGAGTGTGCTTCATATTATGTCTTAGAACCCCAATCTTTTCAAGAGGATAGTGTCTCTAGTTAGTAATGTATGTCAGTGGCAAGTCCCGCGTTATAAAGATGAGGCTCTAAACCAGGCTTTTCAGCAGGGGTTGTTTGGTAAAGTGAGGTCTGCTGGCTTTCTCCAGCAAGCCAAGCGGTGACTATACAAGGAGAAAATGAAAACCTGTCCTTGCCAGGAGGGACGAGATGGTACTAAGAGGTGGAAGCTAAGGGCGGGCTTGCCAGCTCCACCCCAGCGCGTATTTCCATTGAGTACTTTAGGGCATATAGAAATACCAGAATGCTTGTAGGCTGTTTATTTATGTTGTTTTATTCTTGGAGAGGGTTCTAGTAAGTAAACATACTGATTACCCATGTAGTTCACTGGTAGGAACCCTTTCTCTACTTCGGAAAGGTCTGTCCCATCCCCTACTCTTTTGCCATGACTCCTGATTAATAATGATATTACAGCCATTCCGTAATGGAGTTCAAGTTCTGAACTATTAAGCCACTTTAATTGTACATTTCTCCCGCCGTGAACTTAATATTATTTCCCTTGCACCTAGAAGATGCGGCTAGTGTAAGAACTAGTGTCGTCTTGCCAGGTTTAGAGTGAGCTTCACATGCCTCATCTTAGTGGTTAGGATCTGTTCGTGCTGCAGTGGCTTTGCATGCGTGCTAAGTCGCTTCGGTCATGTCGATCTCTTTGCAACCCTATGGACTGTAGCCTGCCAGGCTCCTCCGTCCATAGGATTCTCCAGGCAGGAATGCTGAAGTAGGTTGCCATTTCCTTCTCCAGGGGATCTTCCTGACCCAGGAATTGAACCTCTTATGTCTCCTGCACTGGCAGGTGGGTTCTTTACCACTAGCACCACCTGAGAAGCCCACAGTGACTTTGGTATGAGATGAATGAAATGGTTCTACTCAAGACGGAAAGTTTAATGGTGTGTAGATTTTTCAGGTGTTATTTTAAATTCATTGCCTGACATAGTAATCAACTGCACCAAATTCTATTTCTTTCTAGAAGCATCTGCAGCCACGTATTTGCCAAGATTCTTGTCTCAAAAAGCATTTGAATACAGTGGCTGAGAAGGATGCATGTCAGGGAGGCTTGGAAGAACTGTCCCTGGAAAGATTTGGAACAAGTGTGGGAGATGTGAGAGCTGATATCAGGTCATGAGGATGTGACCATAGGCTCATTTTAGATACTGGCAAACAGTATGTTAATGAAGTAGGCACTTTATCTGTAAATATTAAATGCTTAGCATTGTGCTGTATGGGATGGTTAACTACTGAGTGGAATTCAGTAGTCAGGGTGAGAATTTCTGCATTGTAACAAAAGATGCTTACCTACTGGGTTTTAGTTAGCCCTAGTTTCCGGATCACTGTTAGGACAGAGAACTGATAATTGTTGGATGGTTGCTTGTATCTATTTCCTCATTCTTTGGAACTGAATCTGCCTTCTTGATTAAATTATTTAAGCCTTTTAATTGTGAAACATACTGAAGAGTGTATAGAACAAAAATGTTTAGCTCATTTAATAAGCACCAGAGTGACTATCTCTTTATTTGAGAACTAAAATCATTCTATTTGCCTCGCAGAACACCTCACTGATTCAAAGAATAGGGGAAGAAGTAGGGGGCATTTTTTATATTGGTGAAAAGTAAGACAATAATCTGTAGAGTCTTAATCCCTTTTAAGTTTAGGTGACACCCGAGAAGTACTGGAATGGCCATCTTAACACAGGTCGTGGATTGCCAACTGTGGTGGAGATGTCTGGTTGTAATTAGTCCGTGATCAGAGGTGAATGGCCCTTGACTGCAATCTCTTTTTTAAAACTAAGTATTCCTTTTATTATTTTAAAGATATATTATTTTCTTAAAACCTATTCTGTATGAGCAATAGAAAATTAAACTATTGTTCGGCTCTAACTTAAGTAACTGCAGGCTCTGAATGAATAGAGGTGAAATAAAGGGCATTTTCTCTATTAGAAATTTAGGGGTATTGGTGGTATAGGTGAACAATATACCTCTGACTATTTTTACCAAAACATCCCTGTAGGTGAAAAAGAGTAAATTTGAGTCACTAGAGATACTGGTAGGTTGATGGGACTACCTCTTCTGGAAACCCGGAATTTACTAGAAGCTCTGCCTTTAACATAAACTTGAGCTTATCCAGGCTTAATTTAATATATTAAAATAAATTCTTAGGTCCTCCAGGAAAAGAGGCTTTCCAGAAAGATGCAGGGTATTTAAGCGTGGATTCACAAATTCTCTGGTACCCAGCTGTGTACTCTTGAAGAATATATATCCTTATCTTAAGATATATAAAGCTTGCCTTATTTACTCTTGATTCCACCAATGAAAAAGTAAATTTTTGCTATTCAGTCACCACGTTGTGCCCAACTCTTTGCAGTCCCATAGATTGCAGCACACCAGGCTCCTCTGTCCTCCATTATCTTCCAGAGTTTGCTCAAATTCATGTCTATTGAGTCGGTGATGCTATCTAACCGTCTCATCCTTTTCCATCCCCTTCTTCTGCTCTTGATCTTCCCTAGCATGACGGTCTTTTCCAATGAGTTGGCTCTTTGCATCAGGTGACCATAGCATTGGAGCTTCAGCTTCAGCATTAGTCCTTCCAATGAGTATTCAGGGTTGATTTCCTTTACGATTGACTGGTTTGATCTCCTTGCTGTCCAAGGGACTCTCAAAAGTCTCCTCCAGCACCACAATTCAAAAGCCTCAGTTCTTCGGCGCTAAGCCTTCTTTATGGTCCAACTCTCACATCCATACATGACTACTGGAAAATCCATAGCTTTGACTATACAGACATTTGTCAACAAAGTGATGTCTCTGCTATTTAATACGCTGTCTAGGTTTGTCATAGCGTTCCTTCTAAGGAGCAAGCGTCTTTTAATTTCATGGCTGCAGTCACTGTCCGCAGTGATTTTGGAGTCTTAAGAAAATAAAATCTGTCACTGTTTCCATTTTTTCCTGTTCTATTTGCCATGAAGTGAATGGACTGGATGCCATGATCTTAGTTTTTTTAAAGTTGAGTTTTAAGAAAAGGGAAAGTTGCTCAGTCGTGTCTGACTCTTTGCGACCCCGTGGACTATATAATCCATAGAATTCTTCAGGCCAGAATACTGGAGTGGGTAGCCTTTCCTTTCTCCAAGGGATGTTCCCAACCAGAGATCAAACCCAGGTTTCCTACATCTTCCCAACCCAGAGATCAAACCCAGGTCTCCCGCATTGCAGGCGGATTCTTTACCAACTGAGCTATCAGGGAAGCCCTTTTAAGAAAAAGTAAATAACAGCTTTTATGTGCTATCTTATTGTCATACTGGTAAAATTTTTTACTTACCTAACCAATTTAAGTGCCCTCTGTGACATGGATACTGTGTAAGCTGCTCAGAATGTTAATAAGAAGAGAGCCCAGCCCCTGCTTTTTGGGGAAGAGGGAGCCTGGATGAGTGGGGGAGATGAGTGTAAACAAATTACTACAGTAGTGTAATTTATGTATTTGTTCCTTTGTTGCCTGGGATAAATAAGACTTCAGACATGACACTTTGTTTAAAAAGTAATGATTTTATATTTGTTATCCCATGTGTGTCTGCCACTTTGCCCTGGTTACACGGGCGCGGTGCCGGAAATCTGTTTGCCTCATGAAATGCTGATGGACCTAAGATTTCTAGAAATAATCTAAAGCTTGCTGAATGAAGGTGCAGCCCTATGAGTGATGTTTCCAGGATTGGGTTATTTCTCACAGAAATGATACATGCGATTAACATGTATTCTTTTAAAATAATACCATTGGGAAAGAAATTTCTCCCCTCTGCCAGTCTCCTGCTTACGCAAATTCTATGTGTATTTCCAAGTCCAGCCCGATGCTCACCTCTACTTTTCAGCTTTCCTTGACTGTGTTTGTGTCCATCTCCTACCCATCTGAGCTCTTAGGATTTCCCTTGTGTTCTGCCTGTAGGACCGATTAGGACATGGCTGCTAATCTCCCGTCTCATCTCGTTTTGTGAGTCAGGTTCTTGAGAACTGGATTCGGACAAGTGCTGCCGCCTCGTTCCTCAGCCCTCCAGTCTTAGGTCCCCCGCCTGGCAAACCAGAATCCTCAGGATTCCTGTAACTGTTCTTTCCTAACATCTGAAGCTGAGATGGTCTGCTGTGAATTCCTTCTCCTGGGGCTTACGGTGGCACTCTGTACCCATGCCTTCCTCAGGATTTCCAAGCTGTGGGTACCCTCAGCCCTTACTTTACCATGCCCACTGCCTGAGCAGGGAAAACCAACCCCACCCCCCAAACCATTTACCTCTTTCTTCACTCCTTCCATTAAAACTCCACCCTCAAATCCTATAAAATGGAACAGGCTGAACATTATTCTGTGCCATTTTGTCCTTTAGGGGTGGCCACCCTTGAGCCTGGATTCAGGAGTAGAAAATTTGTGATGGACATGTTGTATTTTAGTACTAACTGATAACAACCCAACTTCGCTCTGGCAAATTCTTCAATGCTTTTGTTTCATTTTGACTTTAGTACAACCCTGAGAGGCAGGCAGTAAAATGATATTCTTATGCCAACTTTATAGGAGAACAAACCAAGTGTGAAGACAATCTCAGTGGATTCAGTGTCAGAGAAAACTGTAAATGATGAATCAGATTGGGAACTCTGATCTTCTAAACCACAGTCCTTTCGTTTTTCTTCATTTTCTCTATTTTTACTAATTAGACTTGCTCCTTGAAGGAAGCTTATGCCATCATATATGGATTCTTCATAGCACCACACAACTCAATTTTCATTCCATTTTATATTAGGGAATTATTAGTATGTTAGTAAATTATTAAGCATTGGTATACTCTTATCAGTAGTAATAGTTTCCTCATTTAGTGAGGATCTGTTACGTATCATGTTCCTTGCCGGGTATTTTCCATAAACTTTCCCTCATTCTCACCATAATTCTGCAAGGTGGATTTTATCCACCTTTTGCAATATTAGTCTTCACTTACACCTGGGATCTCATTAAAATGTTAGGTCTGGTTCAGTAGTTCTAAGCAGAGCCCAAGATTCTGCATTTTTAACCCTACCAGGTGCTGTGGACCCTGCTGGTCGTGGACCACACTTTGAGTAGCATCTGGTTGATAGGTGAAGAAACTGTGGCTCAAAGAAGTTAAGTAATTTTTCAAAGATTGCACAAGTGGATGTGGCAAAGCCCCACTAAAACCCTGATCTGTTGGTACACAAATTGATACTCATCCTCCCATGTCACACGGTTGATGTGTCAGGCATCACTGTTAAACATCTTGGGAGATTCAGAGATAATGAAGACACAGACCTTGTTCCTGGAAGAGCTGACTTACAGTGTAGTAAGACAGATACAATCAAGGCAGCTTGAATGTGGAGGTTACACCAGTGCCATATAATGGAAGGGCCTTAGGTGTGATGCATGATTTGAGTTGGACCTCAGAGGATTGATGAGACTTAGAGATGGGAACAAAGGGCTTTCCTGACAGCAAGAAAAAAAGACACAGGACTTAAGAGCATCTTCTGGGCCTGGTGAGCAGTTGGCTGTAGCTGATGTTGGAGAGAGGTTGACAAGATATAACTTGGGGTTGGATGATGGAGTAGAATAGGCAGGAGAGCCACTGGGACATGGAGGAAGGGCTTACGGTAGCACATTGTAGGTGCCCAGTAGATGGGATCTGATGAATTTAATGTGATCTAGTTGTTAGTAACCCATTGCCCATGCTATGCACTGACATTTCCATAGAATTGTGTGGCCACTTACTCCACCACAGTGCCCTTTAATGTTGTTTGTATAGAGCCTGTGTTAATAAAATCTCTTTTCTGCTGGCAATAAAAGATATATTACTTTTCCCCCTCTTTACGAATTTTTCCAGACTATGAAAATGCTGTTTTTCCACAGACCATAAACATTCTTCTTAAAAGAAGCATTGTTCCTTTGGTAGCAACTTGTAATGGGAAAAAGTGGAATAGAGACAAAATTCAATCCTGGTCTGAATGGAGACCAGTTTTTCTTTGTGCGAATAACCAGCATTCCAGTCAGGTTGCCACGGTGATGCCAAGATTATAACTGCTCATGCCAGCAGTCAGAGAATGTTGCCCAATTAGTTATTCTCAGCTGCTATGTTACCTTAACAGTGGCTCAGAGAGCAGGTTTTGAGTATAAAGGCACTTGAATGAGCGGTCGGTGGACCTGCAGTTCTGCTGTTCTCAGCGTGGCACCAGGGCTGCAAGCCCCAGGATGCCACGGTCTAGTCCGTACAGGGTGTGGTCGGCCACATGAGAGAACAAACTCCACTTTTTAAGTCCGGTTCCCCCACCTCCTCCTTGGTAACAGAGGGTTCCAGGAACTCCTGTGTTGCCAGTCAGCTTTGTAAGGTTTTTGCTGTTCCCAGGGCTGCCTTCAGATGTTCCAGGGTTGGAGACAGTGGGGAGGGTTGGAGACAGTGGTTGGAGACAGTACGAAGCAATGTACGTTTTGGCTCTGGACATTGATTTTCTATAGGTCACTCTTTTAGCCTCAGTTTTCTTTCTTGTGAACAATCTACCTTACAAGATCAATGCAGAAACCAAATAAAATAATTTTTGTAAAATGCCCTGCACAATTATCTGAGGCATAGGAGATACCTAGTAAAAAGTGACTTTTCTCAAATATTGTTTCAGAAATCATAAAGCCTTATACAGTGAGATTATCATCATGACCATCTTTGGGTCATTTCTATCAGTCAGGACAAGCTAAGATGTGCTGTGATAACTAATAATCTTAGAGACTTCATAAAGCTCAAGTTTATTTCTTACCATGCCACGTGTCCAGAGCCCATCAGGAGAGGACTCGATTCATCATCTATCCAAGGATACAGACTATTGTCTGTATAGTTGGATACAGACTATCCAACTGTATAGTCCACATAGGATTCATGTCCACATAGGATTCATGTCCACATAGGATTCCATAGTCTCCACAATATTGGACACCAACAATCAAATATTCCATCTGAAAGTGGCACATCACTTCCACTCACATTGCATTGGCCAGAGCAAATCATGTGGCTACACTCAACATAAAGAGGGATGAACAAGTACTGCCTTATAACATACCAGCAGAAAGCGAACAGAACTATCTGTTGAACAACTGTAATGCCTGTGACCTCTACCAAAGCAAAGGCCGATGGAAAAGAATACTTTAAAGAAGGACTGTTAGTTAAACATAAATAAATAAAAATACCTGAACAGTAAACTTCAAAGTAAATGAATTAGAATTCAGCTGTAATGAACAGAAAACCCTAAATATTAGAGGCTTAAGGAAGATAGAAGTTTATTTTTCATTCAATTTAAAGATGTCCAGATACAGACAGTCCAGTGGTATACCATGGCCATCAGAGGCTTAGAATCATTTTATTGTTCTGCCAACCTAGCCTGAGGCTTCTTTCTGAAATTCACCTGCGGTCAGAAATGGCTTCAGGGCTCCAGCAATCACATCTACATTCCAGGGAGTCAGATTGATGAGGGTGGAGGACAGTAGAGTGTTTCTGTCAGATAGGTCAACTCCATTTGAGCAACCCTTCTGAAAGTCCCACACAATAATTTTGCTGTCACATCATTGACCAGAACTTAGTCACATATTCACCCCCACCTTCAAAGAATCTAGGGCATGTAGTTTTTGATCTGGGTACATTGTCTTCCAGATAAAATTGGGATTTTGTTGTTGTTGTTGTTACTAAAGACCAATGGGAGAACAGATACTGCGTGGCTTTGAACAGTCTCTGCTGTAGTAACTTAAGATGCAAACTTTGGTTAAGCATGAATGAGAAGGGAAAGATTGCTCTGTATGCTATCATTTTCTAACCTGTGCTCCACGGAACACCAGCGCTTAGAGAGACAACAGAGTCCCTTAAAAGGTGTTCTACAGCCAGACAGGTTTGCCAGTGTGGAAAGCTTCGCCCTCTCTTGGAGATTCTCCGTGTACAGTAATACATTAAAGGCTCTGAGACGCCCTGCAATAGAGAAGAGCTCAATTGCTAATCTTTTAAACTCAGTGTTCCTAAACTTCTTTGACAATGGAAATTCAGCACTTTTGGAAGCCTGGAGGGACTCAGAAATTTAGCTTGAGCTTCTTAGATTTGTTAAAAAAAAAAACCAACAAAAAACTCTTTAGATCCTTGAAAATATGGTCTAAAGTCCCCATTCCAAAAAGTATCTGCCATGTAAAACAAACGAACAAAGTAGTATATCCTGAGTGCTAGCCTGGCCGTAGAGACACAAACCTTGAAGAAAAAAATAGATCAGATGCCAATGAACCCTTGTCAGAGCCATTCGTGGTGACACCAAGTGGTGGGTGGGGAGGGGCTCCGCCTGCTGCCAGATGACAGACTGCTCCCCAAGTTGATACTCAGGGGCTCTTGACGGTTTCTTCATGGCTCTCGGCTGTGCTGCTGCCCTCTGCAAGCGAGAGTCGTAGGGGATCGAGCCAGCTAATATTAACCTCCTCATCCCACAGAGAGAGCCTGTTGTCCACTGCAGGATTGCTTGTAGGTGTGGGGAGAAAGGCTGAAAATGCTTGCAAGCACATATGTGTCCTTGGTTTGTTGGAAGCAGGTGGTTAACCTTTGGGGGGGCAGGGTTAGGGCTCTTTTTTATTTTCCCAAAATGGAATCTTAGATGGTTTCCTAATCTTTCTTACTTAATTATTTAGGTAATCAGTTCTTGTCTTTAAAGTCCATCAGCTGCAATTGCTATCCTTTTTCTTCATCTGAGCATCTTTGCAAAGGCAAAATGCCAGAATCTTTGCTAGTCTGGTTCCCATCATTTCGACCTCGTGTTGTTGGAAATACTGGAAAGTTACCTTGTCCTGACAGGCCTAGAGACATCCCACGTTTGTGTATCTCTAAACTGATACATTTCCCCAAACTGCTGTATAATCTCTGTGACAACCTGACAACCTGGGAAGGAAGGGGGACAGGTGGGAGGCCTTTATGTACGTATTGATCTTTAGAATGACTTGACAGGTTTGAGCTGGAGTGACTATGGGAGATTTGAGGAAAGTTCTGGAAGGCTTCTTGTCCAAAACCTGCCTCATGACCTAGTATCCTGGAGAATTCTCTCAGTCTGATTTGAGGAGTTAGTGTGCCTTTCCCTGACTGCAGTTGTAGAGGAAATTGTCCCTGAAGAGAGTGGTGGGTTCTGTTTAGTCCACACGTGCATAGGCAAGTTTGTGGCCACAGCTCAGGGTCTCCAGCTCAGGAAGGTTGAGATGGGCTGGCTGGCCAATTCTAACAGTTGACAAAGGATTTAAATACCTGTGTACTCAGATCGAGTACACCAAGTTAATGTTGTACGTCCTTCTCGGGTTGCTCTTTTTAAAATTTTAATTTTCTAGTCATCTAGGCCCATTTTCCCAATGTAAGCCAGAAGATAACAATTAACTATTATGCAAAAATCTTTGTTTTCGCTTGTAAGGAAATACATTTGACCCTTAGACAACACGGGTTTTAACTGCATAGGTCCGCTTATAAAGACTTTTTTAAAATACCTACTATAGTTCTACACCATCCATGAATCCACTGATGCCGAACTGTTCCACTGATGTGGAAACGGAGGGCCACTGTAAAGTCATATACAGATTTTCAGCCCCGCAACCCCTGTGTTGTTCAAGGGTCAGCTGTAATTTGGAACTAAGCTAAATGTGAGTGTGAATATAGTCTGTGAACTGAGAAAAATATATTTTGAAAAAATCCCTTTCATCTATGTTAATATATACATGTGAACTACTAAATTGATTGTCTCAGTGATATCAACTTGATGATGTGTGATAATTCTTGCTACATTGTTTCTGGGTATGAAATAAATTCACTTCTCAACCCAAGTACCTGAAATGTACAACAGAATACTAGTGGCTACATCCTCCTTCCCTTCCTCAGAGTTCCTGCTCGCTTGCCTTCCAGGCCCACTGTTTGAAGGACAGTGAGTGATTACTTCGGTTTATTAAAGGATTTTATTGTACAGAGAAAGACTAGAAGTCAAAGGACTTGAACTCTTAACCTAAGTCTGCTACTAACTATTTGAGACCTTGGACATGCCACTTCAGTTCTTTCTGTTGGAAAAACCTATGATTTTATGAGTATATAGGAGCTGCCTCGGTCTTACTTTGTTCTGTAAAAAATGAAGAGAGGGGTTTTATCGGTACAGTCTCAGAAACTCTTACTCCAATTGTCAGAGATCTTATCATATTATGGCTTTTGGTGGTAGAACTGGTGATGTGGGGACCTAACTCATCCAGCAACTGTTAATATATTGTCTATAATGTCCCAGTCACTTATCTAGGTGGTAGGAACACTGCAATGAACAAAACTAGTATGATTCTTTTCTTAGATTTTGCATTCTAGGATAATGATTATTAACAAACACCTCTGAATGCTTGGAATATGCCAGTCACTGCTTGAAATGTTTTCTGTATATTTTGTAATAACCCTAGGAAGTAAGGACTGCTGTTGTCACTATTTTACAGTTGAGGAATCTGAGGCACAGAGAAATTAAATGATATGTTTAAGGTCACAGGGCTAGGAAAAGGTGAAGGTGGGACCAGAATCAGGCTTTCTGGTTATAGTTTATGGTCTTAACTACTATGGTTTATTGCCTCTCGCTGTCAATTAATTTGTTTACTCCAAGTAGTCAGTATTCTTTGTAGCTCAGCCATCCGCTGCCTTTACTACTGACAATGGTGTCATCTTGGGCAGCTTTTAGTGATACCAGAGCCAGCAGCAATGATAGTAGTGGCTTCTTTTTGTTAACCACTGCCATGCGTTGTGGGCGTTGGTATCGTGTGTAGTGGTAAAGAACCCGCCTGCGAATGCAGGAGACATAAGAGACGTGGGTTCGATCCCTGGGTCAGGAAGATCCCCTGGAGGAGAGCATGGCAACCCACCCCAGTATTCTTGCCTGGAAAATCCCACGGACAGAGGAGTCTGGTGGGCTACAGTCCATGGGGTCACAAAGAGTCGGACAATGACTGATGCAACTGTGCTAAATGCTTTTCTGATCCTCAGAACAGTCCTCATGGTGGGTATTCTTTATGCTCCTTTTACAGTCTGGTCTTGGCTGCTGTCTCTACCACAAACTATTTAACCTTGAGCAACTTACTTAAGTCTTAAAGCCTTTGTTTCATCCTCGGAAAATTGGGGTTAGTAATAGCTACTTGCTACAGTCGCTTTGAAGATTAAATAGGAAAATGTATATAAAGCATTTAGGCCATTGTCTATCCCAGGGACAGTGATAACTGTTATAGCTAAGGTCTCACCTCTATTAATCTGAGGGGCCGGGGTTCAGATTTCATTCTAAAGGCTGCCTTCTTGGGGACAGGCTGGAGCTGCTGAGTCCTGCTTGGAGTGGGGCAGCAGTAGCAGGCGTGGGGAAACCTGGTCCACTGCCTCTGGCCGCTGAGCAGCAGGTGGACCTGGGGCTGGAACAGGAGGTGGAGAGGCTCTGGTCCACCTGACCCAAGGGCTAGCAGCTACCACCATCGAGGACAGTGTCCCTTGAGGTCTGACTGGGACCGTGTCCAAACACCAATACTATCTAGCCAAGTGCAGCTGTAGGCGCAGCTGGCATCATCGACTCAGCCTACCCCAGCACCACCCTTCCCACAGGACAACCAGGGACACGTGTGGCTCAGGAGATGCCCAGCTTGTATGGGACACGGCCTTGCAAAGACCACAGGCCAAGCGGGATTATCCCATTTTACAGATGGGTAAACCAGAATACGAGCAGTCACATAACACTAGCGGAGCAGAATCTCGACTTGAAACCTAACTTTTTTACACCAAACCTCTGATAGCTCTGCATGGTTTATATAGATGATCAAGTGAGAAAATACAGCAACTAGTGTTTCATTTTATTATATATATAATTTTTTAACCTGAATTATTGATTGCATTTGAGAGGCATGTCTTGGGCAGTATGTTAATAAAGAGATCTGGGCTATATTGTAGATCTTCCAGGAATATACTCTGCGAGCACCTTGTCTTTTTCCTGCATGTCACTTGTCATCGTAATTTAATGACTGTGTATGTGTAGTTAATGTGCTCATGTCTATTCCTTCATCAGACCGGAAGCATCAAGAGGCAGGGCCAGTGTACCACCTGCTTCCACTTCTGACATTAGGTGGGTGTGGAGGGTGCGGCTTCTCAGGTGGCGCTAGTGGTAAAGAACCCGTCCATCAGTGTAAGAGATGCCAGAAGTGTGGGTTAGATCGCTGGGTTGGGAAGATCCTCTGGAGTAGGAAATGGCAACCCACTCCAGTATTCTTGCCTGGAAAATTCCATGGACAGAGGATCCTGGTGGGCTACAGTCCATGGGGGTCACAAAGAGTTGGACACAGCTAAGCATGCCCGCATTGCACTGGAGGGTGCGGCTCGCACCCAGGGATTGAATGAACTCATTGTGGAAGACAAGACCTTTGGCTCCTCAGACCCTCACATTAGAAGGGACGGTCAGTGAAAAATGATGGGAGGGACCTTGTCCGGCTGCCTGCGCATCACAGACTCAGATTGGGGGTGCTGAGTGCATCAGCACAGTGATTCCCAGTGCTCTGCTTACTTTGGAATAATGATGGTGTTGAGAAGCCTGAAGCCTCAAGATAAATATGGAGAGTTCTCCTACTGTTCCTGTTTTCTTTGTTCTGTTTTGCTTTTGTAAGCATATGCTTGTCAGTTAGGGCTGGAACCGAACAAAACAGCTGCTAAATATGGTTCTAAGAGAAATAACATTTTGGTCTTTTAGTTTAGAGTAAGCACAGTCTTTTGGCAGATGTCAGTAGGGAATCTGGGGGTAGACAGTCATTCTAGGAGCTCTATCGGTCGTCTGTATCCTGTGGGGGTTTATTTCACCCTGCCACAGAACTGGTGACCTCAAGTGAAAGACCAGTCACAGAATGGCTGTGAGAGGAGTTTGGGAGAAGGGGTATCTAGAATCTATTGCATGCTCCCAATTTCTCTCTTGATTTCATTTTCAGAGGAGGGGGAAAGACTGGGAAGAATATGCATGATCTTTTATGGTGCTAAAGAAGTAGTCATTCCTAGTTATATATTTAGGTTTGCTTTTCCCAGTCTTTGGGATTTAGTCCATATATGTTATTTAGTGTTCCAATAAATCCAGTGTCATTCAGGGGACCTGGGAGAATTAATGTATAACTCAGTGACTGGGAGTATTAACTCCTAGATCTTAAATCACTCCACCCTGCTGAGAAGTCAGACTCGAGCCTGTCAATGGCACCTGAATTTCTTCAGCTGATAGCTGAGAGAATGTTATTCCAGCATCCCAGGAAACCTCAAAATTGAATATGTCTTCCCAAGTGTCTCACTAATTTCTAAAGAGACCCTTTTTTGTCCATAAATATCTGACCCTGTTTGTTATGCACTTGGTAGTCCTGGTTAACAAACAATTGGTTTTCTTTTACTGGCTTTATTATTAATAGTTGAAAATATTTGAAACACAGGCTGAATTTTCCTGTGGCATATTCCTTGTATATTAAATGAACTCTTTTTAAAGAGGAAAAGAAAGGAAGGAAAAGAGGTTAATATTTATTGATGTCTTGTTTAGGGCCTAAATTAGTCTGGACATCTTCACAGTCCTCATAGTACAACCCTGCCTGGGAGATACTATTGTTTCCATTTTAAAGATGGAGAAGCTGAGACAGAGGGCAGTTTTGAAACTTGCAAGTTTTAAATCAAGGGCTGGGAACGCTGATTCCGTGAAGCAGATGGGGTACTGATGTGAAGAGCCCAGGGAGTCTGACCAGTCACCCATCGATGGTGCAACCTTGACTTAATGCTTCCTCTTTCCGTGCCTCAGTTTCCTCCTCTGAAAGCACAGACAGCAAAAGCATTCACTTGATAGAGTTGTGATAATGAAATAACCTGTTCATGGAAAATGCTTAGAATAGTACCTGGCACATAAGTGCTCATAAAATGTTAGTGATTATTGCGATTTTTATTATTATGACTAACCAAATTTGCCTTCATTAGTACTTGCTGAAAAGTTACATTTTCTTTCATGGAACAGCTTGTCTTTTGATATGTTGTTCTATTTCATTATGAAATAGTGTAAACTACTCTACCTTAGAATTAAATTTTCTTTTCAGCCTTGCAGCAAAGGTTACGATCTGAATAAAGGCATGTGTAGCCAACAGAGATTCCTAGATTCCTGACTTCGGTAAATGTCAACCATGTGCTCTTTTTTCCTTGGTGTATGTAACCTTCTTTCACGCTGCCCATCCTGGCTTTATGAGCTGCTAAGCAAATACGAGAGAAGAATTAAGCTGATTCTTGCCTCTTACCTTTCCTGTCTTTGTAACATGATCATTAGGCACAGTCTTCTCCTTGTTGCATTGTTCATGGTCACATCCTGACAAGCTGTCTTCTCTACTCACCTGAGGCACAGCTTACTCCATTGGGCCTTAGAATTTTCTTTAGAGCTGGGAATACCACAGGAGCTTATGCGTGTGATGTGTGCGTGCTCAGCCTCTCAATTGTATCTGACTCTTTGTGATGCCATGAACTTCTCTGTCCGTGGGATTTTCCAGGCAAGAATACTGGAGTGGGTCGCCATTTCCTTCTCCAGTGGAATCTTCCCAACCCAGGGATCGAACCTGCGTCTCTTGTGTCTCCTGCATTGGCAGGTGGATTTTTTTACCACTGTGCCACCTGGGAAGCCATATATGTGACAGTTTTGTGCAGTTGGGAACTGGGTCAGGGTGTTGTGGAAGGGACAGTGTCTGGGACAGCTTTGTCTAGATGGAAAAAGAAATAAGATAAGTTTGTTAGACCTTTGGCTCTGCATTCTGATCCCCCCTTTTTTTGATCCCCCCTTTTTTCTTAGCTTTTTATTTTGTATTGGAGTATAGCTGATTACCAATGCACAGCAGAGCAACTCAGCCATACATATACATGATCCCATTTTTTGCAACTTCCTTTCCTCATATTGTGTAGCATGGGGAGTGTGGGACATCAGTCTTATTGGATAAAGAGTTTTGTCTTGTAGCTGTGTGTTGGATGCCATGCTAAGTGCTGGGAAACACTGAGGTAAATATGCTCCAGAGCCTGCTCTCAGGCCATTCGTAATGCATCAAGGGGGAGAAATGGAAGAGGAGATCACACTGTATGAGAGGGGTTATCATGGCGCGTGCTGTGGGTGCAGAGAAGCGGGGCACTAATTAGAGACAGGCTTCACAGAGGAGGAAATGGCAACCCACTCCAGTATTCTTGCCTGGAAAATCCCATGGACTGAGAATCCTGGTAGGCTGCAGTCTATGGGGTCGCAAAGAGTCGGACACGACTGATCGACTTCACTTCACTTCAGTTCACTTCACAGAGGAGGTGTGATGCTGGGCCTTCAAGGATGGGCTTGCCTCAAAGAGAATGTTAGGAGGAATAATCTTGGCAGGCAGAAGACTGCAACACGAGGCTGGGACTGAGGGCTGGGCCTCAGAACGACAGATTCCTTACTTTCAATTTGAATTACGTTGTGTAGGATTTTAAACCAGGGTGTGTTGTGTGTAGAAATGTCTGTTTGAGGACGATTGGTGTGAAAGATTGAAAGGAGGAGAGAATTGATTGAAAGTAAATAATCCCAGTAAGAGATGGTGAGCCCTGTTGTATGAATGGATTGGAATAGATGGATATGGTGGACTTTGGGGCATAAAATCATGAGCACTTCGTGCAAAACATGAGTATGGAGCCCTGGGGTTGGCCAACCTTTAAGGGAGAGGCAGAAGAAACAACAATCTCTCTGAGAGATTGAGTAGTGTTATGGAAGAGGATGGAGAGGATGGATTCCAACAAGAGTGGTGACGCTCAGCAGTGTCAGAGCCTCATAGGGAACACCCAGGACAGGCTGAGAAGAGACCTTTACAAACAAGAGATCCAGGTTGCTGGTCAGCCATGGGAGAAATGACTTTAGAGTCCTCCAGGAGTGGAGAACACAGCTGAACACTTACAATGCTCAAGCTGTATCTTGATTCCCAGGGAAGGTCTCTAACATTTATATGCATTTGTGTAAGGGTATATGCACAGACATCCAGCTACCCAGGCTCTTGGATTCAGGGAGAAGGGTGGGGGACACTTAGCTGACAGTGTCAGCTGTCAGTTCGCGTGTTCATGAACAGTAGCTCTGCCTGTGCTCTCTAGGGTCTCAGAGAGCCGATTTCTTTCAAACACCATGACTCTGTGCCATTTTGTCTTATTACTGTAGCATACTGGAGTAGGTAGATGCCTGGAGACTTTGCTTTCAATTGCAAGTGAAAGTGTTAGTCGCTTAAGTCATGTCCGACTCTTTGCAGCCTAATGGACTGTAATCCACCAGGCTCCTCTGTCCATGAAATTCTCCAGACAAGAATACTGGAGTGGGTTGCCATTTTCTTCTCCAGGGGATCTTCCCGACCCAGGGTTCGACCCCAGCCAGGTCTCCTGCATTGCCGGCAGATTCTTTACCGTCTGAGCCACCAGGGAAGCCTCATTTCTGGCCACAATGCTTACAGTGCTCTCCACTACTGAGGCGCTCACTGTCCACCTGCTGGGAGTGTAGGCGACTAGCGATACCGGGAATTATCCTCGGCTGAAAGAATATCCCTTCACCCAAGATCGTCACCTCTGGGACTGGGCTGGGGGACAGCCTGCATGCAATGACTGGTCATTGGAGGTGAGGGAGAGGTCCCTGTGCCTCAGGGTAGGGTCATCCTGAAGAGTCATCCTGACTTCAGAGCACCTGTGGGAGCAGATGGAATCTGTATTCCTCCCCGTTGCTCTAATTCCTTCATCTGCTCAGTCCAGACCCTGTTCACTGGCTCCCCACTGGTGGTGATTCTGAGGCACACCCTGACTAACTCCCTCTGTGTAAATCTCAGCCCTTCTCAGAGTCTGTTTCCTGGGGAAACACGCTAACTTGATGACTGTTTCTGGTTTAGTTGCCTACCCAAGAGGAGTTGCCATCATACTCTGTAGTCCCTCTGACCTTTGCTTCTGAGCCCCCTCAGTATGTCCCCCCTCTCTCCAAGCCGCTGGAATCAGAATCCTGGCATTGAGTCTTCTTGAATCTGATTGGCGGGGCCACCTGCCTGTGAATGGACTATTTGAGGAGGGGAAGGAACCTAGAAGTCAGCTGCTTGGCTCCTCCTGAGACCTCCCCGTTAAACCCCAGTCCCAAGGAGAGGTTTGTGAGGTAGGGTGACCCCTCGGTGTAGAAGGGTGTCCCTACTCTGTGCCCTCTTTTTGCTTCTGCATCCCCTTCCACCACCCTCCCCTGCTTCCCAGGCTCCTTAAGGCAGTTAGTAGTCACCACCCTACATCTTGGGGCTTCCCTTGATATCTCAGTTGGTAAAGAATCCACCTGCAGTGTAGGAGACCCTGGTTCAATTCCTGGGTCAAGAAGATCATGTCTACTTTGTAGAGTTCTTCCCAGGGTTACAGATAGTACATGTAAGTGTGTTGAGCACATAGTAAGGGCTCAATAAATGAATGCATTCATTCATTCTTTCATTCACTCATTCAACACTTCCTGAGGATAGGCTACCCACTCCAGTATTCTTGGGCTTCCCTTGTGGCTCAGCTGGTAAAGAATCCACCTGCAATGCGGGACACCTGGCTTCAGTCCCTGGGTTGGGAAGATCCTCTGGAGAAGGGAAAGGCCATCCACTACAGTATTCTGGCCTGGAGAATTCCATGCACTGTTTGGGGTTGCAAAGAGTCAGACATGGGATTGCAAAGAGTCAGACACGACTGAGTGACTTTCACTTTCCCTTTCATCCTACATCTCCTTTCTTTTGTTCTTCTTTTTTTTTTACATCAAGAAAAATGAATGTTGAAAACAGTCGAGATATTTCAAGCAAATGTAGAACCTCTCGAAATTTATTGCAGAAACACCACTGAGCAAACAAACTCCTGGGAAGCGCCGCTTAGAAACAAACAGCAGCTGCCACCATGTGTGGGCCTCTCTCCCCCACCCCCATTTTCTTCACTTCTTTCTAATTCCGTTTGTTATAAAACCTACTGCTCTAATGGTCTAGTAGTTTAACAAACACCATTTTTCTTTCCCATCTTGAGGCGCCTCCAGTGACTTTTAGCTCTGGGGTCTCCATGCTCAGAGCTCTAGGCCCTTTCTTTGTCTTGTCTTATGGTGCTGTCTGGGACTTATGGTGCTGTCTGGGACTTTGTCAACACCTCCCTGACCAAGTGAGGCAGAGATGGAATTTCTGGACTTCTCCATCAGTCTGGAGTGGGGTTTCTTGCCTTCGTGGCTTTATAACAATGGATAATGCTAATTCCAGTTTTGTGAGTGACTTAAGTGCTTTAACTGTTTCTTTGTCTTACTATTTTTCTTAACTTGTTTTCTCTGTGGGATTTTTTTAAATGCATAATTTAAAAGAATATTTCTATTTATTTATCTGGCAGGGTCTTAGTTGTGGCACATGGGATCTTCGATCTTTGTTGTGGCATGTGGGAGTCTTTAGGTTCTCGGGATCTTTTATTTACTTATTTTGCAAAAAATTTATTTATTTGACTGTGCTGGGTCTTAGTTGTGACATGGGAGATGTTTTAGTCGGGACAGGCGAGCTCTTAGTTGCAGCACATGGGACCTAGTTCCTTGACCAAGAATCGAAACCGGGGCCACTGCACTGGGAGTGTGGAGTCTTAGCCACCAGACCACGAGTGAAGTCCCTCTGTGAGGGATCTTTGAAGGCACATTGTAAAGTGCTTTTCTTGGGCCTGACTTAATGAAAGCTGTCACTTTAATGAGCTCTAACTTGTCACATTAAACTCATTTATCTTCTTCTCCATGAATATGAGCACTTCTCCCTTTAAATGTTATAGAGGTGTGGGATTCCTCGGCTTAAAAACAATTCCTATTAGATTGCTGACTATGGGCAGGTGGGTGCTAACCCCTCACCTGCTCTTTCCCAGGACTCTCCTGGGTAGATGTCATCCCCGTTTTGACTGCATAGAGACTGAATTGCTCTTCTAGGGGATCTTGGATTCAGGCAGCCACACCAGCCAGAGCTCGTGTTCAGCCTAGGTCTGTCTGAACCTAAAATCCAAAAAGGTCTGTCTAAAAACCTAAAAGGTCTGTCTGAACCTGTCCGCTCTGCCGCTCAGCCACTGTCATGCCATTTGGCAGTGCTCCGAAAACCTGTTGACTGGAGATGGGAAATGCTTTTTAGGTCAGAGGTTGAAATCTTTTTCACTTGTCCCTCGTATTTGTTGTTGTGTGTGTTGTTTTATGTGTGTGTGTGTTTTAAGTGAGCTAATGCCTAACATTTAAAAATGAGGAGATCTCACATTATGCAAAATGTTCAATTTCATTTCAAAGAAATTTTTAGACCTGGTAAGACTGTGCTCATAGGTTGAAGCGACAGCTGTTGGTTCCAGCTAGGCACCCCCCTCCACCTACAAAGGAGACATGACTTCCTCATCCTGCCACAGACCTCCGTGGCCCTCCTCACTCTTCTCGGTTACTTGCTTGCCCTCTGTGGACATGCGCGTTTGTGATTCCTGATCTAGGCCTTTAAAGAAATCATTTCTCTCCAAGTAGGAATCAGAAGAGATCAGATTCTGCCTGTGAGTTGAATTTTATAGGCTTTGATTTTTCTTTTTGACTTTTGGTGTTGGTAATTCAGGAATAATAAACACAATTTTTGGATATTTACTGAACACGGGAACATTTAGTGACTCTCAGGTTAGCAGACACCTGTTCATGGGTAAGAATGTGCGTCGTTCTCCAGTTTCCTTTGCATTCTGGGTCCTGCCGGGACCCTCCAAGTCCTGCAAGAACTGGAGGCCGTCTGCAAAAGCGTGTTTTGCAGAGGCAGCATTGTCAGGAAGGGAGATGAATTCAGAGGAATACCTTCTGAGAGAGGAAGTTAGGTGGATTCCATTTTCTCTTGAAAACTGTTGACTACCGCTGGAGGATTGCCCCACAGTATAGTAGCGCTCCTCTCTCAACTGCCAGTGTTCAACAGAGGGAGCAGATCAGAAATGTCAAACAGAAAGATCTTAAGAATTAGAACCCCCTTAGACTGATGTGTCTTTCATTTTATGCCAATGTACCCACAAGTGTATTTCCATTTGACAGTACAAAATGCGTTAATTCTTTTTTTTGTTTGTTTCCATGAAAGTCTTGTCTCCTTTTGTCTGATTTAAACACATCTCATAGAAGTGTAAAATAGAAACAAATGGATTTTGTCTCATTTCATGGCTGCAGCTGAATTAAACTTTAATACTCTTATGAGAGCCTCCTCAAAGCTGTTATTTATTTACTAATTTTAAATGTGCATTTGCTTTTGATTAAGACAACGGCTAGAGTATTGTTTTGAATTTTTATTGTTTATTTCTTTTCTTTCAGGACCCCGCAGGAATCTTTGAATTGGTGGAACTTGTTGGCAATGGAACATATGGACAAGTATATAAGGTAAGTTCATTGAGCTTGAACGTGGCTCATGTGTGGTTTCGGTTCATAAATGCTGAATAGCAGTACTGTCTGTTCTCACTCATACGTGTCTCATAACAGATTTAAAATGAAATAATATACTTGTTAATTGACTCTCCATCTTTTTAAATGAATCTGTAGTCCCATTGCCTAAACTGGATTCTGGGGTTTGGGCATTTCCATTCATTATATGTTACAGAGCTTGTATCTGACGCGTGAATTCTAACGGTACGTACTTGAAGCTCTCTGAAGTGTTTAGTTTCGTTAATCGCTGCTAGAACTGGTTTTTAAAGGCGCGAATGATGCTATTTACTTTAGAAATTTAAACTATTAAAGTATCACAGCTGGAAAAGGAGATTTGCTACTGGCCTAGGGCATGAGTTAAATGAGTTTAGTGAACAGTGTTAGGAGAACACTGGCTGACTCACAAACACAGGACTAATGGCAGCAATAACTCTTACAAAATAGGAAATAATTAAAAGCTAAACTTGAGGTTGAGTTGAGGAATAAAATGTTCTTGTTCTTATACTAATTTTTGCTTTCAGGTTCACCTTAAACATGCTTTTAAGAGATATTTTCTCCAAGTAAATGACCTAAAAATGTGATTGTTTAGAAAAGTGTCTTGATTCTCCTGATTATCAAAAGAAAATCGAAATTACCTTTTTGAACTAAAGCTCGGGGGGTTTTAGTGAATGAGCTATTGAAATAAATGCCTTCAATACAGACCAGTTGTTTCCTCATGATTATTTTAAGAGAAATATCTATCACTTTTCCTGAGTGGTAATGATATGGGATGGCATTTCAACTGTAAATTCTGTCTTGTTGTTCTATTTCTTAGAAATTTCCTTCTTTGAATCTTAAACATCTCTTAGTTGATTAAATTATTGAAGTCCAGCAGATTGTAATATTTTCAGTGCTACAGAATGTCAAAAGTATATGTGTGTGTGTGTATATATTTAAGTGTATGTAAATTATAAACATTTTAACTTTTTTTTTTTTTTACCAGTTGGTACCCTTTGGTGTCCACTCGGGAAAATTTCACTCTTGCAAAATATGATTATTTCCTAAAAGGTCAACCCCCTGCAATTAGAAAGAATGTAGTCTACCCCAGCTGTTCACTTGATGTTTATCCTGTCTGACACAAGAAAGAAAGGTGTCTCAGCAAATGCTTTTAAATACTTTCAGTGAAGGTAATTAGATTGGAAGATCATGTTATTGCCTTTTGAGAAATTGGATTGAACTTGCGAATTAATGTGAGCTAATGAATTAAGCCCTGATTTAGGCAGAAAATTACTTCTGATTTGCTGTCAATATGGAGAAGCAACTCTGTATAATGCTGTTGTTTTTATAGCACCGTTCCATCATGCTGTGCTTCCCACCTGTAGAATGCACATTTGGAAGGTAATTCACAGCTTTGTCCACTAATCTAAGAGGTGGACTATACACTCCCGCAAGAGAGGATAATCACAAGATAAGGATTCTCAATTAAGGATGAGAATGTTTGGAAAATCCAAAATGAGCCCTAATTTTTTTGGTACCCGAGGGAAAAAAAAACAAGTGGCAAGAGGTCTCAGCTCTTTGGAGAGGAAAGAAATACACCAACTGAGTTGCTAACACTGTTGTTCTAAAGGGTGCCCTTCTCTTAGTGGTTGGTTCAGAAGTTTGGCCCCTGTCAAGCTGAGGGGAGACTGCAACGCTGGCCACGGTGATCACATTGGATTTGCAGACAGGAGACTTGGTCCCTTGTGCTAGCCCTTTGTGGTGTTTTGTGGTACCATAGCTTTCCTGTGCAATAGTCAAGTGAGAGTGTTGCTATAGATGCTTTGGGGACTTGGAATGATTTATCTGAAGAATTAAACCTCCATACCCGGTTAAGGATTGGGTTTCTAGGCAACCCAGATGACATTAGGTGGCACCCCCTCCAGGACAGAGACACCTGGGTTTCCTGAGTCACTAATCCAATCCTACCGTTACTCTGAGCTCTGAAGGATTAAAGCTTAATAAAACTGCCAGACCAGATTTCAACTATACATGAACTTAAAGAGAAATAAGTTAGGAAGTGATTGTTCACATTATAGGTTATGTTTAACCTTTATGGAATAGGTATATTTTTAAAATACTGTACACATCAATATAAATTTTATAGCCCTAGAAACAGATTTCTATATCAAAAATTCTATGATACTTTCTTGACATTAAATATTAAATCTTTTAATTTTTGTAACTCTAGCTTTTGTTGTTCCTAGATAATTTTATGAACAATGATGTGGATGTAGCCTTTCTTTTCTGGAAAGATTCTTCAAAGTTTCTTTTAATAAGTTGTCCTAAAGGAGTCATAATATAATTTTATTTACAAGTAGTTTTTTTAAGATGTAGAATCTTTAAAAAAAATTAATTATTTATGTTTTGGCTGTGTTGGATCTTCATTGCTCCTTGGGCTTTTCTTTAGTTGCAGCAAGGGGGGCCACTCTCTAGTTGCAGTATTCAGGCTTCTTATTGCAGTGGCTTCTCTTGTTGCAGAACACGGGCTCTCAAGTGCTTGGGCGTCAGTAGTTGTGGTTCCCGGGCTCTGGAGCACAGCTCAATGGTTGTGGGGCACAGGCTTAGCTGCTCCACGGCATGTGGGATCTTCCTGGACCAGGGATCGTGTCTCCTGCTTTGGCAGGCTTATTCTCTACCACTGAGCCACCAGGGAAGCCCTACAAGTAGTTTTTTAAGAAGCATACTTAATTGAATAAACAAAAGTATATGTAGATATTAAGAGAATGTTTCTTGGAGTATATCTTCATTTAAGCCACATACATCTAGATGTGGAAGTATATTTTATATAAAGGTCATTTAGTTACATTTAGCTTTTCGAAGTAGCTTCTAGTTTTACTCCCAGGTCTCACTTGGTCTCTCTGTCCTTGGAAAGTTAGGTTTGTTTATCTTTTGCATTTTGGGCCTGTGTAGTCAGATGCCAATTCAGTATCTGTTTTTTGCTTTACTTACTGGACAATATACATAAATAATGAAGAGTAGAGAGTCTCTGTCAGGGTTTTTTTTTTTTTTAATGAGGAAATCATCTTCTTGGGCCTATAAAAGTGAAAAAGTGAAGTCGCTCAGTCATGTCTGACTCTTTGTGACCCCATGGACTGTAGCCTACCAGGGTCCTCTGTCCATGGGGATTTTCCAGGCAAGAATACTGGAGTGGGTTGCCATTTCCTTCTTGGGCCTATGGCTCCCATTAAAAAATAAACCAAGAAAAGGCCACATACCTGCTTGCTGGAGACTTTGGCTGTTCATTAGCATGCCGTTTATTGGGACCTGATGAAATCCAGTTTCATCACATTTTTGTTAAAATAGAGTAATTGTTTTAATGGGTCCAAATAATTGTTTAATGTTCATCGCTAAAACACCACTAAATCTTAGCCACAGTTTTCAAAAATGAATGTTCATCTATCCTGTTTCTTAATTTGCCCTTTGGAAATATATATTGATGATTGCAGAGGTGAAGACGTTATTACTGAGTGACAGTGTAAATAAGGAACATGGTAGAGTCCTCTGTATCTCTCAGGTTTCTCTTAAAACCTCCTCTAGGTTGTAAATTATGAGGTCAAGAGGCAATGTTGGTTATAGTGGTTATAGTACTTGTGGAGAAGGAACACTGAAACTCTGTGTGTGTGTGTTTTCAAAGGGTTGCAGACTTTATAGGTATATGACCTACCTTATAGGTTATCTAGCCCAGTCATTCCTCTGCTAGCAATCTGTTCCATCCCTGATCACCTCCACTCATGTGGAACTCATTGCCTCCCAGTCATCCTATTTACCTGCAATTTTCTTTGAATGTGCATTGTCATATTGAGCCAAGATTCTGCCTTCCTGAAATGTTTACTAGTGCAAGCTCATTCCATCTAACTATTAAAAAAAAAAAAAATTAAATCCTCTTCCACAAGAACATAGTCCTTCAAAAGACTTCTCTCTTCTTCCCCCAAACACATACTTGTGTCTCCTGGTCTCCAGGTATTAGAGCCTCAGTTGCTTAATTTTTCCTATGACTTAGACTTGAGGTCTTTCATTATCTTGGCTTTTGTCCTGAAACAATTCTAACATATTAATAAAAATGATATTTGATACTATAAAATAGTATTTTCTATGTCATGAAACATCTTGTACATATAATCTGATTTCTGATTTAATTTCTATAATGATTTCATGAAAACCTTGCTCTCAGTTCAGGGTCTTTATCGAAACAGTTCTCTCTATCTAGAACGCTATCTCCTCAGCTTCCTGATGACTGGGTCTTTGTCCTTCAGAACCCAGCGCACATGTTACCTCCTCAAGGAATCTACTTTTCAGGCAGCCACTGCTATTGCTTTCTTCCCCCACTGACTTTCTCTATCACATCAACTTATTTCTTTGCCTTCGTGGCATTGACACTCTCTGAAATTATCTTAGTCTTTGTTTATGTATATATTAAACAGTTAAAATGCACCATAAAGGGCAAATAAGGATAGGGACCTAGTCAGTCTAGCAATTGCTGTATCCAGCATTTACATACTAAATGGTGACCTGTGTGGGGCCCAGAGTTGAGCTCTGTTTTCCTGAATAATTCTATCTATATTTGTCCCCAGTATTTTTTCAGCATTTCCCATAAAATATCTGCTTACTTCAGACATACATATATGGACAAAAATAATCAGCAGAATTCTCTACTTGTTTCTTATGGTAGGACCTGGGTGTGGATTTTATGTTAAATTAATTATTGATAGTCTGTGGAAGCAAGACCCATGCTGCAAATTTACAAATGAGGCAAATCAGTTTTCTGAGGTTCAGTCTCCTGGTAAAGGTTCCCAGACTTTACTATGTGAAGGAAATGTTTGAGAAGTGATTAAAAATGTAGATTTCCAGGCCTCACCTCTTAAATTTTATTCAATAGGTCTGGTTGGGATCCAGGAATCTGAACTTCTAATAAGTTTAAAGATTCTTGCTGACGTTCAGAGCCCGGGGGCCACACCTCCAGAAACTCTGCAGAAACAATTGTCAGTTACCCTGTGGTAGGGCTGCCAGGTAAAGAACCCGCTTGCCCATGCAGGAGACATAGAGACTTGGGCTCAATCCCTGGGTCAGAAAGACCCCCAGGAGAAGGAAATGGCAACCCACTCCAGTATCCTTGCCTGGAGAATCCCATGGACAGAAGAGCCTGGTGGGCTACAGTCCACAGGGTCGCAGAGTTGAACATGACTGAGTGACTTTGCATGCACGCAGGGCTGCTTGAGTGAATGTTAATCCCAATGTTTTTTTGTAATTATTTAGAGTTTTTGTGCTGACTCTAACATGCATAAACTGAGAAAAGTTAAAAAAAACACAAAGATTTTGATTTGAGATTTGATGCCAGCCAGGTTTGACATACTCATTCTGAGATTTGACTTTTGCTGTTTTTATTTGACATGCTTATGATTACAGGTAAGGTTGTTTCTGAATAATTCAACTCAAAACCTGAGAATTGAAAGGGTCAAAACTGACCTGGTATAGTAGAAGAATCTGAGCCCATTGCATGAGATTTCCTTACATTTGTATATTGGGATCTCTTAAGAAACCATCTGTTGAAGTAAGACAAAGCAATTCATAGCAAACTTATTAACAATCTTAATATGGAGGTGATTCTGTGACATACTTAGGATTCAGCGTAGTTTATCATAGTCTCTTCTAATGAATCATGAATTACGCTGTTCACTCCTTGTTTGGTAAGGAGTGATTATAGGAGAATGTCAAATTTCTTAGATAATAATGGCATTTTTTTAAAAAAACAATAATTCTACTATAAAGAATATGTTATTTCACATTTGTTGAGTGCCAGTGAAAAAGCCTGTGCTTTGGGGGGAGAATGCAGAGCCAGCTGAGGTGGTTCCTAGTCTAAGAAGTGTGCGATCAGGTTAACTAATTATTGTGTGGTAAAGTTTTCGAATGTTGTGTCTTAGTTACTCTTCATGATTTTATAGGGGAGGAAACTAAAGCACACTTATTAAACTACATTATCCCTTAAAGGCAGGGTTTCTCAACCTTGGCACTGTTGACATTTGGACCAAATAGCTCTTTATTGTTGGGGTGTTGTCCTGTGCGTCATAGGGTGTTTAGCCGCATCCTTGGCCTCTACCTATGAGATGCCAGGAGCAGTCCCAAAGTCCTGACAATCAGAAATGTCTCCAGACATTGCCAGGAGTCTCCTGGGGGGTAAAATTGTCTCCCTTTCTGCTCTGTTCAAGGACCACTTCTATAAGGATAAGACAATATAGCAAAAACTCTTAAAACTGCTATGCAGACAGAGACAGTGGGAATATAAAATGTGGAGCATTGTGAATCAGAGTGGGGACCTGAATGGACTATGGGAAGGGGATTTGGAAAAAGCTTGGAGGCCTTGGCATCTGCACATTGTGGGGTGTGATTTAGCGTTTTCATAAGTGGAAAGAAGTTTAATGAAAAGGAGTTTGGAGCAGATCTGTCTTTCCTGTTCTCTTATAAACCGGGCTCTTGGGCCAGATCCAATATGTTGATTGCCTTTAAAAAGAATTTTTATACTGTTTATAGTGACAGATTATCTATTAAAATAAATTAATGATATAGCCCAAGGGTACTAGTTGGTTTCATTCAATTTTCTTAAAGAAAGGTAGCTACCAAAAATACCCCAGTACTATTTTTCTAGGAGTGTAGAAATTGTGATTTTTTAACATCAAATAGATACTTTAAAACATGTCTTGAAGATGCTGTGGCACATATGAAGCATTGTTCCTAGTCATAGGTTCATTTGACCATGGCTAAGCCTTTGGGATTATTTAGTTATTATTGCTTCATCTCAGAGGGTACTTTCATTGTAGCTGGGCAGAATTACACGTAACAGTTTTACTCCTGCCCCGTAAGTAGAATTATTTACCCTTGAAATGGGTTGGCTTGTTGAGCTTTTCATAGATCCCTGTGTTGATTGCATCTAATTTGGCTCAAGACTGTGCCACCTCATGCTGTGATCCATTGGGTGTAATGAATTAGATGGTTGCCATGGCAGCACTTGGGTAGACCTTTGTGAGCCCATGTGCCATGTACATAAGGAAGGTTGCTTCTCTGCTGGGCGGCCAGACCTCCAGAGTTGCTCCCAAAACCTACCACAGGGGACTTGGTTGGATTTCTTGTAGCTACTCGTATTGCTCAGCCCTCACTGTTTATGGAAATCATCTGGATAATTTTGAAACACCAAACATATCTGGGCCTTTCTCTGGAGATTTGGTTTTAGTGGGTCTGGTGTAGGACTGGGTAAAGCTGGCTTCCAGAACTTCCCAGATGCTTCTAGTGCAAAACCAGAATTGAGATCCACTGGACTAAGGTATTGTCTATCATGGGACTTAAAGGCTCTTTTAGGTGTCTCTGCCTTTGAGGAGATATCTCTTCTACTCTCATCTGTATCCTGGGGTTTTGTTTACCTTGTTTATTTATTCAGTGTCATCCTTTATAATAAATATCTATTATCAATTTGGCACATGTATACCCACCTTTCCTTTGAAGTGTTTAGATTGCTTTAGTTTAAAATACTTCCCTTTCATCTCATATCAGTGACTTGCCAAATAACTTGATGCACAGCACTCTGGCGACTTATAATTTTCAGATCTCCTAATATCCGTAATGACTTGTTGAGTATAGGGCAGTCTTAAGTAATTAAACAATCAATAGTTACTGAGTAATTACCATTAGTGAGGGATGATTTGTGACCTGTGGAATGAAACTCCATCAGGATTATAGGCACAGAATTTAGGGCCATGTACAGTTTTAACTATTTAGACATGGAAAACATTTGAAACTCTTAAAAAGAGTGATTAATTGGGGCCCTAGTTTGAATTTCTTATCTCTGTGGTTTAACCTCAAATATAATTGTATTAAGTCCACTTGGATGTTTTGCACGTGCAAAAATAAATAGCTGCTGTCTGGCAAGCAAATATGTGCTCTCCACCAAGTAGGAGCCCTGCTTGGTGGTGAGATTCTGCAGTAGGGGCATGAAGCATTGCGCAAACCTCCATGTTGGGCAGAGCACAGCCTCCTCTGCCGAATGTTGTGGCCTTGGGCAGGGATTCTGATTTCGGTCCTGTTCCTTGCTTTCCCAGGCAATGCACAGACATGCCGTCTGTTTTGTTCCCATCTGCAACAAAAGAAGAGAAAACAGCAGCTGGCTTACTAGACTCTTAACAAATACAAAATAGCTACCATAATGATGATAATAACGAAGTCATCTTTCTAGACTGAAGAGTTATGAACTAAAGTATGTGAAGAGTTCCGTCTCCTTTAGGGAGAAGACGCTCTATTGTTTTAGAAAACTGGCCCATGATTACATAATATAGCCCGTTGGGACTACTGTCTTTGGCAGACCACTAGCATGTTCCAGATGACGTCTTTCTTTAGAGTATTTCTTGAGAAATTCAGTTTTGTTCTGTGTGTCACATTGAGGAAGGTAGTAGGAGTTTCTCAGCTGAGTTTATTAGAAATCTTACTACTTTTTAATTTTGTCTCTTTGTCTCTCTTTGCCTCTTTCCTCCCCCCCATCCTCTTATCATGGTAAAATACCAATGCTATAAAATTTTGCTCAGTAGCATGAAGTACTTGTGCAACCATCCCCACAATCCAAATCCAGAACTTTCTCATCATCCCAAACTGAAACTCTGTACTCAGTAAACAGTAACTCCCTACTCCCCACTCCTTCTCCCCCACACCAGCCCTGCCTTGCCTTTCTCTTTTAAAATATTGCCAGTAATCTTAATTGTAGAAGTGATGGTTTCCTGTGAGCTTCTTGTAATACCAACTCTCTATCAGGCCCCAAAGGGTCCTGCAAACCTGTGCTTCTCATGATGACTCACCAGTCTGCTTTGTCCTCCAGGTGACTGACCACCCAGTACTTACAGAGCAGCATCTTGTTCTAAGAAGCTGAAACTGGCTGACACGCTTGACTTTTCTACCCTGTTTATGTCTAAATAAAATGATCCTTCTCAGGTAGAGGTAGAAGTAGAGGAAGAGGTCAGTTCCACTGCAGCATTTTATACGAATCCATTCCGAGTATTGTTCATGTTTTCTTTATTCAGTTGTTTTGGGCTGTGATTCTTTTTCTTGCAGTTTTACAGTGAGATTTCCCTTTACCTTTACTGCATCAACTGTTTTCTTTTTTAGTAGGAAAATGTTTGTTTTTCCATAGGAAATCCAGTAGTTCACATAACGACAGAGTGTTCTAGAAGGAGGATAGTGGGGGTGTCCCCGATGTAGCATCCCTTCTCAGCTACTCCTCTGAACTCCCCTCCTGCATCCATCCATAGAGCAGCCCCACGCTGCGGTCCCCAGGCCTGGATTCCTTGTCACGTGACCTCTGTCTTCCCCTCTAGCCTCATCTTTGGTAGATCCTGGCTCCTGTGGGTTCAGTGATGACACGATGCCTGCAGGGTCTGTTTGTTCCTGCCACCTGCCTGACATCCTTAACCCTTCTCTGCTCCCTGGGACCCCAGCTGACCTCTCTTTCTCACCTTGCCCTCCCTGTTTTGTTATGTTCTGTCTGGATGTTTCCACTCTAGGAACTCTGAGCTCCTTGAGTTCTGGAACGTTACCTAGCTATTTCTCTAGTGCCAATACAGAGTAGATGGCTAAAAATACTGATTAAAAACAAAAAAAGTATACCACTTCCATGTTTTGCTGATTTTGGAGTGCCCTATCTCAGTGGAGATGATTGGCTGGCATCACCGATTCAATGGACATGAACTTGTGTGAACTCCGGGAGACAGTAAAGGACAGCGGGGCTGGGTGTGCTGCAGTCCATGGGGTCGCAAAGAGTCAGACACAACAATCTCAGTAGAATATGTGTCATTTTTGCTTTATCTCAGCTGTGTAAGCCTGTAAAACAAGGAGACTGACACTCAATACAGCATTTCATAATAGCTAACACACACTAAATACTGATAAATAAAAACAGTGTCCACCTACTATGCAGTATAATAGAAAAAAAAAATAGGATAATGATAAAAGCGTTTCCCCTTCTTTCTGAAGCTGGTTTCATGGACATGAGTCTAAAACTGTCCCGGTTCCTAAACCCAAGAGGCTACAGGCCAGTTAAACTTGTGAAGACCCTGGTACACACTCTGGAGACAGAGATGGGTTTCCTTTTGCCACCTTGTTGCTAGGACTGTGGGCTTAAACATCAATATCCATGATTATAACAGTTTTCATAAAATCTTTATCTTGATTATTTTGATTTTCACAGTCTCCCCACAAGTGAGACAGAAGCGGGTATGATTATTCCTGTTTTAAAGTTTGAAGAAGTTGAGGTCTCAGTTTATAAATGACTTTTCTGAGGTCACCAAGCAGGCAGGTGATAGAACTTGACTTGGGGTCTCATACCCTAATTTTTCTCTTAGCTCCACATGCCAGTTTCCTAAGAGGAAATCTGGGGTGAGGATGAGATGTGGAAATCCCCCTAAAATGTTTGGCAGGGATTGGTTTTACCCTGCTCTTGCATAGCATGTTTAAAATTCATTTAGGATAGATCCCCGATCAATTTGAATGTGTAATATAAAGCAGTGATGCCTTAACTTGTTTCAATATATACTTCATCTAATCTCTATATCGAAAATACCAAAGGGTGATTGATGGTTGAGTGATAACATTTTTTTATACAAGGAACCAAATTGTTATTTCCCAAGAAAGATAAGAAGTTAATTCTTTTCCATCTACAAAAGGAAACCGGCATGGCTTCAGTTTGTTACATTTTACAGCATAAAATGCTGCTGTACTTACCGTCTGAAGGAGTTGGTTTCTTCTTTTCTCATGCCTTGTTTTTGATGGGAGGGGGCAGGAATAGCATATTTCTAGACTTCTTCAAAAATCATCTCCCAATAGCCAGGTGCATGATTTTTTTTTTTTCCCCAAAAGACTCTGCAGTCAGACTGGAGCTTGATAAATGTTTGTTGAATTGAATTGATTTATTCTCTCAGCTGCAGTTGCGTACTTTTGTGAGCAAATGGATGAATCTTACTGCACTGGAGACCATGCAGATATTTTCCGGGTGCATATCTGTACTTTTTTCTCTTCTGAGCAGAGGGAAGACCAGTTAGCTGTAACCTGATGTGGCATGGTGGCAAATTGCTTACTCTTTGCTTTTGTGTTTTCTCCTCTTAGGGTAGCCTAGGTTTGTGTATTTGGGGTTGATGATGGGAGAGACAAACAGAGGAAAAAAGGAAAGAATTCATGGGTAGTTTAGTTGAGAATGATCTGGCAACAGTGTCAAGATGCAAACTGTTTGTTGAATCATGAGTGCAGGTTGAAAAGCCCTGTGTAGGCTTCCCATTTCTGTTTCCATTAAGGACCACACTATTCACTTTTTTCCAGTACAGATTATAAGTATGTAGTACCCATGACCCAAGTACACCAGCACTGCCTCTAAAGTATCAGGTGCTTCAATGAGAAGTTTGACCTGTGTTCATCTCCTTCTTTATCCTTTTGTGTCAAAAGAGTGAAAGTTAGTGAAAGCAATGGACAATGTGCCCCCTTTTTTTTTTTTTTTGATGGAGGCAGAGTTGATTGCCTCTTAAAAGGATTTTCAAATTAAGCAGACTCTGATTTCCCCCAGCTAATTCACCTAGTGATTTCAGCAGAAATGTTTTGTTACCCAAACGCTTAGTACATTTTGTTCTACTGTTTTGTATCCACTTATCCATGTTGAGAGCTCCTTCAGAACTTTCAAAACCTTCCCTAAAGGAACTGATCAGGAAGCTAAGCACCAGAAGCACTCCTGTCCCCATGTGGATATGCCTGCTTCTGAGTGCTGAGAGGAGTTGGTGCTTGGCGCCCAGCCCTGATGGTCTACAGCAGGATGGGCATGGGGTGGGAGGCGAGGATGACTAAGAAGGAGCCAAGGCTGCCCTCTTCCTCCGGTCTCCAGCTTATCCATTGCTCAGGACAAGACTTGCTTGAACAAGGCTAATGGCTATAGTTAATCATCTGAGTAAATATGTTCTAAATTTAAGGTGTGGCCAAGAAACCAGTGTTGGAGTGTTGGTAGGGGATAGGGAAAAACAGAAAATGGGGGGTGGGTGGGTACAATAAGCCTGCCAACAAAGCCCGAAACAAAATAGCAGTGTCCAAACAAAAAGCTCTTTGTTTGAACATTGTTTTCCAGTCTAGAAGCGAAAGAGATTTATGAGTACCTGATTCAGCTGACGAGTAACACCATGATCAATTGTAGTCTTTGAAGTCTGGCATTAATACTATACATCATGGTGTTAGTTCTCCTTCAGATCCACATATTTATGAATACATAAAAGTAAGTGTGCCTGGTAAATCGCTTCAGTCATGTCCAACTCTTGGCAACCCGATGGATTGTAACCCACCAGGCTCCTCTGTCCATGGGATTCACCAGGCAAGAATACTGGAGTGGGTTGCCTTGCCCTCCTCTAGGGAATCTTTCTGACCCAGGGATTGAACTCACATCTTTTATGTCTCCTGCATTGGCAGGTGGTTTGTTTACCACTAGCGCCACCTGGGAATCCCACATAAAAACAAAACAGGTACTGATTATATTTCCTGTCCCACTGTACTCCCTGCTTCCATCACCACTAGCATTCTGCCATCTACATTATCAGTGTTGAAGGGATTCCTTATTCTGTACGTTTGTTTCTAGGGAACATCTCTGCGTTTCCAAGTCTGTGGTCCTCATGTTGTTATTCTAACACTTGAATCCAGAGATTATGTAGGGTTGTGATAGCCATTTGCTGACTGAGACCATGAACATCCAGAGGTTTCAAACGTCTTACTCAGGATCATACCTCTCAAGAAGGATGTGATGCACAGAACTCACAGGCCCACAGAGCTCTGCTAACAAACCATCCTCTCTGTGGTCTTGGGTAAAGCCCAGGGGTTCTCTTTTCAGATTTCCAAGGAGCACAGCTCAGGGAGCTGACCAGCTAAGGTTTGTGAGCAGGTGAGATTTAACTGACTCCTCTGTGTCTAGTGTCTATCCCACGGTAAATATAGGGGAGGAAACTCCCTCTTCCAAGTTTGTGTTTTGGGTTAAAATAGAAGCAATTAAGTACCTAGTGTTGAATATTAGTTTCAAAAACTGAGTAGATGTGCAAGGGTTTGTGTATTTATTTGGTGTTTATGTTGACAGAGTTCTCTATTTTATTTGAATTGGATTTCTCCCTGCGAAGAGGTAGCAGTTGAGGTCAGTTTTCTTTCTGGTGGTACAGTGTCACCCTACAATATAAATGGGGTCAGGAAAGCTGATTATATTAGAATGAAAGTCAAAGCGTAGCCCCTCAGTTGTGTCCGACCCTTTGCGACCCCTTGGACTGTAGCCACCAGGCTCCTTTGCTCATGGGATTCTCCAGGCAAGAGTACTGAAGTGGGTTGCCGTTTCCTTCTCCAGGGGATCTTCCCAACCCAGGGATGGAACCTAGGTCTCCTGCATTAAAGGCAGATTCTTTATCATCTGAGCCACGAGAATAATGGCACTTTATAGACGGCTCTATTGGTAAAGAACCTGCCTACGAGTGCAGGAGACATAAGAGATGCGGGATTGATACTGGGTCGGGAAGATCCCTTGGAGGAGGACATGGCAACTCACTCCAGTATTCTTGTCTGAGAAGTCCCATGCACAGAGGAACCTGGAGGGCTACAGTCCATAGGGTTGAAAAGAGTCGGATATGACTGATGCGACTTAGCATGCACACACACATCCTAACATGTACTTTGGAGGGTGGGGAATATTTACAAAAGTTCTCCAGAATAAAAATTGTAAGAAATAACAGACACCAGCTTTGGTCAGACAAAGGACTGGCACACCTGATGAAATGCTCAAAGCCTAAGAACTGGCTTACCAGCAAACACACCCCAGTGACCTGTGTGCCGTCAAAGGTCATGTTGAGGAAGAATGTTTCTACCTTTCTAGATTTAAACCTTAGAAGTTAAGATGCATTTAGAACTCTAAGAACAATCTCCTTTTTTTTACTCTGAGTCCTCTCTTATGTTAAGAGTTTCTTAGATTTAATATGCACTTTAGCTGGCAGGTTTTTTTTAATTGAAATATAGTTGATGTACAATGTTATTTTAGTTTCAGGTATATATATAATGGTTTGACATTTGCATATATTATGAAATGATCACCATCATAAATCTAATAACCAGTTGTCTTATTCAGAGTTATTACAGTATTACTGACGGTATTCCTAATGCTGTATCCCTGTGACTTATTATATATAATTGTACATTTGAACCTCTTCATCCCCTTCACCTATCTTCCCTCTCCTTCTTCCTGGCAACCACCCATTTATTCTCTGTATCTATGAGTCTGTCTTTGTTTTGTTTTTAAGATTATACATATAAGCGAGAGCCCATGGTATTTGTCTTTCTCTGACTTTTTTCACATAATATAATATTCTCTAAGTCCATGCACATTGTTGAAAATGGCAGTATTTCATTCTTTTTTATCACTGAGTGATACTGACTTATATATATATGTGTGTGTATACCATATCTTTATTCATTTTTCTACCAATGGACATTTAGATTGCTTCTATATCTTGGCTGTTGTACATAATGCCTCAGTGAACATTGGAATGCATACATCTTTTTGAATTATGATTTTGTTTTCTTAGGGTAAATACCCAGAAGTGAAATTACTAAATCATATGGCAGTTCTATTTTTAATTTCTTGAGGGGCCTCTATTCTGTTTTCCATAGTGGCTTCTCCAACGTATAATCCCACTGACAGTGCACGACCTCACCAACATGTGTTGTTTGTTGTCTTTTCGATGGTAGCCATTCTGACAGGTGTGAGGTGGTATCTCATTGCGGTTTTAAGTGAAAGTTCTTGACTTTTTTGTGGTTCATGTGTCTCTTTAAAGTTCAAGGACTGGCTTTGTTTTGCTAACAATAGAAGCGGTACTTGTATACAAACATGTATGTATAGGGTATACATAGAATACCCATTATAGAAAAGTCTCCATTCCACAAGCTCATGAAATGTAGATACTTACTGCTTATGATCCCTGCTGTTCAGATGAAGAGTCTGACCTTAGAAAACTTGACTTGTGCTAGAAGCTGAAACCACCCACAACCTTTTGATGCCAAAGACTTAAGCAGATATAATTAATTAGAAGAATGAAAGCATGGTGGGCTGAATGCAGGCATTCAGTGATGTAACCTTTAACTTAAAAGTACTGTCCCTAGTTTTTAGGGTCCCTTTTAAAGTAGAGGGGTTACACTAGCAAGCCATTTTTCCTTCATAATTGTTTACATAATTTATTTCTCCTCTTTGATCATTTAAAAAATGTTACTTATCTTGCTGCTTATAAGTGACCTAGTAATTCTGCTAATATATTGAAATAAATGTTCTTTAAATAGCCCATTTAAGAGGACAGGTAACTTCGTGGTAAAAACCCAGCCAAAATATGTTGCTCTTCTAGAAGGTTCTTTGGCCTGGGTCAGTCAAGTAACCTTGGCACCACTTCTGCATTTCTGAGTACATTAAAACCTTATTAATTTTCAGAGAGGCGATATGAGCTGTACTTGACCTTTTAAAGTATCTCAGAAGAAAGAATTTTCCAACTAGTTTCAGAGCATAAAAGAAGTTTAAGAAATTTGTCGAAAACCTTCTGTCCTTAAGTGCCCTTAGGTATCTTAAAACTACTGTTTATTTATTCCTATTGATATGCTAATCACAAGTTGTTCTTCAGTATTAAAGCATTTCCTCCAGAGAATTTGTACTGCATGTACTTGTTTCATTTAACTGTACAGTAAAATAGTTCCCTGTTTACATAGTGGTACCAAGTCTGGTCAAGGCTATAGTTTTTCCAGTGGTCATGTATGGATGTGAGAGTTGGACTGTGAAGAAAGCTGGGTGCCAAAAAATTGATACTTTTGAACTGTGGTGTTGGAGAAGACTCTTGAGAGTCCCTTAGACTGCAAGGAGATCCACCCAGTCCATCCTAAAGGAGATCAGTCCTGGGTGTTCATTGGAAGGACTGATACTGAAGCTGAAACTCCAGTACTTTGGGCACCTCATGCAAAGAGTTGACTCATTGGAAAAGACCCTGATGCTGGGAGGGATTGGGGGCAGGAGGAAAAGGGGACGACAGAGGATGAGATGGCTGGATGGCATCACCGACTCGATGGGCATGAGTTTGAGTAAGCTCCGGGAGTTGGTGATGGACAGGGAGGCCTGGCGTGCTGCGATTCATGGGGTCGCAAAGAGTCGGACATGACCGAGCGACTGAACTGACTGACTGACCAAGTCTCATGGGGTTCCCTGATAGCTGAGTTGGTAAAGAATTCACCAGCAGTGCAGGAGACCCTGGTTCGATTGCTGGGTCAGGAATATCCGCTGGAGAAGGGATAGGCTACCCACTCCAGTATTCTTGGGCTTCCCTGAGGATCAGCTGGTAAAGAATCCGCCTGCAATGCGGGAGACCTAGGTTTGATCCCTGGGTTGGGAAGATCCTCTGGAGAAGGGAAAGACTCCCCACTCCAGTATTCTGGCCTAGAGAATTCCATGGACTATACCCATGGGGTCACAAAGAGTCCGACACGACTCAATGACTTTCACTCACCAACTCTCACATCCAAAGTACCCTGAGTTAGAGACACTTACTGACTACTAAGGCTTCCCTGAAGGCTCAGATGGTAAAGAATCTGCCTGCAGTACAGGAGACCGGGGTTCGACCCCTGAGTCATGAAGATGCCCTGGAGAAGGAAATGGCAACCCACTCCAGTATTCTTGCCTGGAAAATCCCACGGACAGATGTGCCTGGTGGGCTACAGTCCATCGGGCGGACATGACTTAACTGACTAAACCACCACCACCATCGAGTACTAAACACGTTTAGGTCAAGGCTTCGCCATTTTGGAGAATTTGACATTATTAGTTGCTTCCTCTGGATCATTGGGCGCTGGAGTACAGATGGCTCAGTGACAGAAGAGATGCTCTTAATCTCACACGTGGAATAATGATCTCCCTCTCTACCTCAGGCCCCTCTGTCCGTGGAATTTCCCAGGCAAGAATACTGGAGTGGGTTGCCATATCCTTCTCCAGGGGATCCTCCCAACCTAGGGATCTAACCTGTGTCTCCTGCATTGGCAGGCGGATTCTTTACCACTGAGTGACCAGGGACATACAAGAGGAAAAGAAGCCCTAGAATGCTGCTTTTCAAAGGTCTTTGCATGCCACTGGCTGCTTCAAATTCAACAATGATCCTGAGATCGGGGGAACTAAAGCATGCAAGAATGAATGGATTTCAGGTATGGTGGGGAAAGTATCCTTCCCTGCCTCCAAAACAAGACTGAAATGGAATGGATTGTTGGAATGTTAGATATACCAGGCCAGAAAATCATTCTGACTTTCCATCATCCTGCTTTGATAGGGCCCCAGACAGGCATTTTTGGGAAAATGTGTCAAATTTGTATTGAGCCAGGGTAAACAATCTGATTGTGTGATGCTGCCTCTTGGGAATTAGGATCTGGCGTCCTCCAGACCCAGAGTGATTAGTTTATGCTCCAAGACTGTCTGACCCTTGTAAAATGATCCCAGCTGGATGGACTGGACTGGCTGATCTCATTTTTACATGAATGTCTTATTCTTGCGGGGAATCTTTATCAATTATCTGCCTCTTTGTGTACAATGCAAAACTTAAGTAGGATCATTTCATGAGCCAGTGAAACGAGGTGCTTTGTTCCAGTCAACAAATATCTCTTACTCTCAACACTGTGACCTACTAATTCTGAAAAACAATTATGATGTATGATTGAAAATGGAATTACGCAATCAGGCCAGCATCCAAATTTCTAATTTTCCAAAAAGTAAACTTTATTGCTACCATAAATGGAAAACCCATTATTTTCAATTACACTTTAATATATAATACATACTTTTTAAATTAAAAATGTTAGCCATTATTCCACCATATCATGGTGTTCTGTGACCACCACACTTTAAGAAATACCATTGTCGCTTGTGTTCTGAGGATTACCAGCATGACAGAACTAACCACCCAGTTTCACAGTGTGATTTCCATGCGCCTTTGGCACTTACTTTTGCCTTTGTGGTCTCTTGACTCCATAAAAAGCATTTTAAGTTAGATTTTACAACTTCCTTGTTATAAAGACAAATGTATTAACATTCTATATTAAAACATTTAGTTTGCTCTAAGATTCATTGTTTTCTTCCGATTTTAAAATTGGTAGGACGTTTTTGTCAGTTTCAAAAAGCCTTGTGGTCCCAGGCGCTGTACCCGCAATGCCTGAGGAAGGTGTCGAGCCTGTAAGTGTGCATCCCCTGATCTCAGGAGGTCTGGGGGCTCCTCCAGGGTGGTGGTGGGGAAACTGCAAACATGAAATGGATTTGGAATTTTGTGTTTTTTCTAGAAGATTCAGGTGCATTTTGCTTTATACACACTAGAATGGTCATTGTTGCTTCAACTTAAAATTGTTTGAACTTAATTCTTATGGAAAGATAGATTTTAAAAGGGGTTTGTAGCTTCCCACACTTACTGGTCACACCAGCAGAGTGTTAACCAAACCAGGTTCATTTGCCATATATGCAGCAGACCAAATGCTGAGGCGCTGAGGTTTGCAGCAAAGGAAGGGTTTATTCTCAAGGCAGCCAAGTGAGGAGATAAGTCTCAGGTCCACCTCCCAGAAGGTGGGGACCCTGTTTATTTATGGGATAAAGCTGAGGTATGGGGAGTGTGGGGAAAGGTGATTGGAGATGAGAAAAAAGTGAGATAACTGTTGTTCTGCGAAGGCATAATTCAACTACACACTTCTTCTTGGGACGTGTATACAGAATATGGCGGCCTTAGCAAAATCTGAGGGTGGAGTTTTTGGCTCTCTGACTTCAAAAAATCACCTAGTGGACACTGGCACATGCACAGTTGGAGGATTAATGGTCCTAACCAGTCTCAACCAACTGGCGCAAGTTCAAACTGGACACAGTTGACTCCAAGTTTCTGAAAAACAACTTGGTCAAATGTTTTATTTAAGCTACATAATGCGTGAAGAACATGCACCTTTTTGTAAAAGCAATTAAAGCAAGCTTGATCAGTGAAGGCAGATTACAGTTTATTTATTAATGACTGACTGATTGACTACACGCAGTTTCCATAGAATGACATGTGCCCCAAAGGTACATGTTGTCTGGTTTGGACATAAGACATGTAAGGCTTTGAAAGGCTTAAAAAAAAAAAAAAGATTTGGGTTTATGATGGATATATGTCAAAAACAAACTTGCAGGTATTATCCTAACCTGTTGTGACCATAAACAGGTAATCTTAAGGTGAATAAAGTCCATTAAATTCTTGGATGAGCATAGAAAAAACTATAAAGCACTGTTTGGCTTCAAGCTCATTTATAAGCCCTCCTTTTTTATGGTCTCATGAGTGACTTAGCCTCTCAGCTATTTCTGGCAAAGAGGAAGAACACTCACTTTTGATGACATTAAAATTCTTCTTTCCACCTGCTCTTTTTTAAGAAGTCACTTCCCTAGGTATTTAGAGGAGGATGGCTTTTCTCTTTGTCCTCTCATTACTAATGTCTTCTCCAGGACAGGCCATTATAAAAGCTTTTTGTTTGTGAAATCAGTTCTCTGATTTGGAACTTCCTCTCTCAAACCTAAATGCCGCATTTGAAGTTCTCCCAAATTGCTGCTGCTGCTGCTCAGATGTCTTCTCGGTATTGTATGCTAAATGCAAGGGTCTTTATTTAGGTGCTTTGCTCTCTGGAAAGAAAATCCTAATGAGTCACCCACTTTGCTAATTTCTCTGTAGGTGTGACCGGCTAAGTGCCACCATAATGGAAATCATCTGGATCAGGAGCTCATTTGTCCCGAGCCTAATGTAGCCTATAGGCTTCTCTTCAGATTATTTTGTGGCAGTTCCTTCTCAGCCAGAGGCCAGCTTTGGGGCCACTGAGGAACTTGAGTATCAGAGATTGAGGTACTACTTAGAACCAGGCTGACTGCCAAGATGTGCTATGCTCTGTCTGTTTGGTGCCTGAGCTAGGATATCTTGTTATTTTATTTTTTTTTCCTCCAGCAAATGAACAAATGAATGAAGAACATAACTCCAAAAACCAAGTAAACATCACCCATAACATCTTAATCTTCTGAATCTGATTCCATCACTCTACTTGCTTACTGTTCTATTCCCTCTGTTTACTGTCCTCTTCCAAGCAATGAACATCTCTCATTTGAGTATCTGCAGTGGATTGTCCCCTGAAGTTACCCCTGCAGCCCTGCATTCCCACCATGCAGACAGTGAGTCATACAAAAATGTTTACTTGACTGTCTTTCTCCGCCTGAAACCCTTCCGATGGTTTCCCATTTGATCAAGACAAGATTCAGATGTGACTACAGTCTTAACTCAGTTTTCTTGCTGTTCTCCCTCCCTCTCTGGGATTCAGACACATTGCTTTCTTTTAATACAGCAAACCTAGCTTATTCCCGCCCATCTCAGGGCTTTCACACATGCTGTTCCAGCTTCCTGGAATGCTTCTCCTTTTATTAACTCCTTCATATCACTTCCTTACAAAAACCTTTTCTCATCCTCCAGAAGATCCCAGTCCCTGTTTTGAGCTTTCCTAGCCCATGCTCCACCCACATACCTTCAGATTAAGGTATATCTAGTTGAATAATGCCTTTCTCCTTTATCTGACTGTAAGCTTTGTAAGGGCAGGGACTTATCTTCTTTGCCCATCATACTGTTTCCAGCAACTCACACACTACCTGGTAAAAACTAGGTTCAATAAATAAAATAAGTAGAATGTGATACTTAGATTATGTGCTTAATATGTCTGTGAATGAAGTATGATACTTACACATGGAAATCATCAGAAAGGATTTAATTATGGACCATGTCTCTAACAAGGCAGAAGATTACATAACACGTATTCAATGATTTTTCTTCAAAAATGGTAAAATCAATGTTTTGGGTGTTAAAAGAGTGGTTATTTATCTACAGTGGCTCAATTCTGCATAGATTAATAAGCTTTTAGAGAAATGACTGATCAGCTGCATCAAGCATGAACTGACTGCAGTGCCTTTGTATCTGCTATTTCATCTGCCTGGAATCTTCTCCTTGGGATGTCCTTGTTGCTTGATCCTTCACTTCCTCCAGTTGTCTGCTCAAATGTCGTTTTATTAGGGGCCCTTCCTGGACTGCCTCTTAGAAAGTAATACCTCACCCTCTGGACTTCCTATTTCTTATTCTCCTTACTGTTTAACTTTTTTCTAACATAGCACTCATCATGAATTTGTCATTTATTCATCCATTCACTTACTCATTTCAGTCTCTTTCCACCAAACTCTTCCATGAGGATAAGGACTCTATATTTAATGAGTACTCTGTCCTAGCACCCAGACCAATGCTAGATACCTAGAAGATGTTAAAAGTATGCTTTTAGAATACATGAATAATCATGGGGAAGTAAACCTCAAAATTTTATCCCCTTGCCTCTAAGGAATAAAGAAGGAAACAAAATCCACTTTCATTTTCGACCTCTTTTTATCCTTCACCGAAAATTACTTCTCATGTTTTCTCTTTGCTGATACACAAAAAGCAACTCTGGGCTAGCAATTGGGAACAAAGGTTGAGTCCCCCCCAACCAGATTGTGCCCTGTGACAGCTCCTGCCTGTTAGAAATCCTTAACTTGTAAATACCTCTGCTTCTCAGATTTCTTCATGAGCCTCCGATACAACTATAAACACACACTTTTTGCCGTGTGGCTAAGTAAAAGAACTTAGGGTATATTCACCTAAAAATAGCAGCTTGCTCTTCATTAAGTGGCAGTCTACTGCCTGCTCTTATATTCAGTCCTTCTCCCAGCAAGAAATGTAACAAAGGAAGAGGCTGGTGGTCACAAGCCAGGACATTGCAGGGCTCATTAATTACTTGGAAAATGGTGCCTGGGTTGTAGCCAGAATCCCAAACAAAGAAAGGAAATAGCTCCTGTTCTCCAATTGACAAGTTGATGAGTGAGGTAAGAATGAAAATCATTTGGGTAAGTTAAAAAGGGAAGAAATCAAATGGAAGCAGTAGTTTAGTTCAAGAACAAGGATGCAATTAAGACATATTCCCAACCCCAAGGGGGTTGATTCATATCAGTTGAGACCATGGAAATCATTATCTGCTCCTGTCCATGAGACGAATTCATTATCTCTAATAAAGGGATAGGGAACACCAATTTAGGAAAAGTCTTGATGGTGTTGGAGTTGAGATCTAAGTACATGATATGTGTACAAATGAGTTATTAATCTCAGTAGCTTCTATATTGGTTGGATCTTATGACAACTATGTTATAAATTATACAGAATTAAATATTCTTACTAAAATAGTGTCCATAATTTTAGCAAGGCTAAGAATCCTAAACCATCTTAGCAAATTTGTTTAATCAAATGGGGATAGTTTCAAGTAGGAATCAGTTAAGAAAAATGAGAATTTCTTAATGTTGATGTCAAAAGAGATGATTTTGAAAAAACACAGTGAGTTAAATAATAAAATTTTGGTGTGATTCTATTTTAAGGCAATGTTCACAAAACTTAGCCTTTGGCTTTTATAATTCTGAGCTGGGCAAAATGCAAGGAAGGTCTGATCATCTAATACTTCCCTGAAATGAGGCCGTAAGTAATTCCTTTCTTGGATGGGATTTACACAGTTTTCAGTACTGAATGGCCATAATATGTTCCTTCCATGAAACTGCTGCTTTACAAAAAAAGGAAAATGGAAACACAAAGACACCACCACTATCATCACCACCATCATTATCACCACAAAACCCCTACTTTGAAGTGAGACATTTTTGTGGCTGTTTGATAACCTGTAAGGAATATAAAGAAGATGCTAGAAATCTTTAAAATATACTGCTGTGGAGGAACCCTTCGTAGAGATGGGGTACCAGGGCTTGCTGGGCATTGTGTCCATTTTATAAATCTCTAGAAACAGCTCTGTTGACTTCAGGAATTCCTCCATTAGGGTCAAATGAGATAGTGGATTCAACAGTACTTGATGAACAGAATGAATATCTGGGATATTTTTGGTGTTAGGTCTCTCCTCTATTAGACTGGAAGCACCTTGAGGATAAAGACTTTCTCTGGGTTGTAGCTATCACCAGTGCCTGGTCCATACATGGATGAACTTGTTGAATGTCTGTGGAATGATCACCTTGTTTTTCAGGCTTTTGTTTCCACATAATACCTTAGGATACCTACCTCATCTGCATACCCACTTGTACTGTAATTTTTTTAAGAATTGAGGGAGAATTTACATATGATGAAATACACTGTTCTTCAGTATACACTTGAATGAGGTTTGACAGATTCATCTATAGTATTACTAATAGTGATATAATATTACTAATTTTCTTTATGCTGACAGTTGTACTCAATTTACAACTATATTGATAGCCATGAACTTGTGGTTTTGTAATCTTTATAATGTTGACTATTTTCTAGTCAACGTTAAAGTAAATGCATATATTTTAGAATAGAAATATTGGTCCTAGTATCACCCCAAATGTCACTCATCTAAGCTATTTTGAGTAACATTTCAGAGAGAGGCTTGTCTACCGTATTGTGAAACTTCAGGCCCCAGTTAGTGGATGGGGAATGTTTGCATGGAGTGTGGGGTTGTGACAGATTTGGGCTTCTGAAATCACCTTGGCATAGCCTGAATTATCAGGTAGGTGTCTGGGTCTGTTGTCTCAATAATGTGACAATTTTAATACACTGGACTATTGAGATGCCTCAAGTACTTCCATCTGCCTCTTAAATAGCTTTCTTTATCCATCCTTTATCCATCCATCTATCCTTCTTCAACTTTTGTTCTGCCTTAGAAGAGTAGGAAACCTTGCTTATTTCTGAATTTGTAGGGGGTGTGTGTGTGTTTGTGTTTTATAAGACCAAGGATCTTTATGCCATTGTGATGAAGGGGACAGGGGAGGGACTTTTGGACCAAAGAAGGAATTGTTTCCATTTTACTGCCTGATTATTTCTTCCATGATATCTTTGGAAGAAGGTGACTGCTTTGGAACAGTCTGGCACATTCTGAAAATTTATTTGCTGCCCAAGTATCTTTGGTACACCAGTTACATGTAGGTTCTATATATGCATTCCAGGACTGTTCTTAGGGAGCTGGTAGCCTTTTGGGAGAAAGGAGTAGAGTTCACAAGTAAGCATCATTAAGACCAGAACCTTAGGCGTTCTAGGTGCCTTGAGCTGTGTGCTGTGTGGGCAGGCTGCACTGTGTTCACTAGCTTGAAAAAGATGTGAGTAAATTAAACTTCAAATTATATTCATCTTGTTTTATTAAATTAGGCTTACTGGTGAACCACAGGCTAGTAATTCAGACCCCAGTGGCTGAAAAACATGAGCGAAGTATTCGAAGATGCAGTTGTATCTTCTTTAGTATGTGTTTGCAACAAGACATTTACTGAATTTTCATATTTTAGAAGTAATGCTGTCACATTCTCTTTCTTCTTTAGCTGGCGCAGAGTGCTCTGAGGTGGGCAGTATATACTTTATTAATCCCATTTTATAGATGAGGAAGCTGTCTTAGAGCAGAAGGCCATGATTGCTGGAAGGAATGGAGCTGCGTTGGAACCAAAGGCTCTTCCAGGCTGAGAGAGCCTGGACTTCAGATCCCTATGAGGGTTCCATTGAGCATAAGTTCATTAAAATGAACAAAAGGGAATCACTTGGAACTTATTTTTAATACACTGCACTGAAGCAGGCTCTGTATTCCTGCCCCAGTGTGCTGGCCTTAAACATGATGATATGTTGAGGCACACCTCCTTTTTTTATTGCACTCTGCAGATATGGCATATTTTACAAATTGAAAGTTTGTGACAACCCTGCATCAAGCAAGTCTATTGGCACCATTTTCCCAATAGCATTTGCTCACATCGTGTCTCAGGGTCACATTTTGAAAATTATCTCAGTATGTCAAGCTTCTTCGTTATTGTTATATTATGGTAATCTGTGATCAGTGATCTTTGATGTTACTACTGCAAAAAGATGATGCCTCACTGAAGGCTCAGACTATGGTTAGTGTTTTTTAGCAATGAAATTTTTTCTTTACCCCCACCCTAGTCCCAGTTTCATTGAGATATTATTGCCATATAGCACTGTGTAAGTTTAAGGTGGACAGCATAGTAATTTGGTTTACATACATCATGAAGTGATTATCACAATAAGTTTAGTGAACGTCCCTCATCTCATGTGGATACAAAATGAAAGAAATAGAAAAAAATGTTTTTCTTATGATGAAAACCCTTAGGATTTACTCTCTTAACAGCTTTCGTATATAGCATACAGCAGTATTAATTATATTTATTATGTTGTACATCACATCCCTATTACTTATTTATATTATGACTGGAAGTGTATGCCTTTTGACGACCTTCATCCAGTTCTTCCTTTTACCCCAGTCTGATCACTTTTTTTTTGTAATATAGTTGCTTTACACCGCTGCTGTATCAGTTTCTGCTGCATGGCAAAGTGAGCCAACATACAAATACTTACATATCCTCTTGTTTGGATTTCCTTACCATTTAGGTCATTACAGAGCACTGACTAGAGATCCCTGTAATATATCGTAGGTTCTTGCAGTGAAGTATCTTTTAGTTAGGTATGTCCTTTTTTAGACATCAAGCTACTGCATACTTAACCAACTAAAATATAGTGTAAATATAACTTTCATGTGCACTGAGAAACCAACAAATTCATGTGACTCACTTTATTTTGATATTCGCTTTATTGTGGTGGTCTGGAACCAAACCCGCAGCATTGCTGAGGTATGCTTGTGTTTGGAATAGTTTATGGATATAGAACTGGAAAAACTGACTCCTTCAGAGATGCATCAGAGTTGGTTGGTAAGTCCCTTCAGATATTCTTGGAATATCTGGAAATGCTGATAGAGATTCTTTTCACTGATCTTGGGGACAATTATTAACTGACTCTGTCTGTGTCTAACACAGAGCCCTGACGTGAAAATAAATCCCCAAATGTATGTCATCAGGTCCCATGGAGAAGCGTATGGGCTTGATTCTTGGAGAGTCTTTCAGGCCTATACTTAGAGCCATATGCTTATTTTTAAAATAATTAACAGAAGCTTATAGCTGATTAAACAGCAGATTAAAATGGCTAGTGTGGTGGGTGACTTGAGGGGAACAGAGAGACAGCAACATACCCCTGAGAGAGAGGAAGAAGATAGAAAAACTGTGAAGATGAAATACAGGTCTAATTTTTAAAAAAAAACAAACACATAGTTGAATGGTATGGGCAACATGTCTTAGTTGTTTCCACAAGAAAATGGTTAAGAAATCTGAGAAGTCAAAGAAGTGTTTATCTTAGAAATATTTCATGAAAGAGGAAAACAAAAAACTGTCTCATCAGTTTTGAATATTAATCAGAATTATTGGAAAAATCTAAATAAATAACATAGTTTTAATTTCACTGAAAGATACTTGACTCACCACACAAAGCATATGCAGCCTGTTTGGACGTGTGAAGATGCTCAACATCAGTCATCAGGCAAATTCAAGTTCAAGTTCAGTGAGACACACTCTGTACGGTGAGTGTGACCAAAATTTTTAAGACCGACGATATCAAATGTTGGCAAAGCTATGAAGCAAGTGGAATTGCTGATAAGAATATAACATCATACAGCCACTTTCAAAAACACTTTGGCAGTTTCTTATAAACTTCTTCATACACTTACTGTATAATCAGGCAAGTCCACTTGTAGGTATTTACCCAGGAGAAATACAACCTAAGCTAATAGAAAAATCCATATGTGACTGTTCATAGCTGCTTTAGTCATAATAGGCAAAAGCTGGAAATGATCCAAGTATCTATCCTTTGGAGAATGGGAAAGCAATACATGGTACATCTAAACAACAGAATCCTACTCAGCAATGAAAATAAACAACTAATACTGCAATAACAGACGAATCTCAGAATCTTTAATATAAATGAGAGAAGTCAGTCTCCATAGCTGTATACTCTGCAATTTCATTTCTGTGACATTCTAGAAAAGGCAGAACTATGAGGATGGAGAACAGGTTCCCTGGAGTAGAATTATGGGATCCTGCAAGGGAGCCTGAGGAGCTTTGGGAGCTGCCTGTCACGGTGGCTACAGAACTATACATTTGTCAGAACTCATCAAGCTGTATACTTTAAAAGAGTGAAATTTTTTCTATATGAGTCACATGCCAATTTAAAAAACCTGAAAATTATTGCCTTACTAAAAGCAATAAATGATCTAAGCATTTTCTTATGTTAGTCTAGATTTTTAAACAAAATTTTATTTCATGCCAGTGTTGACCAGGCACTGTGCTTGCCCCTGGGGATAGAAATACCAGTAAAACATGACCCTGACCCGACTGCGTGTGTGCTCAGCCAGGCCCTTTTGCATTATGGAGATTGCCCAGTATAACCCAAGCTAAAAGACAGTTGCTAGTGACTAGCTTTTAGAAGGAGAATGTTTTTGAAGGGATACATGATCAGTCTCTCTCTCTGAAAACTAGACTTGGAGAGTCACCTCAGGGACTTCCCTGCTGGTCCAGAGGCTAAGATTCTGTGCTCCCAATGCAGGGGGCCCGGGTTCAACCCCTGATCAGGGAATTAGATCCTGCATGCCACAGCAAAGATTGAAGATTTCACGTGCTGCAAGACCTGGCACAGCAAAATAAATAAATAATTTTTTAAAAAAGAAAGTCACCTCAAATGATAGTGATCTGATGTTAACTCTAGTCGAATAATAGATTCTGTCATCATAGGAGTTGTGACGGTTTATGGTAAAAAAAAACTGCTACCAGTTCTTCAAGTGAATAGATCAACTATTCAGGACTCAGGTTTTGAACTTAATACAAGTCATGTTCCCTTTATACTTTGCTGCTTCTTCCTAAGGAAATGGTTTTCATGTTTGAGGCCTGGTAACACTGTGGTGCTGTTAGCCTTGGTGAGGAAACAGCAGCACCTGGTCAGGCCTTCGTGGGTCTGCCCCCCACCCTACCCTGACCACCCTTTCTTTTTTGGCACAGCGTCAGGGTAGTTAATATGTAAAAGAAAGAAGGAATGCCGGCTCGGTAGCTGATGCTAGACTATTTTTAGAAGGCTCTTTCACACCGAATGTCATATTTTTGAGACCCTTGCAGAGCAAGGGCGTTTCCAGATGCCCTAACGCGGCCTTGCATCAGCCCTTTGGCCTGAAAAATCTCTGTTGCCCAGGGGTCCTGATGGAAACGATCTATGTTCCGTGCACCCTCCTGTTTTCATCATTCCCTTTCATCTCTCCATGCACCCCTTCGAGGGTTCTGTTCTGCTCACTCCATCTGCTCGGGGAGGGGCCCTCTGTTCCTACAGTCACAGTGGAGGAGTGTGTGTAGAGAGACAGACAGACACACCAAAACAGCAGACAGATTGCAGGCTGCGTGGGTGATCTTTCTAAACGGCAACCCTGACACCATCTTTCCAGTTCTTAAAACCTCATTTCCAGTATCCAAGCCCTGCTATGGGAGGATGCTGGGTCCTCTGGTTCAGCGCCTGCCTTTCTCTCTCAGTAGCCCTGGTGGGTTAGTTATTTAAACTACTTATATTTTCTCAAAAGCACTTGATGCTGTCTTATTGTCTTTGTTTGCACAGAGGGCCTTCTGTCTGAAATGCATCTCTTCTTATTGTCTTCCAGGTGAACTTCCAGTCTGCCTTTAGGTGGAGCTTAAACCTCTCCTTTTCTGCCCTGACCTCTTGGGTCTCTTTCACAAGGAGGTAGTCAGTCACCTTTCCTGCCCTGAACTCCATTTCTGATCTCTGATACAGGATTTATTAGACTCAGTGCTAATGATGCAGTTTCTATAGTTGTTTTCGGCACCAGTCTTTTACTTGAAGTTGTCATTTTGTTCAGCACATCAATGGATAAACAATGATAAAAGAAATGGACCCATTTGACACTAGAAGTTCCTGGAAGGAGCTAATATACCCTGTACCCAGGGGCAGATAAGGCAACTGATATTTTATTTTCTCAGGTGTAACTGTCCAGACAAGGACATGTTACCCTGGCTGCACAGGATATAAAAGCGTATTATTAACTTACTTCACGTTCGCCTAACAACCACCAAGCCTCGTACTGCACACCAGGACCCATGAAGGACATTTTCACGCTCAAGATCTCATTACACCCCCTGGCACGCTTGTGAAGGATGTCTTGTTATCCCCATTTTACAGAAAGGGAAACGAGGACTTTAAGAGGGCCTAGGTGACAAGGCCAAACCCAGGAGAGAGACCTGAATCTGGACCAGAGATTGTGAATCTAACAGGATCTAATTCCTTGGCGAAGTTTATAGTGTTTTGTATGTCTTCTTCCTTTTTTTTTTTTTTTGGCGCTGGCTAGCCTGAGGCTTTTGGGTTTGGAGTTTCTCATGGACCTTGGGAAGATCCTCTTTAGCTTGCAGGGAGGATTCTTTGTGGAGGAGGCCCTGGTGCATGAGTGGTCCAGGGAGTGGTGGTGATTGTATTGGTGGTGATGGTATAGGGGAAGAACAAAATCCTGGCACTGGGAGCCTTGCTCTCAGGCTCCATTTGGAGGACTTCTGGATTGTCTAGCTCAGTCAGTCAGGGAAGCGAAGGAGGTGGCAATGAAAACTATCTTTGGCAGGAGTGCTGTATCTCTCCTGTAATTGAGCATGGAGAGCATGGGCACTAAATGGGGCCTTTCTAGAATTTCCCTAGTCTAGAGAGTTGAGAAGACCTCTGAGAGAGCTTACAGGAGGATGAGGCTTTGCAGGCAGGTCATTCTAATGAATAAAACCCATCCATCCTCTCGTACTCATTTCCCAGTCATTGCCATGGGAATTGTTGTCAGGTCTTGTGATTTTTTTTTTTTTTTTTTTTTGAGAGAAGCCAGATTTTATGTTAAATTTCCAAATGATTAAATTTGAATTTAAAATTAAAAAGCACAGGGAACTCTACTTAGTATTCTGGAATAACCTATATGGGAAAATAATCTGAAAAAGAGCAGATGCATGTATATGTATAACTGAATCATTTCACCATCCATCTGAAACTAATGCAATATTATAAATCAACTATACTCCAATATAAAATAAAAAATAAATGAAAAGCAAAATAAAATTACATTCAAAAGAGACTCCATTCTCCTCCCTACCCTCTTCTTGTCAAACAAAATATCTTCAAGAATGTCAGTACTGAATGATTTTTTAAATGGAACTCACCTGCATATCAAAGATTACTTGTCCTTACCTCCTCCCATCCATTATTGCTTTTTGGTCATTCTGTCCAACAAAATGCCCTCAAATTTGCAAATAATTTCTAGGGAAACAAAATCCCCAGCTGAGGTTTTCCCAGTTTTAAAGAGCAAGCATCACCCAACCTCAGCTCCAAGCACTGCCACACTTCATCATGGACAGTGTCCGAGTATCTCTTTCTTTTACTGGGAATCTTGTGCCAAATCTGACACTTGAAGCTCTTTGGTAAAAATCTTTCTTCATCTCAGCCATCCTGCCCCCTCCTCCAATTTCAGTGATTCCTGTTTGAGTGAATGCACCTGGCTTTTGGTTACAGCTGAATCAGGAGGTGGTTTGGCTGGCAGAAGGATTACCCGGAGGCATTTGTGCATCTCACACCTTTCTTTGGCTCCAGCAGCCCTGACTCACAGCAGATATTCCGTCCTGACTCGCTTTCCAGGAAGAGCCATAGATGTGAAACTGGCAGGGTTCCGGCCCCTGGGGAAACTTGTCATGTGCGGCAGTGCTTGGAGCTGAGGTTGGCCGATGCTTGCTCTTCAAAAGTAAGTCTATAAAATGTAACTTCAAAAAAAAAAGAGTAAGTTAATTTTTTGGAAAGCAGTTTGACCATGTGTAAAAATGTGCAAATGTCTCTGAAGAAATGATCAGAAATGTGCACAATTATATTGTTTGTAAAGCTAATTCTGATCACTAAAAATAGTAAACAAATGATTTACATAAGAGAATGATTGAACCAATTTGAGCTTAACCATATGATATTATAAGTAGCCCTTCAAAACAGTATTAATGAGGAAATGACATGGGGAAATGCCATATTAATTCCAAAGAAAACAGGATATGAAACTACATATACACACAGGTTTATATATAGTTTATATATATATATATATGCCTATTTTTATAACTGTTTTTCTTTTCTATAATTTTCTGTGTTTTACTGACTATTCCACAGTTTTAAAAAACAATCATTACTTTTTAAAAAATAGACTTTTAATATTAGAACAGCTTTTCTTTTTCAAAGAAAGGATGGGTTCCACTACATTTTACATATTTTCCTCTATAAACATTATAAAATGAAAATAAAAATTATTTTTAAATGATAAAAAGGGTTTTCTGTGGCTTTAATATTATCATGAGCTGCATAATTTTTAAGTTTTTCTTTAAGATTTTTTTTTTTAAAAAATATGGCCCATTTTTAAAGTCTGTTGAATTTGTTACAGTATTGTTTCTATTTTATGGTTTTTTAATTTTTTATTTTTGGCCATGAGCCTGTGAGATCTTACTAGCTCCCCAACTAGGGATGAAACCTGTACACACACCCCACCATCACCATCACCCCCGCCCCCTGCTCCTCACCCCCACGTTGGAAGGCGAAGTCTTAACCACTGGACCACCAGGGAAGTCCCTGGGTTTATTTGAAAGGAGGTTTTTAAGGAAAAAAATATTATGTTCTCCATTAAAGGCATGTGTGGCCACCACCTATTTATAATGCTACGTTTAACTGAGCTCTCAAGCATTTCACAGGTACTAGATGGAATGTTAGAACATTCAGAAATCCTCTCTAACTTTGCTATCTATCCTGAAGTACTTTAAAAGAATCTGTTGTTGATCATTAACTTACTTTTGGATTTGATTCCAAAATAGACTCGTATTTAAGACAAAAGAAGTTATTCATTCTGCCTCTTAAAAGTATTTATTATTATTTCTTCTCGAACTTCCTTAGTCAAATAAAAATCAGTTTTATATGAGTCTATAATGAATGTGAGTTTAAGATGCAGTCATCTGAAATTGCATTTACCAAGTAGGTGCTATTTTCATACTTTATTTTGACTGATCAACTCCCCAAAGCTGAAAGCTAAAAATAATAAACCCTGTCATTTTAGCAAGTCAAGTCATCAGAGAAGACATTAGATAATGACAGCAGTTGGTATTGAGTAGGTTTTCTTTGCCATGCTGTTCTTGAATGGAAGATCTTGAGGTAGGGGCTGGGGAAAGGCCCGAAATCTGGGCAGCCCCTTTCTTCACTCAAAAAGGAGAGGAGCTGGTTCACCCCAAGGTTTGGGAACTAGTTAACGATCCTTAGTGCTTTGCCCCCAGTCAGGCATTAGAACATGTACTGCAGTTTCAGAAGATCACGGAATCTTGTTTTCATGTCAGTTTCAAAGGCTTGTATTATTCAATTCAAAAATTTTGTCACAACTGGCACCTCCATAACTTGAGTTTTTCTGTTATTTTAGGGATTGATCGTCTAATGCCTTTTGTCCCTATGTTTTGAAATGAGGCCAAGCAGACCTATCCCACCTACACACCTGCCGTTTGTTCTTCTTGGGTAGGAGCCCTGTGGGTGTTTTAACTCAGGTTTCTGTGTGGACGGGAAGAGAGTGTCCTAATGAACTGATTTGTTGTCGTCATAATTGGGACGGAAGGTCTAAAGGACATAGCAGTGGTTCTCATTTGGGTTTGATTTGAACAATACAGTGGCAATATCATTTATCAGATTCTCCCAAGAAGCTTTTGTCCCCCACATTCTCCATCTGCAGGTTAAAAATACTGCCCCCCCCCCCATTATAAAATGTCCCCATCCCTCCTCCAGTTTATAAGGCAGAATCTTTGGGATGTCAGAAGCAAAACCAAAAACAACAAAAATCAACTCTGTTTTTAGAATACTGTTGCCTTCTCTGTTAACATTTCTTAACTAAGGGAAAATCTATACACTCTATCTGAAGACGGCTAGCTGGAGAGGGAAAAGAAAAGAAAATTAAGAAACAATTTGGTTGGTTATCATTAATCCTTGTTTAGCCCTATGGGAAAATAAGCTTTTCTTCATCCATCTTTGTTAGCGGGTAGATTAAATTGGTTTAAGAATACTGTGGTCTCTGAAAGAAAAGACAATGGCACTTTACAGAGATACTACAAAGCAGCTGAAAATATTTTTCCTTCAGCTGTTCTGCTGTCTAAGATTAAATAGCCCTTAAGTGATTTGGGATCAGTATCTAAGAAGCATATTTGTGTCCCAAATGGAAAACTGTCCTGTCACAGCTAGGCCTTCTCCATAGAGCATACACCTAGGTGTATCTACTGGTACTTCTTAGAAAAGATCATTCAATGTTTAATTTTTGCAAACCTTCAAATACTAAGACCTGAATCATCTGTTTAGGGCATTCAGAGCTGCCTAATGGAAGCTGCATACTTGAGGGGAATTAAAAACCATTTTCTTTCCAGTCTCTCCATCTCCCCCCAGTCCTCAGCAACCTTTGACACCACATAGATTTTGAAAGTAACACTGTGAGATTAGTGCCAGGGGTCTTTCAAAGGATGCTTGTAACTGAAATGTGTTTTCTTATCCTTCAAAGCTGAAAGCCATAAAGAAAAGAAAGGAAAATGCTTTTAATGAACAGTCTTTGCAGAATCAGCTCCTTGTAACTTTGGTCGTTCCTGTGAATCAAAAATAGCCCGAAGTAGGTCATATTATAAAAATGAATTAGGTTTCACTTCACATTTCATTGCCTATGCTGGACTTTTTTTTCATTCACAGTGGCTGATTGTTAGCTAATGACTGGCCAAAGTAAAACTGATTAATTCTCTTATTTTCTTTATTTTGCCATCTACTTCTTCAGAATATCAATGGGGCCCACTGTGTGCTAAAGATTTATACCTTTTTTTTTGTTTTCCATGATCATGACAACCTTGAAAGTTGGAAATTTTATCTTCATTTTATCTATGAGGGAACTGAAGCACATAGTTCGATGTCAATGGCCCAAGGACACACAACTCATTAGTAAAAGATCTGAAAATTGGACACATTTTTTTTTGTCCAAAAGCCCTGATGTTTTCCACTACATCCTCTTTATTTTAAAAAGTTTTGTACTTGATATTTCTTAGTAAGATATAAGAATTCTTAATACCTCGTAAACCAAAGAAAAAACACTTACTGTAATATTAAATAATTTTTTAAAATGACAATAACACAAAACACTGATTTGAATTGAGCCTTAGTTTGATCTAAGTGTTATTTAAGCCTCACAAGGATCCAGAGGTTGAGTTCCATTTTCTTACTATTTTCTTGATGAGTCTCAAAAATGTTAGGGTGCTTGTTTAAGGTCACCAAGCCAGTTACTGACAGCCAAGAATCAAACCCTGCTGTCTTCATAGTCCAGGGACTTAATCTCACTTCAGCAATTTGAGTTTAGCATTAAAAATGATCAGTATAAGTGGAAATGAAATGAAATATTAGTCTTTTGAGTTCATGTTGTATACTTTTTTTACAGGCAAATGATATTTGGGAGCTGAAGTGTCAATAATTTTCATGGGTAAATAATTACAGTGTGTGTTTCTCTTCTCTTTTATTTTGAACAAACCTCAAAGTGGTCTTGAAGGGTTGCTCTTTGTATGAAAGACTGATTGAGGATGAGGTCTCTGGATGAGTGCTCTGGCAGAGTCGGGACTAGGTTCCCTGCAGGGTTGAGACTGTGGCCTCATGAGAGATTAGAAAGATCCTGGTAAAACACTGAAGGCAAAACTAGACTTCCTCTGCCATTTTGCTTACAGCCAGTCCTGCACTGAGATAATAGAATGGTGACCCTATGAACCTTCTCTTCCTGCCTAAGACGTGCTTTCCCATGGCACATGATCATCACAGAGGCTGGGGAGGGGTGCTTCAGTAGCCACCCCACCAGTGTGAACTGGCCACCATGCCATTTTATAACATCTCTTTGAGGGGAAGGAAGCCCTGAGTTACATGTTTTTAGAGCACAGCCTCTCTGCAGAGTTTCAGGCTTCCTATAATACATGATATTTTAGTCTATAAATTTGCAAGCCAAAAACAGAAACTATTGGTTCAAGTATACTTTTTGTAGACATGAGAAAGTAAATATTTTCAGGGCAACTCTTTTACTGCATCTTTAATTTGGTGACAGATTTGCCCAGAATGAAGCAAAACACCAAGCAGTAAGAAATGAAAACTGTCCAATCCTAAGAAAACCCTGCTCTTATTTGTATAACCAAGATATCAGGGCCCAGTCCATCTTTTATTTAAGGTCTCCCAAATACTTAGGTTATTTAAATTCAGTAATCTTTGAGAAAATGGGATTGGTCATGTATTCATTCTAAATATTTATCTAGCACCCTCCTATGTGCCAGGTTCTCAACCCCAGGGATACATGGATCTCATGTGAAATAAATAGATGATATACAAATAAACAAGTAATATTTAATAAGTCAGATGCTGAAGTTGCTATAAAGAAAAATAGGGTATAAGGAGTGTGTGTGTGTGTGTGTGTGTGTGTGTGTGTGTAGTAATGGGTTCTTGCTTCATCGAAGGCCTCAAGAGTAGTGGAACATTTGAGCATATATGAGGTAGGTGAAGGAGCAAGTCCTTCAGCTATCTGGAGGAAGACTATAGCAGAAATGGCAAACGCAAAGGCCCTGAGGTAGAGTGGTGGTGTATTGAGAATTAACAGGGAAGTAGCAGTCTGGATCAGTGGTAAAGAATCTGCCTGCCAAGGCAGGAGACCCGAGTTCGATCCCTGGGTCAGGAAGATCCGCTGGAGAAGGAAATGGCAACCCACTCCAATATTCTTGCCTGGGAAAATCCCATGGACAGAGGAGCCTGGCCGTGAAAGAGACCTGACTCAGAGACTAAAAAACAACCACCACCAGTCTCTGGCAACTCAAATGGGACTCTTCTGCTCTGACTGAGACAGGATCCTCAGACTGGGCTTCCTCAGTGACTTCTGGGACAGCCAGAGTCCATCCTGTGATTCCCTCCATTCTCAAGGGGCAAAGTGACTCCTTTAAAGGGGGTGGGGAAAGGCAAACAAGCTACACCCAAGCTGGAGAGGGTGGGAAGCCAATATCGTTTACATATTTAAATACTCCCTTCACAACCCATAAAATGCAAATCATTTTAATTGAGCATTTAAATCTTTTTCACTGGTAGGTATTTCAGGCATTTCAGGCTTTATGCCAATTATTGCATCATCTTAAAAGAGAAGCTTTTAAATTAATTAAACCCATTACACTTTGAATATCTGATTCTTGCCAATACATAATTTAAAGTCTTCACTTCAAAATAATTTGGTAAAGATTAGTAACCCTATCAAATGGTCCTAAACTAGGCACCTGGAGAAACATTACGCAGTCTCTAAATAGGAGCCAAATGGCCCTCTGAAAGGACTTCACTGTAGCCCCAGGAAGGCAAGTCTGCAGTACGGTCTGGCCTCAGTCTTGGAGATTCTGATTCAGTGAGTCTGTAGAGGGCTCAGTATTCTCAGTATTCGTTTTCCAGACAAGTGATTTTCTGCATGTGGGATTTTAATTCCTCCAATCAGGAATCAACTGTACCCCCTGCAGTGGAAGCACCGAATCTTAACAATTGGATTGCCAGGAAAGTTCCTGAACAAGTGATTTTCTTAGCCAAGTTTGAGAGCCACTGCTTTGGAGTAAAGTCAATATGGGTTCTATGTAGTACAGAAGAACAGAGTGGGCCATTAGTCTGGTGTGGCTCAGATGACAAAGGGACAATCATTGCACTTTCTTTTATGTAGTTGTATCAGTTAGGGAAGGCTCAGCTATGCTGCAGTAGCAAAGAACCCCCAAATCTTAGTGGCTTAATGATCTAAAGTCGATTTCTTGCTCTTAAAGCCCAGGGTCAGTATTTTGATGGGTGTCTCTTTTTCAAGCAGTGCACACTGGTGACTTTGACCCAATCACCCTAGGGCTTCCTCAGAGATTCCTGCCAAGACAGTTGAAGAGAGTATCCATTTTTGTGGGTCATTTTAGGGACCAGGCTTGGAACTGTCCGGCCATTCTATCCGCATTCCATGAAATAGAACTTGACTCCTCCTAGATGCAAGGGGCCAGGAAAGGTAGCTTATGTGCTCAGGAGTCAATAGAATATTTGTGTTGCCTGTGTCAACACTCATAGCACTGGGTTTGCAGCCATAATCCATAGTCCGCTCCTCAATGCAATTTACTGCAGGTTCCAGTGTTTTTCCACCCAGGTCTTCTGTATATTCTAATACATTATCTGGATTATTGACCTCTCCACCCTGCATACTAGTATGATGTAGCATGAGAAAGAACCCAACCTGGTTCAACCAAATCCCACTGAGATATAATTGCACAAGGGACCTCCCCCTCCCAACCCCAAATAACCCAGAAATCATTTCTGTCTTAGAGTAGGAATCTCATCCCAGGGACAGCACAGCTTCTTTCCCTTCTTTACCAAAGATTCTCTAAAAATCTATCATTTATACAAGGCTTCTTGCTTTTTGGCAGTGGGGATGTTTATAGACCAGAGCAGACATCCTGTAGGAGTGGATGATTCTAAGTATGTGTTTGTGAGTTGAGGCTTTCTAGACAGTCTAAAAATACAGGCAGGCGAGATAGGAATCCTAGGAGGGGCACATTCAAGGGCAGGGATGGTGTGCCTCTATGGTATGACAACTTATAAGTACTCAGTATGAGCTGAGGCATTAAATGATGCCACTACCTGTAATGGCACAGATTTTGGTTCCTCAAAGGACAGTTTGAACCAGAAGCATCAGGATCACCTGGGAACTTTTCAGAAATGCACATTCTCAGGCCCTACCCAAGACCCATAGGATTACCATTCTGGGCACAGAGGGCAGCATTCCATGTTCTGACAGCCACCCAGGTGCTCTGGTTGGACATCAGTGTTTGAGAATCACTGGCATAGATTTTATTAATACCTGATTACTGTTTTATTACTCTCTAGATCTAAGTATTAATAGTAATTAAGGAGTCTACATGAGAATTTTTTTTTTCCTGTAGGAGAAAGAGATGGACATAAGCCTTTTAGGACATTTGTTAGGGAAACTGTTACTCTTAGATTAGATGCCTGCTGGTAGCTCAGATGGTAAAGAATCTGCCTGCAATGCAGGAGACCTGGATTCAATCCCTGGGTCGCAAAGATCCCCTGGAGAAGGGAATGGCAACCCACTCCAGTATTCTTACCTGGAGAATCTCATGGATAGAGTAGCCTGGCAGGCTGCAGTCCATGGGGTCGCAAAGAGTCAGACACGACTGAGCAATTAACACACACTTCTTTTGTATGTCTGCCTATAATACTCTATAGGGAGAATCAGTAAGGTAGCTTTAGCTTGAGACAGTTCAAGTGCCTAAGATTATCCGTTACTTTTTCACATGCATGATGTAATCAAGCAGAAGAAACAAGCTAAGTTTTAAAAGCATTTTAAAAAAAGCAAAGATTGATTCAAAATGCCTCTGTAGTTTTCCTCTTAATTTTACTGATTCCTTTAGGGTGCTCTCTGTCAATCTGAAACTCTGGTCCTGATTTAGGGTCCTGAAATGGATAATCCTGTTTACTGGAAACATTTCCAATTTTCCTCCTCTCTTGCCATCCTTGATGAACAGTACTAAACAAGTTAAACCCAGGGGAACCCTAGGATGTGATTATGGACCTCAGCCATTGTGATGTCTGCAGGATGGGGAAGATGAAGCTTGGGAATACAGTGGACCCTACCCTGCAGGACTCTTGGAATTGCTTTCAGACACAGGTTCCTAATATAAGCAAGATTTTCTTCTTTTTTTATACAAGCGGTGGAAGCAGATTTAAAATAAAAACTCCTGACCTCCTGGCCCTTCTGCTAACATCAACTAATGAATGAATCAAAACTCAAAATAAGCTCCTTCCAAAGTGGCCTTCTGACATGTTAGAGAATTGTCATCTGCTCCCCTGAACCCTTGAAATGTCACTGACCTTGGCTATTTTTGTTTGCTACAACTGAAGTTGCCAAATAAAATACAGAACACTCAGTTAAATTTAAATTTCAGAAAGACTAAGATAATGTTTTGGTCTAATTATGTCCCATAACCAGTAAGTATGAAATATTTGAATAAGTTGACTGCTTGAATATGAGATAAGTGTGACCTTTTGAATTTTAGGTAAATGATTAATTTTTTCTAGTGTGAGTATATCCTGCATTGCATACTTAGTTATGAGACATACTTATACTAAGGAATTAATTTATATGAAATGTAAGTAATCTACCTGGGCATCCAGAAGTATTATTTGTTAAATATATTTTATTAGACACAACTCTTGTAACTTACGGCAAAGAAATTACTTGGAGGCCACTAAGATGTCTAAGGCTTCTTATTAATCTCCAGACATAGCCCCAAGTCAGCAGAGGCATTTTGCCTTTGGATTCTTTGTTTATTAAGTCCTTGTTTCCTTGTCATTGCCACTCTGGTTTTGGATAGCCTCTCATTTCTCCTCTCTTGGTGTTCATCTTCCGGGCCTCTGCCTTCTTTGCAGAGAAAGGCTGTCTTATTATTAGAAACAGTATCACCCAGTCTGAGTTCTTCCCTTTAACCAACTAGTCTTGCCTTGAAGATTAAGTTAAACTTTCCATTTTGGAGCTTGGCGCTATCTGGATAGTTGTGGGTCAGATGCCTGGTGTTTCTGAAAGCTTGGCTAACTCCAGTTCTCTTGTATGATTATTATCTTTGGTGAATCACAGAAGCTAACTCTCAAACTGAGTCTTTGTGTGGGTGGAGGTACTGAGTCTTTGTGTAGGTGAAGGTGACCATCTCATTACCATCAATTAGATGAATAGAACACCTGACTCCCACCAGCTCCAGTTTTAATGTGAGAACCAGTGTAGAGAGTGTCAGATACAAATCGCTGAACGGGACTCTCAGCCTGAAAACAGACCTGGCAGCAGCCATATACAATCATTTTGTTCTTTCTGTCCTAGATTCCAGTTGCTGCTTCTCTCTAGAGACTTTTTATGCTTGCTTAGTTCTCTATGAAATCTGCTGGAACATAGGACAGTGAGGAAACCTGGAAGAGTGAGAGACTCCGACCCAATTTGAATGTCCCCACAGCTCAGTTACTCCAAAGAATTCAAGCCTTAAAGGTGCACCACCTTGAAGTCACTAGAGCATCTCCCAAAGTCCTCCCAACACAGGGATTGTAGACTATTCCTGAAATTACCTTTTTTCCATTCCTCTCCTTTCCTTTCACTTTGTGTGATTGGGAATTTCAAGTGTATGAAAACTATAACATTGATTTATTTTATTTGGACACGAGCATTTGTTATTTGGGTGGAGTTCTGCCTGGGAGTGACCAGCTGTCACTGCCAGTGGCCGCTGGGATCACGTTGTAGAATTAGGCAGGGTGGTGTTTTGCTTTTAGTTTTTAAATGGCATTGGATGGTTGCAAGATGGATGGTAGTCTCATTTCTGTTTTCCATGGAGAGGTCCTGGTTTTGGTTACACTGAAATCAAATTAGATTAGATACATGAAAAAAGGGGCTTTGCTGGTAGCTCGGATGGTAAAGAATCTGCCTGCAGTGCAGGAGACCTGGATTTGATCCCTTGGTTGGAAAGATCCCCTGGAGAGGGAATGGCAACCCACTCCAGTATTCTTGCCTGGAGAATTCCATGGACTGAAGAACCTGGTGGACTACACTCCATGGGGTCACAAAGATTTGGACAGGACTAAGTGACTACACACTAAAAAGAAAATTTGCCCTCACAATCTGTTGATGGTGCACTCAGACTTTGATATGAGTCATAAACTGGATGGAGATCTCATTAGAGGTTCCATGCTCCTTTTGCTCTAAATAACAGCTTATAAAGAACAGAGTGTGGGAACACAGAGGTGGTGGGGTAGTGGCAGGTTTATTCATTGCTACTTGATTTTGGGGGTGGGTAGCAACTACACACTGTTTTCAGAGTTTTCAACCTGATGATACTGAAATTATTTCATATCTTTTCAAGTCCCATCCCACCCCTCAGACCATGCTCAGTGCTCCAATCTATGCTTTTGTAATTTCTTACAAGTGTAATGAATATATTGGACCGGAAGTCCCTGAGGGCAGAGTTGATGTCCAGCTAACTGACTTTGGAATCGTTGGTGGCCAGCGCTGACCTGGAACACAGGTGCTCAACAGAAAGACGAATGAATTAGACTTTAGAGCTGACTGAAGCTGGAACTTGGTCCGTATGCAAATTACCTATTTGTTGGGTTAAGAGACTATTTTGTACTCCCGCCTCCCATCCGACTTCTGACTACCTTTACCCACTGGAACAGTGTTCACATGGCATATAAAAAAAAGTTTCATAAGTAAGATATTGGGGAAATAAATCTCATGTACTAAACAGAGGTTGGCAAGCTTCTTTTTGTAAAAGAGCCAAAAGTAAGTATTTCAGGCTCTTTGGGAATTGGGTTTTTGTCACACCTACTCAGTTACTGCCCTTGTAATATGAGAGCAGCCATAGATAATAGGCAGTGGAATGAGCATGGCTGTATTCCGGTCAGACTGCATCTACGGACATAAATGTGAATTTCATATAGCTTTCACATGTCACGAAATATTATCCTTTAAGGAAAAATTTCCCAAATGTTTAACAATGTGAAGTCATTTTAAACTCACTGGCTAGTACAAAAAACAGGTGGTAGACTGGATCTGATCTGGCCTGCTGGCCACAGTTTGGTAAGTCCTGCACTAAAGTAAAATAACTAATACCAAAGTAAAAACTTTGTTGGGAAAAAAAATGGCAGTTTTGCTTTATAGCTTTCCTATGTAACTAACCACTGAAATAAGAGACAAAGGAGCTTTTTTTGTACCACTTCTTTTTAAGTATGCATACATTCTTGCCTCTGTGTCCACACAGGTCTGTGGTAGAAGGACCGAGTTTTCAGATTGCGTTTGGTATATTTTCTGAGCCATTTGGGATGGTGAAAGGGAATTGTAGAAAATACAGTACGATTCCAGTTTTTTTTTTTAAACACATTATACAAAAATGTATTTTATATATGCTTGTAAACAGTTCTGGAAGGTATTTAGTAAATGATAACAGGTTATTGGTGAGAATTGAGAGCGTGACTGATGAAGGGGCAGGACTTGACCTTTTTCTGGATTATTTACTTGAAAATGAGAATGATCCTTGTATGATTTGTGGAATTAAAAGTGTTTGATTTTAAAAATATATTCATGAAAAAGTAAACGCCACCTGCTTCTGTGAATCTGCAAATACAGTTTGTCTGTGATTTTAATGACATTGCAATCTTTTCATATTCATCCTTCTTGAAATACTTTTGGGAAGTCCCTTCATCTATGAGAGAATTGATAGATAGAAAGTGTTTAGATTTTGTAGGAGCAAGCATATCTTCTCAAGGGATGCTGGTAATTAAAATAACATGAAAGTACAGTAAAATCCCACAACCTACTATACTGTGGATCCAGTGCACTTACTCAGTTTCAGAACACATTTCTTACTAACACACAAAAGGCCTTGAAAGCAGGTGGTGTCTTGGTCCCCTGATACCAATGTGTTTTAATAAGGTTCCACTAGATTTTCAAAGTCTTTGGTTAAATTGGAACCGACATTTATGGTAATTAGCTAGGTTTGGAAGCTTGAAACAGGTAAAATTGAATTACAATGGGCTCCAAATTATGTTTATTTTCAAAATGATGGCTCTGAAGAATATTTGGTTCCCGTTGTCAGTTATTTCCTATCTTGCTACTTCTCCCATTCTTTCCCTGCTGGTTGTGTTAATCTGGTAATCTGAAATCTTTTTGTCTGCCTGTATGTAATGTGATAGGATGTTTTCCTGTGGCCCATCTGTCTCCTACAGGAGGTGAAAGTACTTTTCAGAAATGGCTTGAGTTGATGTTATTAATCTTTATAAGCAGAGAAATTCCTTGAATAATTAAATAGCCAAATGGCAAGAGGGGGACTTGGTATGAAAACAATCCTTTTCTGTCAGCTTTAAAAATCACAGCAGGGCCAGGCTTTCATCCATGTAACTCAAATATCAAAATACTGGATGTTTATTCTCTTTTATACAGGTTTTTCTATTTTGTACCACCTAAAGGTAATGTGGAAATATTTAGGAAATACGCATTTACTTTGTTTTTTCTGTTAAACACACACACACAAACACACAATGAACTAGCCAGCAAAAAGAAACCCTTTCTTTTACCCTGAAGCAACAGATGCTGCCTTTGACCTTGGGATTTAAGGGCAAATCTATTCTTGTTTACATGTGTTGAATTTCTTGGATTTGCCAGTATGACGGCAGCAGTTGGGAATGAGTGGTTTTGAAAGTATATGAATGATTTAAAAAAAAAAATTAGTCTGCGCAGCTGTTAAAGAAATGGTTGTTCTCGCCTCGCCTTCTAGTTCACTAAGGTACAGTTTTAAAAATTATTTTTATTATTTTGTTTTCTTTCCTAATTTTAATTGGAATGATCCTAGTTACAGGTGTCACAGCCTCTGGTCTTGCATCTGATAACCTGCTTCTTGGTGAAGGTGCCTATAGAGTCTGACGTGTGATTTGGTCCTCCATGTTGGACAAAGACATACAGCTAGTCCTGTTTAGGCAAGCCAACTATAATGAGAAAATTAATAAGCAAATATGTTTCTTCTCTCTAACACAACCTCTTTAGAATGCCATTTGCTTGCCCTGTCTTTTGGAAAGTTATTTACAAAGGTGACAAAAGCCTTAAAAAATTGTGAGGGCCAGGTAAAATTACTCTGCGTGGTGTCCGCCCACTTGGGATTAATATTATTTCATTGGAAGACTACTCACAAGTTTCTTGTTGTTGTTGTTCAAATCAAAACCAATAGATATACATTAAGTATTTTTGCTTCATTTTTCATGAATCATACATTTGAGAAGGAAATCTTGATAATGAGAAACTCTTACCTTTGAACCACAAAGAAATAGTGACTATATCCTTTAAGATAGTACTGAAATCAGAAATACTTTTTCCCTGTAAGTGTCATAAAACTCAATCATATCTCTTTCCTCATTACATTTTCAACCTGAGGAAGCTGATGGTGACATAGGTAAATAAATTTCTTTGTTTCCCTTAATATATAATTTTACTGAATATTTATTATCTTCTGGATTTAACTATTTGTGGATCTTTAAAGTCCCTTGGGCTTCCCTGATAGCTCAGTTGGTAAAGAACCAGGAGCGTCTGCAAGGCAGAAGACCCCGATTCATTCTTGGGTCGGCAAGATCCGCTGGAGAAAGGATAGGCTAAACTCCAGTATTCTTGGGCTTCCCTGGTGGCTCAGCTGGTAAAGAATCCACCTGCAATGCAGGAGACCTGAGTTCAATCCCTGGGTTGGGAGGATCCCCTAGAGAAAGGAAAGGCTGCCCACTCCAGTATTCTGGCCTAGAGAATTCCATGGACTATATAGTCCATGGGGTCACAAAGAGTCAGACATGACTGAGCGACTTTCACTTTCAAAGTCCCTAATAGCAGTTTATATAATTCTGTTACTCACTCTATAGACAAAAGACAAGACACATTAGAATGTCATCATGGATATTTAACTAGTGAGTTAAAATCAGAACATCTTTGTTCTGTTTAGCACTGCCTGCTAATTAAAAAACAGGTAAGCTACTCGGGTATAATAGGCCAGTGTGGAAGAAGCCAGGGGGCTCATAGAAGGCCCCCTTCCCTTTGACTTGATCAGTAATGCATGCATATGTGCTAAATCGTTTCAGTCATGTCCAACTCTCTGTGACCCTGTGGACCATAACCTGCCAGGCTCCTCTGTCCATGGGATTCTATAGGCAAAGATACTGGAGTGGGTTGCCATGCCCTTCTCCAGGGGATCTACCCCATCCAGGGATTGAACCAATGTCTCTTATGTCTCCTGCATTGGCAGGCAGGTTCTGTACCACTAGTGCCACCTGGGAAGCCCTGATCAGTAATAAGAGAGGAAATATACCAAGGAGGTCAACTTTTCTGGGAATGAGATTTTTTTGCAGGTACTGGCCATCAAATATTGAGTATACTTTGTGACTGTCCTTTCCGATGCTTTCAGAGTCATTTTATTAAGCTTCTCAGAAACCCTCCAAATTTCTGTAAGAATAAATGTTTGAAATTTCAGTAGAAACCTACTTCCTTGGTAAGCACACACTTAAGACATCGTGCCTTCTTAAGTTGATGCTTCTGGAAGACATAATTGAAATATATATTAGGGTAGTTAGCACATCATGATCATGAGTGTGTGTGCAAAGTCATGTCTGACTCTTTGTGACCCTATGGACTGTAGCCTGACAGGCTCCTCTGTCCATGGGGTTCCCAGGCAAGAATACTGGAGTGGGCTGCCATTTCCTCCTCCATGGGATCCTCCCTACCCAGAGATCAAATATATAACGAGGTGATTATAACCTTCTGGAGAATTTCTTGATGATCTTTTTTTAGGGCATTTTCCTTGTTAACTTCTGGTACCTTAAAAAGGTCCCAATGCTTTTCATTGACTCTCTTGAGAAACTGAAGCTTTGAAGAGGTTTTAAGAAACTTGATTCTTTAATCAAATATTCAGGAATCCATTTTATTGGTTCAGGAATCCAAGATGGACACTTAAAATTTGTTTATCCAAGCAACCAATTACTTAGTCAGCCAACCAACTAGCCAACCAATCAACCAACCAACTTCGCTGAATATCTTGCCTTAGAACTCTTTCTAAAATCGTCCCAAAACTTTTTAACAACAATTCCAAGAAAGGATGGTAAAGGTGTCTTTTATAAACTATAACAGTTAAACTTGTAAATTTGTCAGTAATGGGAAGAACATTATCTGTCATATTAACGTGTCTTTATGCTAAATTTTTTCTAGACTATGGTTAGAGATCAACTGTGAGGAATTTCTGCCCAACAGTGATAACATTTTCTAAAAAATTACAGAATGTTGTGCATTCTATAATTCTGTAAAATTCTAAAGTAAAAAAGGATAAAGTATTCCTCAAGATAGAATTTATTTCCTTATATTTTTACCTGTATTTTTTAAACATAATGAGTCTAGTATAAATATTCTTTTACACTCAAATTATTGATATATTTGTAGGTACAGTGTTAATTTTTGCAGTCTACTGGAATGAAATATATTGCATAAATGCTTGAACTAAGATGTCTTAATTTGAGAATTTATAAAAGAAACCTAGTGCATTTTAGTAAGAGTTGGTTTTTCAGTTTTGTTTTGGTTTTAATCCTTTGGCAAAAGGATATAGTCCATAGGCCATGTGAGAAAATGCAGTTTAAAAACAAAACCCACTGAAATGTTGTGAAGTAATTAGCCTCCAACTAATTAAAAAAATAAAATAAATTAAAAAAAAATAACTATCTTTGAAAGGCTATTCTTCTCGGTCTTTCTTAGTTTATCATGGTTAGGAGTTTTAAGAGAATGGGTTAGTACAGGAAATTTACAATATTTCCTAATAGGAACTAAACTATATATAAAATGGAAATTGACTTTTTAAAATTTTTGCTTTGGATTTCTCTAAAACTTTCTATGCCCACCTAAACTGATCCTTTCTAAACAGAAATTTAGGAACATTAGTACCTAAAAATCTATATTTTGGAAAATGACATCTTGGACTTAGTATTTAGGATGTATGTGTTTTTGCATATGTTTAAATTATGCTTGTGTTTTGACTAGACATTAAATGATTGAGATACTCAGTAAATAATTGCACAGATTGTCTTACAAGATTGGAGTACAGTGGCTAACCTGTTTCCAAAGGTATCTTAGTCCTTTCATAAGACCAGGTTTAGGCCAAACCAAGTAGTAGGAAAAAGTGTAGGTTTCATTAATAGATTAAGACAGATGCAGCTCAAACCTAAGCCTCTTGTTAATTAGCTATTTAACGTCATGCAAGGTATTTAAGTGCCCTTAAGCTCAGGAATCATATACAGGCACTGTACTAGGAATAAGTAAGCACCCTTTCTTTTCTTTGGAAGGTTACTGTTCAGTGGGAGAGGTAAACTCACTACTCATATGCTTAACTTTAATATATGTAGTGGGTGTGCTTAAGGTCAGAGAATTATACTCAGAGTATCGTGGAGTTGGGACCCTTCTGCCTGACAGCTTATATTAGTTGGACACCTATGTGCTTGCACAGTGCTAGGACTTAAATACCAGCGTGAGACATAACACAGTCCTGACCGTGCTGGTGTCTTATAGCCTAAATAACAAGAGATGAATGTACATGAGAAATTCTGGGGCCTACCTAGTAGGGTTTGTGAGGCTGAAATAAATTTTCTTTTTTCTTCATGACACCTCCACTCTGCTCACAAGGCCCCCGTGCACCCAGGGTCCCATTTACCTAAGCAGAACTTGCTGGCTGGGGCAGATTCCCTGTGGGTAGCTATTTGTCTCAATTAACAGTTCCATATCATGCATTCCTTTATAAGGTGAGTGAATGGTTGAATAGTTCTTTCTAAGAATGTTTGCATTGTTTTCAAAGACCTCTGGAGGCATCAAGAACATAAATAAATATCTCTTCATTTGGCAGAGTTTCTGCCAGTGAACAGATCTCCTTGGGTAACTGGGGTGTCTCCTTCAGGCCCCACTCTAATGATGCCTGGCTTCTCTCCAGATGTCAGTGGGGTCTTTGGTGCTTCATGGAGATAACAACAGATGGTAACCCTGCTACGTCCTCAGATGTGAGCATTATTGGTCTGTGGGCTTGCCAAGCCCAAATACAGGCAAAAGAGAAAGAAATTAGTTTTGATTCAGAAGTTGGAATGCTTTGCTACAGGTGAAATAACTTATTTCTTGGATGTATAGTCCATCTTACCCTGGCTTTCAGTTCCAGGTTATTGTCCTGAGAAAATGTTTAGGAATGTGCATCCATGCGTGCATGCTAAGTCACTTCAGTCCTGTCTGACTCTTTGTGACCTTGTGGACTGCAGCTTGCTAGGCTCCATCTGTCCATGGGATTTTCCAGGCAAGACTACTGGAATGGGTTGCCATGCCCTCGTCCAGGGCATCTTCCCAACCCAAGGATTGAACCTGCATCTCTTATGTCTCCTGCATTGGTAGATGGGTTCTTTACCCACTAGTGTCACCTGGGAAGCCCTTAAGTGTGACATCATCCTATTAAGTACTTCTCAGATATCATCTTTTAATTATGCTATATAATTAATTATATAGTTTATATAATAAAATGACATATATGATGTGATAATTAATAACTATAAAATGTAATCACTTGTGTATAATTCTTATTTCTTTAGGCAAATAAATATGTAGTAGATGCACAGTTAAATATAAAATACTCCTTGTAGTAATATAAGAACTATCACTTAGGCAGGAGGATAAAGAAGGAACATGAACGTGAATCATTTCTATATATTTTTTCCTTTTATTTTTAACTTTATATTTTTTATTTTTCAAATTAAAAATTTTTTTAATTTTTTTTCCTTTTGAAGCACAGGTAGGATTGCATCATCTTCCTTCTCAACAAAGATCAGTGGCATCTTATTGCGCTCAGACCAGTCTGTGCTCAAAGGGCTCTATGAGCTGCTTTTCATCCCAAGTATTTTCACATCTTTTAGGTACCCTTTGCTCCAGCTTAATTGGTCTATTAACTGTTCCCCCCAAAAACTGTATATTAACTGCTTTATACCTCTTTGCTCATACTATTTGGTCAGCAGAGAACACATTTTATTCCTTACCTATTTATGAGCTCCTACTAATCCCGCAAGACTGAGTTCAATCTTTCTTGAAGTCTTCTACCATCCTACTAATCAGAATCAATTATTTCGTCCTCTCTGTTCCTCACTGTGGACCTGTTGTGTGTATTACTATTACCTGCATAGGCCTTTGTCATTCCTGCTTGTACTGAATCAATTCATTCACTCATCCATCCATCCATTCATTCAAAAATTATGTCTTAAATGCTTAGTGGCACTCTGCAAGGAGATGGGAACGTAATGGGAAGCAGAAAACAGATATGATGCCTGTGCTCTGGGAGCTTACAGTCTTCAGCCAGGAATGGGCAGAAAGGGCACAGTGAAACCCACAGAGCTAAAACCACAACTGCCAGTAAGAGCAAGGGAGATAGAGAGATCTGTATATCTCTGTCTCTCTAGGCTGTAACCTCCTTAACATTAGTGATAGCCTCTTGTTGGCGGAAAAGGTGGTAAGATAATCCAACTGTGACCCTATAGTGGGGGTACATGCTCTCTGTTGTGGTTGAATTGTGTGAAAAGTTCCATCCAAAAGATGTGTGAAAGTTCCAACCCCCAGTATCTATGAATACAACTTTAGAAGAACATAGGGTCTTTGCAGATGTAATCAAATTAAGTTGCAGTCATACCTGGTAAGGGTGGGCTATAAGCCAATATGTGCGTAGTTGCTCAGTCATGTCCGACTCTTTGCAACCCCATGGACTGTAGCCCACCGGGCTCCTCTGTCCATGGGGATTCTCCAGGCAAGAATACTGGAGTGGGTAGCCATTCCCTCCTCTAGGGGATCTTCCCTACCCAGGGATCAAACCCATGTTTTCAGCACGGCAGGTGGATTCTTTACATCTGAGTCACCAGGGAAGCCCATAATCTATAGCTGCTGTCCAATAAGAAGAGGAGAAAAGACACAGATATAGAGGAGAATCCTATGTGAAGACAAGAGGGAGGGAGAGATTGGAGTGATGAGTTTACAAGTCACAGATTGCCAAGGAGTGGCAGCACCCACCTAAATGTGAAGGAGAGACAGGAATCAGATTCTCCCTCAGAGCCTCCAGAAGGAACCAACTCTGGTGACACATGAGTTTTGTATTCCATCCTCCAGAACTGTGAGAGAATAAATTTCTGTTGTTTTGGACTACCCAGTTTGTGGTAAGTTGTTATAGCAGCCCTAGGAAGTGACTGTCCTCTCCCAGAGGGAAGTTCATAGGAACTAGGGCCCAGTGCGCTCATGTTTGTGTAAATGAATGAATTGGGATGAATGATTGAGTGAATGTATAGATTCTTGTCTTTGTTCTCCTCAGTGTTGAAAGACCAGGGTGAATTCAGGATATTTTTTCTGTTCTGCCTCTCTTTTAAGAGTGAAAAAATGTGGATTTACAATTAACAGCATCATTATCAGTTAAGGAAAGTGAAAGTGTTAGTTGCTCAGTCCTGTCTGACTCTGTGACCCCATGGACTGTAGCCTGCCAGGCTCCTCTGTCCATGGGATTCTCCAGGCAAGAATACTGGAGTGAGTTGCCATTCCCTTCTCCAGGGGACCTTCCCAATCTAGGGATCAAACCCGGGTCTCCTGCATTGCAGGTAGATTCTTTACCATCTGAGCCACCAGGGAAGCAGAGGCTGGACTGAATTACTTACTTGCCCGCAAGGCTCTGTCTTTAGACATAAAGCTGTGTTTTTGGTCACTGTGGCTACTGAGGGGGTTTCAAAAAGCCAAAATCACTAAATGTTGAAATAATATCCCTTTCCCTTCTCCCTCTGAAGTAGAATCTTAGTCCTTATATCTACAACCGTGGTTCCCCAGGCATTTTGTGTTTATCACTCTGGTTGAATGGCTCACTTTAAGATAAAGCAGCAGTTACACTTCTTTTTTGGTGGTGGTTGATGGTTGTTAGAATTTGTGTTCTATTTTATATGTTCTGAGCACTTTACAGTTGTTATTTGATTTTTATTTGTTATTTTTTATTTGTTATTCTTCATAATCCTCAGGAGTTCATGATGCTTTTTATTTTTATTTTTGTTTATGAAAACAAGGAAAGGATGAAGATGTGCAGTGACCATTGAAAGCTGTGCTAATCAGATGTTCGTTCATCTGAGGTGCTGCCCCACCTTCTTGGCCTGTAGGCCCTTCAGCTCCTTCCGCCTCCTGGATATTCTCACTCTTGATCTATCACACCACCAAACTTTGTAAAGTTTCTATGATCTCTTTCATTCTCTCACATCTCCATTTCACTTTATTATAGAAGTTTTGTCTGGGTTTTCCCAAGTAGATTATGAGTCTTGGAAGGACAGGTAACCCACCTCCCAGTGGGCATGCAGGAACCATCTCTTGAGAGTGATCAAGTAAAGAAGTCAATGAACGAATGAAGTTTCCAGAGCTGACTCAGGCCAGGAATCCCCTGGCTTTTAGCAATGATTTCCCTTTTGATATGTCTAAGACCATAACCGTGAAACTCTGCAGTGAGTCCCCATGCAAGTCCCAGAGGGGCAGGAGCCGGATGGCTGTGCCAGCTTGAGGAACCTCCAGGTCAGCCTTTAGCTTGGCATGGATCTCCTAGTCTTGTTATTGATGAAGAATTGAGTCAGCTCTTTTCACAGGCTTCGTGGCTGTTAAGACCACTGCTCAGATGTGCCAGCCAAAGAGCTCAGGGTCATAGCCAGATGGGACAGGCCAGGTCAGTTGCTTTAGCTCTTCATACAGAGAGATAAGGCTGGAGTCGAGATTCTCCTGATCTGGAAATCTCTGATGCCTGGAGCCTACAGGCTACATTGAGGGATGGGGTTGTCATCTGACTCCGGCAGCAGGGAACACAGCAATCCCTCACCCTGGAGAGTGTGGCTCTTAGGGTGAGGGATCTGCTCCTTGTGTATGCCTGTTTTTCCTCATTGTTGAAATGTTGGGATCCTTTTTTTTCTCCCACTTCTCCCTGAAGCCAGAACCCTACTTTGAGGATCATGGCTACATATTTGTTATTTATTCCATAATACGTTAATCTTTTATTATTATTAGTGAACTTTATGCTATTGGAAGTATTTTTACTCTCTTATTTTACTTTCTAGGGTTGACAGGTAAAGAAAACAGCAGTAAGCTGTGTCTGGGACCTTCTCCACCATTCAGTCTACTTGTCCTTTGTCAAGTCACCTAATCTTGCCACATTTTTTTTTTTAAAGCGATTTATTTTATGTTGGAGTATAGCTGATTAACAATGTTGTGATATAGTTTCAGCCATGCATAGATATGTGTCCACTCTCCCCCACACTCCCCTCCCATCCAGCTGCCAACATAATATTGACAGAGTTCCCACATATATACAATGGAGTCTCTCTCCACATGGGCTTCCCAGGTGGCTCAGTGGTAAAAAATTCACCTTCCAAGCTGGAGGATGGGAGACCCAGGCTCGATCCCTGGGTCAGGATGATCCCTGGAGGAGAAAATGGCAATCCGCTTCAGTATTCTTGCCTGGGAAACCCCACGGACAGGGGAACCTGGCAGGCTATAGTCCATGAGGTCACATAGAGTTAGACACGACTTAGCAACTAAAATCACTACCACCGTCTCTCCACGTTTAAAAAATACATTTCTTAATTTGACTCTGTTGAGTCTTGGTTGCGGCATGTGGGCTGAGTTGCTCCACTGGGTGTAGGATCTTAGTTCCCCAATTAGGAACTGAACCTGCGTTCCCTGCAAGGCAGATTCTTATCCACTGGACCACCTCTCTCCACATTTTTAATTCACAATTTTCCTAATCTTTAGAATGAGCAGGTTGAAGATGTTTAAATTCCCTTGCAGCTCTGCTGTTCTCTGATTTTTAGCTATAATGTAATTCTAACTTTTTTTTCCCCCTGAACTAAAATTTGGTAAACAGTACCACAAATAATGGCAAAGGTAAATTTGTCAAAATTGGACAAGCTGGAATCCTTGAAGGCAATATTCTTGGTTTTGAATTTATAAACTACCTGCTGGTAAAAATCTCTTGAGTAGTTTCTAAACATTTGTATTTTTACTTCCTTCATTTTCAAAACACTGTCTTTGTTACTGCAAAGCAGTTTCCCTGAAATGTAATTTCTTATTCTGTGTAGCATGCTGGGAGCATTCAGGATTCACATGGAGAAGTGAAGCTCACACAGATCTTGAGGGTCAGAAGTACATTTAATGGCACTCTGTGGTCGGTACCCTCATCTTTAAGCATTAGTAATTGCCATGGATACTCACGGAAGTGCTCACATGGGAGCTGCTGGGTTTTGGCCGTAAACCAGAATTCAGGAATATGCATCTCGTGAAAGCCAAAGTAGTTAATGTTGTCAGAGACACACAGGGGATGCTATAGAATGAATGAACTGGGAATTGTGCCATTCCTGCTAAACAAAAATTGGGGCAGTTTATTAAATTTCAACTCCATAGGTGAAGAAGACTAGTAAGTTTATTGGACATAATTTAGAAATTTGAAAATTGACAATAAAATAGGAAAGAGACCCCTGGTAAAAGATGAGTCCTGGCACAAAAGATTGAAAGCATTCAGTTAAGGAGATTGTCTGACGCATTGGACACGCACCAAGAACAGGGCAATTTGGGCACATATGTCCTAGGTGTTTTGTGCCTGTAGTAGTTAAATCTCTGAATGACCTCTGTTTTTTGGGGTCCTGTCACAGAGCAGCTGTTCTGTATAGTTAAGCTACTGCCTTCTAGTCTTTTTTTTTTTTAATTTGAAAATGGAAATATTTAAAATGCTATCTACATACAGTTATATAGATCTTTCTTACTAGAAAAATAACATTTTCTGGTAATTTTGGATAAAGAAGAAAAATACAGAAGGAATGCACAGTTCGTAACCCCACTATCCAGGTATAATCTATTATTAACCTTTTGATGTATTTCCTTCTAGTCTTTTTTAATAACATATTTTAAGTGTAGCACATTTACTATGGTGCATACATTTTAAAAATCAGATATGCCTTTTGATCTGGAGCAGCCTTTAGGGACAGCTGAGGGCATGCAGATCAATGTGACAAAGTGCCTCTGCTCCCTCTTCCTTTCCCCACTGCCCAGTGGGTGGTGGGTGGGTAGGCAGCTTCCTGAGGGAAGGGCTGAATTCATGTAAAGTCCCCGTCAACAATGTGTGGGCACCTTCCCTTGCCATCCTCCGGGGAAGTCACATGTACTCTTGCGGGCTTTAGCACTTCTGGTCTCTCATGTATCTTCAGTTGCTAAAATTTTTCCTGCCTCTTCCAACCCAGCTATGACAATAAATCTAAGTGGCTATGCTTTTGCTTATCTAAATTACAGCAAAGATGATGGGGAAAGAGCAAAATATAAATGATAGGTTTTGCTCTCTAAATTCCCTTGTAAAGAAAAGGTATTATTGTTGCATTGTTCTATTTAACAGAACATATTAAAATCACAGGGAAAGCCGGGGGGAAATGCTTGGAGAACATTTGCAATAAGTATTTCTAGGTCAGCTGGTGTCAGCAGTCTCATGTTTGGTTGTTTGTGTCGACTCAAAAAAAGCACAATGTGAGAGTTTTGAGTTAAGTTTTATTTGGGGCAAAATGAGGACTATATCCCGGGAGACAGCCTCTCAGATAACAATGAAGAACTGCTCTAAAGAGGTAGGTGGGAGGTCAGCATATATGTGATTTTAGTGAAGGGATATATGTGCAATCAGGCCACATATTTTGGCAGAAGGTTGCTCTAGTCATGAGGAGCAGATGTCTCCATTAATGATTTTAATGCTTTTCTAGGTATGAGAAGGTGCAAGAAATTGGGCTTATAGCATCTTCTCCTGAAAATATATATCTGAAGGCCTGTGATACCAGTTTTTCCCAGAGCATGGAGTTCCACATTCCTGATCTCCATCCTGAACTCCTTTCAGGGTGTGTCTCCATTAATGATTTTAATGCTTTTCTAGGTATGAGAAGGTGCAAGAAATTGGGCTCATAGCATCTTCTCCTGAAAATATCTATCTGAAGGTCTATGCTACCAGTTTTTCCCAGAGCATGGAGTTCCACATTCCTGATCTCCATCCTGAACTCCTTTCAGGGTGTGTTGAAGGTCAGCCTCTGCAGTGGCAATTGACTTCATTCTTGTAGAACCAGATGGCAAGTGACAACTTTTAGTTGGCACTGTGAAGGTTCTTGATATTAAGAGATGGCTTCCAGAAAGCAGCCTAGTATAGAGGAAGCAACATGAGTCTTGGATTCAAATAGACCTGGAATCAAATGCTGGTTTCCCTTTACTTCTCTGTATGACTTTGAACATGTTATCTAACTATGATGAGCATTGTTCTCTTCATCTATGGACCACGGATGGTGAGACATACTTCCCAGATGGTTAGGAGAACTGAGATGAAAATATGTGTAGTTTGCCTAGTCGATCAGTCATGTCTGATTCTTTGCAACCCCATGGACTGTAGCCCTCCAGGCTCCTCTGTCCATGGGATTCTCCAGGCAAGAATACTGGAGTGGGTTGCCATTCCCTTCTCCAGGGGCTTTTCCTGACATAGGGGTCAAACTTGTGTGTCCTACATTGGCAGGCAGATTCTTTACCACTGAGCCAATGGGAAGCCCTTCCTAGTACATAGTAGGTGCTTACTTGGGGAATTGATTTTTTCTGTTTTCCCTAGAATTTTCTGGGAAGTTTGCAGAAGGAATACAGCTCATTTTCAAGGCAGTGAATGATGATAATAAAATGTCACATAGACGCCTTGCACAGAATATTAATTAGCAGAAAAGGATCTCATCATGTACTATGATCTGAGTTCTCCTTCTCTCATATTACAAAGGTTTGAGTGAGAAAGTGCTGAATTGAAAAAAGTTTTCTCTGCTTTGCTGTCAGAACGTGCTTTTTTATTTGCGAATAAAGTTTGCAATGTATCTTTTTATTGAATTCTCACCACTACCCCCGTTCCAAAATTTTCATGTGAGTGGGTATTGAGATTTGGGGGTCACTTTTTTAAGTTGGAAAGATATATGCCTCTGGGGAAACATCATAATGATTGGGTGGTATTGGGTAGAACCCATGTTTTATATGTGCTTGATATCTTCCTGGAAGAAAATAAAAAGGTAAATATTTGTGCTTTTTGCATGTGGCAGCCATTTGGAAGAGCGGCCTCAGCTTTCTCCCTCTCAGCTTATCAACATATAAGATGAGGGACTAGTAGACTTTGTACTATAATGCTTGAAAAGGTAAGCTTTATTTAAATAATAAATATTAATATATAACCTGAGATTGCTTAATAATAGTACAGAACAGTAAAATGAATTGAGAAAAATTGTCATACAAAAAAATGAAAGTAATTAAATGAAATTTCTTACTTTCCATCCTGGCAATTTATCTCACTTTTCTAAGCTCGATGCATTTCCTCTAATAAACTGAATTCCTTTAGGTATATTACATTTCCCTTGGTGAAGTAACTTTATTTTTATCATTAAATTCATCCTGCAAGTTGTAATATGGAAAGTCCAAAGCTTGATTCTGTCTTTAGAAGAGATTTCCTTTGGAAGAAGTCCCACCTGCCTTGAGCCACATCTTGAGTGATGCTCAATATATCATTGAAAAGCTCAGACTTTATCCCCTGAGAAGAGGCATCAGTTTACGAGGAGTATTTATTAAACAGCTATTCTACTAGAAGGGGGAAGGGAACAGATGAAGTCAAACCCCTGTTTTCTTTTCTCTCTTAGCCTTCAGGAAGGTCAGAACCAGATTAATGCACCATAAGTAGTAATTGTGTAGCTTTGTTATTTTGCTCACTTGCTTCCCCTTTTCTCTCTCAGATTTTTTATTTCTAAATATACAGTCCTATATTCATTGATTTAGTCCTCAAACGTGTTTCCTATGCTATTTATAATGGAAAGAAAAAGAAAAGTCTCACAGTCATGGTAGTTGAAACCCGGTATGTAAACAAAAACTGTATGTAGTTCAGCAAGGCTGTATTCCGTCAAACCCTGACCCGCCGTCTGTCGAGGGGGAAGAAGCTGACCAGATAGAGGGTGGGGCTGTGCAGGGGAATCTTTTAGTTTGCCGGGCAGGGAGCTACGAGAAAGACATTTTAGGAGAGGCAGTAATGTGTATCTTTTGTGATAGATCACTTCACATTTTAAAAGGAACAGATAGATCGTGAAATAATCATTAAAAATGAGTCAAGAAGTAAAGGTGATCATTACAATGGGGAGAAGTTAAGTAATAGGCAAGGAGATATGTGATTAAGAACCTCAGTGCGTGACCACGTGGACGGCATTTCAGGAAAAGGATTTATTTGTAAAAACAGAAAGAGAGGAACAGTGGACGGTGAGTTAGTTGAATGCCTTCTCTCCAAGAGGAGAAAAAGCAAACAGTCCCAGGCAAGGAAAAAGCCAAACTATTAGGAAGAGCTGGAGATCACTGGAATTCTACCACTTAAAGGAAAAAGTTAAAGGATGTTTACCTTTTTTATTTTTAAACACCCAGCTGCTTGTGTGACATCACGTTACAAAGTTATTATTTAGATTCTGAATGGAAGAGTTCTCTTAGTAAGACTTCTACTGCTTGTTAAAATTTTTAAAAAAATTTTTTTGGCTGTACTGGACCTTTGTTGCAGCACTCCAGCTCTTCGTTGTGGTCACGGACTCCTCTGTAGTTGTGGTAAGTGGGCTTAGTTGCCCTACCTATGTAGGATCTTAGTTCCCCGACCAGGGATCAAATCCATGTCTATTGCATTGCAAGGAGGATTTTAACCACTGGACCACTTGAGAAGTCCCCCAGAATCTTCTGTTTATATGAGTTCTAACTAATGATGCTTATTGTATTATCAAAAAATGGAAATTTGTAAAATACAATGAGAAGTTTTTAAAGTACAAGAATGTACAGGCACTTACTTCATTAACAGCAGAGTGATGGTGTCATCTGGAGGGACATAGCCTCTGAAAAACTCCATTGTACGATCATGGAGGAAGTGAGTAAAAAAAGACAAGTTATACCATGGATGGTTCGACTTCATGCACTTCCCCCTCTCCCCTGCCCCATTGGATCTCAGAGACCCTCACAGGTCCCCAGACCACTTTGAGAACTGCCCTACACCATTGACGTAATAGCCCTTTATACTCAATTGGAGGTGATTGTACTCATTCAGTAAACTATCATTCACTTCTTTTTCCAGAAAGAGTAACTTTATATGAAGACTTAAAAAGAAAGAAGGTTGAGTTTCACAGATTGCTTTGTGGTCTGGAGTTGGAACTGCTGGTAGTGAAAAGAAAGCAAGCTCAACAGTGATAACAACAACAAAAGAAAAAAAATTCCATGGCTTCTAACTTTTTGATTGTTTTAAACATGTTAAATTAGATTTATAAGTCAACTGAGTGGAGAGAATGTATTTTAGTCATATATCATAAGCTGCTTCTTGACCCTGGAGAGTAAGAGAACATGGACTGTGTGTGTGGTCTGCAGACCTGGGAGTATTTAAGAAGAAACCTTCCTTCCTGGTTGATGTAGATGAGCCTGGAAGCAGAGTTTGGATTAATTACTGTGGCCTGTCATGCTCTTCCAGTTTTCCAGGTTCTCCCCATAGAGATAGCACAGAATAGTAAAGTCGGTACCTATTATACCCTTGTCCCAACGTTAGGCTTCGATTTCTGTGTCTGAATAATTCAAAGGCCAAAAGAATGAAATAGGAAACAGGGTTTGGAGGCTTATGCAAAGGAAGATTGGTATTAGGGGCAGATGTTTTTGACACAGGCCGCTCTTTTTCTAGCCGACCTCTGACTGTGGCTGTGAATCCCACTGTCAGTCTTTCTTCTGAAGATACACAAATGTACCTCCCTAAACATGAAGCACGTTGTGGACATTATTCCCAGGGCTGGTGTCTGCTAAAGCTGCCCGGTCAGTTCCCATTGCTGCTGGCTGAGATTTCCCCATCACCATGACAGCAGAGCGCACAAGCCTTCCCTCATTAAAGAGTTTGTTATTTCAAGCGAAGCTGAGCATGGAATTGCTGGGCATCAGTGCTGCTGGGTCTGACCACCAGCAGCAGATTTTCCCTACTGGTTGTTTTTCTTTCCAGCTTCCTGGGCTTTGGTGGTATTTACATTTAGACCCTGTCATTTCACTATTTCATGAAAATCCACTTGAGCGAGAACACTTGGCATCCAAAAATAAATTATTTTTTTTCGTTTAAATTGAGTCCAATGTCCAGCAGTCTTCCATTGATTGCTGAAATGGAAAGATTTTAACAGTTTCATTAGATTATTTTTTCTGCTTTAAATCTGACAACAAGTCATTTAGCATGGCCTGAGGGGGCAACAAAGGTCCATCTAGTCAAGGCTATGGTTTTTCCAGTAGTCATGTATGGATGTGAGAGTTGGACTCTTAAGAAAGCTGAGTGCCAGAGAACTGATGCTTTTGAACTGTGTTGTTGGAGAAGACTCTTGAGAGTCCCTTGGACTGCAAGGAGATCCAACCTGTCCATTCTAAAGGAAATCAGTCCTGAATATTCATTGGAAGGACTGGTGTTGAAGCTGAAACTCCAATACTTTGGCCACCTGATACGAAGAAGAGCTAACTCATTTGAAAAGACCCTGATGCTGGGAAACGTTGAAGGCAGGAGGAGAAGGGGGTGACAGAGCATGAGATGGTTGGATGGCATCACCAACTCAATGGACATGAGTTTGAGTCAACTCCGGGAGTTGGTGAAGGACAGGGAGGCCTGGCGTGCTGCAGTCTGTGGGGTTGCACAGAGTCGGACACGACTGAGCGACTGAACTGAACTGAACTGAACTGAGGTGCACAGCTAGCATCTGTAACCTGTCTTCCTATTTTAACATTGCTTTCTACCCCATACCATCAGACCTGTGATCCAAAGGTATTGAAAGATTTTCAGATGAATTTCCAAATTTCTGCTCGGTGTGGCCTTTTGTTAGTGGTCTGGTTGAACAGAATGAAGGAAAACAAAAAATCATCTGTGCTGTATAATGGTCACATCAAAGCAAGGTCACATTTAGCTCTCTTAAGACTGCGGTTACCTAGTGTTTGCTGACATTGTTCCCAAGTCCCTTTCTTACTTAAGTTTGCCCACTGCCCCATCCTTAGCCCTTTGCCATTCTTTCCCACGAGAGCTTTCATATGAAGCAAGAATTTTTTTCCCATTCCTTGTGCTCATCAGGCTGGGTTGTCTCGCTTCCCTGAGGACATCCCATGCTGTATTCTTTCTGTCCATCCTCTTGGATAGTTTCTCTTACCTTGATTCTCCTCTGGATTCCCCTCCATCAGGGTCCAGCTCAGGTCCTGCTTCCTCCTGGGACTGCCTCAACTGAGGCATTAGTCCATATTGATTGACTCTTCCAGGTGGCTCTGCACAACCCAGTCTACCCTCTACATTATCCTGCAGGTCTTGGTTATCTCCCTCCTGGGATGAGACCAAAGGCTAGCAATGACATTCTCATTGCCAGACTCAGGTGGATCCAGGATCCATGTCTAGAGGATTTACTTGCACGTGCTCGTTTTGGAAGAGCTAATCTTAGCATAGTTTAACACACATTAGACAGACAGGAGATAGCAAAGGAAAAATGTATGAGCTGAACCGGGGGTACCTAATTCTAAGCTTTTTCCATGAAGTTTGCGCCATTGTTGTTCAGTTGCTCAGTCGTGTCCAACTCTTTGTGACCCCGTGGACTGCAGCACGCCAGGCTTCCCTGTCCTTCACCATCTCCTGGAGCTTGCTCAAAGTCATGTCCATATAATGCCCCAAATTCAAGCATTTAGTCCTATAATCAGAATGTTTTGAAAGGTTATGTGTTCTATATTTATATATTTAGGAAAGTAAGGATGTATGTTGGACTGTCAAAAAATATTTTTACTTATGTTGAGTGAAAGTCTGTGTTCCAGTTCTGCACTGATATCAGATTCTTTGATAACTGGAATGTATTTCACAATGTTAAATATAAGTTATGACATGTAAACATCACAGATTGTTAATTTAAATACATTAGGCCAAATAGAGTCTGGAGTTTGGGAATGAAAGAGTGGAGGAGGAGGGCTCACTGTCTCCAGTTTCAAATTTTGTCCCAGTAGTACTTTTTTACTTTTTATTATTGAACAATAAAATATGAGGGAAGGGGCATTTTGGTCCTCCTCAATTTTAATAGGAGTATTGCTTTTGAGCTGCGTGATAAACAGAAAATTTGTTTGACTTAATGAATTTGGTGTTGATTAGTGTTAACTCCACTACCTATTATTAAGGTAGCTTGTTATAATGTTAGTACAAGACAGTCTATAAAGAAGAACAATCACTTTGTTAGCCAAATCTGCCTTTGCATCATGTAGACCAATTGGAAAGACTGGTTGATAATGAGAAGGAATCCAATAGCCTGAGCAAAAAGAGATTTGGTCCAGATGTGAAGCAGATGGTGGAGGAGATGGAGACCATGGGATGGAAATATCTCAGTGTCTTCTGCAAGTTAAGGGCTTTATGAGAGGGCAGGGAGGGGGTGAAAGGTGGGACCTTGAGTTGTCACTGCTGTATGTACACATCACATCTTTTGATTGTTCTTTTTAGATACCAAAAGGTTATTTACAAGGAATTCATGACTTGCCTTTAAAACATGTAACGTATTCATTCCTATGTAGGACTTCTGCCAGAATTTTAAGGCATTTGTTATTGACTATTCAGCAGAGAATTCATAATTCAAAAGAAAATTTTAAAGTTTAATATTTAGGTTCCCACCGCAGCGAGGGCTCAGTTAGGACTACATTTGAGGATTCAGGCACACTCACCCACATTGTACCAAAGCTCTGCCAACACTGTCCTCTAAGTGGGTGACTGAGCATTGCATACTGTTCAGTTGTAGAATTTGCGCAAGTTTTATTGTTCTTTTAGTTGCTAAGTCATGTCTCACTCTTTGTGACTCCATGGACCGCAGCCCGCCAGGCTCCTCTGTGCCTGGGATTTACATTGGCCTAAGTAAGTGAGAAAGTGTTCTTTCTGAAGCATGTTTTTCAAGTCTGTAGGTATAATAAAATGGATGACTCTCTTCTGGTATGGCAGCTGAAGCATCTTGAAACGTTTCAAAAGAGTCATGCACCTGGGCACTGTCCCATCACTCTGATGAGGCCCACCTGTCTCAGAGGAGCTTGTGCGGCCAAGAGCATAGGCTTCATCCAAGTGGCTCCTTAGCATTCCTGATTTCTTTGACCTACAACTGTAACCCAAGCTCAGCAAGATGCTATTTTAAAATTTTCCCCGCACTTAATTAAGATTATATATATATATATAATTCATTTATTTTTAATTGATTAATGATTGCTTTACAATATTGCTTTGATTTCTGTCATACATCAACATGAATTAGTCATAGGTGTACATATGTCCCTCTCTCTTGAATCTCCCTCCCACCCTCCCCCACTTTTTTTTAATGGAAAGTTTCAAATTAAACAGAAGAGTTGTGAGCATAGTACAATGCACACTTTTCATCTTAATTTACCAATTTTGTTTTGTGTCTCTTCTCATGTATATGAATGTACATTCATACATGTTTTTTTTTCCTGAACCATTTGAAAGTAAGTTGCAGCACCATGGTCCTTCAACCCCAATACTTCAGCATTATCATCAAAAAACAAGGACGGATCTCTGTGTAACCATGAAACCATCAGGTACCAAGGAATTTGACACTGTGCAATATAATATTGCCATTTAATATACAGTCCTTATTTGGGTTTCCCAAGTAGTTCAGATAATTATCTGTACAACTGTTTGGTTTGATCAAGGATTTTGTGTTGCTTTTAGTTGTTCTTTTGCTTTAGTCTTCTTTAATCTGAAATAGTTCTCCACTTTTTTTTTTTTTCTTTTTTTTGTCTTTTATAACACTGCAGTGCGGTGTTGAAAAAGTTCTCACCAGTTTTTTGGTGCAATGTTCCACAATCTGGATTTGTCTGCTTACTTCCTTGTAATTAGATTCAGTTTAATTTTGCAAGAGTACCACATAGGCAGTCTTTTGTCCTTCCTGTTTCGTCATATGAGGAGTCACATAATGCTTGTCCCATTGTTGGTGGTGCTGAATTTTATCTCTTGGTTAAATTAGTAGCCACTAGATTTCCCCATTGCCAAGATTTCTCTTTCTCCTTTTTATAGTTAATAAGTAACCTGTGGGATAATACTTTGAGAATCATGTGAATACCATGTTTCCTTCCAAACTTTGACCCAGTGGTTTTGACATCCATTGAGAATTCCTGCCTGAATCAATTATTATTTTGATAGTTGCTAACATCTAGAACTTATTAACTAAGTGCTCTTGGTTACTGTAAGAACCAAGGAAGCTCCAAGAAAATAGAGCCTTTAAGGCACTAAAAACGTCAAGGTACTGATTGACAAAACCACGTATCCTATTCATCTTCGTGCTGTTTCTGCCTAGCATTATGCATGGTGCAGAGAAAGACTTAGATGAACATTTGTGGTTTAGAGACTAGTAAGAAGGATGTGCACTTAGTTATTTCTTTTTAATTAAATATAATATTTTCTGCCTAGAACAGCAGTTATTTCTTTCAGAAAAGCACGGATATTTGAGTGCTCTATCAGTGAGCACTGTGGTTTTTTACCAGCCTGCAGCAGCATTTCTTTCACCACCATCACAAGTACAGATTTCTTCTCACCATTCTTCTCCCAGCATCATCTTTAAAGCAGCGTATTTCCAAGTTCTATAAGGAAACAATGTCTCTCTTACAGAAATAATGTGAGGTATTTCCCCCATCTCTTCCTGAGAAAAATCTGTCTCTTACAGCCATCAAAATATGCTTGTTGATGGTCTACTCCAAATAGAATGCCTGTATACTTCAAAGAAGCAAAACTATATAGCACTGTCTGTGATACCAGAGAGCATTGGCTATACTATGTAACTGCTAACAGAGAATGCTGTACCTAATTGCACCATTATAATAAGTGTGATAGGTTTGCCAGTCACAAAGTTATATACATCTCCTCACATTAAAGGGCTCCAGCCAGGATAGCTCTCTGGATCTCACTGATGAGTCGGAAGCATTGCCTGTCTTGTAGACATTTTGGTTTACATCTAAAGATGGAATCCTGTTTATCTTTATAGCGTGCCTCTCACACAGCTCCTGATGCTGAGTAGTCAGTGAATGAATTTGTGTTCTGTTCATGTCAATTAATATTCAGGAAACTTAGTGCTCGCATCACTATTCTTTAGGAAGATTTCTTTATTTATTTATTGACTTGGCGGGTCTTTGTAACTGCATGCTGGCTTTCTTTAGTTGCAGCGAGTGGGGGCTGCTGTCCGTTGCAGTGAACAAACCTCTTTTTGCAGTGGCTTGCAGGCTCTTGGGGGCAGGTTTCAGTAGGTACAGTGCGTGGGCTCAGTTGTTTGGGCTCAGGGACTCTAGAGCATGGGCTCAGTAGTTGTGGCACAAAGGCTTAGTTGCTCCACGGCATATGGAATCTTCCCGAACCACGGATCAAAGTGCCGTCTCTTGCACTGCAAGGCGTATTCTTAACCATTGGACCACCAGAGAAGCCTAGCATCACTATTGATTATTTAATTTGAAAGGAATGGCTCATCCTTGTGATATATGTTTCTGATTCATCAGAATATCAAAAATTCAAAATCCACAAATTGTCCTCTTGTGTGTAAGGTAGTAAACTGACTCTCTTTTATGGAGTTTTCACTACAGTCCATGGCCACCACTCAGCACACTTCAGATTCTGTCACGTCATGTTGCTGCCAAACATCTGAGGCAGGACCTGGGTTGTTGGCACTTTTTAACTTTTAAAAACCTGCTGCTGATTTTATTAAAATGATGAAGAAGCTAAAGTGATGGGAAATCAACCTGGTCCATTTGTTCTCCAACTTCAAATCACAAAGCTGTTTATAGTTCTGCATGGAGCTCCATTTCAGTTCTTTCAGGCAGGAGAGAGATGACCCAGCACACAACTCTGAAGCTGAGAAACAACTAGTTATCATAAAAGCTACCTTTAATTGTGTCTGTTGGTCAAGCAGTCCCCCAGCAGCTGTGTGGTGGTTAATAGGGCAGCTACTGTGTTGGATCACCACGCTTTCAGAGATTCGGCCCCTGAGGACACAAGGAGCTCAGATGGCTGCAGACATGTATTCCTGAGACAGTGAAAGTGAGATCAGCATGGTGTCAACGCCCTGCCCCATACACAGGTCCCATGCACAGGGTGGGAGGGGCCAGATGACAGATGACACTGGTGATGGGTCATTCTGTCCTAGAGGAACCATCTCTAAACTTATAGCCAAGTAGTTTCATAGACACAGAAGCCTTCAGCTGTGTCCTGTAGGGTAGGGGCATGAGGTGGATAGTCCTGTGTTCAATTGAAATGAGGGCGATGGATGGGCAACTGCCTTCTGACAGGCTTCCACCTGATTGGCAGGTGGAGGGGGACCTGTGTCATGGCAGTGCCCTCACCAGAGTGTTTACCTCCCTTGATTTCAGCAGGAATTACAGGGCATCTTTCCGGGGCTCAGGTCAGACAGCAGATAGGCTTTGTCTGTGTGGCCTCTGTGGAGACATGCACAGTTGCCAGGGTGCCATTCCCTACACACTGTCTTCCTCATTCATTTATCAGTGTGGGAGAAGTTTGCAGAAATAAAGCATCTGGAGTTTTGTGATGCTGGTTAGGTGAACACTTTTAAGGTTTTTGGACTTGAAACATTATAGATGTGCTGCATGCTTCGTTGCTCAGTTGTGTTCGACTCTGCCCATGGAATTCTCCAGGCAGGAATACTGGAATGGGTTGTCATTTTCCTCCTCCAGGGGATCTTCCTGACCGAGGGATTGAACCCAAGTGTCCTGTGTCTCCTGCATTGCAGACGGATTGTTTACCCACTGAGCCACCTGGGAAGCCCATAGATGTGCTACAGGACCAAATAATCCTGTCTTCCAGTGGCTAAACACACAGAATTCTGTTTCTTACCCACTGTGCACATGCAGTAATAGTTACTGGTGTGTTGTACCCTACATGGTCATTCAGGAGTCCCCACTGATGGCAGCAGCCTCACCATCCTGTAGCTGTGAGGTTGGCAACTTGGAGCCCCTCAGTTTCCATGACAAGAAGAAGACTCAGCAGATCAAGTACCAGCTCTTTTACACTTTGTCCTTAAAGTGACACAAGTCACTTCTACCCATAACTTATGGATCAGAAGTATCACATGTCCCAGCCCAGCTGCAAACAGGCTGGAGAGTGTGGGGGAACAGATGGAATGATAGGTGAGCACATTGTCTTTGCCATAGGCATCTGTTTCACCAAAGGCAACCCGCCAGTCTGGCTTAGCCCTTTCACAGGTGGATATTGACCCACAAAGGGCTTCCCTGGGATCTCTTCTCCCCAGATGGTGACAATTCCACCTTCAGTGCAAGAGACTTGGGTTCGATCCCTGGGTCGGAAAGATCCCCTGGAGAAGGGAATGGCTACCCATTCCAGTTTTCTTGCCTGGAGAATCCCACAGACATAGAAGTCTGGTGGGCTGTAGTCCATGGCGTCGCAAAGAGTTGGACACAACTAAGCCACTAACACACTATTGACCCATTAAAGATGCATGAGTGACTCCTTTAAATTTTACGAAGTGTTTTCACAGTAAATGTCCTAAGAAAGAGGCAGGGAATGAGAGATTCAGGGGGAAGGGGCTTGCCCAAGACCCAGACAGTGAATGCCCGTGTTCTAGATCTCAGAAACTACACTCGGTCCCTATGTACTGCTTGGATGGAAATCAACAGACACGTTAGTCTATACTGATTTTTGGTAGAGGCTAGGAGGATAATTTTGTACTTGTTTGTATAGGATGGAAACTAAGAGCGGGATGAACGCCATCCTAAATCATCAGAGACACTGCTACTCTTGAAACAGTGCATTTACCAGGCTGACCCCAGTCTAAAGTGTAAGGAGCTAAACCTCTCTGTAGGTGGAGGAAATAACACGGTATCTGTTTGGCAGGTGCAGAAACTAAGTCTTTCCACACAAGTCTTAAGTAGAGACTTAATTGCTACTCTTCAAAAATGCAAAACAAGAGAATGCAATAATTAGAACTGTCATTATATACTTTCTCTTCCTCTGATGCTGATATTAGCTGGTTTTAGATGTATTTTTAACCTTTACTGTAGTGGTCGTTATTAAATTTTTAACATAAAATTCAAACTGATTTCATTTTTTTACACTTAAAAATGATTTGAAAGAACAGAATCATTTTAAATTAGCTGATGAAGACATATGAAAGAAGTAATAAAATTATATTCAGAGTTCCGTTTTTCTCAAAGATGTGATGGAAAACAGTCTCTGAATTTTATATGATCTGTCAGTAATAAAAAAGATGTCCAGATTTCCTTGGTATTCAAGTAAAAATTGATGATTGGAGGGGAAGGTGCTTCAAATAGCCTTCTCCCGATACACACAGTTTTGACCTTATCATAGGCAGCCCTGACAAGGATCACATGAGTCAATCATATTAATATAACTTGGAAGAAACCAGCAGTTTATGTTGGTGCCAGTGGAGCTCAAGCAGGAAATCATCTTTTTTTTCTCAGTGCATTGCTTACATGTGAAAGTAGAACTGAGGATGAAAAAGAAAAGGATTTACTGAGCCAACACATCACCTTGCTTGCCTCCTCTCTCTGTGGGGCTGTCATCTCCAGATGTTGAAGAATTAATGGTAGAAAAACATGGTTGTGTTGATGCTTGAAACGGAATGCGATACATCCCTTCCCTGTTCCTCTCCTCCTCCCGCCTCCAGTTGCTCCCCTTTTGGAAAGGGGAGGTATCAAGGGGCTGGAATCTCAGAGCAGACACTGAAAGGACTCTTAATTATAGCTGTGTCCAGACACCTAGCATCTCTGCTGGTCTGTAAGAGGCAAGGACTTCAATGACATGCGTGTCAGGGAATTTGATTCCTTCCTAGGTCTGAACAGCTGAAGGGTAGAAAGGAAACAAGTAAAGATCTTCTTGTTCTAACACTAACCTCTGAGAACAGGGAAGCCGAAAAGAAATTGTTCTGCAGAGTAAGGATAGAATTCCCTGTGTGTTCGCTACCATTTATCTCTGTAATAGATGAGAAAATTGTTCTGTAAAAGAACTTGGAAAGTTATTTATGTTCTCAGTCAGTTCAGTTCAGTTGCTCAGTTGTGTCTGACTCTTTGCATCCCCATGGACTGCAGCATACCAGGCTTCCTTGTCCATCACCAACTCCTGGAGCTTGCTCAAACTCATGTCCGCTGAGTTGTGATGCCATCCAACTATTTCATTCTCTGTCATCCCCTTCTCCTGCCTTAAATATTTCCCAGCATCAGGGTCTTTCCCAATGAGTCAGTTCTTTGAATCAGGTGACCAAAGGATTGGAGTTTCAGCTTCAGCATTAGTCCTTCCAATGGAATGAATATTCAGCACTGATTTCCTTTAGCTTTGACTGGTTTGTTCTCCTTGTAGTCCAAGGGACTCTCAAGAGTCTTCTCCAACACCACAGTTCAAAAGCATCAACATGCTCTAGATAATTATAAAAGTGTCCTTTGAAAATTAGTTATAAAAATTCTGGAGGAGGAAATGGCAACCCAGTCCAGTATTCTTGCCTGGAAAACTCTTATGGACAGAAGAGTCTGGCAGGCTACAGTCCATGGGGTGGCAAACAGCCGGACATGACTGACAACAGTGCACACACCCCAACAGTGCCCCTGGCGGCCTTGTTCTTCAGTTAGAAGAAAAAAAAGAAAAGCCAGCCAGCCAGTGACTATCAAAAAAAAAAAAGAAAATTAGTTATAAAAATTCAAACAAACATTAAAGATAGAATGAATTACTTATATCAACGATCTTCAATAAATTGTCTGTATTTTAGCCATCCTGTTTCACCTACTGTGTCACCACCCCCACTTCCCTTTTATTTGTGGGGTAGAGAATTTTAAGACAAATCCTAAATATTATGTGAAGTGACTTACTCCACAAATCTCATCGCTCAAAAGTGGTTCCAGGATTCAAATCTCTGGCTGCAGCACCCCTTGCTCTGTGGAATAGACAAGGCAGCTGAGAAGACTGCTTAGATGGAGTTGTTCTTAAAATTGATGTAACAAACAACAAAACCTTGCAGAGAATCTTCAAATTATCTCTGAATCTAGGTATTCTACATACTTTCTTAAAAGGGTTTGTGTGAGTGTGTGGCGGATGGGTTTAGGATGCAGTATTAGAAGACTTACTTCTCCATTGAGATGATATTTTATTGATAGACTTTTGAAAGACCAGTTTATTACAATGGCTGCTTCTCTTCTGAAGCGTATTTATAGAGATTAATATTTGCTGACGCACTCTGCCAACAGTTCACGAATTTAAAATAGCGAGAGTCAAGCATTGGTCATGTCCAAGTGAAGACTGCCATCCATGGGGACCTTCCACTGTGCTCTGACAAGTGTGAGGCATTGACTCTTTAATTATAGCATTTTGAGAATGAGCAAAGTTTGGACACTTATTGTTCTTGATTGTTTAAAAATACTGTTTTTAAGGAAGATGTAGGACACAATTTAAATGACTGCTAATTTCTCAATGGTGATGAATCAGTAATTTGAAATTGATTCAGTTACATTTACTGAGCCTAAACAGAAGACTCAGACCCTGAATGAGGTCCTCTGTGATCTGCAGAGGTCAAAGAAAAATCATAAAGGTGGCATGTCCTGCTTTTAAAAAGCAGGCACCCTTTCTTACATGAAAAAAACAAGTGGAAGTGTTAGTCACTCAGTTATGTCCATCTCTTTGTGACCCCATGGACTGTAGTCCACCAGGCTCCTCTGTCTATGGGACTTCCAAGACAAGAATACTTCAGTATTCTTGTATAGGCAAGTGTACTCCAGTCAATTGCCATTCACTTCTCCAGGGAATCTTCCTGATCCAGGGATCGAACCCTGCGTTGATTGAACCTCCTGCATTGCAGGTGGATTCTTTACCATCTGAGCCACCAGGAAGCCCTTTCTTACATGAGGGAGTGGCCAAATCAGAACAGGCCAGAAACCCTAGATGTGGGGTTGTTGGAATGACAGCTTCCCCATCAGGAAGGTGCCACCTTGCACGATGGGGATCCCTCCCTCCCTGGTCCAAGGCAGCTCAGGCAGGAGCAGCAGTTGTAGCGCCCCCTTGGTCACACTGGAAAAAACATCATGGGCTCCAGGAAGCCGCTGTGTAAAATGGTCTTAATTTCCCTGGAGGGCCAGGAGGAAGAGTTTTCAATTGACATGAACACTGGTTACTTTTTCAGGTTAGCTAATTGGACTATTGGAAAGGAAAGACTTTGTGGAGATGGTGAGAGGCAGGCTAGTAAATTGTGATTACCCAACTGCTAGGAGAGAAGTGGGGGGACAGGAGCCTTGAGCAGCTTGGAGCAGAAGTGAGTGTCCCAAGTTCCTGTGTGGAGAGAAGTCTGCTGAAATGGGATAAACACTTCTGAGGACCACCTGTCTGTTTCTGTATATCTTGGGGGGAAGCCTAATACTGGGGGCTAGAAGGTGAGTAGGAAGCAAAGACGTTCATATCCAGAGTCATCCTTAAAAAAGGGAGGTTTCTGAGACAGGGTGACTCCTTTCTCTCCTGCTTTGAAAGAACATACCCTGTTACAGAGTTTCCCAAACTTCAGTGGAGTTTCCTGAACTTTCTGCTCACTACAACCCCAAACCCTCTTTCTCCTGGTCATAGAATTAGATCCATCCATTTTCCTGGCTTCCCAGGTGGCCTTAGTGCTAAAGAACCCACCTGCCAATGCAGGCGATGTAAGATCTGTGGATTCGATCCCTGGCTCAGGAAGATTTCCTGGAGGAGGGTGTGGCAACCCACTCTAGTATTCTTGCCTGGAGAACATCTATATGGTCAAAACTATGGTTTTTCCAATAGTCATCCGCATACCAGGGAATGTGATGAGTTGGACCATAAAAAATGCTGAGCACCGAAGAGTTGATATTTTTAAATTGTGGTGCTGGAGAAGACTCTTCAGAGTCCCTTGGACTGCAAGGAGATCAAGCCAGTCAATCTTAAAGGAAATCAACTCTTGAGTATTCATTAGAAGGATTGATGCTGAAGCTGAAGCTCCAATACTTTGGCCACTTGATACAAAGAACCAACTCATTGGAAAAGACCCTGATGCTGGGAAAGATTGAGGGCAGGAGGAGAAAGGGGAAACAGAGGATGAGATGGTAGATAGCATCACTGACTCAGCAGACATAAGTATGAGCAAACTCTGGGAGATAGTGAAGGACAGGGAAGCCTGGCGCACTGCAATCCTTGGGGTCACAAAAAAGTTGGACATGACTTAGTGACTAAACAACAACAAACAGACTGGCTTCTAGCCAGTGGAATGTGGGCAGAAGGATGTATATTTTCTGTAAGCCTAGCCAGTAAAAATCTGCCATACTCAATAAAATGCTTTTTCTCTCTCTTCCCTGACTGCTGGCCAGGCATGCTCACAGTGATCTTAGGACCCATGTATCGCACTTGGTAGAGACTTTGTCATTTCTAGTCTCTGAGTGAACATGTGGACAGCTACCATAGATCAGAACAGTCAGTTGGGGATTTTCATGAGCGTGGATTAAGTTCTGTTGTGTTGAGCCAAAGAGATTTGGGAAGGGGTAGGGTGGTGGTGGTGGTGGTAAATATCTGTTATACCAACTGAAATTATCTACTCGACTATAAATCTTTTTCCTATTCTTATTTGTTTATGTCCATACTGTCATTTATTATTTTGTAATTAATTCACTTTTTGTGAATTTGATTTTAAAATTAAACTTCATATGATTATCACAAATGGAAAACAGTATCACTGCAAATAGAAAATAACTCTAAAAATACATTAAGTGTAAACAAAATAATGTTATTCATTTCTAGCTAGATGCTATTGCCTGGAGAAGGTTCTTCACATGAGACCTTTTTTCTCTGTGTTTGAAAAGGGAGAAATTAGCCACTATTAGAAAGGTGTTAAAGACATATTAGCACCAAACTGAGATTTATTCCTTGACAGAATCAGAAGAGTTGTGATTCAGTGCTATTTAATGTTGTATCTTAGCCACCTGAAGTCACCGGGTTTATGTGCAAAGCACAGCCTGCTCTTAGGAAGCTGATTTACTAAGAAGAGATCAGAAATAAATGAAAGTTTGATGGTGAGTTGAAATGCACAGTAAAAGATGCTCACTGGCCATCATAAGTAGACCCAGCATGATGTGACTCTTGTAAGGGTTGGGTAAAATGAGATTAAAGTGGTTAAAGAAAGCCTTGGCAGCCTATGGTTCACCATTTAAGGTTTGATCACATACATATTTTTTTACATTGAGGTTTTTTAAAAATTGAGAGATTTGTGGTTTCCATTCCTTGGATGATGGAGTGAGATTTGAGCACAATAATCTCCCACAATCTCTTCCCAATAACAACTATGACTCAGGAAAAATCTTTAAAAGTAGCTACTTGAAGGGTTTTTTAAAATAACTTTTAGCATTTTATTTATTTATTTAATTTACTTTTGGTTGTGGTGGGTCTTCGTTGCTGCAGGACTGTTCTCTAGTTGCACTGAGGGGGTCTATTCTCTTGTTGCAGTTCATGGGCTTCTTATTGCAGTGGCTTCTCTTGTGGAGGACAGGCTCTAGGATGAGCGGGCTTCAGTAATTGTGGTTCCTGGACTCTAGAGCGCAGGCCTGAAAGTTGTGGTGCAACAGGGCTAGTTGCTCCACAGCATGTGGGATCTTCCTGAATCAGGGGTTGAACCTGTGTCTCCTGTATTGGCAGGCGGATTCTTTACCACTGTGCCACGGGGGAAGCACTTGATGATTTTTGAGAGTGAAAAAAGGGCAGGCAGATTTTGTAGAGCAGTGGGGAATCTGAAAGCAGGGACTCTAATGGGGTAAGTTGTCTGTTTTTGTAGCTTTGACTCTGAAGCAGTCTGCAGTTGTTGCCTGGCTCAGAATAGCTGAAGCTCTATTATGAAAAATGTTATCTTTCTTCCCTGGGTTACAAAAGAACAGAGGTGGAGTGGTCATAGCTACCTGAAAGTAGGAGTGTTGGGAACCAGAAAGAAGAGAGTCAGGTAAGGAAAGCCGCAGGTTGTGTGTGTAAACTTTACCCAAGTCTCTGGTGGTGTGTGTTGGACACACTCAGAGCAGCACAGTGAAAGTAAAAGAACTTCAGAGAGATTTAACCTACAGCAGGCAAGACAAAGTTTTCAGTTTAATAAAGTTAATTGCCATTAAAATGAACATCAGTACTATTCATAGGAATATAACAAAAGGAAGGGTCTTCATAAAGTAGCATTCATAGTGTTTGGTATAAAATCCAAAATTACTTGGCCTTGAAAGAAGCAGGAAACTATGACCCGCTCTCAAGAGAAAATGGTCAGAAGCCAACCCTTAGATGGATCTCGATGTTGAAATTATCAGACAGTGATTTTAGAGCTATTTAAATTGAGATAAAGAAACATATTCTTGTAACAAGTGAATGGAAGTATGGGGAATGTCAGCAAGAAAGTAGAAAACATAAAAAAGCACAGATGGGAACTTTTAGAACCAAAAAGTACAGTATCTGAAACACGAAAAAATCCTCCATATGGACTTAATTAATAGCAGAATGGAAGTAAGTGGGGGAAAGATTCAGTAGACGTAAAGATAAATCAATAGAACCTATCCTTGATGAAAAAAAGTAAAAAGGGATTGAAAAAACTGAAGAGAACCCTAAGGGACAATATTAAAGTCTAACATAGGTTTTATGTCCCATAAGGAAAGGAGAGATGGGCCCCCAAAAAATGTTGACGTGAGAATGGCCAAAGAGTTGTCAAATTTTTTGAAAAACATAAATTTATAGATTCAGAAAGCTCTGTAAAACCCAAGCAAGATAAATACAAAAAAAGATACACCAAAGCACATTAGAGTCCAATTGCTGAAAACTGAAGATAAAGGGAGAATCTTGAGGGCAGTCAAAGGAAAATGGCACTCTACCTCCAGGATAACTGACTCAAGTGACTGGACTTCCCATCTGAAGCTCTGAAGGCTGCAAGAGAGTAGGACAGTGTATCTTTAAAGTTCTAGAGGGGAGAAAATAACCCTGTCAAACCAGAAATCTTTGTCCAGTGAGAATATCCTTTGCGAATAGAGGCAAAGATATTTTAAAATAGAAACATAAGAGACTTCATTGCCAGCAGACCTGTGTTATAAGAAATTCTAAATAAAGTTCTTTAAGCTGTAAGGAAATAACCATGAGAGGAAAACTTGGATCTTACAGGAAGTAATGTAAAACATCAGAAATGATAGATGTTTGTATAAATAAAAAAAAAAGACTACCTTTCTTTTCAATGTGAGCAAAATATATGACTATTTACAGCAAAAATTATATCATTATCTTGTAGGGCTTTTAATGTATGTAGATGCAACACATTCAACAACCATAACATAAAGTACAGTACAGTGGTCGGGTGGGGGGATGCTTAAAATGGAATATATGGTTGTAGAGTTTTTACATTTTCTGTGAGGTGGTACAGTGTGTGTGTTAGTCACGCAGTAGTGCCCAACTCTTCGTGACCCATGGACTGTAGCCCATCAGGCTCCTCTGTCCATGGCATTCTCCACAGGATCTTCCCTACCCAGGGATTGAACCCAGGTTTCCTACATTGCAGGCAGATTCTTTACCATCTGAGCCACCCGTATTAACTCTAAATAGATGGTGAATGGTTATGGATTATATTCTCTAGAATAACATTAAAAAAAATAGTTCAAAGAGCATAGATAAAAAAGCCCGTGGGTAAATTAGGAATTAAATTAATTGAGGTGTTTGTTGTATGGATAGATGAACATAGTTAGGGAGCAGGACATTTTTGGTTTTGTGGGCTTATCATGGAGTCATCATGTTTGATTTACCATTCCTTCCTTCTACTTGTCTGACTGCTTTCATTGAAATAACTCTTCCCATAGAGTCCACTGTATTTTGTCACCATGTTTCCCATTCCCTATTCATGTGTGAGTTTCAGCCTTATGCCGCTGTTCCTTCCACAGTTAAAATGATGAGGATTAGAAAGTATCAGATGAAGAAAAATATGTAACACATTATCTTCTGTGGAATACAGACTTTACTCTTTTTAAGATAAGCTGATGGCAAATTATAAGCCAAAACTTACCATGGCAGGCTGAGAGGTAGCTCATAAATATTATTTGTTGTTATTGTTCAGTCGCTAAGTTGTGTCCAGCTCTTTTCGACTCCATGGACTGCAGCAGGCTTCTTTGTCCTCCACCATCTCCCAGAGTTTGCTCAAATTATGTCCACTGAGTTGGTGATGCCATCCAATCATCTCGTCCTCTGTCACCCCCTTCTCCTCCTGCCTTTAATCTTTCCCAGTTTCAGGGTCTTTTCCAATGAGTTGACTGCAGCAGATGGCCAGTCGTGTCCAGCTCTTTGCAACCCCTTGGACAGCAGCATGCCAGGCTTCCCTGTCCATCACCAACTCATGGAGCTTGCTCGAGCTCATGTCCATTGAGTCAGTGACGCCATCCAACCATCTCATCCTCTGTTGTCCCCTTCTCCTCTTGCCTTCAATCTCTCCCAGCATCAGGGTCTTTTCCAGTGAGTCAGTTCTTTCCATCAGGTAGCCAAAGTATTGGATCAGAAGGCCAAAGTCCTTCTGAATGGGCCTCTTTACATGTTATGTATCATTTAATATTCAGAATAATGCCACTGAGAGAATTATAACTGCATTATTTTACAGGTGGGGGAATAGATGTAGGAAGGTAAAGTAATTTGTCTTCTACCATGTAGTTAATGATGATTAGCTGGGATTTAAACTTCTTCCCACACTATCACATTTCCTTCCTTTCACATTTGAAGTTTTTGGATTTCAGTGTTGACATCTGCTTTGTTTTTTTTTTTTTTTGACATCTGCTTTGTTATCATCATTCAATCAGAGATATTTTTGAGCTCTTGAGAGTTGCAACACATTATGTGATCCAATAGTAATGGGAGAGGTACATGCCTTCCCCAAAGCCCAAGATAGTAGAAGCTCTTTTTACCATACTCTTCTACTTCTTTCTTAAAATATTAGTCTACTTAAATTTCATAGCATGTGCAAAAATACTTTGTTTTTTTCTGCTATTCAGAGGCATAAACTGAGGTCCAAATGAATGGTCATGTAAGAGCTAGGTGTGAAGTCATATGTCTGAGCTCAATCTAAAGTAAAACCTTCTCTTACATTTTAATTTTGAATCCCTATTCCAGAACGTCAGTGGTAAGGACATGTTTTTCAAAGTGTTCCAGGACTGAGCTGGCTCCTGGCAAAGTCAGGGTAGTGAGAAGTTGGGAATAGCATCTCCACAAGCCTGTCACATTTTCTCCTGTCTCATGTCTGGACTGTCATGGCAGGATATCAGACTGGTAGTGACATTTATAGGAGATGGTACATTTTTAATTGGAAAGATGAAGAGTTTTGAAAGACTTGGCTAAAACCAAATTTCAGTTTTACTTAGAAGTCTAGCCTTTTAAAAGTGTGAAGAAATCTTGGGGAAAGCCATTCTCATACTCTCTTAATTCAGGTGCTCTTCAAGACCAAGAGATGTTTTAATGTGCACTTTAGAGGGAGAGGGACATACAATTAGTCATCCTAGAACCAGGGCTACCATTCAGGTATCCTCACTCCCAATTTAGGGCAGTCCTAAATAAAAGCACATTTTTATTTTCACTTCCCCTCAATCTATTCTTGAGGTAATGAGCTCTTTGAGAGGTTTCCCTTTATACTTCTTGAACTGTCTCTGAAAAGGCACTTCTAATGAAAATGTACATGCTGTAACTTAAATTTTTTAATCCACCTTGGAACAAGTTATCATTTGAAGGTGATTCATGAGCTTAAAGAGAGGAAGAACTGTAAAGCAGAAAGTTCACTGATTTTAGTAATGTTAATTTTTTTTTTTTAAATCAGTACTGTAAATACTGACTTTGGATAAAATACTCAACAACATTCAAGACCTTATTTGACCTACAGTTACACTAGATTTGACTGGAATGAAAACTTGTAATCTTTTAAAGTCCTATCACTGTGAAATATAGTAATGTTTCTAGAAAGGTTCCAAAATATATCATTTCAACTTAAGTGGAAATTTTTAGAAGAGATAGTTGTCACCAAGCCAATAGTTAAAGTCAGTAGGCACAGAATCCTGTTAGATTTAGGTTCTGTATAACTGGAATGACCTTCTTAGATGTTTTTATCCTAGAGTTTGCATTCAAACCAAAGGAAAAGCCATAAGATGAATTGATTAGATATACTAATTCAGTTTTTTTTACATATAATGTATTTAAAGTTTAGCTATATTGAATTTTGAAAAAGATCAATGATAAAAATAGGATTTGACATTATATACTATGGTAATAGAGTTGAAAACTTTCTCAACAATTAAGATGAGAATTTGGGGCTAGTTTTTGCTAGGAAAAGAGAAAGCTTTGCAACAGCATATAATATCCAGGATTATTGTGGACCATAGAGGAAGCTTGAGGATCATGGAGAAAGCTCCTACATCTGCCTCAACATATGACTGCAAAACAATACCACAGAGTGGTTTATCATAAATCAGATATGCTTTTCTGTGAGAACACTATTATGAAGAGGAATAGCTTTTCTAAACAAAGACTTGGCATGCTGGAAGCCATCTTACCAACAATAAGCTATAAAAACAGATACGAAATATAGAGTATGACTCCAGCGTCACAAAGCTTCTACAGGAATTGATCATTACAAGAGATCTCCCTGTACTAGAAAATGGTACACAGAGCCCTCCAAATGACAACATTGTGTCATAAATGAGGATGTGCTAATGGAAGTACTTTGCATGTCCGTAGCTTGAATTTGGTACCAGTAATGTTACTTGAGTCAGAACACATATTAAAACATCCATTTGCTCTCCAAGGTGGTGTTTCTGCCTTTAGAATTTTGTCTCAATGCACAGTGCATACTTTCACTATGAGGATCTTTCTCAGTGGCTCAGCGGGGGTAGATTATGAAAGAATGACATAGACTATATCATTCCTTCTGGAAGATCTAGGCTTCTTTTAGAAATGTCTGAATAGGTCTCCCTCCTCCCTTTAATTTCCAGGTAATGAGTAAAGGCACTTGTGAGTTCCTCTCAGTTTGTGTTCTAAGTACTATGGTAGGGCCTCCTTGGGAATCAGTTATAGTGACAGGTGATAATGATGATGATTAAGGAGAAGGAAGAGCATTTCTGAGAATAACAGCTAATGGGGCTCTCTGACTCTCTTTTTTTATCTCACTTAATCCAGATATGCTATTTCAGTGGCTCACCATAAACATAGTCCCCTCTCCTCCCACCAAAAGGTAACCAGGAAATACTGAATTTGGTGTTTCTTTCTTCTTCATAGTGTATATTTGACATCTCCCAGGAAAGCTAAGAAAGACCAAGACTGTTTTATCCCTGATTCTTTGGGAATGGAGTGGACCAGCCACTCAATGACCAGGTCCTGAAATAGCCAATTTGTCTCAAATTGATTTTTATAGATAATTATCCTAGAATCGTGTTTGTCAACCTACCAGTGCCCAGGCCTTATCCCCAGACCCAGTGGTCCAGTTTTGTGGTGGGAATGGCAGATTTTTTTTTTTTTTGAAAGCTCTCAGGCTAGTCTAATGTGCAGCCAAGGTTGAGAACTGCTGAGCCACATCTTCTTACCTGCCAGATGGAAAAATAAGGATTAATTTTGTTAACATTTGACAAGTAGATTGAAAGTTGAAATGGGTGTTTCTTAATAATAATCATTTATTACTTTCTACTCTATCACATCATCTTTACGCTGTTCATCAACTTTTTTTCTTTGAGTAAATGCAGTTAAAATCAGGCAGGCTAATATATATTCCTACTACTAACAAATTCAGCAGCCTGAGTGTTGCTGAAGAATTTCAGTGGCTAATGTGTTTGTCCCAGGCTTGGGTATAAATGATACATTATTAACAGCTTATAAAGAAAATAGTTTTATCAAAAATTTATCTGCTTGAATTTTATCATTGAAGACAGGTAATTCCTGTCCATGGAAGATAAATAGTCTCTATCAGTTAAATAATTTAAGGTATATTTCATGCTAATATCCTGTGTTTGCCTAATGTCTTTTATTGAAAAAGTATTTACCTAATATCTTAAAGCAGGGCTATTATTAACTTAGTTCTCAAAGAAAGAAGGTTTTAAAAATAATCTTCCCTACTCTCCATTTTTCTTACTGTAAGCATGTGGCAAAGTCTTGGCATCTGTTCAGAATAAATTTTCTGCTTCCTTTCTGCCTTTTAGTCAATGTGTATTTTATCTGAATTCTAACCCCTTCCACCTTCTAACCCTTTGGTAATCTACAGGAAACCAGACCTTACTAATTTGAGTGTTAGCTTCTCAAGTTACTTATTATTGTGTTAGTTCATATTAGCTAGAGCTTGTGGAAGATTCATATTACTCTGTAGGTTGTAAAACGTGTGCAAAAGTCAGGCCTATTAATGTGCAGTTTTGAGAGAAACTACAAAAGCAGGGGAATTTATTTAAGACTGGCTATTGGCAATAGATTGCTCATTATAAAATGCTGAGTGAGAGGGGACATTTTTGACAAAGGGGAACAATTAGGTAAAATAATTTGAGAGTGGAAACCAATTGTGGACATAGAGGGTTTCTTCTGTTCATGCACCTATCTGTTGCCCAACATCCATCCAGATTTTGTTTTGAAAGCTAATTTTTGTGTTACTCTAACATACTCATGGGTTCTTAGTGGGCATCAGAATCTCTTGGAGAACTTCTTAGTACAGAAATTGCCAGGTCCCTCCCAGAAAACCTCAATCATCAGTCTGATGTGGGGCCAAGACTTTGCATTCACAAACGAGTTCCCGTGTGCTGCTACTTCTGACGGAATAACGAGCAAATCAGTGAAACCCAGAAAGTGTTGGTCTGATAGGTGAATGAGGTTGTGTCACAACCCATCCTGTAAATAACTCAAATTATGTTTACTTGGGAGATGACTCAGTGGTAAAGTATCCGCCTGCAATGCAGAAGACCCAGGTTTGACCTCTGGGTCAGGAAGATCCCCTGGAGAAGGAAATGGCAACCTACCCCAGTATTCTTGCCTGATAAATCCCATGGACAGAGGAGCCTGGTGGGCTACAGTCCGTGGGGTTGCAAATAGTCGGACGTGACTGATCACACATGCATGGAGGAAACTTTGGGGATTGTGGGAGACCTGAAGATGGTGGAGAGGTAGTACCCACGTTAGTTCTGGGGAGATGGGTCTCCTTGCATCCCCGTGCAGTTGCATATGTGCCTGGCTTCTTCTAGTCCCTGTGACTTAAGGCACTTCTGGGAACCAACTACTGGTGTTGCCATGCCTGGCAGTTTACCAAGGCTTCCAGAACCCTATTTGGGTGGTGGAAATTCCTGTTCTTCAACTGCCACCCCCATAGCTTTCTATCTATAAAGTTTCTTCCAGGCTTCATAGAATTCTGCTTCTTCTCCTTGAGTTCCAGAGGGCAGGAGCTATGGTTTCTCCTGAATGAGCCAGCTTTGTCTCACTGCCAAAAGACTCTCTTTTCTAGAGCCCTTAATTGTGGTCTGCAAGACTGAACTCCTCAGCAACCTGAGAATATTTAGTGATGGTGGTGGTTATTATTTTGAATCTTCAGCACCAAAGCTTAAAATTCTCCTGAGTGAATAATTTTGGGGGATCTACTTCCTGCAGTTATACAATTGGCTTTCTCATGTGTGCATTGAGGTTGCCAAATCTCATATATAATCCTCATCTTCCATCAAAAAAGAAAAAAGGGTAGTTCTATTTTTGTGGAAAAAGAGGAAAGAATCCAGGAAACATTTCAAAAGCATGTTTTCTTAGCTCCTTTTCCTGATACATATGAAATTCAAGGAGAATTTGGTCAGTTGCTAACATTACATGAGATTTTTTTTTAAAGTTAGTATAAAATTTTACTTCTCCCCGCTCTTCCATAAGACCCTGAAAAACATCCAGTTTACTAATTTAGATAAAATTATTCTTCTATAAAAGCCTCAATTTTCTTATCCGTAAGAGTCTCCATAAGCAGGCAGTGTGGAAGGGAACTTGTGTGTGCTAGGGTCATTGTATGGGTGACATAAACAGTCCCAGCATCTAAGGGGCCCACCTTCTCCACTCATTTGGAATCATTAAGGACAGCAGTTGTCCAGGTCTGTGAGAACAGACGGTTCTACTCAACTCTCCTTGCCCTCTCTTCTCTTCCCTATCTTTCATGAAGTTTTGTCTTTTTTCCTGAGATTTTTATATCATTTGTCATGAGCGTCAGAGACTAGTTCAGTATAACTGTTTTGATGTCTCTTCTTTTCAGTTTTATTTGTTATTTTAAAAGCTTCAGGATACCATTAGGAGAATCCACAGATAGTTCTTTTGGCAGAGATGGTGGTTAAAAAAATACTTTCGTTGCTGCCTCAAGTCAGTGACCTATAAATACTACTGCTGGTTCTTCTTCCTCCTCTTTGTGATTCACTGTGATGGAGATCTTGGCCTGATGCCGTGAATAAAACATTATTTTGATGATAGCCAAAGACTGTAATATGTACTAGAATTGAAGACACTTAGGCCTGGATGATTTCTCAAAGCCCAAACACTCCTTGGATTGCATCTCAAATCCGTGCTCTGAGTGAAAGACGGAATGCCAGTTCATATAATCAGGAGTTTTTAATTTGTACTGTACAATGGCAGTAGACATTACCCTCACTGGCCTTCAGGTGTGGAAGATCCAGAGGGCTGTCTGAGATGTTTATGGATGTGTATATGTGTGTGTAAGAGAGCAAAGTAATGTATGCCTTTTACTGTTTTAGTGTCAACTGTTGAGATCATTAGAAATATTAATGAAAGTGTTAACTGTTGAGATCATTAGAAATATTAATGAAATTTAAAATGAAGTGTTTCCTCATTTGGACTTGGCGCTGTGTTAAAAGCATTTTGTGTGTGTTAACTTACCCAATCCTCACAACAGCCCTATGAGGTAGATTATGTTACAGTCCCCACTTACAGATTAAGAAACTGAAACTAGAAGGTGTTAAAAGAATGTATTCATTACTTCACAGAGGGTGACGATCAGTATCAGAATGTGAACCTATATCTATCTGGCTTGAAAGCAAAGTTCTTCTACACTTTGCTGCTAAGTCGCTTCAGTCATGTCCGACTCTGTTGCGACCCCATAGACGGCAGCCCACCAGGCTCTCCCGTCCCTGGGATTCTCCAGGCAAGAACACTGGAGTGGGCGGCCATTTCCTTCTCCAGTGCATGAAAGTGAAAGTGAAGTCGCTCAGTCGTGTCTGACTCTTCGCGACCCCATGGACTGCATGCAGCCTACCAGGCTCCTCCGTCCATGGGATTTTCCAGGCAAGAGTACTGCAGTGGGTCGCTCTGAGGAAACGTCTGGTTGTGGTCTTACATGGTCACAACTTGGTGACTGTGCAGGGCCATTCCTCGTCCTTGGCAGCTTTGGATTTTTCATATGAGAAAGGGCCTGAGAGGCTGCCTCCCACCTTTCTTCTCCTCTGTTCTGGTGTTTCACCTTCAGGGTGCTTTCATTTTTTTAAGGTGCAAGGGAAATAGAAAATAGCTCCCATTATCACCAGCCCAGGTTGGATGCATGAGACAAGTGCTCGGGCCTGGTGCACTGGGAAGACCCAGAGGAATCGGTGGAGAGGGAGGTGGGAGGGAGAATCGGGATGGGGAATACATGTAACTCCATGGCTGATTCATGTCAATGTAAGACAAAACCCACTACAATATTGTAAAGTAATTAGCCTCCAACTAATAAAAATAAATAAAAAAATAAAAAAAAAGAAAATAGCTCCCATTCAAGCAAAATTAGGGGACTAGGTATCATCCTTCCCAATTTAAACAGATATCATATTTCCCGGTAAGAGATAGGAACTATTTGTGTTTACTGCTGTGCATTCTATAAGGATATTATTAATCTCTTGCTTCTCCATAGGGATACTTCCTGAAAGTGTGGCTGAGACTGTTTATTCAGTAGGTTCCTAGCACCGTCTGTTTTACTGACTGTTCTAGATGTCGCCAGGGTATTTCTGTAGAGCCGTGGTCAGCATTATAAGTAAGATGAAATATCTCTCTCTCTACTGTTATTGTAGTAATTATTGTATGTGATCACATTAATGTTAATTATTATTAGTTGACTGCATCAGTATTAATACATAGTATATTAATATTGATACTTAATATTTTTGGGGTAATAGCTATTAAAACATTAGCCCTAATTTATAATAACAGCATAGATATAGATCTGACATAAAGAAAATTTTAAACAATATTATACATTTCTATTGATTTCTTTTAAAGTGAAGGATGCTTTTATTTCACCTTTTGATACATCTCTGAAGCATTATTCATTTGGAGACAATTTTAATTTAGAAACAGTTTGGACTCTGTAACATCATGATAATTCTCAAGGTGGGATTAAAAGGAAATATAAAAGGGAGTTAACATTTGAAATGTCTGGAAATAACAGTAATTGCTATTTGTCAAGAATTTGGGCTTCCCAGGTGGCGCAGTAATTAAGAATTTGCCACCGAGAGAGACCTGGAGACCCAGATCTCTGGGAGAGAGCAGGAGACCCGGGTTCAATCCCTGGGTCGGGAAGAACCCATGGAGAAGGAATTGGCAACACACTCCCGTTTTCTTGCCTGGTGCATCCCATGGACAAAAGAGCCTGACGGGCTACAGTCCATGGGGTTGCAAAAAAGTCAGACATGACTTAGAGAGTAAGAACAAACAGACAAGCAAACAAAAAAAATAATTTACTGTGTGTCAGGCCTAGTGATAAACATTATATATATATATATATTTTCCATCTAAGCTCTATAAGCTGTTAATTATTTTTATCCTTACTTAGAAAAAGCTGACTTTCAGAGATGAAGCATCTGATCCAAGGGCACAAAGGCACACAGCTTCTAAGTAGTAGACCCTGGAAGTTGGGATCTTGCACATGATGCTCAACTGCATCTTAAAACCCAAGAGAGTGTTACACTGTTCAAGACTTCTCATCCACAGTGATCAGCTAGAACCACAGCACCTCTGAGAGCTGTTGAGGCTCAGCTGACACTTCCTGTGATTATCTGGATACTGGGCAGGGCTAAGACCATCCAGGAGGTGCAAGGCTGAGGGATGTGACCCATGGGCGCAAGCGGTGTGGAAAGTTATTACCTGGCTATTCATGAGTGTCCTGTATCCAGGAGGGAACAGGTAGGGCATAGATTCCAATTTAAAAGGGAATAGATTCCAGAAGGGAAAGTTCTTGGCTAGTTGTGTTTAAGTAAACTCGTATCCGTAAAACGGTAGAAACTGTAGCCGTTTTCCCAAGGGCAGGAATGGATGGTAATGTCTCTATTTTCATGAATCTTTTCCCGTATAAGCAGGGTTACAAGCAGATATATATTATTTTTTTCCCATTTATTTTTATTAGTTGGAGGCTAAATTACTTTACAGTATTGTAGTGGTTTTGGCCATACATTGACATGCAGGTATATATTAATACTTGGAAAGAAAAGATTGATTCTCAAGGACTCTAGCACCAGATTGCATGGGTTTGAATCCAGTCTCTTATGAGCTTTGTGAGCTTAGACAATTTACATCATCTCTTTGTGCCTTAGTTTCCTCATCTATAAAATAGAGAGGATAATAACAATAATATGCCATTATAGAGTTGTATCAATTAAATTAGATAATACATATGAAATACTTAGAACAGAGCTATTGTTGTAAATGTTAATGACTGTTACCGCCATCACCACCACCACCATTGTTGTTGCTGATGTGAAAAACGTTAAGTGCCTTGGATAAAGCAGCTTGGACAAAACCCTGACCAAATCATGAACAATTTGGGGAGTCATTAAGGCAGCAGCAGCAAGGTAGCAGTTCTGGAAATTAACACCAGGAGCTAGAGCTGGCAAAGGGGTGGCTGTCTGGCACAGTTGTATACTGGTAGTGGGAGGGCAAATTGATATAATTCTTGGGAAGTCAGGAGATCTGTTATCAAGGATCCTAGAAAAGTGCAGGCCCTTTGACCTAGATTTGCCACTAGAAATAATTTGACATGTGCTGAAACTGGGGCAGAGGGATGTTAACTGAAAATATTAAAAAATAAAGATTTATATTTATGAATATGGAAAGATGTGATAAAGTAAGTAAAGAAAAGCAAGGTACAGATTCTACATATAGGAGTCTCCTATTAAAAATATGTCTTAGTAGATACCTTCAAATGAGTTTCTTTTTTAGTTTGTTTAAAGCCAGAGGTAATAAGTTAACATGCTACTTTCAAAATTGGCTTGCACTTTATTCTTGCTAATTATACACAGTTTTGCCCGTAAGTGTCTACATATGAACTTTTCATACAAATACTAAGAATGATGAGACTGTGCTTTTCTTATGAGTCTTTTTTTCTCCTTGAAGAAGAATTATATAAGTCTGTCTTTCTCATTGACATTCCTAAGAAATGCTGCAGATTCTAATTAGTCCAATATTATTTCTCACTAACTTGGGGAAGTGTGATTCTGAAAAGTTCCTCCTACCCTGAAATTTTGATACAGTTCTTAGGGACATGAACTCTACACGTTCCATCATTGGACATATATTGAAAATCTCTGGTATAGAATAAAGATTTTTATCTCAAATATTAAGTTCTTTTGAAGGTCAAATGAGTTCTATGCAATAAGGCTTCCTATGAACTTGTTAGCACTGAAGAGGTATGATTGATATTCACTCTAAGTACACAAGTTAGGTAAAGTCAACACTTGTCTTTTAGAAGGAATACTGTGGTTTTAAAAAAATGTTTTTCATTTGCAGACCATTACTTTCTTTGCTGTTTTTCTCTTCTGATAATTTGGATTTATCTCCAGGCAATATGGCAGTTTAAAGGACTGTGATGAGAAAGTTCCAAGGATGTGGCATTCAGACTAGTGTATCTTTTAAAAAAATCTATAGTATGTGTTTTAATGCCCAGTTGCTGTGTATTTGACCTCAAATGCCAACTGCTTCTGTTAGTTGATGTTGATAGGCTTCATTCCAATAGCTACATTGAGATACAGACAGAAACTCATTTTTATGTGAGCATGTAAAGGTTGCTCTATTTTTGACAGGTAATGTCCAGCATGTAGCAATAAAAATGCAAGAGCCAGGTTTTTATTGTCCTCTGAAAGGTCAAGAGAATTATAATGTAATGACAGACTCTTCCATTGATGTATAACGGAGTCAGGGATCTTTAACATGGCCCAAAGAAGAACACATTGGACATCAAGTCCTGGGGCATGTCTGTTTCTATTAGATGAGCTATGTTCATAAGAGAGGCAGCCCTCAACTTAGAAATGACTCTTCTCTGAAATTCAGGTTGACTGTAGGTAACATTTCCCCAGAAAATCAGTGCTACAAATCAGGGATCAGTGAAATTTTTCTGTAAAAGGCCAGATAACAAATAGTTTAGGTTTTGTGAGCTCTGTAGTCTTTGTTGCAACTACTTAACTCTGCTATTGTGGCGGAAAGCAGCTCTAGACAATATGTAAATAAATGAGTGTGTGACTGTATTCCGATAAAACTTTATTTATAAAAACAGGTGAAGAACCAGAGTTAGTTTGTCAATGCTTGTTATAAATGACCATTCATTTCCCAGACCAGATCACAGAAAATTATTTATCTTGTAAGTTGTCTTTACTTTGTACATATACAACAATACTATTTTTAAATTATTTTTTAATTATAATAATGCTAGTACACTCACAACAAAAGTTCAGGACCAGATGGCTTCACTGGTGACTTCTGTGAAACAGTTAAAGGTGAATTAATACCAATCCTTCTCAAACTCTTCCCAAAAATTACAGAAGAGGGAAAACTTTCAAACTCATTGTACAGGGCATTACCCCAAAACCAAAACCAGACAAGGACAGCACAAGAAAAGAAAATTATAAGCCAGTATTCCCAATGAACAGAGATGCAGAAATCCTCAATAAAATATTAGCCAACTAAATTTAGCAATATCATACACCATGGTCAAGAGGGATTTATTCCAGGGATGCAAGGATGCTTCAACATCTGCAACTTAATTAATGCACTACATCACATTAACAAAGGATAGAAATCATATGTTTATCTCAATAGATACAGAAAAAACTTTCAACAAAATTCAACATTTATTTGTGATTAAAAAAACTCAACAAAGTGTATATAGAGGGAGCATGTCTTAACATCCTAAAGACCATATGTCAAGTCCATAGTTAACATCATACTCAATGGTGAAAAGCTAAAAGCTTTTCCTCTAAGATCAGGAACAAAACAAAGATACCCCATCGTGTCACTAAGTTTTCAGCATAGTATTGGAAGGTTTAGCCAGAAAAGTAAATTAAAGACTTTCAAGTTGGAAGGAAAGGAAACTGCCACTATTTGTGGATGACATTGATTTTATACATACAAAACCCTGAAGACCACACTAAAAACTGTTAAAACTAATAAATGAACTCGGTAATGTCATAGGACACAAAATCAGTATATGGAAATCTGTCATGCTTCTATACACTAATAATGAACTATCAGAATGAGAAATTAAGAAAACAGTCCCATTTACAATTGTATCGAAAAGAATAAAATACCTTGGAATAAATTTAATCAAGGAGGTGAAAGACTTGTACACTGAAAACTATAAGATACCGATGAGAGAAATTGAAGAAGACACAAATAAAGGAAAAGATAATCTATGTAAGATTAGTTGGGTCATTTCCATGGATTTCCTCATTGTGGACTCATCCGCCATATTTCATTATCACTCTTCTGTCTTCTTTCTGACTTATAGTTTGCTTGACTCTCTTACTTTCACAGGGCCCTTTACATTTTAAAAAATGATGTGAATGTATGCCATTTTTAATCTTTTAACTCTCATTGTAGTCATATTGATTGAGAGAGAGAGACAACCAACTTGTGTGGTCAACCAGAAGTCACAATATTGTTTTCTACACCTGCAGTTTGAATTGCTTTAGACAATATTTTATTCTATTGTCTATTTGTTATCCATATATGGATATCCATATCCATATATGGCCTACCAACTTGGCCTTCATCTGTGTGAGAATTAATTGAAACTCAGGATTTTAGGACCGTATTTCTATCCTACATGATAACATTACCCCTTCTACTTCTCTCTTCTTAATCCCTCCTCTTATCTTGTGTGATGCTTGGCAGAAACTCAGGAGACTAGGGGGAGTAGCTCTTTATTCTTAGTCAGCCAAAAGCTGTCGGCCGCTTCTTAGGTGATTTCTACCCCTTCCTTCACTCCTATCCCTACAAGCAACCTAAGAGAGAGAATGGGTTTATCTATAACTTTGACAATAAATTGTATTGTGATACATTAGAGTAGCCCACCCTTGATTGTGTTTTGCTTTTTGGCTCTAAAATTTCCAGACATCCCAAATTCTCTTTAACTCTGGAGAATTATAGGAAATTGGAATAGTGATGTTCATGTGTCTTCTGTTCTTTTCCCTTTGCTGAGACTTCTCTCCCTGCATGTTTGCTGGGCAGTCTGCCTCTGAGATCGAGGGCTCTGGGCTGCTTATTTCATCTTGAACCAGAGCAAGGCATTGCTGATTATGGAGGCTGCTAACTCATTCCTCTCTCCCACTTTCTTCTCTGGCCATTATGAATGTACATGTCTATGTACAAGAAGACAGAGAGAAATTGAGGCTCTGGGGTGTCTGAGCTCAGCTCCTTAGTAAGATTTATGTCTTATTGATGTTCCAGCCTTCTTCATGAAAGTTTAAAGTAAATTAAGCTGTTAATTCACAGATTTTCTTCTCTAATTTCCCTCCTGAGAAAACAAAACAGCACAAATAGTTTCTGTAGTTCATTGTCAGTTGTCAGAAAGTCTCTGTCATTCCTATGCCAATTTTTTAGACTCTAGTCACATTTTTTATTACATTAAATCACATTAAATAGCAAGTTTTTATTTTTAAGTAACACATATTCAAGTGGTAAGTTTTGAACTCCTAGGGTAAAAAGTTATTTAAAAGCTATCGATTTCTTTTTCTTTAGCTGAAGGTAATTTTCTAAGACTTTTTATAAACTCAGAAATTGTGAGACCCAAGGCTCCCATAAGGCTTCCCGGATGTAATCCTGGTGGTGGCCTGTCACAGGGAATTCGAGCCTCCGCCTAATTCCACTTGAACTCATTACTCCCTGTGTGAGTGAGGCCTGGTCACTTCTCTACATCCACATCCCTTTTTTGGATAAAGTGTCCATGAGAGCACTGCGTATCATCCCCCTCTAAATGCTTGTGGATTTTCCAGGAAGCTTATCCAGACTGGTCTTCAGAAACGTGGAACATGTTTGCCGTCATGAGAAAACATCTGCATGATGACCCATATCCAGATTGGGATGGTCTTTCCGGTCCATCCCTCTGGACAGAACACTTCTCTCTGAAATGGGAGAATCTCTTTGAGCACTGAGTAGGCTACTGTGTATATTAAACCAAAATGTAATGAGAACTACATGGTTAAACTACATGGTTTTAACCATGGGGAATGGTTTAAAAGAGAGGCAGTGGCTATCAAGTAGGAATATGCATAATTCTGTTGACTACAAGCTCTCCTGTCCTGTGATCTAGCACTCACATTTTGCCTCCATATATCTTAATAGATGCTGGAGACTCTCTTGGAGATGGCTTCCTGTGACAGCGCTGGCCTTTGCGTGTCCCAGTTGTGTGCATTCGGGACCACTTGTGTGAACTTAAAAGGGAAGAAGGACTCAATGGACTTTTAGAAAGGGGTTACTACTAATGAAAATCCAAATGAGTCTCTGCCGTGGGAAATGACCTTTCCTGTGTATTTAGTCATTCATCCCACACTGTTTTGCCCACCATGGAATGGCACTATGTGAGATGCAGTGGGTAGCTTAGGTATGGTTCACGGTCCCGGCCCTTCTGGGCACTGAGGGGCTTGTGCCACTGGTAAGGCAGTCTTTGGAAATAAATTTCATACAAAGCAAGTATAATATATTTGAATATAATACAGTATAATATATTAAGTATATTGTAGTATTTATTATATTATAATTCTATATTAGGTTAAGCTGTCAGACCAATTCATATGCAAATCTAATAAAATGTATTTAATATACTCTAAATATATAATAGCTTTAGTGCAAAATTAAACACATTTAAATTGGGTGAGTACACTCTTATGTGTTATCACTGCTTTCTTAAAATTATGTAAACAAATATAAACTGATTTTTGGATAAGGTTTGGCAGCATGCAAAATACAACTTTTAAAAGTCTTTAATAGACACTTCCAGCTTGTAAAAGTGATATAGGCATAGTTTAAAATATGTTATTTTGTTAATTTTTAACTATCACTTATTATCTTAGCATATGTGCATGTGTTTAGATGCAAACAAATTGTAGGGAAAGTACAGTATTATCAGCGAGGCATGAAACTTTGTTTTGATTCACTTGACTTTCTCAGAATCTTTTCTAATTTCTTTTTCCTATCCTTATGTAGAGTAGTGAGTCTGAAAGTTAAGCTTTAAACAAAATATCAACAACAAAAATCTCTCAGCGAGGGCTTAAATTGCAGCAAGTCAAAGTGAACAGAGTGCAATTTGTGAAACAAGAGCTTGGACTTTTCATTTTTAATATCTACTTTTTATTTTGGATATAGTTGCTTTGTGTTAGTTTTTGCCGTACAATGAAGTGGATCAGCTATATGTGTAAATACATCCCCTCCATCTTGGACCTCCCTCCCACCCATGCATCCCACACCTGTAGATCACCATAGAACACGGAGCTGATGCTACTCAGCTATGCTATTCAGCAGGTTCCCATTAGCTATCTGTTTTACACATGGTAGTGTATATATGTCAATCCTAATTTCCCAGTCTGTCCCATCCTCCCCTTTATTTGCTGTGTTCACATGTCCATTCTCTACATCTATGTCTCTATTCTTGTTTTTGAAATAGGTTCATCTGTATCTAATACCTACTTTAAATTCTTCTTTAGCTTTGCCTGGAAATTTTTTTTCCAGCGTATTCATGATCCCCAGTAGGGACACAGGATCATGGCAGGTATTGCCACAGGTACTGGTTAACACTAGCTGTGAAGCAAACCAACCCTTAGATAGCTCATATATGATAACAGCTTACTACTTGTTTATGAAAGGTCTAAAACAGGTGCTCCTTGTAAAAAGAACAGCTGTTTTTCGAGAAGTGATTCAGGTACCCAGACTCCTTTCATTTTGTGATTCTGCCATCAAAAAAAAAAGTATGTCCTGCAGTGTTTGTCTGCTTCGACCCTTAGAAGAGGAAATACTTGGGTCAGGGAGAAAGAGACCATATAAGTAGGATATTATAGCTTAACCTGGAAAGATTGCATATTGCTTTTGTTCATATTTGATTGGCTAGCCTTAATAGCAAGGACACCGGGTTTTGTAGCCAGCTATGCTTCTGAGTTTGGAACACCTAACCAGTCTCCGACTCACCAAGTTTTGTGTTTTCAGGCCACGGATACAAAAGTGGAAGGCTCTGAAGGCTTTGCTATTAATTCAGAGGTGGCTTTCACCTCAACTTCCTCTCCCTTTGGGATATAGGTACGTGTAGTAAAGGTATATTGCCCTCCATAATGCAAATAGAACTTCGCATCAGCAAAGTTTATGCGAAAGGAGAATCTTTGGCTGGTATAGGTCCTTCACTGACTTTGGTAATGTTGTGGGGGAGAGAGAAAGGGTGTTTTAGCCAGGTGGTACTGCCTGTAACTGATGGTGTGTATCTCTTCTCAACCCTCAGTTTATTGACAGCATATTGGTAGTCTGAAATTGGCCATGGTGGTAACATTTACACCACAGATACTAATAAGCACTAGAGGTGTTTCCCCTGGAGAGCTGGTTGTTAAACTTTTACCATCATACCACTGGATACTTCTTTTACTACTCTATGATTCATGCTTTGAGATTGCTAGAATGACTATAGGACACTTTCCTGAAGACTGGGAGGATGTCTCAATCAACACTAGCTGCTAAACAAACAAACCCTTAGATAGCTCATATATGATAACAGCTTACTACTTGCTTATGAAAGGTCTGGAACAGGTGCTCCTTGTAAAAAGAACAGCTATTTTTCAAGAAATGATTCAGGTACCCAGACTCCTTCCATTTTGTGATTCTGCCATCAAAAAAAAAAAATCTGGTAAACTCAAAGTGAAAGCAATTCAATTGTCTGGCTTCTCCCTCCTTAACCTGAGAGCAGCCTCTTCAAGGACTGTTTCTTCCTTGCTCCCCAGCCATCTCCCCATGTAGGGTGAGCCATCTTAGGAGAGGCCGCTTAGCAACTCACAGTTGAGGAACTCTAGCCCATGATTAAGATGTGGAAATCAAATCCCTTTCTCATTTGCCAAAGGACTAGCTTCTGGGTCCTGGACTTGCTCAGAGGTTGACACACTCCAATTACCTTCTGTCCGTGAAGTCTTGGATGCTCACATCTTGCCTTCAGATCCCCAGCAGCAGGACTTTGAAATCCCAACACAAGTCATGGCCCCAGGAGGTTGGCATGGGGGAAGTAAATGTCAGTTCTGTAAGCCATGCATGTGTTTCTGTGGCAACCAGGGACCAGCAAAGGGAGCTAGTTTGTCTTTTCTTTCCACTTGAAGTCATCATGCTGTACCCTTACAATCACCAGGTAGCAGTTATAATCTTCTTTTGACCCATTTTCCTGGACTTTGCAGAGGTAAACAATTCAACAATTAAATTCAACATATTTTGAGTGCGTATTATGTACAAGATGCTTCAGAGCATACAAAGAAGACTTCTGAGTCTTATAATTGAATAGTGGGATTCAGGCAAGTGTCTAACACTCAAGGGTAATTCTGAGAGTGAAACTTAATTGGAACTTAATTAATTAAAAATTTAAATTTGCTTGTAAGCAGATGTGAGTATTAGCATCCTAGGCATCAATTAAATTATTTTCCCTTTTTAATTCAATTTAAAAATTATATACAGTAGGTTATAGAACACTGCTCTAGGCACAGTCCTTAATCTACAGACATGATAAAGACATGGTCTCTGTTTTCTAAGAACCTAACATATATAAATAACTAAAGTCAAAACAGTTTCAAATACTTTAATAAAAATAGCCTTTCTGTAAGGCGTGCTTTGAAACTATATGGGAAGTAGAGATTAACTGGGGTTTTTTCAGCTGTGCCTTGCAACTTGTGGGATCTTAGTTCCCCTACCAGCCCCTAAACCCAGGCCATAGCAGTGAAAGTATTGAGTCCTAACCACAGGGCCACTAGGGAATTCCTCTTTTTTTTTTTTTGAACCTTTATAGAGGAAATGCTATTTTATTTTGATCTTGAAAAATAAAGTTTTCACAGATGGTCATGAGTATTTCCAGAATGAAGGCCCAGCTTGAGCTCAGGCTTGCAGACAGGAAATGCAGTGTGAGTTAGGGATATATATGTAGGGCAAGTGAAAAGCTAAGTCAGGGTCTTACTGTAAGGAAATCTTAGGGCCTGGTGGGGGAGCTTAAACTTGATGTTGATGATCTGAATGCCCCCAATAACCATTTTCTTTTTTAAATTAATCATCTTTTACAAAGATTATTCAGATGACTGGGTAAGAGGTAGGAGAAGTAAGGCAAATAAGAATAACGTGAATGTGCAAGTGATGTGTAAATGCCCAAGCTATTAGAGTTGGCAGCACAGTGGGAAAGGGGTACATTTAGAAGCAGAGGCATTACAGGACTTGAAGACAGGTGTTGAAACCAGACCCAGGGAGGATAAGGCTGGCCTTAGGGGAAGGCAGAACACAACCCCCGCTCCCACCCAATGTCATATATCTTGATCATGTATTAGGAACCATGCTCAGAGGCTGCAGGGGGAGTGAGCAATAGTCTCTGAATTCATCTTACTAGAGGAGGCAGAAAGGTGAAAGAATGGATGTTATATTAAGAACATTTACATGGTCTAGCTGTGGGATGAAATAACAGAAACAGTGACCATCACTCAAAATCCGCCTATGAATGTGCCATTCTCTAGTGAAATCATTTTATACCTATTAACTCAATTAACCTTCCTGACAGCCCTATGAAGCAGGAACTGTTATGATCTCTCTCATATAGATGAAGAAACTGAGCCACAGAGCATGAAAAAATATCCCCAGGATCATCCAAAGAGGTGATGGTAGAGATAAGATTCAAACGCAACTCCATGCTCTTGGGTTCAAACCCAAGAGGCAGGATTCAGGTCTCCCAGGTGTAACCACGAAACCTTGTCAGGAGTTTGGGTGGTGGGCAGCTATAAGAAGGGCCAGCAGAGTAGGGGGAGGGTATTTCAGGAAATGAAAGCAATACATGAAAAAGCATAGAGAGAATTCAAGGATTAGTTTGGAGAGGAGAGATGGGTTTTATTTGGGGCATCCTTTGACTGCTGTGATGATGTTTAGGTAGGATGTCTCACTAGGGAGGTTAAGTGTTTTTGGAGAAGTTACCAAGCATTGTCTCTTTGGCCCCTTTCCTGTCTGTGTTGGCAGGCGCTCTCTAGAGCATTCCATATATATTTCATCTCTATGTGAGCAAGGAAGTAGATCTCAAGGAGGAAGATGTATATACCTGTAAGCTCTTTCCTAGGGAGTTCATTGAGAATTCACTCCAATTTAATAATTGGACAGTATTTTCAATAACAGTGGACACTGTGGGAGTGCTGCTATGAGCTACTTGCCCCCAACCCTTGAGAAGCTCACAGTTTGGTGGGTGTCCAGCCCAACTATGGAATACCTGAGTCGCTCCTTCCGAACTTGGAAAGGTAGGGTTAGCTTAAAAAAGGAACACGAACACACACACACACACACACACACACACACACACACTCTTCTTGGTTTCCAGGTTTAGGTAGGGTTAGCTTAAAAAAGGAACACGAACACACACACACACACACACACACACACACACACTCTTCTTGGTTTTCAGGTTTAGGTAGGGTTAGCTTAAAAAAGGAACACGAACACACACACACACACACACACACACACACTCTCTCTTCTTGGTTTCCAGGTAGGAACTGAACTGCTTAAAATGAGTGAGAATGTGATTATGGGCATGTGTGAATTTGCGTGTGTGGCTGCAAGTGTATTTTCTATTGAAGTATAGGAAGCAGTGTAGATGACTGATCTTGTAGATGAAGGAATAGTGAAAATCCTTCTAGATGTTCATTATTTTTGAAGTTCTCTGCAACATACAAAGCAAATGGAAATCATTGTGACCCCATATTAGAATAGTTGCTTTAGCTGCCTCTCCCTTAAAATTTTTCAGTCTGATTTTAATACAGGAGAGAGAAAAACCATTTCAGCAGTGATTGTCTTGTATACTAACTTCTTGGTGAAGATGAAGGAAAAGTGGAACTTCGTGGTCCCCAGCATAATTCATTTCAATGGTCTTCATGTAGGAAGTTATAAAAGAACACCATCCATGGCTACGGTTTGTGGAGTACTTCCTAAGAAGAGAGAAGTCACATTTTGAGACAACCTTCACCCTCCTCCAAATTGCTGTTGTACCCATGGTTCTGTTTTAAGTGGTACCACTGCATTAGAGCTATCCAAGGAAATTAAATCTTGAGGCGAGAGAGGGGGCATTGTGTGATGTATGGTAGCTGAAATACTAAACACTCCAATATAACATCAATATATAATTTGTATGGTTGCAAATATTATTGGCATAAATAATTCATGCTGTTGCTTTTTATTCACTTGATTAACAGTGTCTTTGTCATTTTTATCAGTCATGATGCCATTGCAATCTTGCACATTGTGTTTAAAGAATACTCGGGGAAATGTTTCAACTATGTGTCTGGATGGTATAATGTATTTATTCATTTAGTCAGATGAAATGAAATAGAGAGTGTTTAATATGCATGTCTGCTTTACACTAGATACTCTGTAGATAAATTATAGACAGTATTACTTTCATTGTAAGAAAAATTATAGTTTGAGTTTTTTCGAGAAGGCAAATGCAGCCATTTTGTATTTTTAATTACAATTTTTTGAAGCTTTTCAAATGAGCACTGAATAATCCTGGAAATTTTTGTATTGAGATGTCAATAGGAAAACTTGGGTAACTTGAGTGAGCTCTATCAAAGGAGTTGAATTACTCTATAGAATGCAACGTAGGTTTTCTACACACGGGGTAAATATGCTTCTGGAAAACGGAAATTACTGTGACATGGGCATGCCTTTGTGTTTGCAGTGAAGCACTCCTGTGAGCTGCCAGCTCTCGTCACTGGCACAGTGTGGCATGTCCCCTTTCGTCTTCCAGTGCTCTCCTCTTCCAGTGCTCTCCTCTTCCAATGCTCTCCTCTTCCAGTGCTCTCTCCACTTCCCTGGCGCTCTGATCTTCAGCCTGTCCAGTGCCTCCTCTTGTGGCACACCACCCAGGTCTTCTTACTGCAAGTACCTTCCACCTTCCCCCTCACCCAAAAGAAAACTCTAGTTCCTTCCCATAGCTGTCTCTGCCTAAGGTTAGATCTCAGAGTTGATTGAAGTAATTTATGTTCTGGTCTGGATAACTGGCTTCCCTGGTGGCTCAAATGGTAAAGAACCTGCCTGCAAGGCAAGAGACCTGTGTTCGATTCCTGGGTCAGGAAGACCCCCTGGAGAAGGAAATGGCAGCCCATTCCTGTTTTCTTGCCTGCAGAATTCCATGGACAGAGGATACTGGTGGGCTACAGTCCATGGGGTCACAAAGAGTCAGACCTGACTGAGCAACTAACACTTGGATAATTGGTGTCAGGGAAAGCCAGAACTGGACAATAGTGAAAGCAATAAAAACAGATTATATTCAGGACTACTGCAGCAGAGGAAAACAGACCTCAGTATAGAACTGGGCTCACCTCCAAATACCACAAGAACAAGTGTGGATTTATAGTCAGGGAGCAGGGTAGGGAGGGGTCTTTGGATGGAAAAAACTACTCAGAGGGCAGGGTGATTCTTGTTAACTGACCTAATAGGATTCTTGCTTAAGTCAGTGCAGGGTCATCAGATATTACTACCTGAGGGGTGGTGGGGGTTGAGGAGGGTGGTCACATATCAAGGGTGGGGAATTCCAGCTAAACCACTTGACAGAATTCTTGCTAAAACTGGGCAATGTAAGGATGGACATGAAAGTCCAAAAGTTGAGACCTAATTGGAGAAAATACAGAAGAACTGGATTAAAGTTTCATCAAGGAGAGACTCATTGTCACTGGTAGTCCTATTATTCTTAGAATAAGGGTTGTATTTTGAATGAAAATAAAAGTGTTAGTTGCTCAGTCATGTCCAACTCTTTGTGATCCCATGGACTGCAGCTTACCAGGCTCCTCTGTCCATGGAATTCTCTAGGCAAGAATACTGGAGTGGGTAGCCTATCCCTTCTCCAGGGACTCTTCCTGACCCAGGATTGAACCTGGGTCTCCTGCATTGCAGGCAGATTCTTTACCATCAGAGCCACCATATTGAATGAGGAGCACATCAACTCCCAGTCAGGCTCTAGTTTGAGACAGACTTCTGAGAGGACTCTTCCAATTGCAGTTCTGACTGGAATGCCTTGAAGAGGGAGAGTGGTGTTAGGCTTCTTCTGAGGAAGAGGGAAAGGGGAGCTGAGGATTCAGGGCCTTTGTCAAAGTTTGGAATTGTCAGGGAGTGACTGTGAGGTCTGTGTCTGTCTTTTTTTTTTTTTTTTTTTTTTTTTTTTGTGCTGTGCTGCGTCTTTGCTGTGGCGCTAAGGCTTCTCCAGTTGTGGAGCATGGGCTTTAGGCCTCAGTAGTTGTGGTGCAGGTTTAGTTGCCCCACAGCATGTGGAATCTTAGTTCCCAGACCAGGGACTGCCTCCTGCATTGGACCAACAAGTCCTGTGTCTATCTCGCATATTGTGACATTCTCAGCCCTCAGGGACAATTCAGTAGAGCTCAGTAAATTTGCTAAATGAATGAATTTCACAGGTCAGGAAACTGGCACATAGAGAGATTGGAAAACCTTGTTCTGTTCTCTTGTACATTTCAGTTCTATGAAACATTGCCTTTATTTTTCTTGCCCTATCCAAGGGTTATAGTCACTAGATAATTGTCAGTACTTTGTTCATAATGGCACTATATGTAATTCCTCCATATGACGAGATAGTTAGATTGTCATGTATTTAGTCTCTGGAATCAGAAAGATGAAGATATAGCATTTCACTTTCACACTAGTTTATTGTAGTCCAGAGATTTGCCTTGAAAGGAACCATTTTTGAACTCATGACCATTTCCCATGACTGGAACATTCAGACTGTAAACATATAGCCAGTGGAGGAGAGACAAATTAGAGCTGGGATTTTCTGATTCTGATTTCAGGCTCCTGTCTACCTTGCCACACTTCTTTTCTGCATTAAGCGTACTCCCTTTACTGGATCTTATTTCACTTTTGAAGAGGTTGGGCTCTCATTTTCTCTCAGACTGTGCTGAGCCAGGAATCCTCTGGTACTGTATTGAAACAAGCCAGGTGAAGAGAGCGCCCTGCACCAGCAGCCTTGCCTGACTTTCTGAGAACCTTTTGACTCCTCTCAGCAGGATGTTAATTCTGTATTTACCAGCTCTCACATGGTGACCCATCCCTGCCACAGGAATGAATACCACTGTAACACCAAGATGGTTTGATCCCAAACTCTCCTTTTACATACACCCTGAATAATATTTTCCCCTGCTAACCCTTAAAAATAAGAAAATAAAGTGCATGCCAGGAAATATAGCATGGATTTATCTGTGCCAGCTTCTTATCACTAGAAAAAAGTCTAATGAAGCTGAAAGTGCCATTCGCCATGTCTCGTCTTGTCATTATGAGAGGCATTTTAAACGGCTATCTGAGAGTGAAATGTTTTTGGATTTTTGCACTGGCCAGGCTGTTCTGAACAGACTCTGAGTGAGAATAGTCAAATATGATAATCATCTGCTCTGGAGAACAGAAGGAAGGCAGTTTCACTTAAACTGGACTAATTTTTCAACTTGGAAGACGATGGCTTCTGGTTTCTCAAAGGCCAGGGGAAGGAAGTGTTTTCAAGGCATTCTCTGGTGTTTTTCAGGTTGTTTTTTCCAAATTTCTATTTAGTTCCCTTTGTGTAAAATGTACCCTTTTCCAGCTTAGACCCAGATTTTCCCATGTAAGCATCCAGATTTCACAACTCACTTGGATTAGACTCTTGGCAACTCTGAAAGTGTGTAGAGCAGGGCTGCATTCTAAATCAGCAGGAGGACAGAATAATGAGGGCTGAGAACTCCCAAGCAGGCATTTCAAATAAAGAAGAGCCCAGTCCTATTTTTGTGCTTAGGTGACACAAATCTAGCATGGCCTCAGCAAAACTCATTCTCCCTTACTTTGGGAGAAGGTAGAAGGAAGCAAGAGGGGGTGGTGCTTGGTTGTTGTTATTCTTTAATGCTCCTAAGTATTAGACCCTAATGTAAGATTTTATAGAATTTCAAAATATCTATGAATACTTTATCTCCTGAGCAGCTGTGCCCTGGAAAGGGTGGTGAAATGGCAATTCCTAGAAACTTCTGCAGCTTACATTATTTTTATATTCACTTCATAAAATTCGTGTCCATGATCCTTTGTAAATGATCCATCTAACTGATCAGATCTGTAGAGTAGGAACCCCTTCTTTGCCTCCTTCCTTCCACCCCTTCCTTTTTTCCATTCTCATACCCTCCCTCCATTATTTCTTTCTCCTTCCTGCTCTCCTTCCCTTGTCTTGCCTTCTTCCTTTTCTTTTTCTTTCTCAACTCTAACAGCTCTCTGAGATCCTGTCGCATTTACACCTACCCCTCTTGATTCTAGAATACATTTGGAGGTACGCTTAACCAGGAAGTACATTAAATTCAAGCTGCCAGGACAGGCTGGCTGTTTCTGGAGAATCCCAAGAGCGGCAGGGTTACTAAACAGGCAACTGTAGATCCTTGTCTGATAGTTTTTCCCTTTTCCAGACTTTACAAAGGAAAAGTGCCTCTTCATGATGCCTAGTGATTCAGGCCAATCTTTTTTAGGACTCAACCACTGTCCAATCTCTTTTTTAAAAGTCCCCCTTTTCTCCTGTGTTCCGGTTAATCTTGATTAAATTAACATGGGCTTGTTGAGTCAGTGGTAGCATATTCACAAATGAATCACCTTATGAGGATGATTTTAATTACCATTTTCCTGCAACCTTTAGCCATTCTTTGCATATGTACTGGTTGGGAGCATCTGCTCGAATTGAAAATGCAGAGAAATTAAACACTTGAAGACTGGCACTCTTCCAATCTTTTTTTCCTACCAGACAGATTGAAGTCTGTGTTTCTACTGAGAAGAATGCAGGCCTGAGACCACACAGTTCCCGGAAATACCTGTTGTGTCATTAAAAACAAAAGCATTAAGTTCAGCTAAGGAAGCTGCTCTTCTAGCCTGGCTTTTCTGAAAAAAAGTCAATGTCAGTTTTGAAAATGAGCATCCACACATCTGAATATTCTCTGCTTAGAAATCTTATCCAGTTTAGTCCTAAGTTACAATTTCTACAGATTTTCTTTTATTATTTGAAATATTATCAGTATTTGATTCTTCAGATGGCAAGCAGCTGTCCAGTTTTCTTGAATTCTGTCATTTGCCAGCTTTCTCTTTCCAAAATACACTCCACGCACCATATTCTGCTTCTTGGTGCCCACGTTTGGGGAGAAGCAGGGTTCACTTGCACATTATCACGTTATATGAGGAGCAACAGCAGGGGCCTCCCTTCCTCTAGTAAATGTTTAACAGGCACATATTTTGTGTGCCCTGCCATTAAACCAGGCACTGACGTGATTCCTGTCCTCATGGAGCTTGTGGCCAAGCAAGCTTAGGAAGCTAAGAGCAACTGTTCTCAGTAGTTGGCAGCCCCCAGGGCTTCAGTCCACAATCTCTGAAAGGAACCTCACCACCACCACCCAGAAGTATCTCTGCTCTCTCATGGCTCAGTGGTCTGAATGCTATGGGTGATCCTGGGGACCATTTCACAGCATTTCTGGCCCTCTATTTCCTCACCTGTAAATTGAGTTGACCTGAATTAACCTCTGAAAGCGAAAGTGAAAATGTTTGTCACTCTATCATGTCAGACTCTTTGCAACCCCATGGACTTTAGCCTGCCAGGCACCTCTGTCCATGGAATTTTCCAGGCAAGAATACTGGAGTGGGCAGCCATTTCCTTCTCCAGGGGATCTTCCCGAGAGCTCCTTAATCTCTGAAGTGCAGGACTGTAGCTTCATTCCTTTGTGTATGGAATTGTACTTTAAGCTTCATTCATTTATTCCACAGTGTAGGTTAATTTGTGGGATCTCCTTCCAATGTGAGAGCCTCCTGAGGTGAGATTTGCATAGGGACTGGAAAGTATGAGGGAAGTGGGGATGAGAGGCTTAGGTATAGGAGAGGAAGAACACTACTGCAGACGAACTTCCTTTTGTTTCCCAGTCCTCTGGGTACTAATAAGAGCTCCCCCACTCCTTAGCACGTCTCATGTGATCTGGCCCTAGCTTTCGCCTCCAGCTTCACAGCTCCCTGCCTCACACCCAACATCTGCCTCACACAGACACCATGTTCCCACAATGCACCAGGCCTCCTCTTACTCTTCACATCAGGTCCTTCTACTCCAAATCTCAGATTCAGGGTTGCTTCCATTAGGAAGCCCTCACTGTACCACTTGCTTCAGGCCCTTATCTGGCCTTTTATAATCTTCAGGTTCTTGTCAGAAATGCTGTTATATCTTTTTAGTTCTCTGTGGCCTTCACTGCATGTTTACTCCCTGTGGGAAAGGATTGTGCTTTAATACATCACTGCATATAGGCATTACCTGCCAAACACTATGTACTGCATACATATTTATTGAACAGATAAATGAATAATTCAAAGTTTTTAAAAAATTAGCACTGAAATTGTTTCTGAAAGTAGATCACTGAAATTTGAAAGTCTCACTTTTTATTTTCTTCTCAAAATTGTTTTGTTCTATTAACAGAGTTGCAGTCTGACATAGTCAGTACTTTATATTTGTTCTAATTAATGCCATTCCTTAACCCCCTGTAATTTTTGATTCATTCCACAAATTAAATTTTGAAAGCTTTCAGGAGTACAAATTTCAGTGCGTCCTCTATGAACAAAAACCTCAATGACTCTCTGGTCACCTGACAGTTTTTGCAGGGAGCATCACATGCAAAAAGGCTCTACTTTCTAAAACAGTGCTGCATGTGCCTCCCTGAGAATCCTGCACTTTTTTGAGCTAGAAAGGACCTTAAGATTTACATGATACAACTCACTCGTTTTTAAGTCTGGGAGTAGCATGTGACTTTTCAAGGTGACAGAGGTAATGAATCGGAAGGCTTTCTGCTTATCTATAGGCTAGCTTCCCTGGAGGCTCAACATGACTCAACATGGCTGCTGAAGTTTCCTGTGTCAAATGCAGGTGCGATGACATCCATAACCTTAGAGGGACTTCATCAGCCAAGAAACTTTACCTAGAAGACCTCCAGCAGATTTTGCCTCCTACCTGATTGGATAGAAGAAGTCACACCCACTCCTAAGCCAGTCAGTTGCAAGAGGATTGGGATTATCAAATAGGTCAGGATTGATACTTTTATTGGGGTAGTGATGTTTCCTTAGGGAGTGGATACTAGAACAAAATTGGAGTTTCCTAATCCAGAAAGTAAGAGGGAATAATTTGATTTTGGTAGACAACGGATTTCTTAGCAGCAGTCCTAGAACTCGAGCTCCTTTGCAATTCTCCGTAGATGTATTAGTAGAGCTGCTTCTCATGATGCTTCAACCCCGGGGCTTGGCAGACCCTACTCCATTTGGAATGCCGGCTAGAATGACTTCAAGGTCAGGGACGGGGGGCTTCCTTTCTCACTTGTTGAGTCTGCCTGGAGCTTGAGATAAGTTGTCTCCAGACATTGATCTTTCATCTTCCAGAGTATTTTTAGTAGTTGTGTTAGAAATTTTTGTTTTACTTACAGGCTCTGGAGAGCAGGCAGTTAAATTAAGATGTAGAATGCCAGCTTTTGTTTTTCCTGTCAGTGTCCAGGTGCATGTGATGAAGAATGGCATTCAGGCTCATCTCTGAGAGGAGGTGGGGTGGGGTGTGATGAGAGGGGGACAGGAGGAAGACAAGCAGAAGCTGGATCTGGTTGTTTTCTTAAAAGGTCAGTGAAATCAAACAGAGCAGACAATTTTTACAAGCAGAACTAAGGAAAGGGAAATCTCTGGGTCACTCTACTCTTGCTCAAGGATGGTTAATCAGCAGAGTGGTGACAGACCCCTTTGAAGGTCTGTGGTGAGCAGAGTGAGGCCATGCTCCTGGTGATTCCCGAATGGTCCACCGCTGACCCCACTCCTGGGTTAGGATCAAAAAGGTTATAAGCAGAAGTAACCATGTTTTATCTCATTTATTCATACTGTGTTATCCAGGAATCAGCTCAAATGTTACATCTTGGACTTTTTATACCCAAACCAGTCTAAAGTTGTGTGTCCCCCCCTCACCAAACCATCTTGCCTCTGTGTTATGACTCCTACTTTATTTTCTGAATACCACGTATGTTGATCTGGAATAATCTTCATTTATGTACTTTCTTCTTCAACTTCATTAGAATGAAGACATTGTCTGTCTCACCTACTGCTGTAGCCCCAACACTTAGAACAGTGAGTGACCCATAGGGTACGTGCTCTGTTGTTGAATAGATGAGTCATACTTTATACAAGGAAGTCATACTATCTACAAGGAAGACAGGAAATTAAAATAGACTTCTTCATCCTTGGTTTTATAACATGGCCATTTGCCTTGATTTTCACAACAATGATATTCACTTACTCATCAAACATTTCTTGACTACTAATCAGGAATTATTATTGGTGCTGGGGCCCCTGTTTGAAAGTAGACTGACATTTAGCAGTGGAGACAAACATTCATATGGAAATGTGCAGATATCCTGATCAAAATTCTATACAGGGAAGGGAGGAAACAATGGATTCTGCCTGGGAAGAAATGTCAGGAAGACTGGTACACAGAAAACAATGCTTGGGCTGGATTATGAAGTATGAAATGTATATGATTGTTTACAAGCAACAAAGGGGAGAGCAGTCCTGGCAAGGAAATGAGCATGAGCAAAGGTGGCAGTGCCTAGAAGGATGGTTGAAATGGTATCATCTTAAAGGGCCAGAGAGGAACCTGGGAAGAAGAGCAAAGGTGGCGTGCGAGGGAGGGAACATGGTACCAGGGCTGAGATTTGCAGACCAAAGGCCCTATGGGGAAAGCTTCGTATATTACACTAAGGATTTTGACTGGAATCTGTAAAATACATATGAATAGAATATAAAGAGCTATCAAGAAAATTTAAACTAGGCAATGTAATTTTCAGTGCTATGTCTTGACATCATTTATGAAAATATACTGGTTAGATAAGAGTGGAGCTGGCTTGATTTATGGCTTCTCACACAGCCCTGTGCTGACTTACGAGCCATCATCTATCTGGTGAGAGGTTTCTAATGCAACATCCCCTTCTCTCCTCTCCTCTCCTGCTTGCACACAGTAGGCCCTTGATGGAAGAAGAAAGGAAAGCAGACAAAATCTCTATAACATGTAACTCATAAGCTTTAAAATAATCTAGTATTACTGGCCCTAGATTTTATTAAACACCGAATGGGAAGTAAACCCTTAATCTAGGAAAAGATTTAAAAATAAGAATGTGCAATATTTCAGTAGTAACCCCAGTTATCCTTAAAGCAGTTGGTTTTAGAGAAACACCTCATTTGACCCAAAGGGATTTTGTAAAACATTTTAGCCATTAAAGGAAAGGAAAGTTCTATTGAGTTTTTTGAATGCCATGTGAGCCTGTTTGTTTAAACTAAACACTGAAGTGTCTTAGATTTTAATGAACCTAGTGGAACATTTAGCTAAAAACAACTCATTGGGAACCAGATGGTGCAGCCGCCATTGTGAGCCGAGTGCAACTCTTGTTTTCTGAAGTGCATGTCAGTTTAGCTCCACAGAACTCACAGGACAAAGATGCTGTTAATTCTGGGAGCCTCTGTCCTCTAGTCACCCTCTTGACCCCATCCCTGCCAAATCAACACATCCTTCCCCTCCTGGAAATTATTGTTCCCAGTAAAATGTTTATGTGTCTTAGGGAGGAGGAGAGGGTGGGGAGGCATGACATTTCCCTAGGTTTTCATGTTCTTCCATGGTTCAAGACAATCAACCCTGCCCTGCAGATGAACACTTCTGGGGCTGTAGTTAAGGAGGATAAGAAGAAACGTGCAAGGCTCATCAGGAGTGCACTTGATCTTGACCAGATCCCTCAAAGAGCATGGGGTAAAGGGTGAGGGCAACGAATAGGCAAGAACAGAGTTCACAACAATGATTCTACGATATGATAGAGTGCCTGGCTAAAAAGCACTAGAAGTGAGTGCTTTTCAGTTGTGGCTGCCACTTTTCAGAGTTGGCCTCCGGTTCTGCAACTTCTTGATCTTTGGCCATGTGGTCAGGCAGGTGGTTTGTTTCCGTTCTACTTTTTGTTTTTGGCTGCAGCAGGTCTTAGTTGCAGCACACACGATCTTCAGTTGTGGCATTCAGGAGTGGGATCTTAGTTTTGGCATGCAAACTCTTAGTTGCAGCATGTGGGATCTAGTTCCCTGACCAGGGATCGAACCTGGGGTCCCCTGCACTGGGAGCACAGAGTCTTAGCCACTGAACCACCAGGGAAGTCCCCTTTCTGTTTTTCCTATACAGTAATCCACTGGGTTATTCCTTTCCATTTTTGAGTACTTGGGTTTTCCTAGCATGTGAGAGAAGCAAGCTGTCAGGCACAAGAATTCTTTCAGCCTCTTTAATCAAGGACTTAGTGTTTAGTGTTAGAGACTTATTACATCTTTGGTGGTCATGGCTGGAATCCTGTGAGGGTCAGCTTCTTGGCCACCAGGCATACTTTTCAGAGGTAGTTTTCAGCTGCCAGTCGACAACTACCAATTGTTCTTTTATCTTAAAATCAAAGGCTTCTTCCATCATCCATGAGGTAAGTCCCTAATGGTGGCCCCCAAAAGACCGACATGGCTGAGTCCTGCTTAGACTAACATGCATGAGTCCTACTAAAAAGAGTCAGTCGGCACTGTGCCTGAATGTAAGGTCTCATCTAAAATTTATTCCCTAAAAATTTATAAAGCACACAGCGTGCCAGGTACACACAGACACACATAAAATGCAGTCATTTGCAAGCATAAGCTGTGGACATGAAAATCACAAACACAGGTCATTACAAGGCTGACAGACTCGTGGACATTTGTAGGGAGAAATCAAACTTAAAGTGAGTGTCTGTGTGTGAGAGAGAGAGAGAGACAGTGACCTGAGCAGTACAAGGAATAGACAAGGATAATTCTTGTTACTGCATTTGTAATGAGAAACACCATCAAAGAAATTGTGCTTTTACTTCCTGGGGAAGATAGACACCACTCACATAGTTTCTGAGAGCGCCAGGCGAACAGAAAGGAAAATCCTGGGAACTAGGTTGAAAGGACAGAAAAAGGCCTGGACAAGGCATGGCGTCCCTGGAAGAAATAGAGAGAATCCTAACTGGGGCTTCCGTGAAAGAAATTCCCTTGCATCTGTTGTCAGCTGGAACTTGGCTGACCCTCAGCAAGAGCCGCCCGAGCTGTGCTTTTCTTTCCCGGCTCCCTGGGCAGCTTGTGCCAGGCTGCAAGCAGTTGTTTTGAGCCTGGATGCCCCCTTAGCTGTCCTTTCTTTGACTGACAGGGAGCCCTGGAAATAGGTGAGAGAAATTAGAGAACAGCTAGAAGGAGAAAGAAATGAGTCATCCTTCCATCTCCGAGGCCTTTATTACTTGCATTTTCTCTCTGAAAGTCAATTTGGGTCAGCTGGGAATCCATGAGTGGAATACTGTAGCTCCTGAAGGTTTCCGTATTCATCAATGCCCAGGGCTTTTTGGAATGTGCAGTTCTTTTGTTCTGTTCCTCCATAGTGGTGGGAGTTCTAGACAAAATATTAATCATACAGTGTTTTTTTTTTTTTATCATTTCCAGTTGCACAGAGATACTAAGAGTTATGGCCATGAAGCCTTGGTACAGCTATATTTTACTGCCCACGTGTCTTCCCTGAGACAACACATATGCTTTTCATTTTGCTGCTGTTATTATTCTTCATGAGATCTAGGGGTGTCAGTCATCTCTGTGGTGGAAAAATGAAGACAAGGGGGGAGAAAATCACCCGTCTATAAGCAAGGGTGATGCCTTTGTCTGCACTGGTAAGGGACAATCTCTGATTGTAAAAACCGAAAAAGGCTCTGACTTGTACCTTAGGAATGAGATTCATCAGCAACAAAACCAGACCCCCGGCCAGCAGTTGGTATTGCAGAGGTGTTGGAGAGGCTGTGCTGCTGTCAGCATATGTGGGATCCCATCCCCCCAGGTCAGTGTAGTGTCATCACAGAGTCTGGGCTGTGATGAAAGAGTGGGGATGCCTGCTGTCTAGAGCAGCACATCAAGTACAGCTTTGTTGTTTAGTTGTTAGGTCCTTCACCATCTCCTGGAGTATGCTCAAACTCATGACCATTGAGTTGATGATGTCACCTAACCATTGCATCCTCTGTTGCCATCTTCTCCTGCTTTCTATCTTTCCCAGTATCAGGGTCTTTTCCAGTGAGTTGGCTCTTCGCATCAGGTGGCCAAAGTATTAGAGCTTCAGCATCAGTCCTTTCAATAACTATTTGGGGTTGATTTCCTCTAGGAGTGACTGGTTTGATCTCCTTGCTGTCCAAGGGACTCTCAAAAGTCTTCTCCAGCACCACACTTCTAAAGTATCAATTCTTTGGTGCTTAGCCTTCTTTATAGTCCATCTCTCACATCCATACATGACTACTAGAAAAACCATAGCTTTGACTATACAGACCTTTGTTGGCAAAATGATGTCTCTATTTTTTAACACCTGTCTAGATTTGGGGCTTGCCTGGTAGCTCAGCTGGTAAAGAATGGGGAAGATCCCCTGGAGAAGGGATAGGCTACCCACTCCAGTACTTCTGGGCTTCCCTGGTGGGGTAGAGTCCGCCCCCCAATGTGAGAGACCTGGTTTCGATCCCTGGGTTGGGAAGATCCCCTGGAGGAGGGCACAGTAACCCACTCCAGTATTCTTGCCTGGAGAATCCCCATGGACAGAGGAGCCTAGTGGGTTACAGTCCGTGGAGTCACAGAGTCAGACATGACTGAGCAACTAAGTATAAGCGCAGGTTAGGTTTGTCATGGCTTTCCTTCCAAGGAGCAAGTGCCTTTTAATTTCATGGCTGCCATCACCATCTGCAGTGCAGCTTAGTTTATGGCAAAGATGAATGGGGTGCTAATGTCCCCAGAGAAGGTACTCTGGGCAAATGGCCTCCCAGGCTCATTCGGGTGCCTCTTGGAACCCAAGCTGCACTTTACAAGCTGCATGGGTTCTCAGGTATCTGAGATGCCCATGCCCAGCTTGCTTTTATTGTCATCAAAGTATTGTTTTCCATTCTGAGAAGCCAGATCACAGGGGTGCTCTGATGAACATACAGACAAATAAATCAGGATTATGGTAATAACAGTAGTCATCATATCATGAGTGTCTTTGTATTCTATATGGACTATCTCCCAGTGCCTGAAATGGGAGATGTTATTATTCTTAGAATAGGAGATTGAGGGTCACATAACTGGTAGGGGTAGAGCTAGGATTTGCACGGCTGCAGTGCTCAGTAAATTAGCTTGTTGCCATAAGGTGGACAGGTATATGTAATGGCTTAATTTTTGTTTTCATTGAGCATGTGGAAGGTGATCCTAGGGCAACAGGTACCCTGATCCTTCCCACACACAGTTCCCTGATTCTTCAAACACCTTGAGACCTCCCCGGAGTGCCGTACAGTGGGAAGCAGCATCTTCCTTGAAGACAGGTCTAGAGCTGCCTCCATCGTGGCTTCATTCTCCTCCCAGCCATTTCGATGCAGCCACTCATCACGTCTGCCCCACTTTAGAACTAGAATAAATAGTTCCTGGATACTGTTCAGTGGGTACTGTTCAGATTTAAAGAAGGATGGAAAAGATGTTCAAATCTGGGAAAATGGAAGTGTCTCTCATTGGTAGAATTATTTTCTTCCTGATTTTTGACACCAAACTGGAAGCATGCACAGTCACACACCCATTCCTCGGTGAAGGGCAGACGACTCTCTGTGCATGAAGTAGGACGAAATTACTGTGCTGTCCTGTGTGAGCATTTGGTTTACTCTGATTCTTGGCCTCAAACTCCAGTCTTCAGCCCAGCTAGTGTGTGTATGAGCATGTGCACTCAACCGTGCCCGACTCTAACCCTGTGGACTGGAGCCCGCCAGGCTCCTCTGTCCGTGGGCTTCTCCATACAAGAATACCAGAGTGGGTTGCCATTTTCTCCAGGGGATCTTCCTGACCCAGGGATCAAACCCGCATCTCTTGCATCTCCTCAGCCCACCTAGGCTTCTTCCAAATGCCCTTCTGGTGTCACACCGAGGTCCTGGCATCCGAATGGGGATGGTTCATAATCCATCCCTCCCCACTAATGGGAACAAATGGCTTCTCTTTTGTATCAGTAGGAAGTAAACCAGATCATCCTTCGCCTGTTCACTGTCTTTAATGTCTCATCTGACCTTGAAGCCAAGAGGAAATTGGCTGGGGGGAAATACAGTATTTCCTGAGATTTCAAGAACTAGCTCCCTATGAGCCCTTTGTCCTCCATGTCTGTGGCTTTTGTTTTTGAGTGTCTGTGAAGTATTGCAGAAAGGAGCTCCCCAAACATCTCACTTGGTTAAGAAGTTAGAGCCTTCCCATGGGGACGCCCCTAGCTATTTCCCTGCAAAATGCTCTGCCTCCCTCAACTGTACCACATTAGCTAATTAACCTCCTTATAGATTTTTTTCTTTCTCCTTATTTTAATTCTCAGCTAGTATTTCTCTAGGCCTTGGGCCTGGGGAATTATAGAGCCATTTGCTGAATTTCTGGCAGTGTGAGGATTTCTAATAGTTGCCTTTCAGTTCTCCTGCATAGAGAAGTAGGGGACAATAAATGAAGAAGAAAACAAGACTCAGAAACATCCTAAAACCACAGCCTTGCTTCAAACAGGCAAGGCTAGGTGGTCCAAGGCGAGGCTGTGGACACTTTTCCTTTCTGTTTTGTGGGGTGTATGTTTTCCTTCTTGTTTCTCTGCATAGTGATGAAGCAAGTATCTGTCTTACAGACTGCTAGAATACTTTACTGTCTACTCCTTTCTGTAGTCCTGTAGAGCAACCTTCCTTCTTGTTCTACCTGGGAAACCAGGTAACTTTGTACCTACTCTATATGTGAACCCAAGGAGATGTGACAGACTAAGAGCTTAACGTATAGGGCAAACTCTTGTTGTTGTCTGACTTTTCAGTGTCCTTTCAACAGAAGGACATTTCTGAAACATGTGAGCCACAACACCCAAAGATATACACCAAAATCAGCTTTGTTCCTTTGGGCCTGTGACAAAAATCATTCCTTTGCTTGTACTCAGGTGCCTCAGTTTGAATTCGTCTCATTGGCTGACTTATCAGACAGCTTCATGCTTCCTCTCTGCTGCTTTTGAAGAGATAGCAGAGTGGATAAGTACTTGGGTCACATGTGAACACCTTTTCTTTGAAAATTTGCCCCTGCAAGATGTTTTAAAATCTATTGATGAGCTGTTGATGTCTAGGTCATGAATAAAGAAATAGCTAAAGCTTGGATCCGGAGTTTACAAATCAAGGAACTTTCAAAATGATTTGTACTTTGATTCTGAACCTGCCTTGGCCCTGCCTAAGCCAGGGAGCATTGCTTATGACCAGACAGCATTTGTCACCAAGATTGCTTTAGAAAAATCTACTGTTGCTTCACGGAGAGTCAGGGGATAGAAGTTGAGGGATCTTTGGGGTTTATTTGAACCTGACATTTTCCATAAGCCAAAGGAGCGATTAATAGCATCTCCATCAGTATCACAGGTGTTGTTGGCCAGATGTTTCAGTCTTGTCTTTTATGAATTGATTTAGCATCAAGTGAAACACATTGCAACTTCAAAAATCAGCTCCAGCCCGGCAGAATAAGATGTACTCACAACCAAAATTCATAACTACAGGGAAGCCAGGCGTGCTGCAGTCCATGGGGTTACAAAGTCGGACACCAGTGAGTGACTGCACACCACTGACAAGGAACCAAAATTAGGGGATGGAGCTGAGGTGGGATGGGCGCTGCAAACTCAAACTAATCTTCAGATATGTTAGAATGACTTTCTCTCATTTTGGATCTTTGGAAAAGCCATGTGATTCATCTACATACTAAATCCCTTTTCATTTTGCTTCTTCGAACACAATTGCCAAAGCCATTACCATACTCCAAATGAGGAAATACTTACCTTGCTTATTTGAAAACACTGAAAAAATCGTATTTTCTGCAAATAGCATTTCTCTGCTTATATTTTATGTATCACATTCTGATTATGAAATAGAATTAAAACAACAGGTCTCTGTTGTTGTGTTATCTGTCCACAAACTTTATCACAAGATGATGGATTAATGTTATAAAACTAAGATTTTCATTTAGCCCTTAAATCTTAGTTAAAAAGGGATGGATGGATAATGTGTCTCAATTGGTTAGCAGTTGAGAGTTTTCCTCCAGTAATAGAAATTTGATTCATAATAATATCATTGTTTTCCACGAAAAAGAGAGGCTTGTGGGTTTATTAATATCAACACAGCATGAAACTTCTGGGCAATGTTTATATCTAACTTAATTTATTTTGGTGTTGTATATCCAGAAACTGAATTTATAGTTGCAGGGAGTCTGGGTTTATTAGAGGAAGTTGTGAACAAATATTAAAATTTTAAGAATTGAGTTCTCCAGTAGTCTGGGTAATGCTTGACTACTTATAGAAAGTAGTACTTACAGAAAGTAAAATACTTACAGAATTTACAAATTCTGTAATTGATATTGAAGGACAGGGAAGCGTGGTATACTGCAGTTCATGGGGTTGCAAAGAGTCAGACTCGACTCAAGGACTGAAGACAACAACAACATCTTGAGGCAGCCTGATATGGGAAGAGTGTGGGTGGTCTTTGCAGTCAGAAGAACTGGAGAATGGACTTTAAGAAAGTCACTTCATCTTTTAAGACTACTTGGGAATTTTATTCTATAAAATGCCTTAATCATGGATAGCCTACATTAAGAAGAGCAGTGTAAATGAGCTGCAGAATGTCTATTGTGTTGTTTTACAAGTGCTAGAAGTTCCTATTATTTCTTGCTAAGATGAATGTATCCTTAGGAAAGAGGATGTTTAATATAGTTATTAGTCATTTGTATTTTGGTGTGAATTGAGGATTTAAGAGCAGATTTTTTAAAAATGAAATATAAAGAGAGTTTGAGATAGCTGGTTATCTAAGCCCTGTCAAGATCCTGAAAATTATGAAACATCTCATAACTTTGCCAGTTGTGTGTTTTTAAAAAGAGTTTATTTAAACAGTGGAAGGCCAGTTAGTTACCTCTTTTGCTCTGGAAGTATTTATTAGCAGAATAAAGACATTTTCTACTATTTTCCAATCTTGAGTAACTAGCTTTTTATTTAACTTTGTGGATTTTGTTCTGTAAGGGAGAAAGTGGCTGGATTCATTGATCAGATTTCCTTGTCAGGAGGATGGTGAAGAAGGTTTTATTGTTGTTCAGTCACTCAGTTGTGTCCAACTCTTTGCTCTTGTGTCCAGCATCAGGGTCTTTTCTAATGAGTTGGCTCTTCACATCAGGTGGCCAAAGCATTGGAGCTTCAGCATCAGTCCCTCCAATGAATATTGAGAATTGATCTCCTTTAGGATTGACTGGTTTGATCTCCTTGCAGTCCACTCTCTTTTAAGGTCTTGGTGGCCCTGCCAGATGACAGTTCTTCCTAGTTGTGACATTGGAGAGAATTTTAAAAATAACTGCCCTTTGGTTTCTTATATTCTTGAAATCAGATCTAAGAAGAAGGAGGGTTGAAACACCTATATGGTTCCAAGCTCCAGCGCAGGGTTGGGGTAACAGGAGCAAGCTGATGCTTCATGGCAGATTTTGCTTTTAGCTTGATTTACCAGACAAACCAAATCTAAGGGTGGAAGAATAGAGCCTGAGAGTGAGGGGGTCTGAAGTGACAGGCCTTCCCAGACTTCTAGAGCCTGCCAGGGCCAGGGGTTGGGGGACTGTTCTGAAGTCCTAGCTTAATATTTAGTGACACTTCTGTTATTTTGGGCTTCCCAAAGTCCAGATATGAAGCCTGGCAGACTATGGTCCATGGGGTCACAAGAGTTGGACACAACATTGCGGCTAAACCAGCTTTCTTGAATACACAAAATCAAAGGAGAGTGGCTTACTTCTACCCTAGTAAAACCATGCTTTCTAAAATACGATATGTTTCACCATCTACTCACTCCATTTCCTTAAATGCCCATTTTCTCTCTTACCTAGGATCCCTGTTGATTTTCACATTCTAAGGGAATTGGATGGTATCACTTGGGCCTAGTGTTCCCCTAGCGCACTGCCCTTATCCCTTTTTTGCTTTCTTACAAAACCTGGATTTTTTGTCTCCCTCCTGTAGACATAAACTAACCAAACTGCTTTCTGACATTAAAGTTACATTGTGAATGTCAGAGAACCAATTCTGTGCAGTGATGGGCAGTATTGCTCTGATTGAATGCACACTGGCAGGCCATACGCTGGCTTTGAGTAGGGAGAGCAATACTCCTACCATTATATTTTATATAATATGCAATCTATCTTGAATTATTAGAAGATAAATGGAAAGTTATGACACTTTCAGGTATAATATTGAATACAAGAGTCTGGTTCTTCCTATGATTTTGTTTCCATCTTCTTTTCTCCTACCCTCTTTGTTTAATATCACCTGCTCATATAAGTGAACATGTTAATTTTCTGCAAAATATCCCTTTTGTTTTCCAGTTCTTTTGTTCAGAGTATTTGTGTAGAGTTAAATTTTGAGGCTTGGTCAGTCATTTATTCAGTACCTTCTGTATGCCCAGCACTAGCCTGGAGCCAGTTAGTGAGCATAGAAAAGATAAAGAGACATTCTGTCTCTGTAAACTGCCTATAGTGAAGACATATTTATGATAGAAACACAAAAGTTTTTTAGGTGATCAGTTAAGTAAAGAGAACACATGCACACCCCAGAATTTGTGCAAATCAATATCCTTCCTTCAAAGTAGAAGACTATACCTTTTTCTTTAAAAAATAATGCAACTGCCCTGTGTATATTAGGGCTTCCTCAGTGGCTCAGCGGTAAAGAATCTGCCTGCAGTGCAGGAGCCGCAGGAAACACGGGTTCGATCCATGGTTGGGAAGATCCCCTGAAGAAAGGAATGGCAACCTGTCCAGTACTCTTGCCTGGAAAATCCCATGGACAGAGGAGCCTGGCTGGCTACAGTCCATGAAGTCGCAGAGACTCGGACACAGCTGAAGCGACTTAGCACACTCACACTATGTATTTGGGGGCTACTTTTTTTTTTATGTTTTATTTTATATTGGAGTATTGCCAACTAACAATGTTGTGATTGTTTCCAGTAGACAGCGAAGCAAACTCATGTATGCATTCTCCCCCAAAGGCCCCGTCCATTCAGGCCTGGGTGCTACCTTCTTTTGGAGATGAGGTGCCCAAATATTAAAAATCAATAGTCTAATAGGAAGTTAAAGTTGTTGATAATTTAGGCCCCAATTTAGCATATATATATTCTATGAGTCTGAGCTTTGTGGTCACATCATTTTAGCTTGATCCTCCTCCTTCTTTACCTGTTTGGAAAGATATTAAACTCTTTCAAAAAATCAAATATGCTCTCTAACAAATACGTGTGCTGTGCTTACTTGCTCAGTCATGTCTGACTCTTTGCGACCCCATGAACTGTTGTCCACCAGGCTCCTCTGCCCATGGGGATTCTCCAGGCAAGAATACTGGAGTGGGATACTGTGCCCTCCTCCAGGGGATCGTCCCAACCCAGGGATCAAACCCAGGTCTCCTGCGTTGCAGGTGGTTTCTTTACCATCTGAGCCACCACGGAAGCCACTAAGAAATATAGATGGGTCATAATTATTCTTTAATATTTAGAGGAATGAGGTGAAAGCAGTTTCAAAGTGATTTAAATATCAATGGTGTTAATGCCTAGAGACAAAATTTATTTTGAGTGCTACTCCCTATAGTTTTGTTATGTAAGATTGGACACATTATTTATATTAAATATCAAATAGTCTAGTAGGAATTGCAAGTTCTTGATAATTTAGGCCCCAACTAAGTACGTATATTCTGTGGGTCTGAATTAGATGAAAAATCTTATAATAAGGAGCCCTTGGCAATGTCTTTGCTTCCTGATCCCATTACAGCCCTAGGTTGTTAACCTACCTAGGCCAGAGGAAATCACCCCAAAACGGGGCAGGAAAGTTGATAACTACTATGGCATTTCTATGGCATTTCCTGCTTCTCACTTCTGGGCTCAGCTTTCAACCCATGTCATGAAAATCATGACCCAAACATGTTCAGGCCTCCAATAACAGGAGTAACCAACCTCATGCTGGAACAGATCAAAGCAGTCTTGACACTCTTAGAATCATCATCTCTTAAAGGTGTCAAGAAATCATCACTTCTCCCTCCTTTGGTAAGTCATTACATCTGTATCCTGGTCTCTGCTGTTTGTCCAGGCCTGCCCAGGACAAGCATGCTGGTTATAGCATCTACTCCCAGGTTGAATTATGTTTTGCACCATCAATCCATTTGAATATGCCTCTTAATGTATCATATCTTCAGGGTTGCCCAGGATGGGGTCAATAGTAACTAACTGCAGTAAGGGCTTTAACTTGCCATCTGCAACATCCTCAACCTCTTTGTATTTTCTGGGAGTGATTCTTCTTAAAGAAAATGACAGCCTTATTTACAATACATTTGAACAGATCTGGTGCTCACTTTTGGGTATATACCTAAATGCACCTGGGTTGAAAATATGTGATGTTATATCTCCTTATCTTCCTAAATCATCCTAAAGCAGCCTGGTCTTTGATAGCAAGTGAGGTATGGTGTAGTGAAATAATGGCTGACCTGCCACTTAAGGCTGGATTTATGTTTTACAAGCTAAAATGGTTCTATTTCTGTTGCCATGTTAGATAGCTGTTTACATTTAAGGCTTTTATAATAAGAAAACACTGTGTAAAAAGATACATTTTAACAGAATTTCATAAGCTTCTACACTAGAGATAATAACCGGAATATTGAAAATAATAATGTCACTTTCACTTGCATTTTAAGTCAGATTTATAGCTTTCTTTTATTTATAACCTAGTTCTAGATTGAAAGCATAATCACCATCTTATTATTTCTTATTCAAAGGCTGGAAGAAAAGAATACCAAGTGAAATGATCTTGTATAAAAAGATCACAGGATTTGGCAGAAAGGTCTGGATTAAAACTGTGGCCTTGCCATTAATTAGCTGTGACTTTGAATAAGTCCCCTAAATCTTTGGCTCATTATTGAAATGGGGTAATATTAAGACTATAATTGTATTACTATTACCTGTAATGACACCTCACTCTTGTGACTCATAACCTGGACTTATCATGACCCAAGTCTGTTCTGCTTTTAAAGTCTTAAATTTGCAGCATCCCAATCTCAGTATGGCTCAGACGGTAAAGAATCCACCTGCAATGCAGGAGACCCAGGTTCTGTCCCTGGGTCAGAAAGATCCCCTGGAGGAGGGAATGGCTACCCACTCCAGTATTCTTGCCTGAAGAATTCCATGGACAGAGGAGCCTGGCGGGCTACAGTCCATGGGGTCACGAAGAGTTGGACATGACTGAGTCACTAACACACACACACACACACAATTTTAGCACACAGTCTTTGACCCTCCTCTTTTTCCTCCCTCACACCCTGCACACCTGCTCTTTGTGAATAAACCCTCTGGTCCCTTCTGTCAGTCTCTCAATCCCCTTGAAACTTTAATAACTTGTCCAGCCAGTCTTGGGCCCCAGGATTCCTCATTTTAATCATTTTAAGCCAACGCATGCTATCTCCTTTGCCCTTTGTTCTTGCCCAATATCCACCTTGCAGACACCTTCCCTAAGGTCAGTCCAGCCATTTGCTTTCTTTTTCTCCTTTTTGGCTACATGGCACAACTCGGGGAAAAGCGCAAACCCCAGTCCCAGTGACACTCGAGACTATTTAATCATCTATGCTGCGTAATGGCTCAGTTCCTTCTCCTGTTCCCGGAAGAATTCCTCTGAAACGTCACCTCTCTTTCCTCCCACCACCCCTGGCTGCAGGACTCTCTGCAGGTGCCCTCCTTGCCTGCCTCCAGGAAAAACGGGAGCCAACGGGTGGGAGAGAAGCCAGTACAGTGCTTCTGTCTCCCTCCACCAGCTCATCACACGATCTTACCTTCTTCCATCCTGTCTTGGAGGAAGACCTTCCCCTTCTTCTGTTCAAGACTAGTCCTCCTCCCATGGGTGTGGGCTCCCGCCTCCTGTTTCTGGGCCTTGCTCCTCTCTGCCTGTGTTCCTGCTTTCCTCTCGGCACAGACTTTATCAGTGAGACCTCAGGATCCGTTTCCATCTTTTTCCAGGCTGAACCACCTTTTTTCTACTTTCTGTGTCTCTGCTTGGTCACCTCCTACTTTTTTCCTTCCCTCTCTGTAATCTGGCTTCTGTCTCTGACTCATAATTCCTGCTTCTATCCACAGGGGCCTCATCATTGTCAGAATGAATGAGCCCTTTTCAGCCCTTATTTTACTTGATCTCCTGTAGCATCTGGTTCTGACTATACCCTCCTTTCCGAGACTCTCCACACCCTCCTTTCTGAAATCTTCTTCTTCCTTAATTTCCTTTGACATTGCAGCATTCTCTTTTCCCACCATCTGGTTGTTTTTTCTTAGTGTCCTTCGTGAGTTCTTCTGTTCAATAAAACCAGCTCATCCCCCTGAGGCTTAGGCTACTCAGCTGGCTTCCTGGTGGACATGAGAGTCTGGGTGTTTATCAGACACCTGAAACCTTGTAGGTTTCAGATGGAAGTCACTTCCTCCTCTTTGTGTTTGCCCATGAATCTTCTGTTTCAAAGAATGGTACCCTGACCTACCCAGATTCACACACCAGAGATGTCAGCTTGTTCCCATATAAAAGTCCTGTTGATTCTACTTATTTATTCCTTAGATCCATTCTCTTCTCTCTGCCACAGACGTTGTTTCAGATCCTGACTGATTTAATAGTCTCCAAATTGTTGTAGAGGATGGATGAACTACAGTCCTGGAGCTGATGACGCTGCGTGGGGAGTTGAGGATGGGGGGTTGTGTGTGGAAGACAGCAATAGGGTGTCCTTTTTGTAATCCAGTCTGATCCTGTGACTCCCAGCTTAAACCCTTTAATGTTACACTCTTTAGCATGACATGGGAAGTTCTTCTTGATTGGGACCTTGTCTATTTCTCCAGCCTTATTTCCTGCCGTTTTCCACGCGCAGTCACACACAGATTCTGACTCTTCCTAATACGTTGACCCATTCTGGACTGTGTTTCAGCACCTTAAGTGTCCTTCCTTGTGTTTCTCCTGACCTAGTCCCTTTGATCATTTAGGACTGAATTAAAGTCTTAACTTTGCTCCCATTGCTATCCAGCTCAGTCTGAGTTGGCTGGTCTGGCTCTGATTCTGTGGAATATTTGATCATCTGTCTATCATAATAATCAGTTTCACAAGCTGAGGGTTTCTGAAAACTCCATTTTGGAAAATCATAGCTGAAAACCCCCCAAATCTTGAGAGAGTAACTAGTGCTAGAAAGACTAAGGTTGCAAGTAAACTCCTGAAAGCCCTGCAAAATATTTTTTTGTTTATTAAATTAAGCAATAAAGAAAATGCGGAAAACCAGATGAACTCCAGTGAGAACCTACATATCTTAAATAATAGATATTTTGGATAAGTTGTATGGCTGCTTTGTATCTTAGTTTCCTTATCTACAAAATGAGGATAATACTAATATCCACCTCATAGTTGGTTATGATTAGATATGAAAGGCTTTAAACAGTGCCTGCCATAGTAAGCAATACATAAGTATTCATTATTAATAATGCTTTTCACTTACCAGCTATGATAACCACATACTGTTTATTATTTCCAGCTCCCTATTTGTATCAATGTAATTAGAATCTGTTTTGTTTTGAAGTGTGAATATGAAGTCACACTCTCTTTCACTGATTCTTCAATCTAAGTATTCAGTGGTGTCTAATTTATTACTCACAGCTGTGGAGTCTTCTTAGTTGCCACTGTTGTCTCAGACAGGTACCTTTTTATTTGACTTGGGAAGAGTTTGGGTGATGTCCGTCTAACAGGTAAGCCCAGCTCACAGTAACCTGGTATGAATTTCTCAACTCCCTTCCTCAGGGCTCAGGATTAGCACTGTCCAAGTCATCCTGAATGTGGCAGAAGAGGCTGATCTGGGTTCATTAACCTCTTCTGCAACATTCTCTCTGCCTGCACTCTCTCCCTCCCTCCTTCTCCCTTCCTCTCTTCTTCTCTCTCTTATTCACACACCTTGCCCTCTACCTGAGGTTCCACTCTAGTTTTCCTTGCCTTTGCTTCCTTCATGTTTTCAAGACTGCCCTATACTGACACCCACTTCTTTTTCCTGCTCCCTACCTTCACTTCTTTTTCTCTTACCATTTCCAACAGGACTTGATATTCATTTACTTAAATTAAAAATATTTATAGTATTAAAAACATATAATGTAGAAAAGCTGTGACTATAAGTTCCATGAGGGCAAGAAATAGTACTTTATTCATATTTGTGTTAGTAGGTGCTCAGGGGAAAATTATTAAAAGCAAATGAGGTGATCTATGGGAAAGAAATGCATAAATTGTAAAAAAAAAAAAATCACTATACAGATTTTTAACATCTAATCTGGTCTTCCCCTCTTGCATTATGGAGTACGATAGCACCTTCATCATACCAAAATCCTGAGGATCTATTTTTGTAAAAGTATCTTAAAAAGATGTCCCAACCTTCCTAGATAACTCTCTTTTATTACCTTCACAAATCTATAAGAATATTAAAAACTTCAAATTATTCATTAAATCTATTGTTTCACTTATTTTTCATAGAAAACAGTGATCCACGGCTCTATCGACTTTTGTATAGTTAATGTCTGTTACTATATATTTTTCTCAGCCTCTTCCTTAGCCTGTGGTATCATGAATATGTTGACTCCTTTCCTGACATCATTCAGATTGCTCTCACAGGAGCCTCTAACTTCTCTAATTTTGATTTAGGTTGTGGAGTTAGTATTAATTACATCTGTACCTAAGCGCCGTGTTGAAGAGTAAAGGTCTAAGTAAAGGTCTTTATCAGACCCAAGTCCCTACACAACTGGTTCCTTTATACACAATGGAGGTAGAAGTTTCAACAGATCTGATTTCCTGTTTCCTTTTATTCTAACTTTCTTTTCCAAATCACTTGCTTTAATACTGTATTTCTTAGAAGTATCTGAGAATATTGGTAATCTAGTACCAATATTGTTCATTAATAATGGTGTAAGTTAAGTGCAAAATAGTTAGGAAACTTAGAGAACTGTTTCTAAGTAGGTACCTTGCTCCTTTTTCATAATCTCATAGTAATTTCAGGTCTCTTGTTGAAGTCTAGACAATTTCCTTTGATCTATAGACAGAGAACCAGTAAAGTTGTTATCTTACTGCCACTGAATTAATTTTTTAAATGAGTGAAATATATCAAATATGGGTGTGTCAATTTAATAAAATACAATCATAAAGTTCATTTCCTTCTGACCTCTGTAACACGTAGGCTGGTAGATTAAATTGCAAATTGAAAAGCATGATATTTTCTTAATAGTATCTTCCCCTAAAATTGTGGCAGAAATAATATGTGACCAGACTGGAGAGTGATTCTGTGCTGGCAGATACAAATTGAAATGCAGGAAGTTTCCAGCTGTCAATCGTTTTGCTTTTTTCTGGATAAGTGAATATATTTGAGAATGTATTATAATGTTGATTATTTGAGTTAAAAAATAAAAAGAACTTTGGATGAGAATAGTATAGCACTAAGCACAAAATTAAAATTGTATCATGGCCTTTAAAAGACAGCCTCTTTAAATCTCAGTCCTCTTCAATTTTTTTCTGCAGTAGAGTTGTCCTGGGAGGACCTTGCAAAGTAAATTAGAAAAGAATATTCTGGATCTAATAAAAATAGTTCTCTTTCAATGAGGTAAAGTAGATTTCTTCCTTACTGTTTTTCTTTAAGGTAATTATTGTGTCTTATAAGGGCAACATATATTATATATATATATTTTTTTTAATGATATCTTCCACCAAAATAAGATGTCATTGACAACTTGAAGAAGCCTCTGAAAATGAAACAAATAGGAAACAAAACCATATTTTTATGAGTATTTTTTAGAAGTAAAATCTATTAAAATGAACTTAAATTAATGCAATAATTTTATAATTATGATTATTATGACTCAGACCACTCAGAGATAGACGCACCACTTTTTATACATAAAACAGGTGCTCAGTAAGTTGTCTGTGAATTTAAATTTAAATTACAGGGCTGCTGTGTTGTTCAATTCCAGGAAATTTCCATTCATCTGGAAAAGAATGGTATTAGTGTTTCTTGGAGTTGTGTAACAATGTGGCTTGTGACTAGGGTAAGAAGGGTTGTTTTTTTTATCTTATTATAATTATTGTGCCCATTTTATGTGAAATTAGATTTCCTTTATAAGACTTTTCTTTGTAAAAATTTGACCACATTCCAGTGTGCACTGAAATCCATTTCTATTTATAGAAATGATGCCTTTTTAGAAAGTTTTTTATGGACTGTCATTTTACTTAATAATGGAATCTTGTGCTGACTGTATTTGTGATATGTTGTGAGCCCCTGAACAGAAATTGTCAAGGTTAGACAGTTCTATTGGGAGCTATTATGAGCAACACAATGAAATGTTGACTCAATCAGGTGAGTCATAAGATCTCACCGTATCTGCTTGCTCCGATTTGCATTTTTGTCCTATAAAAGAAAACAGACATAGCAAGTATTTCTACTTCTTTCTTTATAAAATTCATGAAAAGTTAAAGAGATTTGCCTCAAGCCTTATTGAAAAATGAGAAACTGATCAAATTCTGAATAGAATGTGTATATTGTTACCCCTTCAGTTTCACTGCATTTACCATCTTCCAAAGATTTTTCATCAATTTGAATTTATTACCTAAAAGGTATTTTTCTCAAAAAGAAAAAGTAAACATTAAAACATATAGAAACAGAAGTATAATGTGTTTTTATTAAAAAGTATGATTTAATTCAAGACTTTTAAGCATTGTATGTACAGTTCTTGATGTATTTTTCAATAGTTGCACCTATGAATTGATGAATGTCTGTCAGTGATTAATAAATTAATACATTGTATTATTATTGACATTAAATACTAGCTTTTAATGGTTTACTGAATCTAAGACAGGTTTTCTGGTTAGGAGATCGTGGGATATCATAAGTCACACTTTAATTATAAAAACGCTATCAGTTCAGTTATTTGTTTAAATGAGCACCATTTTGATTTTCTTACCTTTCTTTCTGAAGACAGAAGCCATGGTTGAAATAAATCATTAATGTTGCAGATGCAACATTCCTGAGCTTAATGCCAAAGAAATGCAGGTAGATACTGATCTTTTGGATAGTAGGCAAGTACATAAGGCCCAAGGTGACAGAAATCAGGTCCTGGTGACCAGGTTTAACTTAGACTTGATATTCAAATCTTTGGCCATATGCTTATACCTATTCCACAACTGGAAAAGAGGAAAAGGAAGAAGGAAAGGCAGTTTGTCATTTTTATTTTGTGCAGGTGACCTTAGCTGATTGAGGTCTGAATGGTTCAGGCGAATATCCTAGCGCTATCTTTCCACATTTGTGGTCAAGGAAAGGTTATACAGTGTCCTCACTGGTTCACAAAGCACAGACAACCTCATCCTTAATTTCTACCTCTATGATTGATTTATTGGCCGTTGCTAGCAGGAACGTAATTTGAAAATGCAGTCATGTATTTACATAAATAAATCTTCATAGACAAAATATACCAATTGTCAGGCATTTTATTTTATGGCTCTATTCTATGCCCTTATGGGATTCCCTGATAGCTCAGTTGGTAAAGAATCCACCTGCAATGCAGGAGACCATGGTTCGATTCCTGGGTTGGGAAGATCCGCTGGAGAAGGGATAAGGCTACTCACTCCAGTATTCTTGAGCTTCCCCTGTGGTTCAGCTGGAATCAGCCTGCAATGTGGGAGACCTGGGTTCGATCCCTGGGTTGTGAAGATCCCCTGGAAAAGGGAAAGGCTACCTACTTCAGCATACTGGCCTGGAGAATTTCCATGGACTGTAGAGTCCATAGGGTCGCAAAGAGTCGGACATGACTGAGTGACTTTCACTTCTCTTCTATGCCCTTTACTTAGCCTTAGGGAGGATTTTACACAGAATAAAAAAGGAGTAATACATTCTTGCTTGGTTTACTTATATGCAAGGCCAATCTGAATGGAAAGTATAACCTGCTAAAAGCTTGCTCCCTTGAGCCTCAGTTTCCTCATTTGATGACAGTACTTGTTCTATCAGTTGTTATGCCCTGGAATAGGAAATGCTGTGGTTTTTTATAAGGAGAACAGAGGCACCTGCCTGGACAAGTGTTTCCACTGAGTTTGGAGATTTATTCTTAAAGCCCATATTGATTGAGTGCAGGCACACATCTGCCATTGAAGAGAGAGAATGAACATGACAAAGAGAAGTGTCTGCCCTCAAGACACCTCCATTCAAGAGTCAGAGCTGCCCAGCGTACAAGATAAATTTATCATTTGTTTGATGACAGCAAAGCCGGGATGGAAGATAATAAGAGCTACAGTGGAGTGGAATCATTAGATTGGATGGTTAGGGAAGGACTCCCGAGGAAAGATGACTTTTGAGTGGAATGGAATCATTAGATTGGATGGTTAGGGAAGGACTCCCGAGGAAAGATGACTTTTGAGTCAAAATCTGAAGGAAATGAGCAAGCAAGTACAACAGAAGGAAGAGAAATGTAGTTTCAGAGCTGAGGAGAGGGTGGTGTGCACGGGCTGGGGGAGACACACAGTAGGAGATGAGGTCAGAACACAATCTTTAGTAACACTGAAATATCATCACCATACGGCTTCCCTGATGGCTCAGATAGTAAAGAATCCACCTGCAATGCAAGAGACCTGGGTTCAGTCCTTGGGTTGGGAAGATCCTCTGGAGAAGGAAATGGCAACCCACTCCAAAATTCTTGCCTGGAGAATTCCACGGACAGGGGAGCCTGGCGAGCTACAATCTGTGGGGTGTGGGGTCGCAAAGAGTCAGACACGACTGAGTGACCGACACAGACATCATCATCGTTTATCCAGAGCCTAAACCATATGTTTGTGTGTGTGTATGCTGAGTCCTTTCAGTGAGCAAATAATTTTATATGCGATTCACAGATAAGGAAACTATCGACCAAAAGTAATTCTAGAACTAGGAAGTCATACAAGGGCTCCTCAGCCTTCTCCAAAGCCTTTTCTCCTACTTTCCATCCTCATCTCTTAGGTCCTCCAAAGCTCCTGCTCAGTTTGGTGACTCTCTCGGACTAGGTGCAATGCCTGCTTGAGAAGAGAAGATTGGCTGAAAAGCCAGCAAGATGCTCTCCTTGCTCTTCTCACAGCCCCTGACCAATCAGTCTAGGCTGGAGGCATGGTAGTGTGGTGGCAGACCATTCCACTGGAGTCAGGGAAACGTCACCCTCCTTGAGAGGAAGCTACCTGACAGGTCACAGTTGAATTGCAGTTAAATTTAGCTGCGAATAAATGCACTTATAAACAGCTACCCGCCCAGATCCTGGGGCACATCAGATTTACTTAAAAGACCCCTCTTTCTTTCCCAGGGTGTCATCTTTCGCCCAACGTTATTGTTCTGGAGGGAGGGTGGAAGCTTCTGAGAGGCTCTTGAGCCATTACTTCCAGCAGCTCACTTCCCAGGGATGGATGTGTTTGCTGACAAACTGCCATAGTCCATGGTCACCAGCACTTTGAAGGATTATAAATATGTACGAGCCCTCCGGTATTTATAAAAACGGCTTTCAGTTTTCAAATGTCCTTTTTGTCCTCTCGCCCTCCCACCCAAGAACGATTTGCAGGCCTTTGCTTGGAAAGCACAGTCGCTCATGCAGTCTGCTGACACAGACGACCTCCCTTGGCAGGAGAGAGGTTTTCAGCCTTTGCAGAGATCTGGGTCCTCTGCTGTTGCAGGTGGAACCGTGACAGTGATATGATCATTGTATAAACTGTGCCGGAGCTGTATTTGGGATGTTTTTCTTTGGCCATTTTCAAGAAACTTGAGCTCTGTAATCCTCAGTTGCCTAAAATGGGTGAATGGTGTCATTAATATAGAATAATGTTGCTCATCTTATTCTTTTTTTTTTTTTTTAAGGAAAAGATGGATCCTCCTTTCTTTCTTTCTTAGAAACAAATCACTTACAACAATGGCAAGATCCTTATATCTGTTCATTTGAAGAACTTACATTGGGTAAAGGCAAACACCTTTATTCTTACATAGTCGACCTTTATATTTTAGCAGGAAGTTTCACCATGATTTATATTTTAATCAAACAAAATACTGTATTCCTGAATTGAGCTGCCAGCAGTTAGAAACTATAAACATTTGAGAAGGGCAGAAGAACACACACACACTGTGAAGAATTGAGAAGATTTAACAGTGGCTGAGAAGTGAAAATAGGATATTCTTTCCAAAATTATAATTAGCAAAAATTGTATTTCTGTGTCCAAATATAAACCAAATTCTCTTAGCCCCAATATTACTTTATCAATTTTTTAAAATTTAGAATATGCTGCTTCACCGGGAGACTGAAGATTTTGGAATTGGCCTCCTAACACACACAAAAGCCAGATGGAGAGAGATCTCACAGGCTATTGGGTATTCCCTGTGTTCTAAAAGGCCATAGATGTTGATAAGAGGAGAACCTTGTTCATATAAATGCTCCATCATTTTATTTTATTTTTGGCTGTGCCATGCAGCATGTGGGAAGCAGGGATCAAACCCATGCCCTGGGCAGTGAGAGTGCGGAATACTAACCACTGGACCGCCAGGGAAGCCCCTGTAAAAGGCCATGCATGTTGGAATTTGAGAATAAGCCCCTCATTTGTAAATCCTGCTAAGCAAAGAAAGAACAATGACACCTCCATCTGCTCTTCACCTGCACTGGAGATCCCAGAAGGCAAGACCTTATCTCTTTTTTTTAGGAGTTTATTTAATCTTTTGATCTTTGTAAACTTTGCCTCTGGGGGATTATGGCATTGACAAGAATTCAGCATTCATTGAGGACCTATTAAATATGAAATTATTTTAAATTGGGGCTTGTCAATCTTGGCCAGATTAACATTTGGAGCCCAATAATTATTTTTTGGGGTGGAGGCAGTGTCCTATAAGTTGTAGAAGGTTTGGTACCATCTCTGGCCTCTACCCACTAGATACCAATGGCAGCACTGAGCTGTGATGACAATCAAAAAATGTCTCCAGGTATTCCCTCACATCACCAGCGCTCAGTCACGTCCGACTCTTTGCGACCCTATGGACTGTGGCCTGCCAGGGTCCTCTGTTCATGGGACTCTCCAGCCAAGAATACTGGAGTGGGTTGCCATTTCCTCCTCCAGGGAATCTTCCCCACCCAGAGACTGAACCCACCTCTCCTGAGTCTCCTGCACTGGCGGGTGAATTCTTTACCACTGATTCACCTGGGAAGCCAGGTATCACCTGGGGTGGAGCTAAAATTGCCCCTTAAAGGCTGTGCGGTAAAGGTGGGGGGTGGGGTGTCTTTTTTTGTTTTAGGCTAAAGGATATATAACTATTCAAAATCCCCACCCCCATCTATATCCATATGCATAGGCACACACACATATACTTGCAAGGTTCTTACAGAGGCGGCATTTGGTTGAGAGCACTCACTGTAGCCTCTCTTTCATGGAAATCTTTATGACTCCAGTAAATTGCTCACTAAATTTCATCTGTCGCCTGTGTTCCTGCTCAGATACAACTAAAGCCTATTGAAATTGATTTTTGTGTCAGAACAGAGCAGGGATTCAGTAAGAACATGAAAGCTTCCCTTTCATTACTAGTCTTTTTTTTTTTCTCCCATATTACTTTAGATTTGGTGGGCCCTAATTACATTCCAGTGCTTCTCTTGCTGACACTTCTTTTGTTTTAATTAAAACTTCTGGAGGTTTGAGGACACTGTGGGAGAGGGTTTATTCATCAGCAGCCCTGATAAAAAGTCAAATGGGTCCCTATTTGTGTTCCTGCCGCCCCGTGAATGATGGCTGGGAACACTGTGGTCCTTGGCATTGTTTTTCTCTCCACTTGGGGTGCGGTCCTTTCTGTTCCCGTACACTTCTGAGCCTCGAAACCTGCTCTTGCTGCTGCCGAAGATATTCTGTTATTAAGTGACCCAGACGGTGCTGTGGGTGGACTGGCTGCCAATGAAAGCCATAAATTAGGTGAAATGAAATGCAGCGCCGTCTTTTTATGATTAATCTCTGCCCCCGCGCCTGTGGTGCCTCGTGATGCAAAGCCAACCCCGCCCACTCCTGACCACGTGGTCGTAAATCTGACCACAGGGCCGGTTTCGGGCTGTAATTGACAAACCTTTGCAAGGCCTGGAGGGCCAACATAATATATCTTCTTAATCTGCAGCTGGGAGGTGGGATGAAGTGAGCACAGGGTCGGGCCTGAGGTCCTCAGGGGAAGACAGAGTTGCCTGTATAATAGTCCCTAGAGAGGGAGCTATTGATTCAAAATCTGAAAAAATAGGCTGCCCTTTGTCAAGGGCATGCCTGTCTGCCTGGGGTTAGTATTCTTTCAGGAAAAAGGGAGGCAGAGATGGAGGAACTGTACCTTGGCAGCATCAGAGCCTTGCTTTTCTCTGGTCATATCTTCCTCAGCCTGACTTTCTTCCTCAGGTGAACTGAGAATCTGAAACGCAGAATGCTAAGGTCTTCTCCCATCTCCAGGTTACTCTGTGACCCAGTGTGGGTGTTCACACTTGGGAAAGAACAAAAACAAAACCTTCTTGAGCAAAACATTCACATCGGACTGTATGGCTTCTTCCTCCAGGTCCTATTGTTGTCAAGTCGCTCACTGTTGTCTGACTCTTTGTGACCCCATGGGCTGTAGCCCAGCAGGCTTCCTTGTCCTTGACCATCTCCCTGAGTTTGCTCAAAGTCATGTCCATTGAGTTTTATGCCATCTAACCATCTCACCCTCTGTTGCCCCCTTTCTCCTCCTGCCCTTAATCTTTCTCAGCATCAGGGTCTTTTCCAGTGAGTCTTCTACAGTTTCCATACCATGAGCCATAGTTACAATCTCTGTTTTCTTAAGAAAAAAGCTTTCTGCCCCTCCTGAGTAGGCATTTCTCCCAGTTCTATCAAGCTCCCCCCAGGTTCAGCCATGATGGGTCACTGGAGTCTCGCTTTTCACCATGATTGGGGGCAGCATATAAGGTCCACTAGGCCTGGAAACTTCCTGTTTCACAGCATGATTTAGCACCTACTCTTTGCAAAATTCTGTCCTTGACAATGTCAGAGAATTAAATGGACATAAGGCAGAGCCCTGAGGAGTTTCCATGTGCCTGGTGGACTGAAGGGCCCATGGCATTACAGACTAAAGAGGAAAGAGAAATTGACTTCCATACAATTCACATGGATTATTTAGTGTAAGTTATTAAGGGCTATATGTATTATTACATTTAACTTTTTACAGACTATATCAAGAACAGCCCATCTTTGTACGTAAGGGGATTCCTGGCCTTACTATGCACATGTATTTTAAAACACCTGTGCCTGACTCTCAGATTTCATAGAGCACAGAAATCTCACTTGGCCACCCCAATAAAAACCAAAAATAACCATTGAGAGCCAAGATAGGATTTTTGCTTTGACTTTTTAAAAATTGAGAACGTTTAATTAATGAACATTTTCATGACAGAAATTGTAAGAAGACTGCTTAAGGTGAATACTTTTAGTTTTCTGGCAGATTTTGTCAGAAGGTTGTTTTCTCCTTTTACTGAATGCTTGGGCTTCCCTGGTGGCTCAGAGGGTAAAGTGTCTGCCTGCAATGTGGGAAACCTGGGTTCGATCCCTGGGTCGGGAAGATCCCATGGAGAAGGAAATGGCAACCCACTCCAGTACTCTTGCCTAGAAAATCGCATGGACATAGGAGCCTGGTAGGCTACAGTCCATGGGGTCGCAAAGAGTCGGACACGACTGAGCGACTTCACTTCCAGTGCATGCGTACTCAGTCATGTGTGACTCTTTGTGACTCCACAGACTGTAGCCTGCCAGGCTCCTATGTCCAGGGAATTTTCCAGGCAAGAATATTGGAATGGATTGCCGTTTCCTACTCCAGGGGCTCTCCCTGAACTAGGGATCAAACCGGCATCTCTGGCATCTCCTGCATTGGCAGGCAGGTTCTTTACCACTGAGTCACCTGGCAAGCCTTAGTTACTGAGGTTGGGTATAAACTTCATTCTGTACTGGTGTCCAGGAACCAGAGCTTTTAAATGCCACACGTATCCCCACCTACCACCCTGACTTAAGGGACAACGAAGGCTGTCATGGTGAATGGGGAGCAGTAGAATATTGGTGAGGTTGCACGTAGACGTTCTATCCCCTGCATTTGATCCTTCACGTCTCGGGGGCTTAGTCCTCCCAGAAATTAATGTACAGGAGCCACAAATGACTGTGGTAATTCTGTGGCATAAATCAGATGAGAGCCGGTAAGATCTTCTGTTGTGTGCTCATTTGAGGGGTTGAGCGAGGAGGTTGCTGGGCAGTGGAGGTTGTTGGCTTAAGGCCATGGCCAAGAGACTGGTTCTGCTCCTTTTTTGAGCTCGCATCACCCCACAGCCTGTCTGCTCCTCGCTGCTGTCCCTTCAGCTGTGCACGCCTTTCCTGGGTACAGGCGTCAGGCTTCCTGCCATGGAGTCTGCATATATTAACTATTGTCTGCTAAAAATCGTAGCTATTTGGTTTTTTTTTTTCCTTTAATCATCCATTTTGATTTTTATAAACTAAGCCAAACTGGCAGCCAGGAAGACAGGAATGCTTGTTTCTAAAAAGAAAAATGAGACACGGGCTTTTCTTCCCTGCCCTGTGTCTGTGAGCAAGCCTCAATTCTCAGTTGGCCCAGCCCTGAACAGTCTTGAAAACAATCCATTTTCTGCTTCTTGGAGGTGCCAAGCAAAGGAATTCACAGTGAGCGGTGCTGAGATAGAGAACTGTTGCTTGGGAACTGTCCTGTATCGCTACCTTGCTTCATCTTTGCCACAGTCTGGGAGCAACGAGGGCTCTGCTCATGTGGTCAGGAGGAATTTTTAAGTCTCAGATGAATGGCATGTGCAGGCCAAGGATAAATAGAGGCCCCAGTAACCTGGGGAAACGGTAGGAGCAGACACCATGCCAAGCATATTCTGTGAACATTCTTGTTCCTTGATCATAAGGATTTACAAAGTCTTTTCATAAACTTGTCTTATCTACCTTTTTGCCTCAAGACATATATCAAAGAAGGGTTGCATTCCTGAAGATGTTCAGATAGGTATCTTAACTATGCTTTAATCTTAATCGTGAGTAGAAAATCGGTGTTCAACTTCACTCTCAGAAGGAAAGCTAAAACCAATTTCTGGTTTCTCTGTGATCTCTGTAGAGGGGAAGTAAATTGGCCTCTCTATAAGAGTTTAAAGGAACTTCATCCACTAAAATCATCTTCTAATTTATTTATGGGTGAAATGGTTGTAATTCCTGCTCACAACCCTGCCTCATCTGCTCCTATACACTTTGTGACTGGATAAAAAAGTGTGTGTGTGTTGACATAGGGCTCAGGAGTGGGGAATGGAAGAAACTGATATGGTCATATGGTCGGTATTGCCCAGGAACCTGAATATAACCCTCAGATGTCACTAATTCATTCAGTCTGTTATTCGCAAATGTTTACTGAATCCCTGCTGTGTCAAACACTCTGGAAAACATGGGGGTGAATATATATCCCATCTGTTCTCAAATCTTGTTGACTTGACCTCCTGAATATCTCTGGACTCTCTCTCTATCTCTCATCTTCTCCATTACTTCCATCCTAGTCCAAGTTGCCATTATCTTGCAAATGAATTGCTAAGCAATACTGTGTTACTGTTCCAACATCTTTTCCAGTTTCCCCTGTTCCCTGCCCTGTCTTCAGAGAAGTTTTTTTCAAAAGGCAAACCTGATGACCCTACAACCTTGCTTCAAATCCTAAAGTGACTGCCCATCAGTCTTAGGATGAAGGTAGAACTTCTTGAAATGGCCGGTGAGACCCTGTATGTACTCATTAGACATATACTGTCTTCTCCAGTCATACCGGCCTGCCATCAGTTACTCGAATGCTCAAATCGCTACACCACAGGACCTTTGAACATGCTGTTCTTGTTATCTGGACTATAACTCCCAATGCTTGAATAAAGTCCCTGGTTTATTCTATTCACTGTTTAGGTCAGAGTTTTTCTAAAATCTCTCACCCCAGATTGAGTAAAAATTATTATGTTACATTAATATTGAGAATACAGATAGGTAAGTTAGTAGGTAGGTAGATAGATAGATAGATACTTTGGTTGAGTTCCCTAGGAAACAAATTCTGAGGATAGATATTTGCTTGTAGGAAGTGTTTTGGGAGGTGCTGTCAGGATCAACACCTCTAAGAGTGAAGACAGATTTGGGCAGAGGAAGGAATTGCTGGCCATGTCATAGCCTCAGGCAATCACCATAAAAGGAGCTCTGGAGCTGAGATGGCCCTTCAGAGATTTCCACTTTGACGTAAATGATGTAGGTTTTTGTATTCCTACATCAGCTAATCACTGAATGGTTTTTTCCTCCAGATAAGGGGCATGACCTTGGGTCCAAATGCCCTCTTTAATTACGGGCAATTCCTGGAGGACACAGAGTGCACCAGTCCTGAAAAAGGAGTCTGGGTTGTAGCCCACAGTATCCACTACAGTCAATTACTTATGATGCTTACATCAACCTGCTTTGTATAATAAGTTCCGGAAACAGCTCCACTAGACTTCTGGCTGGTCTCTTTTCCTAAGCCAAGTTGTAAGAAGAAGCCCCCACTATTACATATTGTCTAACAGCTGCACCTGATGCTCACATATCCCTCGTCTACGACCCATTCTTTTTTTTTTTTTAATTTTTAAAAAATTATTTATTTTATTTTATTTTTTTTATACCACCAATTCTTGAGAGGTCCAAGTTCCTGCTCACCATGCCTTTCTCAAGCTTGACTGCTGCTATTGTCCATTTATCCCCCTCTCCCAAAATGGGTAGACTATAAAAAGATTCTTATCTTTTGCAGCCTGAGCATAGAAAAAGCTGAGGACCAGATTTCAGGAATTATTATTAGCAAAAGTTGAATCGTTAGTTCAAGCCTAAGAAGAAATGAGCTTTGAAACTTGGAATAGAGACATTCAAGTTGATGCACTTGGATGCTTGAAACCCTTCATCCCTGGAGCCCTCTGCATCTTCAGAAGAGATGGTCCCATCTTGATTAAAGATATTGCACAGACCTTGGAATTTAATCTGACCTCCCTTATGATTTTCATATGTTACCTTCAGTTGATGATCAATCACCTCTGGTTTTCACTGTCTTCACTGTCTTTCTCTAGTACATCAGTGATTCTCTGCAAAAGCCATCTGATTCTACTTTTTTAAACTACTGTTTCCTAAGGACATCTCAGAAGTCTGAAATATTGGGCTCACTGGTGTGTTCCCTGGCACCTGTAACCTACTCCAGTTCCCCACTAGTGAATGCGTTCACAGCGACGCTGCTGCAATGTGCCAGGGACTATCACTGAGCCACCTGCCACCAGTGATGGGAGTCTTATTGACAGCTACTCTGAGAGCTTGTCTCCTCAGGCCCTTCCTGGTACCAATTGTCTTAGATAGAGTTTCCCAGGGAACAGATCCTGAGATGGAGATATATGTATGTAGGTATTACACTAGAGAGTGTTCTTAGGATCTACACCTGTAGGGGGAAAAAAAAACTGGCATTGTGCAGAATGTTAAAAGACTCTACCTGCAATGCTGGAGACTTAGGAGACACAGTTTTGATTCCTGAATCGGAAAGATCCCTTGAAGGAAGAAATGGCAACCCACTCCGGTATTCTTGCTGGGAAAATCCCATGGACAGAGGAGCCTGGAAGGCTATAGTCCATGGAGTCACAAAGAGTTGGACCCTGAGTGACTGAATGACTCAATCACTTGACTGAGTGACCAAGCAGCACGCACAGTTTTGTGCAGAGGAAGTTTAACTGCAATGCAGTCTCATGCCCTGGAGGAGGGAATGGCAACCCACTCCAGGATTCTTGCCTGGAGAATCCCATGGACAGAGGAGCCTGGCAGGCTAAGGTTCATAAGGTCACAAAGAGTTGGACATGACTGAAGTGACCTAGCATGCATGCACGTCTCAAGACAGACCTCAGCCATCTCAAGGAGAGGTCAGGGGCTGAGCAGGCTCTTCAGAATTGCCCAACTTTAAAACTAAAGGCCTGAGCCTTTATACTTCTGCATCAGCCAGCCACTGGAGTTGGCTGTCTCCAGGAGGGAGCATGACCTTGGGCTTCTGGCAGATCCAAGAGGGCCTTGGCTGAGAGCTGTCAGCTACTTCAGTCTTAAAAGGAGAATCTGGGTTGCGTTTTACAGTATCATTGATAGGCAGGTGATCAGTGTAACCGTAACATTTAATCTGTGAAACAACAGCTGCCGTTACTACATGCTCTACACTGCATTTTGCTTTGTTTTGTTTTTTTCTATTTCATTTATTTTCATGGTTCTTATGGTGCACATTTTGAAAATTACAGTGTTGGATTACAATTGGTAGGTTAGTGTAGGATGCTATGAAAACACAAAGGTAAGGGCACTTGCTTGAAATTAGGAAATTGAAGAAGTCTTCCTCAATAAAGGCAAGATCAAATCTAAGCTAAGCACAAAGAACTAAAAGCACTCTACCTGCTTGGACAAGGTAGGAACGGAGATGGTGGGCAGAATTTCTGCATTTTCCTCAGCCTTGGTTTTCTACTGTGCTGTGTTAGAAACAAATGTGTTTCAGTGACCTAGAAATGAAAGGACTCTCTTTCAGGCTTGCCTCGAGCCAGCAGTTTTAAGCCATCTTACTGTTCCTTAGAAAATAACAGCAATAGAAGAGATCAGGCTTGCATGGCTATTTTGGACACAACCATTGTTTTTCTCTTGTATTTATTTTAGGGAGTAGGTAAAGGGGCAACGTAGTCCCTCCGTATCTATGGTGGGATGGGGATTGGGCTATGTATTGATTCCAGGATCCTGCTTGGGTCCAACCATCTGTGGATGCTCAAGTCCTTTACATAAGATAGCACAGTATTTGCATATTATTTATGTGCATTCTCCAGTATAGTATAGATAATCTCTAAATTACTTACAATGCCTAATACAATGTGAATGCTATGTAAATAGTGATAAATACCATGTAAATAGTAGCTGGCATGCAGATAAACTCAAGTTTTTCTTCTGGGAACGTCCCAGAATTTTTTTCCCCAAGTATTTTCTGTTTGACTTGAGTTGAATGTATATGTGAATGTGGAACCTGTGGATCTAGAGAGCTGAAGGTACTATAGTCCTTGAAGGTACTGTACTCCTCAAGTGTGAGGTAGAAGGATAAAAAGAAGGGGAAGCAGAATGGGTTTGTAAGTCTGTCTAAACACCTGCATGGTGTGCTCCCACCTATTGTGCAATCCAAGTTCATGTGCCTGAGGCACAGTGAGGCCAAACAAGCCTAAATGCCGAGAGTCTGGAGCAGATTTCTCTCCAAAGAAATTTTATTTCTTTCAGGGACCAAGCAAGTAGAATGGGTGGTTCATACTCAAAAACCCCAAACTCCATAATGGCATTCAAGCAAGGGTTCTTAAAGACAGTATTAGGGGAGAAGGTCATAAGGATCCTTGATCAGCTCATGGACCTTCTGATGGGTTTATGGTGAGGTAACAGGGTCCCTTGGACTGCAAGGAGATCCAACCAGTCCATCCTAAAGGAGATCAGTCCTGGGTGTTCATTGGAAGGATGGATGCTGAAGCTGAAACTCCAGTACTTTGGCCACATCATTCGAAGAGTTGACTCATTTGAAAAGACTCTGATGCTGGGATGAATTGGGGGCAGGAGGAGAAGGGGATGACAGAGGATGAGATGGTTGGATGGCATCACCGACTCGATGGACGTGGGTTTGAGTAGACTCCAGGAGTTGGTGATGGACAGGGATGCCTGGCGTGCTGCGATTCATGGGGTCACAAAGAGTCGGACACGACTGAGTGACTGAACTGAACTGAACAGGGTGGTGTTTCTGGAACTCAACCTTCTGGTTCCTCCCAGTCGGGGGTCTGCATGCTTGTGGTCAGCATGTAGTCACGATCCTCTACCTGGGTGGGTATCTTAGTTTCTGCAGAATAATTCAAAGATACACATCCAATTGTTATCTGTACCCCTTTGGGAGGGAACTGGGTGCCAAGTGACTCTTGTCTGAATCATTAACTTCTTGACTCTGCTCTTTGAAACTCAGGGAAGACCTAAGGAGACTAAAGTCTTTTTCCACAAACCAGATAAGGTAGACACCAAGGGGCTTTGTACCCAGGAGGGCCCCACAGGGTCCTGCTCAGTTCCAGTCCCCTCTTTGCTATGATACTTGTCAATTTCAAGGGGAACAGATGTGGAACTAGAAAGGAAATAAAGTTTTGGATAGAGAGGTTAATCATAAACTCGACAGAGAAACTGTTCTGGGGGGACTCAGATTCATGCCAGCTGAGTGACCCCATGGCCTCTGCTCTCTCTGACTTGATTTGATGTTTTTTTTCCCTCCTATCTTTCAAAGGGCTTTTTATGTTTCAGGACATGATTAAGGCTTTGGGTCCTAGTGGAATACCAATTTTGTTTTTCCAGATTGAGTCTGTTGTTTTTGTTATTGTTGGTTATGTCAGTAGAAAAAAAAAAAAAAACTCTTACTTCATCTTTCATTAAGAAATGACTCAGCAATCACAATTTAATGGGGTATTTCCCCCCAATTTTCATGGATAAAAAATTTTAATTCTTTGTCTCCTTTAAAGTTTCTTTTCCCCCAGAGTTTAATTTTTACTCCTTGGCTGAATATATACTTTAGATCCAAATTAAATAGAGTCTATATTTTTAATTTCTCTTGTAATTGGGAATAAGTTAAAATTAGTAGTATTGAATTTTCACTTCACACATTTTTTTAATAATAACATCCTCCCTGTTTCCCTGCTCTCAAAAAAAAAAAAATGAATCCTACATGAAACAGGGACAAATGGTTCATGTTTAATTCAAATTAAATAAAATATGAAAAGGTTGGTTTAAAAAATTATGTTTAAATTTTAGTGATAAAATTTCACATTCAGGAACTGGAAAGCAGAAGTGGAACAGATGAAAAAGCATCCTGGGTTTAGGTCTTCATCAGTTGTGAGATTTTGGCCTGATCTCTAAAAGAAGGATTAAGTTAGGCCCCTCGAGGGCTTTCCCTATTCAATTTATTTGTAACTTTATGAAGTCGCCTCTTTGAACGCTGTCTTAACGCTGATGTGCCTCAGGTGTCTAGTGATCTTATAGGTCAGCTGATTCCTAGCCGTCCCATCAAAGCCTGCCTTCATCTGGATCCTAATTTAGTTTGGCATTCCCCAGTGATGTAAAAGGCAACTCGTGCTGGGCAGCCTTCTTGGTGGCCCCTCATCGACAGCTCAGCCGCCTTCCTGTTCCAGAGCATGGACCCTTGCTGGCACTGAACTGAGACTGCTAATTGTTCCACCTCTAGGATCTCATTTAAACCCAAACTGCCATCCCCAAGGTGTATTATTTGGTTGTCTGTCAGACTCGTTGAGAACAGTTATTTCAACTTGGAAGGGAGATTTTAAATGGAGGAGAAGTAAGTTTTCTTTTCTAGTGTTAGTTTATCAGTCAATCAGTTCAGTCGCTCAGTCGTGTCTTTGCGACCCCGTGGACTGCAGCACGCCAGGCTTCCCTGTCCATCACCAACTCCTGGAGCCTACTCAAACTCATGTCCATTGTGTCAGTGATACCATCCAACCATCTCATCCTCTGTTGTCCCCTTCTCCTCCCACCGTCAATCTTTCCCAGCATCAGGGTCTTTTCAAATGAGTAGGTTCTTGGCATCAGGTGGCCAAAGTATTTGAGCTTCAGCTTCAGCATCAGTCCTTCCAATGAATATTCAGGACTGATTTCCTTTAGGATGGACTGGTTGGATCTCCCTGCAGTCCAAGGGACTCTGAAGGGTCTTCTCCAACACCACAGTTCAAAAGCATCAATTCTTTAGTGCTCAGCTTTTTTTATAGTCCAACTCTCACGTCTATACATGACTACTGGAAAAACCGTAACTTTCACTAGACAGACCTTTGTTGGTAAAGTAATATCTCTGCTTTTTAATATGCTGTCTAGGTTAGTCATAGCTTTTCTTCCAATGAGCAAGCGTCCTTTAATTTCATGGCTGCAATCACCATCTGCAGTGATTTTGGAGCCCCCCCCAAAATAAAGTCTCTCACTGTTTCCACTGTTTTCCCATCTATTTGCCATAAAGTGATGGGACCAGATGCCATGATCTTAGTTTTCTGAATGTTGAGCTTTAAGCCAACTTTTTCACTCTCCTCTTTCACTTTCATCAAGGGACTCTTTAGTTTTTCTTCGCTTTCTGCCATAAGGGTGGTGTCATCTGCATATCTGAGGTTATTGATATTTCTCCCAGCTATCATGATTCCAACATGAGCTTCATCCAGCCCAGCATTTCTCATAATGTACTCTGCATATAAGTGAAATAAACAAGGTGACAATATACAGCCTTGAAATACTCCTTTCCCTATTTGGAACCAGTCTGTTGTTCCATGTCCAGTTCTAACTGTTGCTTCCTGACCTGCATACAGGTTTCTCAAGAGGCAGGTCAGGTGGTCTGGTATTCCCATCTCTTTCAGAATTTTCCACAGTTTCTTGTGATCCACACAGTCTTTGGCATAGTCAGTAAATCAGAAGTAGATGTTTTTCTGGAACTCTCTTGCTTTTTCGATGATCCAGTGGATGTTGGCAATTTGATCTCTGGTTCCTCTGCCTTTTCTAAATCCAGCTTGAACATCTGGAAGTCCACGATTCATGTACTTTTGAAACCTGGCTTGGAGAATTTTGAGCATTACTTTGCTAGCGCGTGAGATGAGTGCAATTGTGCGGTAGTTTGAACTTTCTTTGGCATTGCCTTTCTTTGGGATTGAAATGAAAACTGACCTTTTCCAGTCCTGTGGCCACTGCTGCGAGTTTTTTGTTAAGGACCACAAAGTAAGAGCAGGTGGGAGCCCGCCAGTGGCGAGCCAGGCAGGGGTCACTTCTTAGAGGTCCCCAGAAGACATACCCAAACATTCCTGTTCCCTGGCTGCATGGCACCATTATAAGAATTTCAGGGTGAAATTTCAGCTGTGTTATCAGCCAGACCCTCTGTCTGCAGTGATCCTACCCTTCTTTAGTGCTATATTAGAGAAATAGTCATTGTTTAATGACCCTTACTTTAAAGACTTTCTATTCCCAAAGAGAAGCAGCTGATTTCTTTGTTAAGGTCACCATTACAGCATCACAGACTTACTGGGACCAGGACAACCCTGGAGGTCATACAGTGTTTATCAACAGAGGGCGCTGTTGCTACTTCTCCTTTGGATGAGATTGCCCTCCTCCTCTGCACGAAGTCAGCATTGCTGGCCCTGGGCTCTGAATAGCACAGTACTATTCTCCTCCACTCAGTCACTGTGAAAGCTAAATTTCCAACTAATTTTCCTAAATTTCCTTGGGGTGTTAAGAATGATACCCTCCCCCCCCACCCCCCCCATCTCCGACCACAGAGTGCAGTTTGCAGATGGATGATTAGAACTTGCTTCTGATGAACCAGCTGGTCATGGGCAGAACCAGGCCTCTGGAATTCTGATCCAGGACTCTTAGTGTGGTAACCCTTCCACCCCCTCCCTCAGTTTATTGAAAATTGACGTACGTCTGTGACCATATTGGATTACTGATTTAAAGTCTTCTTATTTGTGCTTTTTCCGGAATGAGGAGGAAAGACAGGAAACAGAATGGGGGTTGAAAGGTGAAGGAACCACTGTTAGAATCAGGCAGATGCATACACAGAGCTGGGACGGATGAGAAGAAAAGTGACAGGCAGCACCAAATCTGTCTCCTCCACCTCCAGGTGGATATGCCCTCACTAACTGCTGCTGTTCATCCAGAAACATGCCACCCCGTCTACGGGCTGGGCACCCACTACTCCGGGCGCTAGGACCACAATGATGAGGCACGCACTTGCCTTCGTGAAACGCATAACCTCAAAGGGAAGACAGCACTCAAAAGGAATCCCAAGACAGGGCCATAAACAGCTACAGCCAGCGTCTTCTCACAGCTATTCTGTGCCAGGCCCTGCCAAGCACTTTACAATTACTATCTCATTTAATCCTCCTTCACTGCTGTGAGTTAGGTACTGTCATTATTTCCATTTTTCAGATGAGGAAACTGAGACCTAGAAAGTGAAAGGGATTTGCCTCAGGTGAAAGGGATTTGTCTTGGAAGATATATTATACTGCCTGATAACAGTGGCAAGTACAATGTATTTTATTTTATTTTATTTTATTTTATTTTGACTTGATTACTTTTTTATTTTTTTTATTTATTTTTTTTTTAATTTTTTTTTTTATTAGTTGGAGGCTAATTACTTCACAACATTTCAGTGGGTTTTGTCATAGGTACAATGTATTTTAAAAGCCACGTAAAGAATGTATTTAGAAATAATGACACTGACCACCTTTACCCCTGTCTGAGAGTCAGTTATAGAGTTTATCTTTCTCATGCAGGTAAAGCTTCACTTTGAGGATATCCTCCTCTCCACACCCTGTTCTCTTCCCATTTCAAGTGCTTGATGCTTCCTGTAGTTAAAAAGGCCAGAGATACCCACTCTGGGGAAGCAGTTCCTTGGGCTCAATAGTGTCTCTTTGATCACAAATTCAGATTGATTGCTCTCTATTTTGCTTTAGGTCCCCTTTTAAGATGAAGATGAATTAGCAGTCTCAAGTGAACTCCAGCAGAGTCATATCCATTTGAGACTGTCACAATACAAGAGATTTTAATAATCAGGGAAACTACCATTTCTTCACATACCAAGGGCTTGCTGATAGAGGAGATGCTTGCGTCTGCTCCACCCAGATATTCCATGTACACCCCTCTTCCAACTCCAGCCCCTGCCTAACACCTTGGAGAGGAGGTAGAACCTCATTATTTGACATTGTCTCTTTTATTAAACTTGACAAAAGCTGCTAAAACAAACTCAAAAGACAAAGTGATGGACATGTGTTACAAAATAAACATTAAATAGAGGTTGATTTACAAAGCATTTAAGATTTCTCTGTATGTCTGTCTGTCTATCTGTCTGTCTTCCCCATGGGCACTCTGTAACATTGATCCACATAATTGTTTGTTACAGTTGAAGCCTAATGCTAATATTGCTTATCAGAACTGAATTGTTTAAAATTTTTTTTACAGGGTCGTCATGTCAAAACGGGCCAGCTGGCAGCCATCAAGGTTATGGATGTCACAGGGGTAATGTATCTTTATCTTGCTATCTCAAAGTTGTTTTATATATTTGTCTTAAGAAGTTAGTGATAGAGAAAAATCACTTTTTGGAAATAGGATCTTTTTTAGACATCTAAGACCTTTCCCACTTTTGCTTTCTAATTAGCTACGTACACACTGCCTTATCTAAGGCAGAGTGAAAAACAATGTGTGCCAATAATTTACATAAACACAACCGAGGACATTTGCATATGAAGACAAAACAAGGATTTGAAGGTATTAAGAGAATAATACTGAGATTACACTGAAGAGGTGGGTCTTAACGGTTTTCTCCAAAGTCCACCTAACACCGGAATAGGCAAGAGTTTGGATGGCTCTAAAATCCTAGTAGGATGTATAACATGAATATTTTCTTCCCCAAAATATTATGGACCAAATATTCACCATATGCACAAATACTTATTATTATTGGGCAACACTGAAATAAAATTTCTGCCTGGATAATTAAAAGCAATCTAAGAAATAGACTTTATTTTAAATACAATCTTATGCTCTCAATCCCTTTTGCTAGGCCTATTTAAAATATTTTAATGCCTTTTCTAGAGTACAGAGCAAAGATCAGACTTGAAAGTCTCCCTGGACATCAAAAGCATGTCAATAATTTTCTATTGTCTTGGGAATTTTTCTAAAGATGTTTGTGAGCTATACATAAAAGCTAAAAGACCACAGTCTTCCTTTTGTCCCAGAAGTGGATTACTTAGTGTAAAGAGATGTAGAGTGAATAGGTCACACAAAGATATTAAGAACCAGTATACAAATAAGAAATACACACAGTTTGTCCATAAATCAGACTTCAAGCCATGTCTTCTTTGGTCCTGTTTGTCACCTTTGATAAGTATACATTATATGCTATGCTATTAACCATGATACTAATTTTAGTACTTTTCATTTATACTATACATTTATGACTTCCTTTCCTTAGTCATTTTTTAATCTGAATTCCTCTTTATGTTATATGCAGTTTTAAAATTATATGCATTTTAACAGGTGAAAAATTTTGTTCCCATGTGTTTAGAACCACTTAAAGTACTCCTTCCTTTTATTTGTCTTATATGCATTATTCAAATTTTAGAGCTTGCAAACCATCTCAAATAGTTCATCCCAATTAGTTTTTTAATTCACCTGGCCTTTACTGAATAAGAAAAATGCATATAGATTATATTAATAAGGTTTAGTTTCTGCCACTTGTAAAAGAAAATTAAAATTAACAGAGACTTAAGCATGATGAAAGTGTTATACCGTCACATGTTAAATGTGTAGCAGCCATGTGACAGAGTAGGAGGGTGTTTTTATCTTTCTGTTCCACCATTCTGACACATAGCTTCCACACGTAAGGTCAGTTCCATGACACAAGGTGGTTGTTGGATTTCCATTGATCACATTCTTTGGCAGGCAAAAAAAAAGGTGGGTAGGATGGGGAGAGAGTTGGTGGGAGAAGAGGATACAGAATATAGCCCCTTCAATGAAATTCTTTCTACTTACATACAACATTTTTATTTACTTCTGCTTTCTTTGGCTACCTCGCTGCAAGGGAAGCTGGGAAATGTAGTCTTTCATCCTACCAAAGTGCCCAGTTCATCTGGGTTCTTTTATTAGTCAGGAGTGAAGGGAGAATGTATTTTTCATTAGCTGGGTCTGACAAAAAAATCAAGAGCAGATACTATCAGTCTCTACACAGAAACCCATTAGAAATGTGTAAATCTTTCACAAGCTCCCTGCAAAAAACAAGTAAGAATTTATTTTGCAATTCTGCTGAAGTTGTACTACTGTATTTTCCTTGGATTGAACAGGATCGCCACATAATGCAGTACACTTGGCAGTTGAACAACTAATGGATGTGGATGGAGTCCAAGACATTCATGCCGTAAAGTTCTGTTGTGTGGGTCTGCAGAACTGCAGTTGAGTTCCACTGATATCATTAATCTCGTTGTGCACAGAGCTGTATGTTAATGCACAAAGTATGACTTGAGAGCTCTGAATATCACTTTTCTGGTTCTATTTGTGAGATTTTAAGTTGCTCAGAGAATTATTTACTATTGCTAGACTACCTTGCTTGGAAGAAAAAAAGATACACAGCAGTTTATCCCAGAGTATGTATTTTCATAGCTACGCTATGTTAGCCTCTCTAAACTGGGTTTTACAAGGCAACTGAACCCTACCGAAGATGATTTAGAGACAATTTCCTCAATTCTCCCCAGGATGGTGAAGAGCTGGCACCATTTCAATGCACAGGAGAGTCAATCCATTGCATATAATGGATGCTTTATAGTATGTGGGCTTGATTCTCTTGGGAAACTTCTGTTGAAAGGTCTGGGTAGTTCCCTGTTTTAGGCACATCATTGACCATGACCATTATGTAACCACTGACCCTTAACAAAGGCAAACATGGATATACATCGGGAAATGGTTTTCTTATTTCCCATGGTGTATGATCTAGCAGCAAATGACTGTTGTATCACTCCTGTACACATCGTAGTCAACATAAGATTTCCTTTGTGAAATTCATGTGGTGTCCTCAGAAAACAATCAATTTCATTTTGCCATGTTGTCTTTTGTGTATTATGGAATGTTGTAAAAGCTTCTTACCAATTATTATAATTGTGCTCATTATAGCTGCCCCGAGATGAATTCTCAAAGGTTGCCTTTGTTAATTGTTTGCAAAGATCTACTAGAAAGTTACTATAGATTATTGTAATGAAACTGATAAAACTATCACCTTGAAATCAATTTTTAAATTATTTTTATTCTATACCATGTCCTTTTTTAAAGAAGAAAATAATACAGAAAAAACTGAGTGTAATATTTATGTTCTTTAGTTTTAAAGCTGAGACACTTCCAAATTTGCCCATATTTGCTTCAGAATTAGGGCTTAAACTCAGTCTTTGAAGTTCTTTCGGTTTCTGAAATAATTATGAGAATTTTTGCATTTCAGTGTTTTCTGGGGATTCGTTCCCAGCTGGATTTGTGTACTTTAATTATCTAAACAAAACTGTATCCTCTAGGGCAGTGTTCCTCATAGTGGATGGCTAATATCTATGAACTTTCAGCACACTTGGGGTGCTCATCAGAAATGCAGAAATACTGGGCTTGCTGCAGAATTTCTAGGTGGAGCTTCAGAACTTGCCTTTTTTTTTTTCTTTTGAAAAGCACGTAATTTTTTTATTTATTGCTTTTTTTTCTTCTAAGTTTGTTGAGATATAATTGACATACAGTAGGTGTACAGCATAATGATTAGGCTTACAAATATCAAGAAAAGATTATACAATAAGTTTAATAAACATTCATCATCTCATATAGATACAAACTTAGAGAAATAGAAAAAAGATTTTTTTCTTGTGATAAGAACTCCGTTTCATCCATCTCATTAGAACTGATTCAAATGAATTCATGTGGGAGAAGGCGAGGGTGGGATGTTTTGAGAGAACATCATCGAAACATGTATTTTATCTAGGGTGAAACAGATCACCAGCCCAGGCTGGATGCATGAGACAAGTGCTCGGCCTGGTGCACTGGGAAGACCCAGAGGGATCGGGTGGAGAGTGAGCTGGGAGGGGGGATCGGGATGGGGAATACATGTAAATCCATGGCTGATTCTTGTCAATGTATGACAAAACCCACTACAATATTGTAAAGTAATTAGCCTCCAACTAATAAAAATAAATGGAAAAAAAAAAAGAAAAAAAGAAACCTGAAAAAAAAAACAAAACTCTGGATTTACTCTACAACACTCATATATAATAGACAGCAGTGTTAATTATATTTATCATGTTGGATGTTACATTCCTGAGAAGCACAGAATTAATTCAGTCTGGGTAGATGATTCTGTTTTAGTCAATTCACAAATTTAGTTTGTGTAAATTTCCTTTGTCGTATAACCTCTGCAATTTCAATGGATAAACCACTCTTCATTACTTGTGCAAACCTAACTAAAATAATCAGATGACATCTTTGATGTACATTAATTATTATTGAGGTTCCTTTACTTCTGTGTTTAGCAATATTAGGCCAAACAAGGAACCGCTTATAGAACAGCACATTTCCCATAAAATTCTGGATGTTATCTAAAAAGTTCATCTTTTACAATTCATGACTAAACTGGTGAAATCAGAGAATTCCCTGTCAGACAGAAATGTCCAATAATCAGAGGATTAAGTAAAGAAGGTAAGCATTACAATTTTTCCGTATGTCTACTGATCCCTGATGGTCTGGAGTGTGGCGGATTCTGCCTTTTCTACAAGCTTTTCTACAAGCACACCAACCGGAACAGCACTTTTCTAGGCCAAGTATGAAGAGACTATGGTCCTTTGATCACCCTGCAAATAATCTCCATCTTCATTTGGATCAAAATTTCTGGTGTAAACTAGTCCCTTTACAATGATACCTTGAAGTCCATGTAGGACTTGATAACATAATAACTTGGTATTATAGGCTTTCATCTTAACAATGACTGGTTTGATCATTGCTCAGGACATGTTGGGTTTTAGTACCAAAGCCCCACTCAGAATGGATGAAGCTGAAAACAGAATTTATTGTTTTGTGTATATTTAAAAAAAAAAAGCTCAGCAGGGTCTAGGAAGTAACATGATTAGTTGGAAATTGTGTATCTCTCCATCTCTGGACTTTGCTTTCTTTCCACCAGCAGCTGCAGGCTCATGTTCTAATTACTTTATTGCCCTTAGTCTCAGCAAGAGTGCAAGTCTCAATATCAGAAGCCCAGCTTGGGTCACCTCACCATCCCAGTGCCAATTCTGTTTCTCTTGAGCCACATCTGATCCCTGTGGCTCTGGTGGTAAAAAGTGTGCCTGCAGTGCTGGAGACCCAAGTTTCATCTCTGGGTCAAAAAGATCCCTTGGAGAAGGAAATGGCAACCCACTCCAGTATTCTTGCCTGGAGAATTCCATGGACAGTGGAGCCTGGCGGGCTATAGTCCATGGAGTCTCAGAGTTGGACATGACTGAGCAACTAACAGTGGAAAGGAGGCATCCTTAAAGAAAATCGTGATAACTGTTAAGATCAAAGGGCAGGGAGGGTGTTGAGCAGGGAAAAACAAGATAATTAGATTATTATGAGATTATATCATTATAGTCAATGTTATTTTAAACTGATTTAGTCCTTAAATAAGGTGCCTCTCAGTTACAATTTTTTATATTTCAGCCTGAAATAATAAAAATGGTAGCTAACATTGATGGAGTCATTATTATGAGTCAGAACTCTTTAAAATATTTTCTGTATATTGATTTCACTGAATGCTGTCAATAATCACCAGACTCCATTATTAGTTTCATTATAAAGATGAGAAAACTAGGCATATTAAGTATCTCGTTTAATGTAACATGTAAATGATGGACTGAGTATTTCAACTTGAGTATTTTAACTCTTTTAAGTCCACCCTGCCTATCACATTGCCTCAGGTCTTCAGTTAATATAGAAGGCTGTTTAATATTTCATCTAGTGTGATTTTTAAAATTAATTTATTTGATAAACATTTACTAAACACCTATTTTATGACAGACACTAGAAATTCAAAGTTGAAAAAGTGATTCTTTGTCTGAAGGGAGCTTACAATAATACAACATTGTCCTAAATATTTGTAAGTAAAGCTAATCCATTTTATAATAAAGTCATAAAATTATACAGTTATGTATAAAATGTAATGTGACAGTGAGGGGTAATAATTAGGCCCAGGAGGACAATCAGACAAAAATGTTTCTGACCACAAGAAAACAGCCTGTGCCAAGACATGGAGGCTGAGAAAGTATGCAGCACGTTCTGGAAACTATTATGTGTGTGTGTGTGTGTGTGTGTGTGTGTGTGAGTCACTCAGTCATGTCCGACTCTGCGATTCCGTAGACTATAGCCCACCAGGATCCTCTTTCCATGGGATTCTCCAGGCAAGAATACTAGAGTGGGTTGCCATTTCCTTCTCCAGGGGATCTTCTTAACCCAAGGATGGAACCTGGGTCTCCTGCATTGCAGGTGGATTCTTTACATCTGATCCACCAGGGAAGCATTACATAGGTTAGTTTTAGGATAAAAATAGTTCTGAGGAGAGAGTGATACAAGGTGAATCTGTACAGATTAGGGCCAGGTCAAGAAGGAATTGAGTGCTATGGCAAGGACATTACAAGGTTTTCATTTTTCAATTTTTCCAATAAAACCCTTAGATCAAATAGGCTTAGGCAAAAACCCATTATATAGAAGAGATATAGGGGGGTTGTTTTATACAAGGGGAGGGAGGCTGTCAGTCCTGGCCCCTTCTTCACACCACTGCTAGAGCCAGTGTGTTTAACCAGAAGTTAAATAGCAAAATAACATGATGGGATTTGCCTACTAGAAGGATGCAATATAAGCCCTGCTTGACTGAGTTTCTATTTTTGTCTTACTTACTGAACTCCTGTGGGTGAAGCTTTCAGCCAGTCTCCATCTCTCTTTAAAGAGTGAGGAAGTGGTCTTCTCCCGGTAGCTTCTGGTCGAGTTCTTTGCCTATAGTTAATGGACTCATTGAGTGTTTGCTGAAATTGAACCAAGAAAAAATCTTTTCTTCTTAGGTTATTTGGAAGAATTAGAGGACATACTGCTCCAGGCACTTTTGGTTCTTCCCTCCCAAAGGGGGACAATTCAGTGGAGTGATGGGTAGCATAGAACATAATGTTGGTAACAGTAATAACGATAGCAGCCATAGTCAAGAATAAAGATTACTATCATTGATTGCTTATTAGGTGCCAAGCATTGTTCTTAGTACTTAATACAACATATTCTAACTCATTTAGTCCTTGAAACAATTCCCATTAGAGGAGCAAGCTAATCTATCCATTTTACAAATGAGGAATTAATTGAAAGGATAAAAATTATACACAACTTGCCCGAGCTTCACAGACAGTAAATGCCAGAGTTAGAATTCAAATCCAGCCAGTCAGGGTGTACCCACCTTCTCCACAGCCCTGTTACTGGAATGACAGATGGGGATGGGCATTGCAGGAGCATGGCCTTCAGATTCAGATAGAGCTGAATTCACACCCCCCTCCTCTCCTTACTCCCCTTGAAAAAACTTTTTAACTTTTCTGAATCTCATTTTTTCTTGTCTGTTAGATGCAAATACAAACATTGCAAACTTGTTTTGAGATTAAATTTATATACTATCTAGTGCCTGGTACATAACATTTCCTCAATAAATATAGGTCTTGGTAAGAGACAGTGAATGCCTGAGTGGGACATTCAAGAGGAATGAAAAGAGGATGTTATAATGTGCATTGAACTTCTGTACTGGGATGGTAGCCTGTACTATGAGCCCCATGCCACATGTGGCACAAGTGTGGGTTAGTTCATTGTCAGTATGTGTAAATAGCTTGAATCAGCCCAGTCTTCACCACCTCAGAGTTATTAGTCTTACCCCGAACAATGGGTTACTATAGAGCAGAATCCAAAAGAGAAAGTGAGGCTACATTCCAGAAGCTAAAGACTGAAATCACAATAATTATTCATTCACTAAGAATAAATGAATGTGCTGTCCTTTGGGGTCATGGTAGTGAATAAGACAGACAAGGGTGCTATCTTCTGGAATCATAAATTCCAACATGAGTGAAAGATATTTAACAAACAGTTGAACGGTTATGTAGAGTTCTGATTAACTTTGAGGGAGTATACAGAGAGTATTAAGGGAAAATTTAAGAAGGAAACTCACTTATTTTGGTTGCCAGTGCATTTGTTCCCCAATAAAGTGACTGTTGTTGTTCAGTTGCTAAGTTGTGTCTGACTCTTTGCAACCTCATGGACTGCAGCACCAGGCTTCCCTGTCCGTCACCATCTCCTGGAGTTTGCTCAAACTCATGTCCATTGAGTCAGTGACGCCATACAACCATCTCATCGTCTGTCACCCACTTCTCCTCCTGCCTTCAATCTTTCCCAGCACCAGGGTCTTTTCCAGTGAGTCAGCTTTTCACATCAGGTGGCCAAAGTATTGGAGCTTCAGCATCAGTCCTTCAATGAATATTCAGAGTGATTTCCTTAAGGATTGACTGGTTTGATCTCTTTGCTGTCCAAGGGACTCTCAAGAGTCTTCTCCAGCACCACAGTGTGAAAGCATCAATTCTGAGGTGCTCCAGCCTTCTTTATGGTCCAACTCTCACATCTGTACATGACTACTGGAAAAACCAGAATTTTGACTGTACAGACCTTTGTTGGCAAAATGATGTCTCTGCTTTTTAATATGCTGTCTAGGCTTGTCATAGCTTTATATATATATATATATATATATATACACACACACACACACACACACACACACACACACATATATATATATTACATATTCCTTTACATTATGATTTATCACAAAATATTATAGTTCCCTGTGCTATACAGTGGGATCTTGTTGTTTATCCATCCTAAATATAATAGTTTGCCTCTGCTAATCCCAACCTCCCAACCCTCCCCCCCAGATCCTGCCTTGCTTTGGCAACCACAGGTCTGTTCTCTATGTCTGTGGGTCTGTTTCGTAGATAGATTCATTTGTGTCATATTTTGGATTCCACATGTCAGTTGTATCATATGGTATTTGTCTTTCTCTTTCTGACTTACTTCCCTTAGTATGATAATCCCTAGGTTCATCCATGTTGTTGGAAAAGCTGTCTTATTGATGATAGATTTTAGCCCAATAAATGAAATATTCCTAGGGTTAGAACCTATCTTATAAATTTGTAGTTCTCTTGGGAGTCATGTATCAGTGCTGGCATGGGTGTGAGAAGCATGCATGCCACCCTTGTCATATTTGCTTCTCTAGGGGACACCACTTCCTAGTAGAGAGGGAGCAGGTTAGCCTAGGATGTGATGGTTGGATGGCATCACCCACTCAGTGGACATGCGTTTGAGCAAACTGGGAGATAGTGAAGAACAGGGAAGCCTGGAGTGCTGCAGTCCATGAGGTTGCAATGAGTCAGACACAACTTAGCAACTGAACAACAATAGCAAAGAAGGGCAATGCAAACTGTCACCATCTCAGTCTGTCCTAGTTTTGACACTTCCGGGCTCTCTTATCCTGGGCATGTTGCTTACCCTCCATTTATTACACATGTATGTTGTTGTGCTCTGTGTGTGTGTTCAGTCGTATTTGACTCTCTGAGACCCTAAGGACTGGTGCCTACCATACTCCTCTAAAACTCTATGGAATTTTCAGGCAAGAATACTGGAGTGGGTTGCCATTTCCTACTCCAGGGGGCCTTCCCAACCCAGAGATCAAACCCGCATCTCTTGGGTCTCCTTTATGGCAGGCGAATTCTTGACCACGGAGCCACCTGGGAAACCCTTTACATGTATAAATATGGATAATATCACTTCTCTCTTAAAGTTAGTGTGAGAAGTAAATGTGGGTATTTATAAAGCATTTGAGCTTAGTACATAGAACACAGGTGTTACTGTCATGGCATCTCTTGCATATATTTTTCATTTTTCTCTCCATAGCACCAATGATTCCTATAGGAAACCACATGCCCTACCCCATCCGGGTAACAGGCCTTGGCAGTCACTGATTCTGCCAGGAGACCAATGCCTCCTCAGTCACATCATATTATATTTGTTCTTTCCCCCTAACTGGGTAGCTCCCACATGGCCTTTAGAATTCAGCTCACACTTGGATTTCTTGGCTGTCTCCCCTGATGCTCCTAATTAGATAAGCTACTCGAACCTCTCATGTTAATAATTTTGCATGTATCTGTATCATTATTTGATATCCATTTTTGTCCCCCACGAGACTATAGTTAAGTTTTATCGTGGAAGAGCTTGAAAGTGTTAGGTCCATTGTTGTATTACAGGCAGCTCTCTGTATTCACGGTGTTAGTTAGATCTGAGGTTGAAACCCACAGATACGGCAGGCTGGTTGCAGGGTGCCACTTTACATAAGAGACGTGGGTTTCGGTATCCATGGGGGTCCTAGAACCAGTTCCTTGAGGATACTGGGGGGGGGGGTGTGACTATATTATACAATTATTATTACCGCTAATGTTATTTAGCATTGTGCCTGGGATAGAGCAGACAGAAATAAATATGTGTTGAATGAATTTAGTTTAGGGTTAACGTATACAACAAATCCAATTGCTGCCTGGAGAATGCCATAGCAAGGTCTCAAATTCTAGCAGTGCTGCAATGAAGCGATGTGGGATTAGGTAAGTTATTGAAACACCCTGGGTCTGTTTCCTCAGACCTCAAACCCCACCTTGAGGTAATTCTAGAGGATCCATACATGCTTAAGTCTCAATGTTCAATATACTTTAGTATTAATATTTAATAAACTGATTTTTAAACCCTTCAAACTGTATATTATATACCAACTTTGAACACACTGGAAAATGGCAGCCTCTCGGGGGGCGTGAGGGAAGGACAGATTGGGAGTTTGGGGTTAGCAGATGCAAACCATTATATATAGAATGCATAAACAACAGGGCCGTAGTGTATAGCACAGGGGACTATAACCAATATCCAGTGATAAACCATAATGGAACAGAATATGAAAAAGAATGTGCATAAATGTGTAACTGAATCAGTTTACATCAGAAATTAACACAACCTTGTAAATCAACTATGAAAGTGAAAATGTTAGTTGCTCAGTCATGTCCGACTTTTTGCGACCCCATGGATTGTAACCCACCAGGCTCCTCTGTCCATGGAATTCTCCAGGCAAGAATACTGGAGTGGGTAGCCATTCTCTTTTCCAGAGGATCTTTCTGACCCAGGGATCAAACCCAGGTCTCCTGAATTGCAGATAGATTCTTTACCATCTGAGCCACAGGGAAGTTAAAATCATCTATACATCAATAAAATAAATTTAAAAATAAAAGAAAATGGCAGCCTCTCAATTTGTACTCCAGGTTACTTCATTCATGTGCAGAATGTCATTCATATCAATTTTCCGCTGAAATGGCAAGTCATGCTATTTATGCATTACATTTCTTAGGAAATGTAGATTTTCTCTGTCCTTTGGAACCAAAACAAAACTCAAAATGACTAAGATATTGAAACTGATATGTGACTTGCAGTTTGTTTCAAAAATTCTAAATTTGCCTTCACTAAAATAACCCCTTTGTTGTCACTGATTAACTTTATAACTAGGTATTACTTAGTTAAAGTTATAAAAATAAATGTTTACTGTTTTTAAAAGCATAGTTTTTATTGAGTTTATCTACTGGCATCCTGAATAGATTTTCTACTGGAGAAAAGGATTTCAGTGCTATAAATTATTGTTTTTTTTCCCCAAAAAATCACATCTTAGAAGATGTCAGTAATCCCTACAAATTCTATTAGTCTATAATTCTTTAACAATGAATTGTCTTCAAATTTTGTCACATTCAGTCAACAACAAAGATGAAAATGATGGACATGTTAACACAAATGCCTGCCTAATGCCAGCAACCACTGTGGAGAGCAGCTCAGGTGAGGAGGAGCAGAGGTAGTTTTAGCCAGTATCCAAACATGTAGGATATAATAGCACTTATGAGTCTGTACACCTCATCCTGGGCTTCCCAGCTGTCTCAAGTGGTAAAGAATCTGCCTGCCAATGCAGGAGATGTAAGAGACACGGGTTTGATACCTGGGTGGGGAAGATCCCCTGGAGCAGGGCATGGCAACCCACTCCAGTATTCCTGCCTGGAGAATCCCATGGACAGATGACCCTGGCAGGCTACAGTCCACGGGGTCACAAAGAGTCAAACACGACTGAAGCAACTTAGCACACACGCTCACCCCATCCTTTTTTGTAAAGTTAAAACTGACCAGTCTCTTGGATTGTTGTAAGAATTACACAGGTTTATTCCTCTTCCATGGATTGAGAGCTGTGTTATTGAGCACACTAATATTAAATGTCTCATTAATTCTGGTTTTAAATCCTGCTGTATTGTAGATTCTTAAAGTATGTTCCCCTGTGTAATAAATATGCAACTTAAAATCCCTCCTTTATCCCCTGGAATCATTCATAAGCAAATATTAATGGGTGCTAAAAAGCTCGTTTAATTGGAGGACCAAAGGCAGGTTTCTCTTCAACCCTGACTTAAGGTGCTCCTAAACTCTTATTTCATGATTTAGCAGCAGCTTTGGTTTTATCATTGTGGGTAATCACCCTTCTATCTAGAGTTTTCATTTTAGAATTACAAACACTGACTTTGAAGTCAGACAAATCTTGGCTTTAGATCTTGGCTCTAACTTTTAATATAGGAATGTGCCGTGTGTGCATGTTCAATCGTGTCTGACTCTTTGCGACCCCGTGGACTGTAGGCCGCCAGGCTCCTCTGTCCATGGGATTTCCCAGGCAAGAATACTGGAGTGGGTTGCCATTTCCTCCTGCAGGGGATCTTCTTGACCCAGGGGTGGAACCTGTGTCTCCTGCATTGGCAGGTGGATTCTTTTACCACTGAGGCCCCTGGGAAGCTCTAAAATAGGAATACACTTTCTGAAACTCATATTTCTTATTTGTTCAACGGGATCATTAAAAACATGTATTTCATAGATCTGTTTTGGATATTCAATAATACACATACAACCTATGGTACAGAGCGTTACATCAGGTTGGCTTTGGCTGTATTTTATGACTACGGTTGTGATCATCATATAGCCATCAGAGGTAGTCAGTGGTTAGCAAGCATTGTCTGGAATCATCCTTTTCCTTGCATTTGAAAAGCACTGTTTCTTTTTCTGTTTTATTATCCTTTTGATATGCTGGTTCTGGTTTTTCATATGGAATTGTTCTCTGCAAGCAATTAGAAGTCTACCCCAATACACAGAAACTTTTCAAGTCTCTGCTATATCACATTAGGTAATAGCCCATTGGCCAAAGCAAGTCACGGGGCCAAGCCCAGAGATAAGCAGAGAGGATGGACTCCACCTCAATACATAAATGTATTGTTGTTATTCAGTTGCTAAGTCATGTCCGACTGTTAGCAAGTCAGACTGTAGCACGCCAGGCGCTTCCCTGTCCTTCACTGTCTCCCATAGTTTGTTCAAACTCATATCCATTGAGTTGGTGATGCCATCCAACCATCTCATCCTCTGTTGCCCTCTTGTCCTTCAGTCTTTCCCAGCATCAGGGTCTTTTCCAGTGAGTCAGCTCTTTACATCAGGTGGCCAAAGCATTAAAGCTTCAGCTTCAGCAAAAGTCCTTCCAATGAATGCCAAATGTCAGGGCCATTTTTCCTTTCAGTCTGTCACAAATACTTAGCAATAGATTCCTGCCATTTTAAGAAAAAATAATAATTTTCTTTATGTTGATAATAGTGCTCTGCTTAAGCAGTTAATCATTTCTAAGACCTGAGAGGTGACTTAGATAGGTATTCTTTTTCCCATTTATAGATGAAAATAACTGACATTCAGAGAGTTTAAATAGCCGTATCTGAGTTTACATAATGAATCAGCTTGGACAAGATTTTTGAAGTCTTCTGATTGAAATTATGGTTCTTCCTAGACTATCAGACTTGGCTGATTAAAATTGCTCCCTTTTAAAGTTTCTTACAATTTTGGTACTATTACTTTGTTTTTTAAATTATGACCCAGTGGTCATTAGTTTCCCAGTGAACTTGATCCCTTTGCTTAATTCTTAAGACAAGAATAATCCATTTATGAAATAGAAGAAAAGCTTCATATAGCTTTGTAATCTAATTCTAGCCTCAATTCTGTCTGTCCTTTTGAAAACTTCATAACCCATCTTCTTCAATAGGCCATGTTGTAAGAGGTCAGACTGCTTGTGAAGGGGTTAAATGAGTTCTTATGGTCACAAGAAGTGCCTCCCTTTCAGTTTCACTGCATAACTTAGGGCCATCAATGCCCTAGTCTAGAAATCTGGATAAACAGTAGCCCCGAAGGCCTGATAAATTGCCTACTCACTTAGGAGGTAATATAAGATCAAGCTCAAGGTTCTATATTAGAGCTACATAATCATGACCCACGGTGGTTCTTTAACTGTGTTTGCAAACAGTGCAATTTAAACCTAAAATTCAAGTTACTTATATTCCTGACCTCTTACTCTTGTTATTTATTTTTTGGTTGAGAAGATTAATAATAACATTTATTTTGTATTACGTTTTATAACTTTCACATCTTCATTTAATTTTCACAAAAGATTGGGACATATTATAATACTATTATAAAATCTATATCTCCATATAAATGAGAAAAATTAGACTCTAAAAGGTAGGTTACTTTCCTGGGACCATACAACCAGAAAGAAGTGGGGCCCAAACTGGACATGTACCCCACCTGCCCCCCGACTCATTTTCTTGACTCAATGCATATGCCTTCTTCATTATCATGTTGCCTCAGTTTACCTTTTCATAGCAATAGAGGATGTGCTGATTTCATTCTGGCCTCCCAGTACTATTTATTTCGGATTTAATTATATTCTGAATTACACTGCTATTTAGCTGTTTCATAAGTTCTTATTTTCTTAATGATATGGTAAGCTTTTTCAGGCACGTTCTCTTCTCTCTTTCTCCCATGTCAGCCACCGTCCTGTGGAGAACCTAGGAGACAGGCAGCAAATACTCGTAGAACGAGCCCAGCTTCTCTTTAAGAATGACCCAGGCTGAGCCTGTCCCACTGCTGCTGGAAAGTGATTGATGTTTTACTGTCTCATTTACTTGTCCCTTTAGTTGAAAGCAGATGCCAGGTCACCCCGGAAACCCTCAGGTTTGTTTTCTACCCTTGTATCTAGGCTTCCCTAAAGTACATCTGCTCCCATCCTGCATTCATCCATGATTATTTGGCCCCACGTGGTGGATTTAAAATAGCTAATATGCATGATCCTCAGACATTTTGAGGTCTGCTGCAGGACGCTGCAGCAGGTTGAAGGACTGTGAAGGTCATTCTCTCCTTATACCTGTGGTGAAGACGCAGGCAGTTTTTGATGGCCACAGGGAAGATTTCTTGGGTCAGCAGTGTGCTATCCCCTCCCCCAGCCTCCTTCCCAGCCCTTCACTCCTCTACTCCTTTCCATTGTTAAGGCCACGTGCCTCTTGTTAGCTCAGCATCCCAAGCACACATTCTATTTTGAAATTACCTACTCTTTGACTTGGATAGGCCATGTGATATGTAACATGCCTCATTCTCCTAGGTTTGCAAATCTCCATCACTTTTTAGGAAAACTGATTTTTGTGTGGTCAGAATGTGTCAGCATTTCACCACTCCTCTTATTGTTACCAATTCCTTTCAAGCTATAAGGAAGGCTACTGTAAGTGGTTGGACATTTTATAGGTATTCACTTTTTTATTAATATTTATTCACAGGCATTTTGCTTGATGCTAGGATATTAAAAAGAGCTAAAGCAGGAAGGGTCTTTGTTTATAGTTTTTATGGATTGATAGGGAAGAGAGGCTTCAGTCGAATGTTTAAACAGATAAATGTGGATTGCAGTTCTGGTAGGTGCTGCGAGGGAAGAGAGCCGTGATGATTTATGGGACTAGAAGCACGTCAGGCAGATCAGAGAGCTTTATGGGGCAGGGGGCTCTGGAACTGATATTTGAAGGCAGGAGAACTTACAGTCCATGGAGGAGAGAATCAAGAACAAGGGCAATTATGACTCAGGATGACCCTTACCTCTATTCCGGTACCAACAAATATGCAGCTTTGGGGGGTGGACAAGATATAGCGGGTAGACTTGACATTACCCGAGAGAACTGGAGAAGACATCCCTCAGGAGTATCCATTAAACTCAGTCAGGAATAATGAGTAGAAATAATGTGAAGAGGAAGAGGAAAGAAGACACTCGTGGGAGACTACAGAAGGGCCCAGCATTGTTGAGATTGAGTAGCTGGAGGAGGGAAGAATTCAGGTAATGGTGATGTAAAAATCTTACACTCAGAGATTCTTACTGCTGCACCTAAAACAATCTTCCTGGGCTCAGAAGTTCTTCCACCAACCTCAAAAATAAAATACTATTTAAAAGTCCACTTGATGTGTACACATCAAAATAAAATTACAGGAGAACACGCACACCCTTCATTAGTGATGCCAGGTCTTCTAAAAAAACGGCTCAAGTTAGTGGACTCTGAATTGAAACTCAAAATGAATGAAATCTGGATTCCGAAACTTACTCTGTCGGGGGGTTCTTTCTTTTCACATCTGTGCCACTACCACATGTCCCCTTTCTTTTCATGTGTACTTCCCTGAAGGTGAGATGGGTACTCCTGCTTTGTGAACATCCTCAGATCGAGAGAACTTACCCTTGCTTCCTTTCCCATCTGACTTTTATAATCTTCCACTGGGGACTTCAATAAAAGGAGGCTTCAAAGAAAATGAACCTAACAAAATTTAAATTGAAAAGCCTGTATTTTTTTTTTTTTCTTTTCACTTTTCTTAGTCTTCCTTGAACCAAGTATGATCAGTGATAGGTACTTGATGGACAAATTTCCCAGAGGCCTAGAATGAGTTTTATCTCAATAGCAAGTCTACCTTGATCTCTTCCAGGTGAAAAGATGAGGAATTTTTTTTTACTATCAGGTTGCATACTATATTGGTTTGCTATACAAACAGAAGACCCCTTTCAGCTACCAATGTATTGTCTTGTAAATTTTTTCTTTGTAGTCAAGAGACAAAGTCAAGTAGTATGATAATAATGCTTGTTTGTTACCATAGAAGAAAAAACTCGTGTTTGCATAGTTGATATAGATGGTGATGAAAAATAGAATCCTTCTAAAGACAATGGATTTTCATGACAGAATATTTATGGTTCTAACACAGGATGAAGAGGAAGAAATCAAACAAGAAATTAACATGTTGAAGAAATACTCTCATCACCGGAATATAGCTACATACTATGGTGCTTTTATCAAAAAGAACCCACCAGGCATGGATGACCAACTTTGGGTATGTAGGACTGTCCACATTTGCTTTTCTTACTTAAAAAACAACCAAGACTGAATGGTTCATTTCTCTAATTACTGAGTTTGATTAGGTACTTTTTCCTTGAAATCCTTTATTCCATGATTTCCACAACATTGTGTTTGCAACGTTTTCTCTCATTTCCTTGAATACCTGTCTTTCTTCTATCACTTAATGTAGACCATCCCTAAAGCTAGTTGTTAAGTTCTCTTTTTCCCCATAAAATGGCTACCTTTATTGAATTTTTATTATACTTTAGGTACCATGCTATTATATATATATATATGTATATGTATACACACACACACACATGTATACACACACACACACACACACACACACACACACATATTTACATTTATTTATTTGCCGTGCCAGTTGGCTTGCAGGATCTCAGTTCCCCAGCCAGGGATTGACCTGAGCCTTAGCATTGAAAACACCAAGTCCTAACTGCTGGACCACCAGGGAATGCCCACCATGTTATTTTCTTTTTATCAATTCTATCATTTATTCCAGCTCTTTGAGGTAGACATTATTATCTTCATTTTGGGGGGGGGGGTGAAAAAACCTGTATTTTTGCTTAAACACTTGATGACAAGGAATTTAGTAGCCTTTAGAGATGAAGAGTTTTTATAAATCAATAAGAAAATATGTAAAATGATTAATGGAAAGACTGAGTTAAGATAAGGTAGCGATTAAAAAAATAAGAAATATCAACTACCAATAAAGATGTTTTTAAAGTGTAATCTTACTAACAATATAAATACAAAAGAAAACAAGAATTAGATACCACTTCTTATCCAGTAGACTGGCAAAGGTTTTTTTTAAATGATATACTCAGGATGGACAGTCACACCCTCTGCTTATAGAAATGAACGTTGGTATAACTTTAGTTAAGGACAGTTGGAAAATACACACACACACAGATATATCTATATCTGTATTTAATTGCCCAAAGGAAATGCCTTACTTTTGACTCAGTATTTTCACATACAGGAATGTATCCTAAATTTAAATACATAAAAATATATGCATTGTAGATGCTAACCAATAGGGAATCACTTAAGTAAATCCATTAAGGGACAATACTCAACCAATTAAAATGATGTAGATCTTTGTTTACAAGTGGATGAACATGAACAATTATAGTAAAGATATTTTAGAGCCTTTTTAAAGGCTATGATTAGATATAGCACATTTTCATTTTTTTCAAAAAAAGAAAGAAAAAGGACCAATATGTACACGTATATTAACATGATGGGGATGTCTAGAATAGTGAGCACCAATAACATTGAAGATGTTTGTTTCTGGGTGGTAATTTCAGTAATTTAATTTCTGAAACTGTTTTTCATGTCTTTTTAAAAACATATATTTATTTATTTTTGGCTGCGCTGGGTCTTCATTGCTGTGCAGGCTTTTTCCTAGTTGCAGTGAGCAGGGGTGCTCCCTCGTTGAGTGTGAGGACTTCCTGTTGCGGTGGCTTTTCTTGTTGCGGAACACGGGCTTCAGAGCTCTCGGGCTCGGTAGCTGAGGCTCCCAGGCCCTGGAACACAGGCTCAATAGTTGTGGCACTCGGGCTCAATTACTCTAAGGCATGTGGGATCTTCTCGGTCAGGGACTGAACCCTTGTCTCCTACATTGTCAGGCGGATTCCCCACCACTGAGCCACCATGTCGTTTTTAATTGCTTCTCATTGGGTTATCTTTGCTCCTTACAAAGACAAGTTCTGAGGACAAGGAATGTGTCTTTTGCATCTCAGTGTCTTAAACACCAGGAAGGAGCTGGGCATGTGATGCTGACAAAATAGTTGTTTTATGAATGAAAGCGACGTTATTGGTACACACTTGGTTGCTACTATTTTTATTTTTATTGGTTCAAACTGATCATTGCTACAGGTACATTTGAGAGTTCAGCTTCCCTGTGGCCTATAGGTTCAGGAGGATGTGATGAGATGGCATGAGTGTGAATATCTCTGTGTTCCCAGAGGACTTCTATACTGCCAAGAATCTAGCATTTTAGCAAGGACTCCTACCGTGCCATGAGCTGCAGCAGAGGACAAGAGGAGAATGATAGCTGTTTTGATACTGTCTCCAGAAGCATTTTTTAGTTTGGTCAGAGCTATGGCTCCAGATTAGAAGAAAGTGTTAATATAGCTTTGGAATCACCTCCAGTTTATCACCTGAGGTAGCACTATTTCCCGATGAGTCACACCTAGCTGTTAACATCATTCCTTTTGTGAGATGGGCCAGACCAGGTAGTTTTCTTATTAGGCTGAGCTATTAATATGAAAATTTGGGCATATATATTATAAATCATTGGTTGAGGAAGGAGAGGAGTGGTCAAACAGAGCTTGACTTGTTTTTTACTTTTTTTCTTAAAACTGAGATTTTTTAAGCTGGAAAAAAATTAGTTGTCATTTATTTTACTGGATCCCAGTGAAGCTTATTTCTTTCTCAGAGCCTCCGAGCTCATTAACGGATGGACACAGAATAAGAATGCAGACATCCCGAAATATGACAATGTAGCTTGGCCTGTGAAAGACATTGCAAGTTGTTGTTGTTTTAAATGAGCAAAATTTGCAGTCCGTTTTCAGATTGGCAGTGGGAGAAAGCAGCAAGCCTGTTTGCATCTGCAGAGCACAAACAGGAGGTTTGATGCTCTAGAAATGAGTCACTGTTTGCCAGTTCTCACCCTGGCCCATTGCTCTTGTCTTGGAGATGGCTGTGGTGGCTAGGAACCAGGAGCTTGCATGTGTATGTGTTCATCTATTCACCCACTCATTCATTCATCCAACAAATACATATCAAGCACTTGCTAGGCATGAGGCACTCTTCTGGACACTTAAGATAAGAAACATCAGTGAACAAAACTGATGGAAGCCCCTAGTTGCATGCAGTGTACATTCTTGCTACAGACCACAATCATATTAAGTCATAAAACTATTCAAAAAGCTGCAAGTACATACGCCTAGAAGAGCAAGGAAAGGCTAATGAGGATGCAGGTAGGGGCTGCAGTGGCCAGGGGAACCCCCTTGTAGATAACTTTGAGCATTCCAGGCCTGGTGTTTTCAGGATTATCGACAAGGCCAATTGACAAAAAGATGTGGGAGATGGGGCCAGATCAGGCAAGGGCTTATAGGGCATTGGCAGGATGTTGGCTTTTCCTCTGAGTGAGGTGGGAGCCACTCGAGGGTTTTGAAGGGGGTTGGGGAGAGAATCTGACTCACAAGAGTGAAGGAGTCCCTCTGGTTGCTGGGTTGAGAGTAGGCCATATGGGGGCCAGAGGAGAAACAGGAAGGACCAGGGAGGAGACTGTTTGAGCAAGCCAGTCCCCTTCCTGAAGTCCATAAAAGGGCATTTGTAAGTAGTGATCACGGGCCACATGGGGAGGACCCCTGCCTTCACTTTCCATCTTTCCCACCTGCAATCAGATGCTGGCGGCAAAACACAGTAGGTTCAGGCCCCACATCCTGCTTGGAAGCAGAGGACCTCCCTTTTGTCAGATGTCCTTTTGTGTCCATGTAGAGGACTGTCTGACTGTCCCCACTAGCTAGTCCATTAGCTTCTGTGTCACTGAGGATAAAAATACAAAGCTATGAAATATCTCATAGGTACAAGAGCATCATTTCTTTTTCTAGTTGTTCTGTTTGATAAGAAATTTTAAGGAGGAACTTAGAAAATTAAGGCAGAACAGAAACATAATAGTTGGGAAATTAGTACCAGATCACAATATTGATGCAAAGTTGGTTATAGAATATAATAGTGTGTACTGGGTCCAAGGCCTCTGACTCATTAAACCACAGGCATTCTGTGCTAACAACAATGGCAAGTAATATTTATCACCTGCTTAACTTTGGCAGCGTACTGTATTTGTTTGCATTGTCATATTATTTCACTATATCTTCATAACTACTCTACAAATTAAATATTCTCATTATCCCCACTTTATTACAGATGAGGAAATTAGGCTCAGAGAACTTAAGAAGTTTGCTTGAGGATTCACAGAATCCTCAAACCTCAAACTACTGGGTGATGAAGCCAGTGTGTTAGCTAACCTCCAGCTGCCTGCCTGATGCTAGAATCAAACCCCGGAACCCTACATTCTTCTTCTTTTATTTGTGAAAAATAGTTTCAGAAGTTGCAAAAAATAGGTCAAAGGTTAGTGTTCCGAGTAGGACTGAAGCTTTGTGTTTAAACGTGTATTTTGGCGGGGGCCTGGACCCCACAGCATGCAGGATCTTAGCCCCCTGCTGTGGGAGTATGGAGTCTTAACCACTGGGCCACCAGGGAAGTCCCTAAACAAATTTATTTTTGAGTTCACTATTCATTTTCATTCTTGAAAATTTCCCATGAAATTCCCCATGAAAATTTTCAGTTTCCCCAGCTTTCTGAGAGGATAGCGAGACCTGTTAGCTGTTGCTACGAAGATGGTATTTCTTAAGTCTTAGAAATACACTTTGAACCTTTTGGGAGTGTTTTAGCAAATAATTGCAAAGGTCACAGAGAGTTGACTCTTTGGGTTAATGGCATTCTTTTAGGATTACATTTCTTTAAAAATATTACCATGGATTAAATAGAGACAGAGCCTGTAGCAACCAAGAGTAGCACTCTGACATTTGTTCCCAGTTTTCAGACCAGAGGAACTATTCCCCAGGGTATTTCCTGTGCTGTGGCTGGAGGCCAGAGGTTTGCACATATGCCACCAGCCAATATACGCGCTGTTTTAGGTGTCTGATTGAATTATAATCTATGTGAATTCTATCAGTCTTGTCGCAGAGATAAACTCTTGTTTAGTCCCAGCTCTTTGTGGACATACAACTACTTCTGATAATGGCCAAGTAATTCTCCCTTATCAACTGCTCAGGGCCCGATCCGGAAATCAAAAAAGGGAGCTCTTTCAATAAAGATTCCAATCTCTCCGAAACAAGGCGCCCTGACGCACAACACGGGCATCTCATTCTGCTCCTCAGCAGAGGCAGGCGCTCCACTTTGCTGCATGCCATTCAGACGCTGGGAGTGACAAGACCTGTCTATTACACGGGCAAATTTCCTCAAGTTAGAAAGCAAAATCACACATATTTTGCCATCCCTTTTGATACCACCACAACAATCACAGGGCTAGGCTATCTTGTAAAAGGAAATAAATTTCTGATTAGTTTCCAAAACGTAGGTTGGTCAAGTAAGATGGTGGCTCAAGTGGTCAAGAATCCTCCTGCCAGTGCAGGAGACACAGGTTCAGTCCCTGGGTTGAGAAGATCCCCTGGAGAAGGAAATGGCAACTCACTCCAGTATTGTTGCCTGGAGAATTCCATGGACAGATGAGCCTGGCAGGTACCGTCCACAGCATCGCAGAGTCAGATACGACTGAGTGACTGAGGACGCATGCAGTTTTATTACTAAGGAATTCCCTTCCTTCATATGTACAACCTAAGTTACTTGTCTGGAGAAGTAACTGAGTCTTATTATTCATGAGTAGAAAATTTTAAGACTGAATAAATAGCAGGAATAGTGATTGTATACGGTTTCCCAGTCTTGCAGCTGCCCCACTGCATGAGCTATAGACACAGAATGTAAGTTACTTAAATGCAAACACAGAGCTAAAGTTACACCTGATTTAATACTATGCTACTGAGCTTGAGTTCAGCTTTAATGGAGTCATTTTTATGAATTAATGGGTGATTAAGTGACAAGAGCGTGAAAATGATTTCTTTTTTTATTCTAATGAATTTCATTTGAACTGTGCTTCAACTGCTTTTTACCTTAGCAAAAGGTAGACTTGATGTATGCCCAGAGTTACTCTCTCTGCTCAGCAACCATCCTCTGCCAAGCTTTTTTGGGCTTCCCAGGTGGCGCTAGTGGTAAAGAACCCACCTGCCAATGCAGGAGACATAAGAGACTAGGGTTCCAACCCTGGGTCAGGAAGATCCCTTGGAGGAGGGCATAGCAATCTGGAGAATCTCATAGACAGAGGAGACTGGCAGGTTATGGTCCATAGGGCCCGAAAGAGTTGGACACACACGACTGAATCAACTTAGCAGAAAGTTACTCTGTTAATGGTCTACACAACCCTCTGGTTCCTATTCTAGATTAATTTTGAGTCAAAGGCAATATTCCTATTTGCATTACACTTCTCAGAATTCTCAACTACCAAGTTTCTTAGTCGTTAGTCCTAAGTCTTCTAAAGCTGGTGTGGTTTTCTTCTTTTTCTGTTGTTAACTTTTCTGAAAACTTGTTCCCCTCTCACTACCCGTAAATTCTTTCTAAGAGGCAGACTTGTAAATTTCACATAGCCTTTGAGGTTAGTCTCTGTTTTGATCCACGGCTCAAATGGACATGTTATGATTTACCCCTAATAGGAAATACCCTTCAGAAGATCTTGTGTGCTCTCTGAGAAATTTGAGTACCAGGTACCAAATCCAGGAGGCAGCTAACTTCTCTTTCCTTGAATGCTACCATGCTAACTCTGAGATGGCTCTGTCCTTAGACATGGGCGACCACAGACCATTTCTAGCTGTCAGTTGGGCAGGTTTCTTGTCGCTAAAAATACCAGCTGGATTAGTACATTCAAACTCTGATTGTTATTCTCAAAATGCATATCCAGAAACTTTATTGACAAAATCTGAGATTTCACATCATTGGGGCTCATCTTTTAATCTTTGGAACACTTAGAATTTGTAGTTATAAGCATTCTCTTTTCAAGTCTAAAAATATAATTCAGAAGCCAAAGGAGTTTTTGTTTCCCCAAATACATGCTGGTTTAAAAATAGATGCAAAAACCTGTTTAGGTTTCTCAGTTGGTTTCCTAGTTTGAAATTGCCAACAGTTTTGCTGTTGCTTCACAGAAAAACAGTTTGCTTTACCTTTCCATCAGTTGATTGAAATGATAAATGTATACCCAGCAATTGTTGTACCTCTGTACACACTCTTTTTTGTGTGTGTGCGACTTAAACTACCTTTGGCAAATGAAGCTGTGTTCTGTAACAAAGTACTGAGTTTGGGTTTTGTTTACCCCTTCATAAATCATGCAGATGGGATCTGTGGCTATTCCCAGCTACACATGATAAAAATATCCTGTGCCTTGCTGGTGTTTCTGGACCTTCAAGGTCAATAGGCTGATCCTTTGCAGACTTGTGAATTCTTAGAAGTTTCTCTTTCCTCTCTGTTTCTTAGATTGTCTGTGCAATCGCTTGGTGCAGTTGTTGTTGTTTAGTCACTAAGTCGTGTCCGACTCTTTTGTGACCCCATGGACTGTAGCCTGCCAGGCTCCTCTGTCCATGGGATTTCCCAGGCAGGAACACTGAAATGGGTTGCCATTTGTTTCTCCAGGGGAATCTTCCCGGTTCAGGGATCGAACCCAGGTCTCTTGCATCTCCTGCATTGGTAGGTGGATTCTTTACCACTGAGCCACCAGGGAAGCCCCTGATGCAGACTTCCTTCATTTTAGGTCGCCCTTCACCCCCCTGCTCCTTCCTCTTCCTGTCCTATCTCTCATCCCCCCTTTTACTATAAAAGGGAAGGAATCTATTAGTGGTCATTCTTCTTGTGACTGACTGACTAGTGACATTTGGGTTAATATGTTGCTGTCAAGACATTCTGGGCTAGTCCTGCAATTTTAAAATACCTTAAAACTTTGTTTTTTGTTACAGGAACATAAAACCAATTGACTAGCAAGTGAGTTAATACCTTTGGGACCCCAGAAATCATCCTAAGCCTCTTAGGCTGGCTCTGAGAATAGACCTTTTAAAATTCTTTCAGAGGTGACTAGGATTGGAAGGGGCAAGTTAGAAGTGACCACATCTGCTGATTCCAAACCCATGCCCCTCCTGGTTAGGGGCTAACCTCAGGGAGGGCTGAGATAGTGCTTCGGAAACTCCGTCTGGGATCAGCTGAGGCCAGAGATCCTTGTCTTCTGTACTGTCCTGAAGGAGGAGGAATGAACAGGAGGGCATTAAAAGAAAACAATCTCCTTTCCCCACAAGCTCTGAGAGAAAACCTCCTGCTCATCAGACCAAAAAATAATAATAATAATAAAGTGATAAACAACCATGCAAATTGTGAAATATGCTGGAACTCTTTGTTTTAAAACTTTTATCATTTTGATTTAGATGGAAATAGCGTCCCACGTTCAACAACCCAAGCAACCTTTTCCCTAATAACTGGGTTGCCCTACACACACCGTTCTGCTTTTTAAATATCTTCTCCTTGACACGGTTCCAGGTAGGGCCCCGGCCCAGCCCCCATCGTGCCTGAGCGCAGTTGTGTGTTCACCTTCAACTTAACCTTCCTCCTTTCTTCCCAAGTGACATGCGTGTGTATTTTCATTTTCTGACCCAGTTATGTAGGGGATAGTGAGTGAGAATTTCAAATGTAAGATTCTTTTTAAACCTCTCCCACCGTCTTCCAACCTGCCAAATAAAAAGCTCCAGTGTCCTGGGATGCACCTACGTGTCCTCTTGCTGTGTGATACAAGCTTGAGGAAAAAGAGCTGCATCCTTGGTCCTCTCTCATTAATAGAAGTTTTAGAAACACACGTGGCCCATTCCCTTTATAGGTGACCTTTTAGCCATTTCCTAACCATCCAAGTGAAGTCGATCTTGGGAAGCTATTAATGCTGTCTTCCCAGCTGGAATTTTTTTTTTAATAAATGCAAACAGACCAAAGAATGGATAAATAATAGAATTTGAGAATTCTGGCTACCAGAAGCTTTATATTCTGTGAGACAGTGTTCCCATCAACTATGTAAGGCTGATGCTTTTGTTTTAATAGTGGTGGATGCGGAGTACTGAGCCCAGTGGAGTTAGGGAACATGCCCAAGGTCATATAGCTAGTACTTGAGAAAGTATGATGCTTTCAACCCTGCTCTAGTTACTTAATGAGTATATATACCATAAATAAGGCTGGGGACCAAAACTAAGCTTCATTTCCAAGTAAATAAAGAAAAGGGAATTGAGGGGAAACAGAATGAATGAAACAGTAAGTGCAAACCATTCAGGCCAGTGCCTGGCACATGGTAGATTCTCAGTAAATGTTAGCAAGTATTGTTGCCCCAGTGTCAATTCTTTGAGGACTTTCTTTCAGGGAAAATATTAATGATGCATTATTTCTTGCTTTGCAAGATGTGAAGTTGTTGACTTATCGCTGCTGGGCTTGGCATGTCGAGCCCTGTTGCTGTTTATTAATGTGATGAGGTTACTCATGGTGAGGGAGGGTCCCCACTGCGCAGTGGCAGTAATTATCAGTGTTGCTGTGAGGCTGCAGGAACTGACTGCTAGAAAATGCTGGTTTCTTTTTTTCTTTCTTTTTTTTTTTAAAAAAGAAAAAATCCCATTACATAATTTAACAATCATTTTGTTCCATAGTGAGTTGAAAAGAACTTAGCAGCCTTCAGCTGGAGCTGAATGGAGAAGCAAATTATAGAAATCACTGACATTAGTGCCTGGCTAGAGCAGGATTGTTTCCCACTGAATATTTGAAAGTATTCTGTCCAATCTAATTTTGAAAGACTGGAGTCAGTGGGCTTCCACTGCTTTCCTTGGGAACTGTAATTACGTGGCCTAATAGAGCTCGACGCTGGGGCATTTTCTCCAGCGGGTGCAGGAGCAGTGGATGCACTTGTAGGAGGTATGGTCACTTGCTTTTCAAAATGGGATTTGGTAAAGGAACACAAACATGTTTTGCTCACTTGAGAAAATGTTCTTCTGTCTCTACCCAAGGAGAGAAGTTTCTTTGTTTCTTTGGTCCATCCTGCTGCTGTTGAAACACAATTTACATAAATAGAATTTTCTTTAACTTTGTATTTACAGAGAATCCCCCAAATACACAAAAGTGGACAAAACAGTATAATGTGCCCCAAACTAGCCCCAATAATCATCAACCAATTATCAATCCTGCCCCATCTATACTCCCATCTACTTCCTCCCTTCTGTTATTTTGAAACAAATTTCATCATCTTTTTTTAAAAAAGAAGAAGTCTGGTAAAATACATATAGCATGAAATTTGCCATTTTAATAATTTTAAAGTGTATAACAGTGGGATTAAGTATACAATGTTGTGCAGCCATCACCCCTGTCTAGTTCCAAAACTTTCTTATCACCCCAGAAAGAACCTCTCTATCCCTTAGGCTGCAGCTCCCATTCTTTCCTCCCTGAAAAAACCACTAATCTGCTTTCATCCTCTGCGGATTTGCCAATTCTGGATATTTCATGTAAGTGGATTCATACAACGTATAGCTTTCTTCTTCTGGCTTCTTTCAGTTATTAATATCATGATGTTTTCAAGATTCATCCACATTGTATCATGCATCAATACTTCATTCCTTTTCATATCTGAATAACACTCTATTGTATGGATATACTACATTTTATTTATTCATCTGTGATGATGGACAGTTTGGTTATTTCCATGTTTTGTATATTGTTAACAGTGCTGCTTTGAGCATTCATATGCAAGTTTTTGTTTAAACACATGTTTTCAATTTTGAGGGGTAGGTATATACCTAGAAGTGAAATTGCTAGGTCATATGCTATTTCTTTTATACACACACACACACACACACACACATATATGTATATATATATATATATATATGATATTTCTAACTTACTGAGGAACCATCTAACTGTTTGCCACAGTTTACATTCTCTCCAACCATGTAGGAGAGTTCTGATTTCTTCACATTTTTGCCAACACATAATTTTCTGTTATACTTTTTTTTCTGTTTAAATTATAGTCATCCTAAAGGGTGTGAAGTAGTATCTCATTGTGGTTTTGACTTGCATTTTCCTAAAGATTGTTGACGTTGAGCATCTTTTCATGTGATTGTTAGTCATTTGTATATCTTCTTTGGAGAAATGCCTGTTCAGGTGTTTCACCGCTTTTTCAATTGTGTTGTTTATATTTTTCTTGTTGAGTTGTAAGTGTTCTTTATATATTCTCGATACTAGACCCTTATTAGATATGTGATTTGCACATGTTTTGTCCATTCTATGAGTTGTCATTTCACCCTCTTGATAGTGTCTTTTGATGCACAAAATTTTTAATGTCGATGAAATCCAATTTCTCTCCTTTTATTTATTTTTGTTGTTGTTGTTTGTGCTTTTAGTGTCAAAGTTAAGAAACCATTGCTTAGTCCATGGTGGTGAAAATTTACCCCATGTTCTCTCCTAAGAGTTTTACAGTTCTAGTTCTTATATTTACATCATTGATTCATTCCAAGATAATTTTTATATGTGATATGAGGTAAGGATTCAACATTATTCTTTTACATGTGGATATCCAGTTGACCCAGCCTCATTTGTAGAAGAGACTATCATCATATCATTTTATCCTTAGTATTGATACTTCAGTATGCTTCTCCAAAATATAATTATTTTTTCACATAACCACAATACTATCATCATCCTTAAAAAACGTCAACCACATTTCCTTGATGTCAGCAAATATCTAGACTCTAGATTGTTCTAAAAATTTTCAACAGCTTTTAAAAAAAAAAATTAGTGTCCAGATAAGTTGCATTCATTGCAATTTGTTGGTAGACCTTTTTTAAATGTTATTAAACCTACAGATTTCCCTTCCATCTCTTCTTCTTTCGTTATATATATTTGTTGAAGCAAATGAGCCGTTTACCCTTTGGAGTTTTTTATCCTAGGTTTTGTTGATTGTATCCCCATCATGTAACATGTTTGTTCCTCAGTCCTCTTAATTTCCTGTAAATTGGTAACTGGAACTAGATGCTTGATCAGATTTAGTTTGGCCTTTTATTGTTTTGCTTTGTTTTAGGCACGATTACTCCTTAGGTGATGTTGTGTTACTCTAATCAAGAGATAAATCTTAGTTGGTTATTTTCTTTTTATGTTAGCAGCCATTGGTGCTTAAATCCACTAATTTATCAGAGATTGTGAAATAGTGATATTCTAATTCCATTATGTCCTTTTCATTTATCAGATGAAATACTGTTTTTGTGAAGAGAAGTTTTAGCTCTTTTATTATGTAATCATGGTGGTAAAACTTGTAAAAGAAAGGCAGTGTAAATTCTTGATTTTTTTCCCCTTTATTTACCAGTTTCAATATAAGAAATTGGTTTTTCAGTTTCTTCAAACAGTGCCAATTACATTCTTTTTGAGGGCATGTTTTTATTAATGCATTTACTTAAGCATATTCAGTGTGTTTCAAGACTTTGCAGTTATTATTCTTTTTTAAAATTTATTTATTTTAATTGGAGGCTAATTACTTTACAATATTGAGTTACACTGACATGAATCAGCCATGGGTGTACATGTGTTCCCCATCCTGAACCGCCCTCCCACCTCCCTCCCCACATCCCTCAGGGTCTCCCCAGTGCACCAGCCCTGAGCACCCTGTCTCATGCATCCAACCTGGACTGGTGATCTGTTTCACATATGATAACATACATGTTTCAAAGCTATTCATTCAACCATCCCACCCTCGCCTTCTCCCACAGAGTCCAAAAGTCTGTTCTTTACATCTGTGTCTCTTTCGCTGTCTCACATATAGGGTCATTGTTACCATCTTTCTAAATTCCATTTATAGGCGTTAGTATACTGCACTGGTGTTTTTTCTTTCTGACTTACTTCACTCTGTATAATAGGTTTCATTTTCAGCCACCTCATTAGAACTGATTCAAATGCATTCTTTTTAATGGCTGAGTAATATTCCATAGTGTATATGTACCACAGCTTCCTTATCCATTCGTCTGCTGATGGACATCTAGGTTGCTTCCATGTTCTGACAATTATAACCAGTGCTGCGATGAACATTGGGGTACACGTGTCTCTTTCAGATCTGGTTTCCTCAGTGTGTATGCCCAGGAGTGGGATTGCTGGGTCATATGGCAGTTCTGTTTCCAGTTTTTTAAGGAATCTCTACACTGTTTTCCATAGTGGCTGTACTAGTTTGCATTCCCACCAACAGTGTAAGAGGGTTCCCTTTTCTCCACACCCTCTCCAGCATTTATTGTTTGTAGACTTTTGGATAGCAGCCATCCTGACTGGTGTGTAATGGTACCTATTGTGGTTTTGATTTGCATTTCTCTGATAATGAGTGAGGTTGAGCATCTTTTCATGTGTTTGTTAGCCATCTGTATGTCTTCTTTGGAGAAATGTCTGTTTAGTTCTTTGTCCCATTTTTTGATTGGGTTGTTTATTTTTCTGGAATTGAGCTGTATGAGCTGCTTGTATATTTTTGAGATTAATTCTTTGTCAGTTGCTTCTGATTCTCAGATTATCCCATTTTGGCCAATGAGACCTCTTAAAGTTGACTCTTTGATCCTTTCTAGCATGATCTTACAGTCTTTGATAGCTTCCTGGCTCTCATATATGATAATTTTACAGCTTTTTTGGGGGGCTGAAGCATGCTCTTTTGTGGCACTTTTCAAATTTCTTTACAAGAGCCCCTGGTCGATCTGTGTACTTTCACCAGCTCTCTGGAGAAGAGTGGAGAGTTTTGTTACACTTTATAAAATCATAAGAAGACAAATCAGATTGACATTGGAAACTCATTCAGAAAACTAATTTTATGAGTTTTTAAAATAATTTTTTGCGTTTCACCTGGGCATTTAGAAAAAAAAGAGAACATTATTTCTGCCCAAAGATTTTTGCAGTCTGGTGGGTTATCTTTTAGGACCTGGTGACATGGTGCTGATTTTAGGAATGCACATTTGGACAAAGCCAAAACCATCAATGTGATTTCATTATGTCTCTATTTTAGTTCTGTTTCTAGCATCAAGTCAGAGACTGATTGCTAGTCATCCTAAACTATTTTCTTATAATTATGTTTAAAAGTACCTGATAAGGTGACTTTTGCTGAAGACTTTTGAAGAAGAGGGAGAATGTATGGAAATGGATGTGTTTTTCTAAACCTAGAAAATGAATGTAAAAGCAAATGGATTGCTTTTTTTCTTCTAGTCTCTACTTCTCCATTAAGTAAGGGAGATGTTTATTTTCTGCCTATTTTATAAAGTTGCTGAGTACTGTAATGAGTTTATATTTATAGAGAACTTGGAGCTTTCTGGATGAAAGGTGCTAAATTAGGGCTTATTGTTTAGTGAATTTATCTGATATGTCCAGCCTCCTGGGAACATTTGCTGAAGTTAATTAAAAGCAGATCGTCCTCACTCTGACAGCTTACAGTGCCACTTACAAACCAATAGCATAAACAATGTGCACTTCTATTGTTCTGGCTTGGGATTGCCTAGACAACCACAGCTCTTTCAGAGAGGGGGATGAGCCTACTTTTGTAGGAGAGATGAGCTTGACCACTAAATAAAACCACAAGGATAGTCTCAATTCCATCTGAACCACCTAGCTGCCCTCATTTAAAACACAGAATATGGAGATTCTCCTCAATTTCCAATTTGGAAAATTAAAAATAATCTTTCCAGGACTTCCCTGGTGATCCAGTGCTTAAGATGTTACCTTCCAATGCAGGGGATGAGGGTTCGATCCCTGGTCAGGGAGCTAAGATCCCACATGTCTCAAGGCCAAAGAAATAAAGCATTAAAAAAAGAAGCAATATTTGTAACAAAATTCAGTAAAAACTCTAAAAATGGTCCACATTAAAAAAAATCTATCATTTGGGGAAAAAATAAAGATAAAAATTTGTTTTATATGTCATTTTATGATCACTTTTTCTTTGCAGGAATGGCATTCCAAAGCAACCAACTAGATACCTTATGCTTTCTTAACACAGTAGAAGTCTTGAAGTGTAATTATAATAATGGCCTATTTGCTTCCTTTGCCAGTTGGTGATGGAGTTTTGTGGTGCGGGCTCTGTCACTGACCTAATCAAGAACACAAAAGGTAACACGTTGAAGGAGGAGTGGATTGCATACATCTGCAGGGAGATCTTACGAGTAAGTGACAACATGGGAGATACCTTGGGAGGTGTTGACCTTTACACTGACCTTCCGCTAACTCACTCCATAATTCGTATCGGAAACCTCCTTAGAGCTTTATTCTAACAGTGATGGTGGCAGTGGTATGTGTTGTGGTCTGCTGTGACGAAGGGAGAGCCATTCTGAACAGGCTTCACAGGTGGCTCAGTGGTAAAGAATCTGCCTGACAATGCAGGAGACACAGGTTCGATCCCTGGGTCAGGAAGATCGCCTGGAGGAGACAATGCCAACCCACTTCAGTATTCTAGCTGGGAGAATCCCATGGACAGAGGAGCCTGGCAGGCTACAGTCCATAGGGTTGCAAAGAGTCAGATACAACTGAGCACATACACAACAAAAAAACTGAATAGGCATGTGCACTCTCATTTGAAGAGTTAGTTGGGTGATTTCCCTTAACCTGGGATTCATTTCCTATGGAGTTTCCAATTGGAAATCTGATTTTAGATTGCAGAGATAGTTTCCCACTTAGGAGATGGATTGTTTAAGGATATTTTGGTCACTTGTTTGAGTTTTCAACTTGTGAAAGTTTATAACTAATTTAAGGCTTGTATGACGTTAGCCATTTTAGTGCATAAAACCTAGTTTAACTGATTTTACCTTAAAAAGTTTCTTTGAAACAATCTCTAAAATCAGTCAGAACAGTTGGGCAAGAATGTGCCCATCTGCCCAGTTTTGCCCACAAATTCCAGAGTCAGGCAGTCTGGACAGCAGTGTCATATTTGCTGAGTTCACTTCAGGAAGAAGATAACTGGTCATATTTTAGTTTGTTTGGATCAGTTTAATTATCTCTTGCTATTAATAAGGAGGCTACTATATGTCCACTGAACATTCCTATACTAGATCTCCTTGACATTTATTTGTTCTGCCTTCTTAATATAAGGGAACAAAACATAAAACTATTTCATAAATTAGAACGCTTGATATTGTAATGATGTTATTTCTCCTCAGTCTGATCATTGGCATCATAAACTGCCTATTCAAATCCTTCTAGATACACTTGTGGATATACAAGCTGATTTTTAAAACATTATATGGAAATAACAAAAGGCCAAGAATAATCAAGGCAATTTTGAGGAACAAAGGTGAAAAATTTATGCTGCCAGTTTTCAGGACTTCTTATAAAGTTGCTAAGTAGTTAAGACAGGGTGGTATTGTCATAAGAATAGACAAATGGCCAAGGAAATATGACGGAGAGTCCATGAACAGACCCACTTCTTCTGGTCACCTGATTTACAACCAGAGCAGTGCTAAGTGCATGGGGAAAGTACAGAAAATTATAAATAAAAAATGACAACACTTGGGTATCCATTACCTTGAATTAGCAAGCATTGATATAGTATGACTTGCTTCAGTATGCCAATTTTAGATTCTTTTAAGTTACAGTGTATCTGAGAAACCACCTTAGAACAAGTCTGTTTTTAGAACTCATACCACATAAAAGCCAAAGTCGGGATAATTCATGGAAAAATGGAACACAATGAGGTTGAGGTGTCACTGAATAATTATTTCACATAATGAGCACAAAGTCACAAATATCATAAAGCACTAAAAATGACAGTGGTGAACATTAACAAAGGAAGTAAAAATTGATGCTTTCTTTTTTTTCAATGTGAGACATTGGTTAAAGCTAATGGGAAATTTCTTGGCTGGTCTGAGTAATACTGTGCTTAATTAAAATTACATAATAGAAGATAACTTTTAAACTTTTAAATCCAAAAATTGCCTCCAAAAGTGGGGACTTCCGTTAAATCAGTTTTCTGTACAGACGCTAGATGTTCCATGTACCAGCTGGCGAATACAGGTGATCCTGACTTTGTTCAGAGTGCTCTTAGCTGAAACATGTGCGTGTTGGAACCAGCCATATCATGGCTTGTGTGGTTCCTTGTTACCCGAGATCAAAGCTGATATGCAAATGTTTCATTTAGCACAGTACCGTGCATTGTAAGGGCTGCCTGTATATTTCCTTATACTGATCAGTTGCTTGCAGTTTAGAATAAATGAACATTGTGCTATATTTGAATTATGACCACATGAAAGATATGAATACAATAATGAAAGAATCTCTGGGTAAGTTTAAATTTTTTGGATTATTAACATCCAAAATATTTTTTTTTTTGCATCTGGATTTATATTCCTATTAACCCTTCCCAACTCTCCATCACGCCAGGGGCTGAGTCACCTGCACCAGCATAAAGTGATTCATCGAGATATTAAAGGGCAAAATGTCTTGCTGACTGAAAATGCAGAAGTTAAACTAGGTAAGAACAGAATCCAGTGAGCCTAGGAATTACAGGAATTGGTAGGATTGTTTCAGCTGTTTTTCTTTTTAAAATAATGAATGTAAATGTATCACTGTGTATTTGGAGGGCATTGTACCTAGAATGGAAAGAAACATGTTTCTTCTCCTATTTAAAAAACATTTTTTAAAAGCACTTTTAGGAGTGAACTGGTATACAATATTATAAGCAGAACCATGTACTTAATCAATGTATAGAAATAATTGAGCTTATTTTTTAAGCAAAGAGCCTTTAGATTAGATGTGGCTGACCTTGAAATGGTTTCCTATTTCTTATAGTTTATGTTGTTGCTGCTATAACAGAACAATGATGACTTATTTTTCAATTGAAAATATCCACACACATTTAGAATAATGAATTTCCTGCTATATTCCCCTATATTTTAAGTGCTATTTACATCAATTTCATTATTACCTAGGGCACCTATACAAAATGGATGCTTGATAGTCTACTTTACACACATATTGATTATCCCACTTCCATCTGCCAGAGTTGTCAGTGAGGGAATCCTTTTCTCTGGTCCTTTCCATTAGAGCCCTTCCCACAAAAAATCTGGGATTTTCCAATAAGGTAGAGAATACCCACATGCATTTGACTGCTTGATGTATATAAGTAAGAGCATACATTGACAGATATCCTGTAAGATATGCAATTTGTCTTCTAGAAATGAATCACTGTCCATATGAATGTTTCTTTTCAAAGAGATTTAAATATCTCCTATGTTTATATCCCAAACATTCGCTCTTGCCTTTTTGTTAAAATATATAATTTCCTTTTTTTTTTTCTTAGTTAGAATTTGGGGCCAAGCTTTCATCTCATGAATATTCCCTTTTAAAACAAAAGCATACATTAGGTAGGGAAAACAGTTATGTATGTACTGACTACATAAGCTATCCTCAGAATGTTCACTCATCACTATTAACAGTTACTTGTGAGAGACTATTATGTTCCAGATCATGTACAAAATGTTTGAAGATAGATGATTTCACTTAAACATTATAGCAGCTCCATGTGACTTTCAGCATCCTCATTTTATGGATTAAGAAAATGAAGCTCCAGGAGATGTATCTACTAGGTCACATACAAATAAGTGTCAGAAATGAGATGCAAATTTAGGCAGTCTGACTTCGGAAACTTAGCTGATTACCACTTTTTTTCTTTGCATCCTCTAAATACTCTCCTTTATGGTCCAAGCTTGCCTTTTATTTAACACCTATTTTTTGTCTTCCATGGAGCCCTGATATAACCAGATATAACTCCTTGTGCTTTTCTCATTGGTGCACTTTATCTGTTTATATTAATATATGCAGTTTAAACATATACATTCACTAGAGATTATCATGGCTTCCCTGGTGGCTCAGATGGTAAAGAATCTGCCTGCAATGCAGGAGACCTGGGTCGGGAAGATCCCCTGGAGAAGAGCATGGCTATCCATTCCAGTATTCTTGCCTGAAGAATTCCACAGACAGAGGAGCCTGGCAGGCTACAGTCCTTGGAGTCACAAAAAGTCAGACACAATAGAGCAACTAGCACACACACACACACACAGATTATCCTACTAAATTAAGTCAGACAGATATCATATGATATCACTTATGTGTGGAATCTGAAAAAAAATGATGCAAATAAACTTATTTACAAAACAAATAGACTCACAGACATAGAAAATAAACATGGTTATCAAAAGGAAAAGGTGGGGGAGGGATAAATTAGGAGGTTGGGATTAGTATGTGCACACTGCTATATATAAAATAGATAATCAACAAGGACCTACTATATAACACAGGGAACTCTACTCAATACTCTGTAATAACCTATATGGGAAAAGAATCTGAAAAAGAATAGATCTATGTATCTGTATAACTGAATCACTTTGCTATACACCTGAAACTAACAGAACATTGTAAATCAACTATACTCCAATCTAAAATCATTGAATATATATATTTAATTTAGCTGCCGTCACAGTAGTAAAAAGGAAGAAGCATTCTGAGTGCCCTCAAAAGATGAATGGGTAAACAAAATGTGGCACCTACAGACAATGGAATAATATTCAGTCTTAAAAAGGGACGACATTCTAATGCATGCTGCAACATGCATTAACCTTTGAGGACATTACATTAAGTAAAATAGGTTAGTCTCTAAAAGACTAATACCGCATGATTCCACTTATATGAGGTATCTATCTACAGTAGACAGATTCATAGAGACATAAAGTAGAATGGTGCTTTCAAGGCACCTGGGACAGGAGGGAGAAAGAGGAGTGCTTAATGGTTCAGCTGAGGAAGATGAAAAAGTTCTGGAGTCGGATGGTGGTTATGGTTGCACCGGAAACTGGATGTACTTAGTACCACAACACTGTTCACTATGAAGTGGTTAAAATGGTAATTTTATGTTGTATATTTTACCACAATAAAAAAATACTCATTCATTTTATCACCGTATAAGACCTTAGGCCACAGACTGTTCATTTGTCTCCCCTTAACTAGTGGACTTTGGAGTCAGTGCGCAGCTTGATCGAACAGTGGGCAGGAGGAATACCTTCATCGGAACACCCTACTGGATGGCTCCAGAAGTTATCGCCTGTGATGAAAACCCAGATGCCACGTATGATTTCAAGGTATGTCTTCTTACTTCTTCATTAAGTTTCCAGGCATGCCTAAACATCTCACCCTGAGACTTGTAGAGAATTTGCTCATGGCTTTGGGCTTGTGATTTGTATAATCCAAAGGGAAAACTAAAAGACATTTCTTGAGTTTATGACATTCAAGTGAGAATCTTTTTAACAAACTCACCCATCATATCTCATTGCCTATTTGTTAAAAAAAAAATATATATATATATATATATTTAAACCATTTTCTACATTCTTTTAACCTTCTCTTGCTTCTTACTAGAAAATAGATTTCTATTTTGGTTGTAGTTTAGATTTTTGGCAAAGCATATGTATTCTGAGAGCTTTTTATGTTAAAAGAAACCAAGACATGAGTTCATTTTCTTAGGTCATCTTTTTCTGGTTAAAAATAATTATATTTAGTCATTTTCACATAGTTCAAAGTTTAATTATTAGAGTTTCTTTTCAAAATGAGAGAGAATCAAATGGGATGTTGGTAGCTACTTTACAGTGTTTCTATAGTCTCTTGCTATGTTTGATAGAAATTTGATTTGTGGCTTGATATTTTGTATCATCAACTGGAAAATTGCTAGTAACTCAAAGCAGTGTTTAAGTGGAGAGGTGGAAGTTTTCTCCTTCTCCAAGAAGGCCTCCTCTTTTCCACAGGTGCATGGACTTTTCACCAAAGGACTTTAATGATTACTTTGAAATACCCTCATCTTACAGATGTGGGAACTGCACAATGAATACCCAGTTAGTGGTCTTCTCACAGACTTGGTCCCCATATCTCCAAGCTCTCTGTTCAGAGTTTTCCCTAAATATTACCATGTTTCTCTATGATGCACTCCTACATAAATATATATAGGAGTATAAATATCCAATATATAAAATATAAATGTCCAATTTACCAACAAAACAGCCTCTGAAGAGTATATTTGAAGAATTCCTCTATTAAAGAACATTTTTAGTTCTCCACATATGGTGTTATTATTGAAATCAGGTCACAAAGATGCAAACATTGCAATGTCTTTGGGACCCAGTGTCTCAGGGCACTGACAAAATTATTTGCCTCTTTGGAGAAATGCAAGTTTGAAGGTCTAAAAGCAAAATAATCCTCTGTAAATTTCCTTCTTCTTTCACAGTTAGTCACTATAATAACCTGACAACAATCTGTCTGAACACAGCTGCCAAGTTAAAAATTAATCTCTTGCCAAAATAAATGTCATTTATTTAAACTGTTAATGATAAGCACATTTAAATAATTTAATTTGCAAATCCCTTCAGAGGAACCACTACAAAATATATGTCCCAGCCCAGATATGTGTACCATGATTGACTATAAGCCATTCTTCAACCTATAGTTATACTTAACAAGTGCTAACTGGTCTATATCTTGGCCACAGATATTTTAAATTGCTTTATAGCCTACCATAGAGAATCAGAGTGTTTCAAACATTTAACCTCATTTTAGCCTGTAAGTATTTCGTCTGCCTATAATATATATGGGACTTTTGTTCTATGGCATAAAATAGATCCCTGTGACTTAGCTATTTTTTAGAAGAGGACTCCTGTGATCAAGCCAAAGCTTGGAATTAAACTGATATCTTGAATCTCTTTCTTCAGGCTGTGGTTTATAGTGAGATTAAGGAATATAGCTTGGGGTCGATGAAAAATTTTTGAGCCTAATGCATAATCCTAGTGTGAACAAAGCCTGATGTATAACCGTAGGTGTGGACAAAGCCTGATGCTTAACCCTAGGTGTGGACACAACCTGATGTATGAATAACCACAGGGAGCATCGTGCTGCACTGGGAGGTTTCAGAGGTGCTGGAAGGTCCTGAGACATTAGGAAATCAAAGATTAATTTCTCTGTCTTTTATTAAAAAATAAAGGATTGTGATGAGAGAACAAATTCAACCGTATCAGCCATTTTAGACCTTCAGTGCAACTTACTTTGTTTGGATTGTCATAAACGTAGGTTGTATAAGAGGAGGAAGAAGTCATGGCAAGAATATGAGCTTCGCTGGCCACTTGTCATGAGTGAAAGAAGGAGCACAACAAAAGGGTGGATTAGGAAGACCAAGCAGAAAGGAAGATTTGGGGGTTCTTTGAAGATTCGTTCCAACCACTTGGCAGTTTTACTGTGAATCAGAGAAGAAGCTATACTTTACATAATCTTGCTACTTCTTTCTCAGCATCAGATCTTATCCTTTTTTTCTGTTCACTATTCTTAGGAACGTGGCCTGTCACCAGGAGACAGCTCAACAATACATTGACTTTCAAAACCATTTATTCATTCACTCAGTGTGTATTTATTCAATACTCACTATGCAAAAGGAGTTAGCCAAGCTCTACATGTATATGCAGTTTTTTACTAGAAAGTCCATTTGCGACCTTATCAAAGTTCAGTGGTTTGCTGCTGTGTTTGGCTGTCCATTTGACCCACTGTGTATCCTAGCTTCAGAGACTGACCTTAGCACTTCAGTCTCTCACGTGCTGTGGATACGTTCAGCCTAGAGGCTGAAAGTTTAGAATAAAAGATGAGTTGAAGGCCACTGGGCTTTGTTGGGTTTTCTTTCACAAAAGCCCTTTCTTTAAAATAAAGACAAAAAGCAAAGGAATATAGTTTGGTTTTATTATTTATTTCTTTTTTTAAAGATTTTTTAAATTTACTTTTGGCTGTACTGTGTCTTCGTTGCTATGCGGGCTTTTCTCTAGTTGCAACAAGCAGGGGCTGGTCACTAGTCGTGGTGCACAGGCTTCTCCTTGAGGTGGCTTCTCTTGTTGCGAAGCATGGGTTCTAGGGCACTCCACTTCAGTAGTTGCAGCTCCTGGGCTCTAGAGCACAGACTCAATAGTTGAGGTGCACAGGCTTATCTGTTCTGCAACATGTGGGATCGTCCTGGGGCAGGGATTGAACCTGTGTTTCCTGCATTGTCAGGCAGCTTCTTTACCATTGAGCCACCAGGGAAACCCCTGAGTATTATTTTATTTGCCTAATGTCTTTAGAAACTGCTGTGTTTTTTGTTTTTTTTTTAACTATAGCAATTCAATAAAATAGGAACTTCTATATAAGAAAATAAGCTCAAGAGCCCATGGCTTTTATTGCAGTCTGGTTTTGTCTGATATCTACCGGGCACAGTAAGCCACCGACTGAAAATAACCCCTATCCTAAGGAGGAGCGCCAGAATCTCATTTGCCTGGTGTTTTCACTTTCCCCTAGAGCCCTTCCTTTCTTGTTTTCAGAAAATCTGTCAAAACACTTCAAGCAAAAGGCAAGGTTTCATTTTCCTGATAAGTATGTGGGGCAATAATGAAAGCTTTCTCATTTAATAATAAGCATTCAAAAGACTTGGAATTAATAAAACTGTTCAAAATTCCTAGACTGTTTAAATTGTTATTTTTTTTTAACTTGAATTTCATTTCAGTTAGATGGGATTTGCGGAGTGTTTTGTAGTCCTATGTATTTGTTGCTTTAACTTCCTACTCACTAACGGAAGTTCTCTGTGGGCAAGAGCCCATTCAATAGTTGAATAAAGACGGGCACAGCTGTCCACAGGAGTGCTACCCAGCCGTCCGAACGATGAGATAGTGTATACGTTGAAGTTGGGCAGATTCCAAGATACAGTGTGAGGCCCACAAAGCAGCTTACAGTACACATCATAGTCTTGTTCGCCCCTACCCGATGGATGAATGGCATGTGGATGGAGAACTTAAACTTCTTTTTAACTTTTTATATTGAAGTATAACTGATTAACAGTGCTGTGATAGTTTCAGGTGGATGGCAAAGGGACTCAGCCATATATATACATGTATCCGTTCTCTCCCAAAACTCCCCTCCTATCCGGCATGCCACTTAACACGCAGCAGAGTTAAGTCCTGGGTGTTCATTGGAAGTACTGATGCTGAAGCTGAAACTCCAATACTTTGGCCACCTCATGCGAAGAGTTGACTCACTGGAAAAGACCCTGATGCTGGGAGGGATTGGGGGCAGGAAGAGAAGGGGACGACAAAGGATGAGATGGCTGGGTGGCATCACCGACTCGATGGGCATGAGTTTGAGTAAACTCCGGGAGTTTGTGTTGGACAGGGAGGCCTGGTGTGCTGCGATTCATGGGGTCACAAAGAGTCGGACACGACTGAGCGACTGAACTGAACTGAAAGTTCCGTGTGCTACACAGTAGGTCCTTGTTGGTTATTCATTATAAACAGAGCAGAATGTACATCTTAAACTTTTTATTTTATATATCTTTCTGTAACTGTTCTAGCTTTTTAAACCATAAACTGGTCATGCTTTTATAGTAACTTAGTCAAGTAAGAGAAGTATGGTGAAATGGTGTATCCCCTCAACCCCACCGCCCATCCACTGGCCTGATCTGTGCTAATGTCGGCTGTTATCCACCTAAACTCTGAGACTTTGCACACAGGTGCTGTAGACCCTTTAAAGACATAGATGTCTCCTGCAGGGTTTGGGTGAGTATTGAGCTCTGGCTGTAGAGCAAGTACTCATTCTCCTGTGTTACAGATAATTGGCTTTATTCAGACAGAATGAAAAGCACCCCTGAAGGTAAGAGGCTCAGCTGGAGAGAAAGTGAGCACTTGCCTAGTCAGGGAGCATCACCAAGGTGTATGCGATGTGCTTCATGAGAGGATGATCTTCACATAGCAGAGTGAGGTTTGCCTCTCACATGAGGCCTGACCTCTGTCTACTGAAATTTCAACAAAGCTCCCATCCCCATGTGGCAGGAAGAAAGGATGATACAGACACCAGTGTTACTATTACTGGCAGAGACAAACTTCTATTAAACATATTCCTCGTGCTTCATGTTCACACCCACTTGTATAGGACTTTTTAGTCAGACATACTGCCCCCTCAACCAGGCTCTCAGTTGATCCCCAGGTGAAGAAAATAACCTGTTCTTCCAATATTTTCCCTATGGTCACATTACAAATGTAGATGAACAAGGAATTCTGGGGGAAGTGAGATTATGAATAACTACCTCTAAAGAAGGCTGAGCACCAAAGAATTGATGCTTTCAATTTGTGGTGCTGGAGAAGACTCTTGAGAGTCCCTTGGACAGCAAGGAGAACAAAGCAGCCAATCCTAAAGGGAATCAATCCTGAATGTTCATTGGAAGACTTGATGCTGAAGCTAAAGCTCCAGTACTTTGGCCACCTGATGCAAAGAACTGACTCACTGAAAAAGACTCTGATGCTGGGAAAGATGGAAGGCAGGAGAAGAGGAGAGCAACAGAGGATGAGACAGTTGGATGGCATCACCCACTCAATGGACATGAGTTTGAGCAAACTCCAGGAGATAGTGAAGGCCAGGGAAGCCTGGTGTGCTAAAGTCCATGGGGTCATGAAGAATCAGACATGACTGAGCAACTGAACAACCTCTGCTTGAATGGCCTCAGTAACCCTGACCTCACCACCTTGGTTCTGTTTATATATAATATAGTGTATATGATGTAGGGCATGGCAGGCCTTTGAAGTTGGATAGGATTGGTTTAAAATGTAGACATCACTTCCTTGCACTGTATAACTTCAGGGAAGTTATTTAACCTTTCTGAGACTCTGTGGGAGTAACAATTGTATATTACAAGGCTATATTAGAATAAAGTGAACTGACATATATAAATGAATTAATTCAATACCTTTTGATAAGTAGTTAATGTATGGTAGTTAATATTCATGTTTATGTTTCATATGAAGGTACTGCCATTTGGAGACATTTTGACCTAAAAAAAATCCCAGCAATATCATAGAATTTGAGCCACCTATTTGTACTATACACCTCTACTTTTCTTCTTACATTGAGCCAGGATCTGCTTCTCTGCAACTTATACCTCTAGATTAAGGTGCTGCCCTTGGGGGCCACATACAATAAATTCATTTTGCTTTTTCCAGGTGTAGCATTTCCAAAAAGAGAATAAGTTGCATGTTGAAAGACTGATTGCTGATCTTCATTTAAAAAAAAAAAGACTGATTTCTTGGTCTTGCAAACTTTGGTCTACTCTACTGCACCAATTGCACCTGTTATGAAGCTCTTGTTTGTGAACTCTAGACCACCCTGCTAGCCTCTGCTCAGGGGTGATGGTGTCAGGACTCAGTTAACCCCATTTCTGCTTGGCCATGTCGGTGGATCACAAGGCTGGAGGAGGAACACACCTTTTCCTGTTTGCTTCCTCTAAGCTTCCTGTTTCCTCCTGTAACATCCCAGAGACCTCTGTGAGTACCAGGGCTCCTTGTCACTCACAGGTTTGCTCGTTGAACTGCCAGTCAGTGATAATTGGCCCTCAGGATTTGTCTGTGCCAGTATTTGTTAAGTCCCCACGATGTGCACTGCCTTGTGTTAGGAACTTTGCATATACACCTTGTGTTTTAATTGTTACTATTTTTAATCTTTTTAAATTTATTTGGCTGCGTTGGGTCTTAGCTGTGGCACATGGATCTTTCGTTGCAGTGCACAGATCTCTAGTTGTGGCACATGGCCTCAGTCGCTGCAGCACATGGACTTTGCTCTGAGGCATGTGGGATCTTCATTCCCCAGCCAGGGGCCAACGCATGCCCTGCACTGCAAGGCAGATTCCTAACCAGTGGACCACCAGAGACGTATCCTACATATCTTAACTGAATTCTCATATTAACCGTGCAAGATAGGTGTTCTATTTGTGCTACAAGTGAAGACATGGGTTCAGGGGGTCCAGGGGGGGTCACCCCAGGTCTGCTCGCTACACAACATGTGTTCTTTCTACCTCTCGGGACACACTGGGGCTCCTCTCCTGCCCGCCACCCCACCCCCCCACCTGTCTCTTCTTGTGTGGCTGGTCCAGCCTTCTGAAAGCCCTCTTCACTTGTGGAGCAGCCCAGCCCCAAGAGGAATGGCCGCTTGTTATGTTCAAGTTCCTTTGTGCCAGTTGGCCCCCCACCAGCCAGAAGTTGTGTGCCTGCCTCTGCCTTCTCGGAGGCACTAGAATTTGTCTCTGTTCTGTTGGTGATGCACACCGCACTGAGCTATTAATCACGCTGCCGGCCAGGCTGCACTGCACCTCTAGAATAATGAATGACCCAGCCCCTGCCAGGATGAGTCACACCACGGCCACGGAGGAAACTTATCTCTCCCAACTCTCTCCTCATCTTGTTTCTCCCTCTTCCCTCTCTCGTCCCCTGTGATCTGTCTTGCCAGTTGTAATTGGAACATTTTCTCCCATATTTAAGTTCTGAAGTATCTCTGGGACTTGCTAATATATCCAAAGGCTTAAACAAGGCCCGTCAAGGACGTTTATTGCTTTCTAGCATGGGCAGTTAAGCATAGCTTACAAGCGGCTCTGGGTATATATGGCCTGGAATATAAATGTTCCTTTCGGAATACAAGAGAATCCCAGAAAGGAAAAAAAAAAAAGAAAATGATCCTAATAATGATATCAAATGAAGGCTTAAAGAAGAAATAATCTCTGGCCTGGTCACGTGACAGAGGATGCACCAGAGTTGGGATGTTATGATCTTTCGTTTGAAGGGGTTGTTTGGGGGTGTTGGGGAAAGCAGCCAGAGAGAGAATCTGAGATGCTGTGTACTGAATGAAGGAAACGTCAGTCTTTTCACTAACATCGCTCTTTCCACCTTCCTGCTTCTGGTGGAATAAAGGGAGGATCACCTAACAACTGGGACCTCTGTTTTTTCTTACTATGGAAATATGCTTCCTCAAATGATTGCTCTGTACATATGATCACTAAGAAATGTTTTTAGCTGTACTTACGTCTCTTGTGTCACCAGAAGTCTGGAGGAAGACAGGTGAGTGCTGATTGATGTCTTCAAACATGGGCTCCCATCTTCCTGCCCTGTCGTCCTTAATTTGTTGACTTATTGCCTCATGGTTGCAAGATGGATGCTGTAACCCCAGATGGCATGTTTGTATTCAAGACACTAAGAAGTGGGAAAGAGTTGTCAAGACACCAGCTGTATTTGTCATTTATTTCAGGAAAAGCGAAAGCTTTCCCAGAAGATGTTTGCCTGGGTCTCAGCAGCCAGAACTAGGTCACTTCCTTGACTGCCATCCTTAGCTGAGGGAAATCTGGATACCAAGTTTAGCTTTCCTATGCTCTGAAATGGAGACAGCAAGGGCAGTGCAGGTTGAAATGCTTGTTGGGTTAGCCAACAAACAGTACTGGCCACACCCAATTCGAGGGAAGCCATAGAAGGCTAAACTGGGTGGACAAAGGCAGTCTGACCTCACAGTAGAAGACAAGGAAATGATTAATTATTCTTGAGCCCACCGTGTGCCAGGTTTTGTGTTAGCAGCATACCTGCATACATGCATGTCACAATTTTCTGTTGTGTAGTGGAAAGCTGATCTCTGTGCGGTCTTCTGGATGCAGTTAAATTAGGAACCTGAACTTGAATCTGGGTCTGTCTGACTTATTCACACTGCCTCTCGGAAGTTGAGCACTGGTTTGGGATGTGCCTCACTGAATCTCAACACCTTCATCTGAGTCACTAGCACTTTAAGTTACCTGTAGACAAAGGAGGAATCTGAAGCAATTATTTTATGGGTCCCTAATAAGTTTTTTAAAGTGAGTTATTAGGTTCTTACATTGTGATGACAGTGTTAAAAAAAGAACTAGCCTGGGAGGCAGGAGACCCAGCTCTGATTAAAACCTGGTGCTTAGTTGCTCTGTGATCTTAAGTCATTTTATCTCCTCTGTGAAATGAAAAGTTGGACTAAATGTTCTACAAAAGGTCTAAGGGACTTTCCTGGAGATCCAGTGGTTGAGACTCTGCATTCCCACTGCAGAGGGCAGAGGTTCCATCCCTGGTCGAGGAACTAAGATCCCACATGTTGTGTGAACAAAAACAAACAAACAAAACCATCCTTCTACAGAGGGTCTAGCCTTAAGACCCTTAGGTTTTGCTCCTTTCTCTCCTGTGTCTATTCACTCAACAAGTATTTATGAAGTGCCTACTATGTGCCAGGCACTGTTCTAATACTATGTACCAGTCAACAAAGCAAAGATTCCCTGCCCTTGTGGACTTCATGATCCAAGTGTGTGTGTTGTGGGCAGGGGACACAAACAGTGAACAAAAAGCATAATAAATTAGTGATGAATCAATTACAGTTGTCAGAAGGTGATCAGTTCTCTGGGGAACAGAAGTGGGAAAGGGGGAGGAGTCTGGCCATGCTGGGAGAGAGGTTGGATGGTCCTCACTAAGAGCAGAGCATCTGAGCAAAGACTTTCGTGGAGGGGAGAGAGTCAGTCCACACATAATTGATTAGGTTCAGTGCTACAGGCAGAGGGAATATCTGGAGCAAAAACCCTAAGGTAGGAGTTTGCATGAGTTTTCTGAGCATCTTCTTCGCATGTCTGAAGACTAACCTGGAGCTTTTCTCATCCCAGTTCCATCACTTCCTTTCAGCTGTGTTGGCTTTCAAACCAGTTCAAGCTTCCTAGACTTGAAAGCCATTTAATTTGACTTTGCTATGGCAGGTGGGGACAGAGAGCCCAGCCACCGCCTTCGTATTTGCATCTCAGTTCTCACTGCACAAACACTCGCTTTCCCAAGATGCTGGCCAGGTGGTAGGAGAACCGCCTAGGCCTGGAGTCTTATCAGAACAGCCCAATCCATCCACCATCTCCAGGCTGTTTTTTCTGTTTTCTGTTGAATGCCTCCGTGCAGTAAGCGAGTCAGGGTTTTCATCATGTTCCCAGTGATTGTCTGCGTCAGTGAACCATCATGTTCTGGTACAAGAGAGCCGTGTGTTCATCTTTACAGTTGCTGCTCTTGAGCCAGCCTGTGATGGGTGGGCTGCGCTTTCCCCATTAGCTCCAAAACGAACCTCAGTGAGCAAGACCAGCAGCCTGCGGGAGGATTTAGCCACTTGCCAGGCTGTGCCACTCTTGTCTGTGTGTGTGTGTGTGTGTGTGTTCAGTGACACATTTGAATATACCTTGAAATGGAACAAAGAAAGGATGATAAAGTGATGTTCTATGTAGAGATGTTCTTGGAACCTGTGGCTAGTGGTTTTGTGCAGGTGCATTGTTATCCCCAAATGGACTGAGAACTTGTAACATTTATGTGGACGGGTTGATGGGCTCGTGAATTAAAGAATCCCTGCTTGGTCCTAGTGCGGGGTTAGGATGTGCCCCCAGCCACCTGCTCTAAGGTAGAGTCTAGATCCCCTTGAAAGCCCTGTCCAGGTTGTATGGGCCTTAGTTCAAATACTGAACAGGCCTGGGTGTCGCCCACGGGACATTGAGAAGTTTAGTGTAGGGAATGGCTCAGGGGAAGAATTCATAGTTCTCTCCCAGTTGTATCTCCTTGACGTGTGACTTTGACATTTGCTTGGTGGGAATAGCAAGGGAACTTAACTTTGATCTCTGAAATCTTGTGAGGTTACAGGTGAGAATTTGGAATGATGTACAAAATGCAACATATATTTAAAAGGAAAGGGAGTGTGAGAGTCTTCATCAGGATTGTGAACCATTGAACCAAGTGTACGTGTGTTTTCTTAGCAGTCTTTTTGGCATTTCCTGACTTGGTTTTCCCTTCTCTTGATATGCTTCCCTTCTATGTGCTATTTAGAAACAGTTGAGCGATGGGCACAGCGTAGGGGAGAAGCATATTGCTCAAGATTGCATAGGTTGAGGTGGAGGCGTTAGCCCAGAAAATTCTGATAAGAGCATGAAAGTTAATCTGACAATAAGAAAGATAATAAGGGTATAGGGTTTCTATTTTATATACGTGTCTACTTACCGGATAAAAATATATGGTAATATTGTTCATTCATTTAACAAATATATCGAGCACCCAGTACGGTGGCCAGCTCTATTCTAAGCACTGAGATACAGCAGTGAAGTGAAGTGAAGTGAAGTCGCTCAGTCGTGTCCGACTCTTTGTGACCCCATGGACTGTAGCCCACCGGGCTCCTCCATCCATGGGATTTTCCAGGTAAGAATACTGGAGTGGGTTTCCATATCCTTCTCCAGAGATACAGCAGTAGACAACACTAAACAAAAGCTTCCCCATCCTCATCTTGTTTGGTTAAATGATATGAATTGCTGGGCTTTTTTGTAGGTTAAAAACAAATGACTATAAATACTGTATGATCTAGCATCTACTATATGGTCCAGCCATTCCACTCTTAGGTCTTTACTTAAAAGAAACAAGAGCATACATCCATACAAAGGCTTGCACGTGAGTATTTGTAGCAGCTTTATTTTTCATGGCCTTGACTGGAAACAACTCAAATGTCCATCAACAAGTGAATGAATAAACATATTGTAGCATCTGTGTCGGTACAATGGAGCACTACTCGGCGGTAAGAAGGGCTGCAGTCCTAACACGCAAGGCAACGTGGATGGACCTTAAGTACATCATGTTAAGTGAAAGAAACCAGATTTCATTTTATACAAAACTTTAGAAGATACCAACTAATCCACAGTAACAAAAAGCAGATCAGTGGGTGCCTTGGAACAGGAACTGGGATAGGAGACAGAAGGGCAGGAAATGGAGACCACAAAGGGACAATGAGACCTTTTGGGGAGATGAATGTGTTTGCTGCTTTGCTGTGCTGATGGTTTCACAGGTGTCCTTGAACACCAAACCCTTTCAATTGGTACACTTTGAGTATGTGCATTAATTACTTGACAGTTTTATTTCAGTGAAGGTATTAAAAACAGTCAAGCAGCAGCAGTTTCTTGTGGTTCAATCAGTAGGGAAATTTTAGTGATGAATCAATATTTGAAACCTCCTATTTGTTTTTCGTTCATGTGTGGAGAACTCACCATGTGTCAGGCACCATGAAAGGTATTATCAGCGAGGAGCAAACAAGGCTGATTTTGATTGAAGCGCAGTCGGTTTGAAAAGAGATGGCTGGACAGCTCTCCCATCGGCAGTTCTGAAGCAGTTACCTGGTTTAGCCCAGTGATCCTTTATTGACTGCGTTTACCCATGCTTCTGCGCCTTCCTTGTTTTTCAGAGTGACTTGTGGTCTCTGGGAATCACCGCTATCGAGATGGCAGAAGGTGCTCCCCGTAAGTACCTTCCTCTGGGTGAAATCTGTTGCTGGCCTGCCCTGCAGGTGCGGATGCTTCCTTGCCAGTAGCTTTACTTCTGCTACACCGAGCCCTGCGTGGACTCAAGCTGGCATACTGAGAAAGCAGAGTCATCCAGATCAACCAGGAATCCATTCATTTCACAGTGGCATGAGGATTTGTATTTATGAGGGGAGACCAGAAAGGAGAGGAGAGCAGATTCTGAGAAGTCTTGTCTGTCTTATACACTCAGTGCATGGTCTGTTCTCCAACTGCTCTTCAGCTGTAGTCAAACTGAGACCAAACCACAAAGAGTGTAAACGCCAGCATTTCAGAAATTCAAAGCTGATTTTCAGGCATGGGTTATGGGAACACTTGCACTCGGTTGCTCTCATTCCTATTAAAATACTAATGGTTAGGTTGTTAGGTTTCCCTGCTTATTTGAGACAGAGTGGGCAGGGCTCTGGCTGCCCAAAGAGCCTCTCCAGTTCCTGGGAATCTGGAGCACTGGCCCCACCGAGACCCTCCCCAGCTGTATGGTCATCATGAGCATGTGCCTCCGAGACTCCATTCAGGAAGTGTAACTGACCAGGGATGCTGCCACGATGGCCCCTCCCAAGGGCCACTCCCCTCCCGTGACCGAGCGTGGCAGGGATATAAGGCAGACCATTTCCTGGAAGACAGGGGCTCCTTGGAGGGCAGCTTTCTCGCCTCAGTTTCCCTCCTTGATTTCCTTAGACTGCAGGACAGCCTAGCACCCTTCCACCTACTTTTTCTCCCTCTCACCTTCACTGCCATCAGACTTCATAGCAATCTGACAACTCTCCCAGCCTTCCCTGGCTCCTTCACGCCTTCCTTTCAGGCAGGAATTTCCTCCAGTGATATTTTCTCATGTTTAATATCACCTTAATGTCTTGCTTTTTGGAAGACCTGGACCAAAACAGGCCCCACGTTAGTATGACGGGTCATTGTGCTCATATGACTTTTTACCCTCAAGTTATCATGGTTTTCTTACTTCTCACTCCAGAATTAGTAGAATTCACCTGGAGCATGACTGGAGCGTTTGTTGACCACATGTCCCTTATCCACAGTGCTGGTAGGCATTTACGAATCAGAAAGATAATCTTGGCAGTCTTGAAACTATATCATCATGCCTAATGAGCAGTTACTGCCTGTGTGCTCAGTCATGTCCGACTCTTTGGGAGCCCATGGACTGTAGCCTGCCAGGCTCCTCTGTCCATGGGATGCCCCAGGCAAGAACACTGGAGTGGGTTGCCATTTCCTCATCCAGGGATCTTCCCAACCCAGGGATCGAACTTGTGTTTCCTGCATCTCTTTCCTTAGCAGGTGGATTCTTTGCCACTGAGCCACCTGAGAAGCCCCTAGTGAGTAGTAGGAGGGAGCTAAAAATAAGCTCTCTCCCAGCAGAATCCTTTAGCTTTGGGGGAGAATGTGTTCTTATTCTAGGCAGAAAAGATATTCCCAGATGTTTGAAGAGTGAACTAGTGAAATATTCTGATTGAATAGAATGTGAGTGTTTTTACTATAAATGATAATGTCGTCTTTACAATGTGAGATATTTTTATGAGTCTTCTACCAGACTTCTTTGCCTTAATCCTCTGGTCTTCCTGGGGCCATTGAACAAAACCAAACAAACAAAACCCATCATGAAAAGCCTGAAAGCCATTCAAGGTATTTATCAATACAGAGAGAAAGGTGTTTTGGTCTAATGCTTTATACTCCAAAAACCCATGTATTAATAGATAACACTGCATTTGGGGAAGCCTTCAGTGTATAAGAGATGTACCATGGGTTATTTGGGATTTTACTAATTAAAAATAACTTACTGTCTCCATTGTAGTTGTTACCTGAGTGTTGTTTACTTGGAGTCTTAGATGATTATTTTTAGCAAAGCAAAGGTTGTTGAGCCTTTGACTTGTTTTCCTTAAAAATGAAGTGCAAGTAGACACGTTAACAATCTCTAGTTGAAAGTGTTAGACTTTATGAGACTCCTGTAATCCGTCTCATTTAACGCTCACCAGAGGGAAACTTTATGATCTCCTGACTCTGCTCACTGGTCATGCCTGGACTCAGGAAGCCGTTTGGCAGCATTATCGGCACAGAAAGGATGGGCGTGGCCCGGGTTTGGCCCCCTAACCTGAGCTGACCCTTGTTTTGGTTTCTTGCAGCCCTATGTGACATGCACCCCATGAGAGCTCTCTTCCTTATCCCCCGGAACCCAGCACCTCGGCTGAAGTCTAAGAAGTGGTGAGTTTGGTCTTCAGTGTTTTGCAGATCTAATGTCAAGAGTTTCTGCATTTCTGTTTGGAATGAGCTCAGATCTTTAGATCCTGCTAACAGCATTAGTTGAATATGTACTAAGACTTGTTGAGTGATTTTCTGTATGCTGTTATTCATCTTAAAGTACATATTAAGGACCTGCTATTTGCACAGTAAGTCCTTATTCATTAGGAGGAGATATTAGCTAAAGTGGGTAGCGGAACCCAAGAAGTAACATGGAAACACTTTGATTTATCACTCAGAATAATATCTTTCCCAGCAGTGCAGAACATCTCATCAGAACGGGTGGTAGTTTAGAGTCAGCCCATTAGATTGGCTGACTTTTCTTCTGTTCCTTAAGGCATTAATTCCCTAAATGTATATACACACTTGGTACTATGTGAGGTGATTTCATGCTCTGTGCATGAACATTTATAATTTTTGTTTTTGCTCTTTATGACAGGTGATACTGGCTGCTTCTTTGTGGCAGTGATCTAACCTTTCCATTTAATAAACTGATTCACAGAAAAAGTGACTTAAAGAAAAATACTAAGTGAATACTTGCATGGATGATGAAGAGTATGGTAAAAATTATATTGGTAGTGTCTGATTGACTGGAGTTTGTAAACAGAATTCTACAGATTAGACCAGGATTTTAACTTTTGGCTTTTTTGTGCATGTACACCAGAGTCTTTGTATCTTATTCTGGAGCAAAAATTCATTGCTTTTTCCCTTCCCCTTGTGGATAATGGTGTATCTTCCTTGATACGTTCTCAATTCTGATTCCCTTTGCCATGGGACCAAATCCTGGACCACTTAAGACCACCTATCCTTTTCTAGATACCTTCTAGGCAGTTTTGAGCATGAAGGGACAAGACCCTTCTGCCTTTCCTCATATCGCTTCATGATCAGGTCCTCACGTTTCTCACACACCCACCCACAGTTTCCCCCTCCACTATACAAAAGCAGTCTTATTTAATACCATTATCCAGGAATGACATAGTGACCCTGGCAGAACAAGAGAAAGGCATACTGCACAGAGAGAGGGGAAAGAAACAGCCGGAATAGATGACAGCCTCAGAGTTAGTTGCCAAGGGCTGCATGGGGAGAGAGTGAGGGTTGCTATTGGTAACAAGGAGGCAGAGCATCCCTCCTCCTCTCTCCGGAGGGTCGCCGTGGTGTGAGACATCACTCTCTCCCCAGCAACAGCTTTCCATTGGGTACCAAACAGCACATGATCCACAGGTGCCCAGAGGCTCTGCTTCCTCCCTTCTCCGTAGAACAGGCTCCCAGAAAGGGGCTGGCTTAGTTCTGGAAGATCCTTGGAAACATCAGGGACACTGTGAAGCTGTCTGCGAGCTTTCTGTTTGTCCTTCATGCCACGCCTCCCAGGAAGGTTGGGAGGGCTGCTGCGTCCGGTGGGCTTCACCCACCCTGTCCCCTCCCTGCCTCCTCTGCCTTCACTGATACTGGACAGGTGCTCCTAGCTCCACCACAGAGGACAAACTGACCATCCGTACCTGTGCTGTTTGCCCAGCGTGGTGTGGCCATGCATTACAGTTCAGAAATATTTGTGTTCATTGCCAACTTTTAAAAAAAAACTGGTGGTCCATGGAGATTTCTGGCCTTTTATTCCCACAAAGGTGCAGCCACCCTGCCCTGCCCAAGCATTCCTGCTCCCTTTTAGGCTGAGCCCTTATGCTTCTGCCCCCATCACCGCCTCTTCTGGCCCAGAAGCTGGAATCCCTTGGTTACCACACTGGTCCTGTCTTCTTACCCCTGCTCTGCAGTGCCCTTCTGTGTGACCCATCTGGCCCCCAGGACTGACCAGCCCCCACGCTACAGTTTCCTAGTTCGTTGACCTTGTTCCAACAGGAGCCACCCTGCATTGACCTTGCCTGAGAAGTACAGACTTGAGGGAAAATATAGGCTGACTTCTCTGCTTCAGAACTTTGGCGATGAGAGCTAATTTTATAATGCTGCAGGGAGCTGGATCAGTCCAGGCTGCCTTCATCTCACCAGCCTCCTTGCACGCCCTTGCGTGGCTCAGAATGAGAGCCAGCTAGGAGAAGGGGTGCCACATGCCAGGTAGTGGATGGGAAAATGACGTGGCTGTTTGAGAGCCAGTGGAGGAAACAAAAGACCTGGTAAAATACACTTTCTCAGTCAGAACCCAGCCGTTATAAAGATGGCCGTGCAGCCCCCAGCCACAGGATACTTGGTGGGGCTCGAATTTCTCTACACTAGAATTCCAGTTTTTAAATGAAAATATTTAGGTACTTCAGAGTACTTGTATTGAACGACCAGGTTCAGAGTGATTTCAAATAGGTTAGGGTTTGGGAGGAAATAAAATATTTCTTATTTTCCTTTTCCTTTTTCCCCTTATCACCCACCAAAACAACAACAAAAAAAAACCTCTAAAATGTTCTTTTGTATCTACCTATTCTCTACTTTAATGAGTTATCAGATGAAATACACTATTCCCAGTGTATATTCCAACATATGACCAAAGGGGGCACCATTGTGGCAGAGACAGCCATGAACTCTCCATTATAAGCATTCAGCTGAGGATCATTTCCAAGGAATTGACTGAATCTACAACGTACAAGGCATACAAGGCATATGTATGTTGTAGTCTCAGCAACATATTTGTGTGTGTGTGTATTTAAAATATATATAAATTTAAGATATATATAAAAACTTGATTTTACTGGATTCAGGATTCTTTAAATTCTATAGTGCTTTATAGTTTTCAAAAGTTTCACACATGATTTCATATAATCCCCTAATAACCTTTATTTTCTTAGCCACAACCCTGCTGGACAGATGCTGTGTGTCCTCATATTATGGGTGAGAGTCTGAGGCTTAGGTGGGTTATGGTCCTTGCCCAAGGCTGGGGCCTCTGAAGAAGGATGGGGATGACTTTGTTCCTGTAAAAGGTGGTCAGTCTTGTTCTCTTCGCATGCCCTTTAAATGTGAAGATTCCACACAGGCAAAGCACTGTTCAGCTGAGCTCATTGGAGAGGTCGTAACTGCTTATCTCTGGGAAGAGGGATAAGATTCCTGGTTTAAACCACTCATGCTCCAGATGGAGACTGGAGGCCCGATGAGGTTGTGTTTTATCCTGAGTCCCAGTTACAGCAGCCTGGAACCCCAGCCTGCTGCTTTTACTCCAGAGCTTCCAGCCATTTCTCTTATTTTATGAAACTACAGTTCCGATTCCTGCTGAGTCTTCTGGCACTGTTGTTTTAGAAATAATAGTGCTTTTTTAGGGATGCAGGGAGCTCTCAATGAAATAATGATAATAGAAAATATCAGAAAATACTTCAAATAGGCTAAATTTATTAGTAGTAATGTGACTTTGGACTTTAATAAAATCAAAACAAAAATTACTAGAGTCTTTTAAAATCAGCATTTTTTGTAGTCTTCTTGGAGATAACAATCCTGCTCACTCTTGCTGCTAATGCATCTAATACTAATATACATAAAGTAATTCTGTTAAGGAATTCTATACTATTCAGTTCAACATGAGTTGGGAAAAACACTATCACAATTCCACTCTTAGCCCTCAAGGCAGATCCTACTGTCTGTCCTTTAAGCCTGGTGATGGTCAGAGATGGTGGGACATTGTCATCAATAGTCAAAGTATTAATAATAATAATAATCTTAGCATTTGTGATGTAACAGGCACAGTTCTACGTATTTTACATGAAGTAACTCATTTATTTATCACAGCAGTCTTTTGAGATAAGTGCTAACAGTATCCCCATTTGCACCCAGGGAAACTGAGATACAGAAAAGTTAAGTAATATGCCCATAATCACACAGTTAGTAAATGATAGAACCTGAAGTAGAGAAAAAGGATAGTTCTAAGGCAAGTGGAAATTTTAAAGATCAAATTGCCTTTAGGGAGTCTGAAGATTACCAGAAACTTTTAGCCCAAGCAGTTACAGTGATTAATGTGATGATCGTTCAGACATTTTTAACACCTCCAAGGACAGAGAAGCCTGGCAAGCTGCAGTCCCTGGGTTCACCAAAGAGTCTGATACGACTTAGCAACTAAACAACAGCAACAACACAATTTAACATATAAACAGGAAAATCTGAGAAGATAAAGTGCTCAGTGACACTGGTATTAGAAGAACTAGTGTCTCAGACTGTAAGCACCAATCACTGTCTTTTATCTCTCCACACCAAACCTTGGGAAATTAGTATTGCTAATCTCAGGCTTTTTAAAAAAGTGACAGAACTGAATTATAGGCAACTAAAACTAAGACAATAAAGGTATAGAAATGTGCTTTAAACCCACTAGGCCTCTCTGCAAAGAGTCAGGTGATACTTAATGTAGGTGAAGTTTTTTTATTTTTAATTAAATGTGTGATTAAGCATATTGATTCTTTGGTCACACTAACTTACATAGAGACAGTGCATCTTTGAAGATTTGTTGTAAGTAAGCATTATTTTCTCTTCAAGCAGAACCGTTTGCAGAGGACGTGGGGTAAACTGCCAGCTTTGTAATTTCGCACATCTTGGCTCATCCTCTGGGCCCAAAGATACTCTCTGGAGTATATCATGAGATTCCTTCCCACCAGGAGACATACTGGAAAAAAGACTGCTGTAGCTATTTCCATTAAACTGCCTGAACACACTCCCATCCTGGAGATGTCTCTGGCTTTTGTGAGGTGTCAGGATCGGGGAAGGGAATGTACAGTCTATTAAGTCTGGCTCTCTTTTTAAATTAGGTGTGATTTCTTTTATTTATCATCCCCTAATGAACAGTCGAGCACTTTATAAAGAACAAACTCTTTCTTCCATGTTTTCTAATAGAAAAAAGAGAACTTGTATTTGCATTCTCGTGAATATTTAATAGCTTTCTGTCTTTATTTGATTTTGTTTTCATCTTTCTAATACTGATTTTCTTACCTAGAAGTGTACAGCCTGGAGTGTGTCCATTTCTTTATGAAGGTTAACCTTATTCTCTTCAGTTTATTGCTTAACACAGTCCATTGTTTCATTATGGGTTGTTTTTGGTTTTTTTTTGCAAAGTCCCTCCTTAGGTGCTATCACATTAGTGCCTCCACAAATTAATCTGATGGATAGAAAGAAAGTGTATGAAATAATACCTTCTCTCTAAGCCTTCCTGTCTGTCTCTCACAAACACAGATTTGAAGGCACCCACACTACAGCTCTTGGGTGGAATATTTACCTGATAACCATTTATGCATCCATTTGTTTGTCCAATATATAGTGTGTTCATGATACAAAAATGGCTCAGGCACATCCCAGCTCTGGGGAGAATTTCCGGGGTCCAGGAGGCAGGGGTACGGGCTGAAGGACTTAGAGAGAGATACTTACAATGTCCATCCTGTGGTTACTCCATCTAATCCTTAGTTTTGCCAACCCTGATTCATCCTGAGCTGACCCTCAGGTGACTTTTACTTCTATGTTAAATAATTTAAAAGCTTGAACATCATCTAGAATGTTAAGGAGGGAAAAAAAATACCAGTAATTCAGTATTTTAAACATGGAGTAAGGTGAAAAACTGCTTTGACTTGGGCAGAAGTGGAGAATGGCACAGTGCCCGCTGACACCTGAGCTTTGAAGAACACACTCACCATTATGTTCTGTGTGATGAGGACACCTTTCAGGTTAGAAGGTTACACATAGGACCTGCTGAGAAACTTGGGAAAGCTTTACTTCGGAGATTTGCTTCTGTAACTCCTCAGTGATCCACAGGAGGGCGACAGAGAGCATAGAATGGCTCATTCCTGATCAAGGTGAGAAGAGTGAGGAGGGTGTGCGGGGCTCCCCCAATGTCTCCGAGAGTGATGTGCCTTGCTGACAGTGGGGCACCTCGGAAAGGCATGCTGTAGAATCGTGAGCTTAATTACTTATGATGCTGGACAGTTTCTTGGAACGTTCAGCCGGAACAGGCATGCCCAACTCATGAATCATAGCTCAAGTCATCATTAATTTCTAGCACGCTGTGGACTTGTGCCCTAGTCGCTGCCATCTCTCACTGGCTCTCCCTTGCCCCTGTGCGTCCCTGGCTCAGGGTTCATCTGAGGAGATGGTGCCTCTCTAGAAGGAGATAAATTTCTTCTGGGTATGAACTTAGTCTCTTGAAGTTAAGTTTCCAAGTCCATGGGTCGATAGCAGACATTCACATACATCCTGTTCTTGCTCACTGAAAAGCAAAGTCCAAAAGTGATTCTGAAATTGCCGGTTAAAAAAATTTTGCCTAAAATTTCATTTTACTATGTGAGAATCTTGTTCATTTCTACAAATTGTCCCCTTTACCTATCCAACCCTAGTGTTACTTTTTCCAGCTTGCATTTCCTGCCTTACTTAGACAGCTCACCTCAGTGTCCCCTGGCATATAGTATGCTCAATCTCAGCTTTAGTTTTTCACTGATTCTACCTCCTTGAACTGTCCTTTCCCGAGAGTGATTTTTTTTATCCTAATTCTTTAAGGCCCAGCTCTGGTTCCCTCATTCCAACAGACCTTCCAGGAATGATTTTTATCGGGGTCTTTCTCTTCACTGGTGCCTGTCGGTCTTTGGTGTGATCTGACATAAAAACTGTGCAAAAATGCCTTCGTGATATAACTGCCATACACCGCCTGAGTTGTGTGTTGGTGTCAAGGATGCCTTTGAACCCCATTGTGCTTTATTAAGAGCTAAATGTACTCTGTGACTGGTTGATCCCTATGTAGCTGATTGGACCTGTTTTGTTGTTTTTGTTGTTGTCCTAGTATTTCAGAAAAATGTAAGTTTCCTTTTCTTTGGATTGTCCTTTTATCCATGGGTTCATCTCTTCTGTTTGTCAGGTCAAAAAAATTCCAGTCATTTATTGAGAGCTGCTTGGTAAAGAACCACAGCCAGCGACCAGCAACAGAACAACTGATGAAGCATCCATTTATCCGAGACCAACCTAATGAACGACAGGTCCGCATTCAGCTCAAGGACCATATCGATAGAACAAAGAAGAAGCGAGGAGAGAAAGGTGAGACGCACACTTCTATTTCAGTGAGGGAAACAAAAGACCAAGTGTCATGGGCTCTTGGTGTGTTTGGAGGGACCGTGGGGGTTTCAGATAGCCTGCATTGTTCTTTAGCGTGAGGACTGCCTCAGAGATCACAGCCTGTGGGCATCACTAGGGGCAGGCTGCTGGAATGGAATCTTTCATGAAAGAACAGAACTGCAAGAAATATTACCTTTTCCAGGCAGTGAACAAAAAGTCATGTTGAGTGATACTATGAAGTGGTTTAATACGACAAGTGATTTTCTTAATTCAAATGAATATTCACGTTTCAAAAGCAAAATCTACAGAAGACAGCAGCCTTTAAAAAAAAAAAACCCATCTAATTGACATTTTTTTCAGTACTGGCACTCTTCACCATTTAAGTTTTTGTGCTCTGAGGCTCATTTTTAATTTAGGTGTTTGGAAGTCAGAAGGAATTTTATTGTAGTCACAGGAATTTTAAAAAGGTTGCCAGGCTACTATACAGAACATTGCGTTTTCCCCTTTGTTTTACAGATTCAAAAACTCTTTTTTCTTAGGGCTCTATCTGTTGTCCCACCCTGTCTTTTCACTGCATTACTGGAATAGGCATGAGTCCAACTCGGGGTCCTGGGACTGCCTGCAAGTTGTTTGAATAGAGACTTGGAATTCCTTAACTAGCATCTTGACCAAGGTGAACTCACCTGGTCTGGGGCAGGTTTTATGACTTAGTTGGATAGGGCAGTAGGGAAGGTTGAGAATGGGAAGGAAAGGGGGAGAATACGGAGAAGAGATGGGGTGAGAGCTCCCTGGTGGTAGCAGGAAGGGGAAGCTGGTGGGGCTGACAGTGAGGCCGAAGTTCCGGCCTGATGAAGTGAGCGCTGAGCCTGGGTGGGGAGGTCCATGGCGATGCGCTTGTCTGCACTTCTGTCCTCTCCACCTTTCTCCCCTGCTCTTCATGATCCAGAGGGAGCTGAGGAGGGTGGTGGGCAGCGAAGAACAGAGGGCGCCCTCCTTTGGTAGTAAGTCCCCTACTTACAAACGAGTTCTGTTCTGAGAGCCTCTTCCTAAGTCTGACTTGTTCATAAGTCCCACAAAGTGAGCCTGGGTACCCAACCACCACAATCCACTGTGTAGTACCGTACTGTAATAGGTTCATAATAATTTTCCACACAAATAATATGTACATTAAAAAAGCAAGCACAAAAAAGAAGGAAAACATTTTTAATCTGACAGTACAGTACCTTGAAAAGTACAGTGGTACAGTACAACTGATGGCATACTGGAGCTGGCATGCACGTTTGCATCTTTGAAAGTTCACAGCTGTATTTGAATTTCTCTTCTTTGTCTCTACAGCTAATATCTGTCACATGGCAAAGTATGAGCAGGGTCCTAGGGGTGGGCGGTGAGCAGTGTAAAGAGTCAGGACGGGGCAGAGGTAAGATCAGCAAAGGCTAAGGGGACAAGGAGAAATCCTCAGTGAACATTTCAAGGAAAGTTCCTTCTTTGCAGTCAGCCTCCGGGACTCAGGAGAACGTGTGATCAGGTTAGACTCAGGAGCAGGAGATTTTGAGGCTAGGCCAAAAAGGAGACCTATCTCCAGCTCTTAGTGGGTGGAGAGGGATGATATGTCAATGAGAACCCAAGGAGCTGAGAGGGCCGTGCAAGATGCACAAACTAGGCATAGAGAGAAATAGATGAGTTGAGGTTAAAAAATGCCAGGACCGATTTTTCAACTGCTACTTATTAATAGTGGTCTTGGGCCACTCCATGAAGTCAGAATTTTAAAGGGAATAGTTTAGAGCAGTGTGTCAGACATGCAGCTCATTAAAAGCCAGCTTTCCTAAAAAGAAAATTTATTCTCCTATACATGTAGATTAGGTTAATTACTTAGACTCTTGTTTTCACACTCAAATTCTGAGTTCAAATTCTACTTCTACCCCTTAGTTGTGTGAACTCCACCCCTCTTTTCTCATCTTTAAAGTAGGAATGGGGGTATAATAATAATTACCATTGTCTGGCATTTTTGCAAAGATTAAATGAGATAATGCATGTAAAATGCTTACTACAACTTCTGGCACGTAGATGTACTCAATAAATATAAGCTATGCAAAGAGCTGATTCATTGGAAAAGACCCTAATGCTGGGAGAGATTGAGGGCAGGAGGAGAAGGGGGCGGCAGAGATTGAGATGGTTGGATAGCATCATTGACTCAATGGACATGAGTTTGAACAAACTCTGAGAGATAGTAAAGGACAGGGAAGCCTGGCATGCTGCAGTCCATGGGGTCGCAGAGTTGGACACAATTGAGCGACTGAACAGCAAACGCTTATTTAGAAAATTCTTTATTGACATAACTTTGCAGTAGTATTTAGGGTTACTTTCTGAGATCTTGTGACCTCTTTGCCTCTGAACTCTAAGAATGGATAAAGCGTGTTCCTTGAGTTATTTGCACATTTTGGGAGCACAGACTCTGGACTGGGACTCAGAACTCACCATCCTGTGAAAGCAAACTATTTTTAATGTGTTCCTTCTCTGCAGAGTAGAAGAGTAAGATTCCTGGTAGTAGGCATATTCAAGAATTGCATGGTGAGTTAAGGAACTTAATTCTATTTAGGCTTAAGAGATACTAACAGCCTTTTTCTGTCTGCTCCCCAAGAAAGAGTATTGCCCAAATGAGACTTCCTTCCAGTTGCTCGATTTGATAAGTGACTTAATTTTCTCCTTTTAGTACTTTTTCATTTCTCTTAGTAGCTCTAAGACCAGTTTTGGGAAGAATAAAAAATTTTAATGTGCATTGTTTGTGATTTCTTAACCTGATACTTGGGCTTTCCTGGTGGCTCAGGGGTAGAGAATCCGCCTGCAGTGGTTCTGCAGAGATGGTTCTGTCCCTGGGTTGGGAAGATCCCCTGGAGGAGGATCACACTCCAGTATTCTTGCCTGGAGAATCCCATGGACAGAGGAGCCTGGTGGGCTAGGGTTCATAGGGTCGCAGAGTGGGACATGACTGAAGCAACTTAGCATGCACGCACAACCTGATACTATTTTTTTCCTCAAGATATGTTGAGACATGCTAATTTAAGACAGCAGTGCAAAAGCAATCATGCTGGATTCTGATGAAGTATTACAGGTGAGGAATCTGACAGAAGTTTCACCCTATTGAAGAGAAATAATTAGATTAATTGTGTACTTCTGTTTCTTGCTTTAATTTACTTTAATATATAAAATTTCTGCAGTTTACTTTGAATGCTCTGTTGCTTTGTTTCAGGAAAGTTTGGAATATTAAACTTTCAATGTGGAACTTTGACATACTTTATGAAGGGTCTTTACATTTTGGTGGAATAATATTTTTTAAAAAGTGACCTGAAAGCTTCATACATATCTAAACTAGTAAAGCTAATTTTTATATGATTTTTAAAAATACACTTGAAGTCATCATACTATGACTTCCTTTTGTCATCACTTATGGAGTAGGATGGAAAGCAAAGTGTGTTTATGATCAAATTCCATAGTTCTTATCATGTGACTGCTGCCTCCTGGTGGTAACATAAGCAAATTGCAGTTTCAGTTGCTTTTCAGGGACACAAATGTCTTCAAAGTTGTAATTACTAACCCACAGCGATCAACAGATGATAGCCCTGTGACAACCTCCCTTGCTTAAAATGAAAAGCTCCTCCATAAGGCTCCCCACTGCCCACAGAAAAGCCTCAGCATGTTAAAGATCAGCAAGTCACATCAGACCTGCTGGCCTTTCTCACTCCATCTGCTTTCTCACACCAAACACCCAGAAACCAATGTTTCCTGAACATTCATGCCCTGTAGTACTGTCAGCCTCACTCAGGTAGTTATGCTGCTTAGATGCTCCTTTTCCAGCCACTTTCAGCTTCCATCTGCCTGTAAAGGGGCTACTGACCTTCCAAGGTCCAGCCTATTTCCTTCCCAAAGACCTGGCTGTTCCTTCCCCATTTTGACCCGTGGACTTAGCTGCTTTTTCCGCTAATACCTAAATCCAAATCTCAGATTTATTAGTCATATTACTTAGCTGCTTATAATCTCAGTACCTTTGGTTGCAAAGTGGGTATCATATTAAAGGATTGTTATGAGAAGTAGATGAGAGAACGTACGTAATCTAGCATAATGACCAGCATGGGTGATACCCAATAAAAATTAGTTCTTTTTCTTCATAATCATGGTGACTTTGATTATTTATCTGTCCATCTTGACCATCAGATTCTAATCTCCTCCAAAGCAGAGACTCAATCTTATTCATTATTGCATGTTAACTTGCTTAACATATTTGTGAATTAAACGAATGTCCCCAGTGGGTCAATAAAAACACATTTAACCCTATGTTTTTAGTCACACATGCTATCAAAAGTTTCTTTCTGTTATTGAGATATCAAAAGGCAATTTGTGAGTCCAGGTAAATTATAATAAAATTTCTACTTAAAAAAAAAAATGATTATTACTGTCAGTAAGTCAGCAGTGGCCCGGATTGAGTTGGTACTGCTGCAGCTGCTAAGTTGCTTCAGTCGTATCCGACTCTGTGCGGCCCCATAGACGGCAGCCCACCAGGCTCCCCCGTCCCTGGGATTCTCCAGGCAAGAACACTGGAGTGGGTTTCCATTTCCTTCTCCAATGCATGAAAGTGAAAAGTGAAAGTGAAGTTGCTCAATCGTGTCTGACTCTTCATGACCCCATGGACTGCAGCCTACCAGGCTTCTCCGTCCATGGGATTTTCCAGGCAAGAGTGCTGGAGTGGGGTGCCATTGCCTTCTCTGCCGGATTGGGTTAGGTGCTTCTATAATGGAAGTTAACAGGAACTGAGAAGTTCTGGTTCAGCTTCTTGTCTTCACTTGCCTGTGAATGCTGGGCTTTAAGGAGAGAGCCTAGAGTTGGCTGGGGCAGTCTCAGATGTTAATTCCATGCGCTTGAATCCAGCTGGTGGGTATTGTTGGACCACAAGTCAGGAACCCTGGAGCCTGCCCCAGGTCAGCATTTAGGACAGCCCTCAGGGCCTCGGTTTCCTTGTGCAGAAAATGGAGGGTGGGCTTTCCTGAGCTGCTGCGCCTTTTGTGCACTGACCTTCCGTGGGTCTCTCTTTAGATGAGACGGAGTATGAGTACAGCGGGAGTGAGGAAGAAGAAGAGGAGAATGACTCCGGAGAGCCCAGGTAGGCAAACAAGAGCCTCCTCTCATTTCACGTTGTGAATTGTGCTTGTGTGAAATTCACATCCTTTTGATTTATAGGTTCATTTTTAAGAATCTAGCAGGGTGGTCTTATCTAATTTATTGCCCATGCATGTACTCATTAATTTGGGAAATTTTCCCTAGGCAGGCTGTATGAGAACATGAAAATCAGCATATTCTTTATCTTGTCTTCCAAGATTTATTTCCTTGTTTCCTCTTATATATAGAATTGTAGAATGGGGAGGAGGCAGTTATCTGGGTAATAGGCTAACAGTACTGCAAACGGCAGCTTTCTGGAGACCTAAGTGGTGTTTTTTAGACTTGAGTTATTCAGTCTATTACTTCATACCTTTGAGACGTTTAGGCGGCCACTGTCCTCATCACATGCTGTGGTATTTTCACCACAGCCTAATCCAAGAGGAAACAGCTTCCAGGAAGTCAAATTACATTCTCGAGGTGAACCCTAAATAGAACTCCCATGCCCATTCCTGCTGTCATATGTTAGCTCCCAGAATCAATTGCTGCTTTATTACCATCATCCCTATGTTTTAAATTTCACTTGACTTTGATTCTGACTTTTTCCTAGTCTGTGTTTATAAACAATTAATGCCAGTGTGCTCACACCACCAGGATTTCTCTTTTTGTGAGAGAATTCAGCCGATGGCAGTTTGGTGAATCAAAGAGCATGGCCGTGCATACCAGGGTGGATGCACTGTTCATGTGAAGTGAAATCTGTTGGGGAAATGAACAAAGCAGTAGGGTCACCGGGGTATATAGAGGTCTCCATCCTCTAGCTATCCAAGGATGGGGCCCAGTACTCAATAAGGAACAGATTCTGTATGCCTGAGGCAGAGCTTCCGAACCAGCAAAGGGTCCAACTCAGCTACTGCTGCTGGAGTGAGCTAGTGCATCCCTTTTCTGAGCTAACTTGGACCTAACCAAGCTGGATTATTGCTAAAACTACTGGAAGAGGAGATCCAACCAGTCCATCCTAAAGGAGATCAGTCCTGGGTATTCAACGGAAGGACTGATGTTGAAGCTGAAACTCCAATACTTTGGCCACCTGATGCGAAGAGCTGGTTCATTTGAAAAGACCCTGATGCTGGGAAAGATTGAAGGCGAGAGGAGAAGGGGACGACAGAAGATGAGATGGTTGGATGGCATCACCGACTCGATGGGCATGGGTTTGGGTGGACTCTGGGAGTTGGTGATAGACAGGGAGGCCTGGGGTGCTGCGGTTCATGGGGTCGCAAAGAGTCATACACAACTGAGCGACTGAACTGAACTGAACTGGAAGGGGACAGGACTGAACTTACAGGGCCGACAGTTTTTCTCTCTTCACCTGTTACGGGAATCTTCAAGGTCAAAGACTGAAGGAGAATTTTTTCCTTCCATCTGGATACTTAACATGTTGGCCGCCCCCAGTTTAGCTGCATAAAGATGATGACTTCCAAGTAGTGATATGGAAAATGAACATTCTTATAAAGCAAAGGGCCCAATGTCCTGCTTTCAGAGAAGTTGCACACTGTTTTTCCAAAGCTCGCTCAGACAGACACTTCAGCCCTTCTGATCACTCTCCATGGAGCTGGGACCCTTGACTTAACTAATACTTGCTGTATCGTGTGTTAGGAGTCACTTAGTGGGTGACCTACCTGTCCCTTAAGTCTTCTGTAATTGTAACATGTCTATATATGACATTGAAGATTATCTTTCAAGTCCTGGTTTATGGGCACATCTAATTAATTTTCATGAAATCCCGAGAAGTAAAAAGGGACAGTGTTGATTTCATTATGGAAATGAGGTAACAGCCCAACACTGGCAGCCAGGCCACACGTGGAGGTAATGATTGGGTCAGTAATACAGCTCAGACCATCTGACATTGATTCAACATCAGGTAATATTAATAGATGGTCCTCATGTGCACAGGAGGCTGGGTTCCCGAAGCCCTTTCCCCTTTGCACAGAGCATGTGGTCATCATTTTGGGTTGGTTTAGAGTCCTGCACAAAGGCTGGAGTTTTAAAGGAGACTTATTAGTAGGCTCCAAGCGCTGTCTATGAACCAAGCCTTTTTTGTTTGTTTTTTTATTAGTCGGAGGCTAATTACTTTACAGTATTGTAGTGGTTTTTGCCATACATTGACATGAATCAGCCATGGATTTATATGTGTTCCCCATCCTGAACCCCCCCCCCCACCTCCCTCCCCATCCCATCCCTCCGGGTCATCCCAGTGCACCAGCCCTGAGCACTTGTCTCATACATCCAACCTGGACTGGCGATCTGTTTCACACTTGATAGTATATTTGTTTCAATGCTGTTGTCTCAGATCACCCTACCCTCGCTTTCTCCCATGGAGTCCAAAAGTCTGTTCTGTACATCTGTGTCTCTTTTTCTGTGTTGCGTATAGGGTTATCATTACCATCTTTCTAAATTCCATATATATACATTAATATACTGTATTGGTGTTTATCTTTCTGGCTTACTTCACTCTGTTTAAGGGGCTCCAGTTTTATCCATCTCATTAGAACTGATTCAAATGTATTCTTTTTAATGGCTGAGTAATATTCCATTGTGTATATGTTCCACAGCTTTCTTATCCATTCGTCTGCTGATGGGCATCTAGGTTGCTTCCATGTCCTGGCTATTATAAACAGTGCTGCGATGAACATTGGGATACACGTGTCTCTTTCAGATCTGGTTTCTCGGTGGTGTATGCCAGAAGTGGTATTGATGGGTCATATGGCAGTTTCTATTTCCAGTTTTTTAAGGAATTCTCCACACTGTTCTCCAGAGTGGCTATACTAGTTTGCATTCCCACCAACAGTGTAAGAGGGTTCCCTTTTCTCCACACCCTCTCCAGCATTTATTGCTTGTAGACTTTTGGATAGCAGCCATCCTGACTGGCATGTAATGGTACCTCATTGAGGTTTTGAATTGCATTTCTCTGATAATGAGTGAGGTTGAGCATCTTTTCATGTGTTTGTTAGCCGTCTGTATGTCTTCTTTGGAGAAATATCTGTTTAGATCTTTGGCCCATTTTTTGACTGGGTCATTTATTTTTTTGGAATTGAGCTGCAGGAGTTGCTTGTATATTTTGAGATTAATCCTTTGTCTGTTTGCTTCATTTGCTATTATTTTTCTCCCATTCTGAAGGCTGCCTTTTCACCTTGCTTATAGTTTCCTTTGTTGTGCAAAAGCTTTTAAGTTTAATTAGGTCCCATTTGCTTATTTTTGCTTCTATTTCCAATATTCTGGGAGGTGGGTCATAGAGGATCTTGCTGTGATTTATATCAGAGAGTGTTTTGCCTATGTTCTCCTCTAGGAGTTTTATAGTTTCTGGTCTTACATTTAGATCTTTAATCCATTTTGAGTTTATTTTTGTGTATGGTGTTAGAAAGTGTTCTAGTTTCATTCTTTTACAAGTGGTTGACCAGTTTTCCCAGCACCACTTGGTAAAGAGGTTGTCTTTTCTCCATTGTATATTCTTGCCTCCTTTGTCGAAGATAAGGTGTCCATAGGTACGTGGATTTATCTCTGGGCTTTCTATTTTGTTCCATTGATCTATATTTCTGTCTTTGTGCCAGTACCATACTGTCTTGATGACTGTGGCTTTGTAGTAGAGTCTGAAGTCAGGCAGGTTGATTCCTCCAGTTGAACCAAGCCTTTTTATGGCAGTATCTTGGGCTCCCCAGGCAGCACTAGTGGTAAAGAACCTGCCTGCCAATGCAGGAGACGTAAGAGACGCAGGTTTGATCCCTGGGTCAGGAAGATCCCCTGGCGGAGGGCACAGAAGTCCACTCTAGTATTCTTGCTTGGAGAATCCCATGGACAGAGGTGCCTGGTGGGCTACAGTTCATGGTATTGCAAAGAGTCAGACACAACTAAAGTGACTTAGCTTGCACGCATACATGGCGGTATCTCACAAAGCATGCTACCCGCTCTCTAAGACAGAATGATCCCCTTGTCAGCCACAAAACCCACTCTTCCCCTGTCATTCCCCATCCCAATTTACATCACCACCGCAGCCCAGATGCCAAGAAAAAACCTGCAAGTCATCCCTCACTCCACACGTTGGATCCATCAACAGGTTTTACTAACTGTGTCCCCAAAGGCTTCTCGCTGCCTCTGACCCCACCACTCCCACCCGATTAGTCTCCACCCTGGAGCCACTAGCAGCCCGATGGGTGGCCTTGCTTGCCCTCATACACCCTGCAGAATAGCATCTACGGAGCAGCCAAGTGAATCTGATCCTGTTACTTTCCTGCTAATAACTGTTCCACACATGGCATCTACAGCCTCCTGCTTTACCCTATCTCCCTGTCTCTGCCCTCCTCTTGTACCCCCTTGCTTTCATTCACTCTGCTTTGGGAAGACAGCTTGGGGTTCAGTCCCCCACAAAGGCCACCCTTGTTGCCATGACAGGCCTCTAAACTTGCTTTCCCTTCTGCCTGAAAGAGTCTTCCCCTACCTCTTCGTGTTCAACATTTAGGGCTTAGCTCAACCATCACCTTCTAGGAGAGGTCTTCCCTGATCTAAAAGAAAGTCCTCATCCTCTCCCCAGCTCCCTGCCACTGTCCCTCTTAAAACTCTTACACTTTTTTGTCTTCTGTAGAGCCTAGTAATATCTGAAATGATGTTGTTTGTAGAATTTATCTAATTATTTGTCTCTCTTCCCCACAAGAAGAGAATATGTTTAGTTACTGCTGTATCCACTAGAGCCTATTACAGTGCTTGCCACATAGTAGGGATTCAGTGATTGTTTAATGGATTTATCTCAAGAGGAAGCTGCCAGAAATATTAAAAAGACTAGATCTGTTTGAACAAGTAGGAACATTCCCCTCCTGGCTGGGCTGCTGTGCAGAACCAAGGAGTCTGTAGCTTGCGTTCTAGGAGGTTAAGTGATTGAGGATGTGTCCATCTATGTAGAGCAGGCTTCCTCACCGCTACTGATTATTCATTTTTATTTGTTGGCTTAGTTCTTGCCTAGTTCTTTCTTAAAAGTGAAAATAAACCAGTCTGGGACTCAGGGCTTCCGGTACTCAAAAAAGCTTTTAGAAATTAGAGTGTGAGGGAGGAGCTCTGTGGACCGTCCTGGAGAGAAGTGATGAATTCAGGAATGGGGCAGCTCTCTGGCGGTGGAGACAGCCTATGCCTGCAGTAATCACACTGAAGGGGAGGCTGGACCTGAGTTAGTTCCCTGGACCCTGTTTCTTTGCCGAGGTGAGCAGTGGAATTGATGGAGGCTCAGAGAGCCCGTGCTTGGCTCTCCTCCTCCACGGGGACCCCAGGGTAGCGACGACCCCACCCGGAGTGGCCCCTGACCCGTCTCTCTTCCTGCCCGCAGCTCCATTCTCAACCTGCCCGGGGAGTCGACGCTGCGGCGGGACTTCCTGAGGCTCCAGCTGGCCAACAAGGAGCGGTCCGAGGCCCTGCGGCGGCAGCAGCTGGAGCAGCAGCAGCGGGAGAACGAGGAGCACAAGCGGCAGCTGCTGGCCGAGCGCCAGAAGCGCATCGAGGAGCAGAAGGAGCAGCGGCGGCGGCTGGAGGAGGTGAGGACGGGCCCCGGTGCCCGGGCTCCCTTCCTGGGTGTCCGCCATGGCCCTCCGTCTCCCTCCGGAGGCCGTGGCCCGCCTGGAGCACTCACACCTGAGCCGTGAAGGAGGAGGTGGCCAAGGGCACTTTACCAGCGGGGGTGGTGTGGCCTTGGTGTGGTCACGTCAGAAACACAGGTGAAGGGTTCAGCCCCTTCCAGTCTTGCTCAGGTATCACCTTCTTAGTGAGACCTCCTTGACTTCCCCACTTAAAGTCTCAGCCCCTCCCTCTATCATGTCCTGTCGCCCTTCCCTGTTGCATTTTTTTCTTATGTATCTCTTAATCACCTTCACACCTGTGTACTTTATGTGTCATATGTCTGTCTCTCCCCACTAGAAAGTAAGCTCTTTGTGGACAGGATGTTTTATGCCTTTTGTGCATCTCTTTTTTTTTTCTTTCCCCTTTTATCATTGTGTATCTCAATATTATGTATCTAGATGTGTATATGCTTAGTCACTGAAATTGTATCTGATTCTTCAGGACCTCATGGACTGTAGCCCACCAGGCTCCTCTGTCCATGGGATTCTCCAGGCCAGAATACTGGAGTGGGTTGCTATTCCCTGCTTCAGTGGATCTTCCCAACCCAAGGATCAAACCCAGGTCTCCCGCATTGCAGGCGGATTCCTTACCATCTGAGCCACCAGGGAAGCCCCAATTATCTAGATATTAGCGTCTAAAACAGTGCCCATTACATACTGCTGCTACTGCTAAGTCACTTCAGTCGTGTCCGACTCTTCACAACCCCATGGACTACAGCCTACCAGGCTCCTCCGTCCATGGGATTTTCCAGGCAAGAGTACTGGAGTGGGGTGCCATTGCCTTCTCTGCCATTACGTACTAGATGCCTCCTAAATATTTGTGGAATGAAGGAGCTAATATATGAGTGAATGAATCAGTGATCAAGAGCTGGAATATAGGCGTTAATTAGAACACAGTGAACTGAGATGAGGCAGAGAAGTGAAATGTCAAGTGTGGAAAAGCAGGGCCTGCCTACTGCTACTCTTTAGTTACTGTTCTGAATGCTGGAGAAGGCATTTCACACGTCCTTCCACACACACCTTGACATAGGTCTTCAATGCAAGGCAAGCCTTGCCCACCCTATGACTCTCTCTTTCTAGAGAAGCATTCCTGTCCTGTAGCTAGTGGGCATGACTTGCCTTCAGCAGCAGGTGTGAACTTGTACCACCAGCCAAGCTTTTCTGCATGGCTTATCCTGGGCCCGACTCTCACGTGTGGTCTTACAGATGTTTATTAAAGCCTCCTTCCGAGAACTTTGGTCCAGGGCCTCCTTCCTATGCCAGGTAAATCAAAGTCTCTAAACAATTAGGAAGCTGAGCGACTATAGCTGTTGGGGAAGTTGGATGGCAGATGAAAGGCTCACTGAGTGTGCAGTAATGGGGGAGTAATTTTACGGTTCTCCCCAACACCATCTTGCTCCTCATTAACAGTTTACTACAATTCACTTGCTCCGTCAAGTGGCCACTGCAGTCAGAGGGTGGTGAATTGCAGACTCCGGGAGCAGATTGCTTTTTAAATGGTACATCCAGGTCCAGCCTTCCTGGCTTAAATCAGTGAGGGCCTCCGTTCCGGTTTGCAATAAATGCCATCAACCTCACTATGTCCCTGGAGTGTTAATATGCAGACCAGCAACACCCAACAGTTACAGTGATTGAATGACTTCTGTGTGCCAAACACTGGGTGAAATGCTTTGCTTAACCCAGGATCTCATCGCCTGCTGTCATCTGTTTATATGTATCTTGATCTCTTGTGCAAGGAGCACATATCTCCGTTTAATGAAGGAAAAACTAAGGTTCAAGAAGGAGAAGTCATTGGTCCCATGTCGCAGAGCCAGGAAGTACAAAGTCAGGATTCACACCCAGGTCTCCCTGCTTCCCATAGCCACGCAGGCCCTGAGGCAGCAGGCGTAGATATGTAATCAGAGCTGTGAACTGTGATCTGCACATCTGAACTGTGTAAGCATTTGCACGCAGCCGCAGACAAATGAAGCTCTTTGCAATCTCAATAAGTCTAGGATGTTGTCGGCATGACGCACACTCAGCCCATGAGAGGTTTGAAGGTCACCTACCGTTCTCTGTTCTCAGAACTACACTGTCCTAGACAGAGGTGCTATCATGCTCAGGGGCGGATGCCTTCAAAGGAGACAGCTTGGGCAGGGCGAAGGGAGGTGTGGCTGTTAATTAACCAGCTCTCAGAAGTGAAGTCCGAAGTGGAGAAGTGGAGGCACCTGCATCACCTCCGGCACACGCTGAAATTCTCAGACAGGTCCTCGCAGTCATCCCTCCGTATCACCTCCTTCCGCCCACCCAGGCAGGCTGCAGCCTCTTGTAGGGGCGTCCAGGCCAGCAGTGCACTGTTTCCTTCAGTCTCTTGAGTCTCCCGAGGGCCAAGGGTCTCTGCTGTTTGGATCCAAGACTTGCTCCTCCTAACTTCTAATCGAAACTTTCTCCTAAGCCAGGCAATGCTCCCCAATCCTGCCTTTCCTGCTTCTTTCCTGGCTTGTGTTTATTCCTTCCAAGAGCATGTCCCAAGACCTTCACCTCATTGGAGTATCAAGCTCTGAAAATCTTGACTATTTGCCTTTACCCTGTCTGGCTGATGAGTTCCTTACCTTGTAATTTGCCACATTTAGTCTCAGGATAAAGGCATTTGGGTTTCCCAGGTGGTGCTACCGTTATAAAACCCGCTTGCCAATGCAGGAGATGCGAGAGACATGGGTTCGATCTCTGGGTTGGGAAGATCCCCTGGAGAAAATGCCAACCCACTCCAGTATTCTTGCCTGGAAAATTCAAAAGATAGAGGAGCCTGACAGTCTAAGTCCATAGGGCTGCAAAGAATCAGACACAACTGAGCACAAAGGCATTTACCATTTAACTTAGAAAGTCCCCATTGTCATCCCATAAAACATTTAACATAGTCAAGAAGGCAGACGTGTACATGTGTATGTACACACGCACACATATAGATTTTCTTCTTTTTTAAAAAATTTTTACACAAGAACTCTCGGCCTTTGAACCTAGATCCTCAGTTGGCACAAAGTCTTTTCAGAGAATGCATCATATTATTTTATTTTAGATTTTCTTCCTTTCATACTTTTTATGATTTATTTAACATTGTATTTTTTTTTTCTTTTCATCAAGGTGCTAGAATGACAATTCCTAACAATTATAAAGCACTTAACCACAGGACAGAGACTCTGTTCAGTACTTGAGTGAGTTGTTTCATTTAATCTTCACAGTAATTCCCCTGTCTAAAGATAAAGCAGCTGAGTCTCAGAGAGGTTAACAACTTGCTGATGGTCACACAGCTTGAGACAAAACCAGGTTTCAATCCCAGTGGATTGGAGTCCAGAGCCCAGCCACTGTCACTGTGTCTGTCCTTCCTCTCCCTTGGCAAGCCAGGGCCAGTGTGCTTTTCCATAGTCTTCTCCTGGCCCCAGCTTCTGTGGTCTTGTACGCTGAGAATTTAAGGATCTCTGAGCAGGGTCACAGAAGCTGTGCCCAGTAGGTGCTCATCTTCAAACTGGATTCTGTCTCTCAGTCTCCCAGTCAGAGCTCCTGCCAAGGCCTCCTCGTGTCTGTTCTTTTGCTGCATGTTCTGGAGCCTCTAATGGATGCAAGGCAAAGTTTAGACTCAGTGGGGCAGAGCATCCAGGGGGGCCACACCCTCTATGTCCCTGCAGACACGGAAGGCATGCACGGCGATACTTTGCTCTGGGCAGCCACGTGTGCGCGCCCCAGCTTCTTACCAGAATCAGAAATGCTTATGACCACAAGGCATCAAGAGATTATACTGCCTTTATCTTTTGATCCTTTATCTTACCCCTATTGCTCAATAGAGAAAAAAGGAAATGCCTAATACTCAGATGGCTGTACGTTCTGAACCCCTAAGTAATGACTGTCCCTACCGCCAGGACTTCTCTCCTGCTGGTTCCCATCCATGCCTGCCGCCGTGCCCTGGTTGACCACTTCTGGTTCTGATTCTGAGTAGGAACTCCTACCACATGGTCACAGAGAAGCAGCCAAAGTTGGTAGTTAGGCTTGTGAATTTCACTTCATTGTGAGTCAGGTAACCTTGTGCTGGCATCCTGCAATATACATTCCCTTTTCCAAATAAAGACCCTTCAGACACCTCACTTGGGCTTCCCAGGTGACACAGTGGTAAAGAACCTGCCTGCCTCTGCAGGAAACACAGTTTCGATCCCTGGGTCAGGAAAATCTCCTGGAGTAGGAAATGGCCACCCACTCCAGTATTTTTGCCTGGGAAATTGCGTGGACAGAGGAGCCTGGTTGGCTACAGTCCAGGGGTTCTCAAATCTAACACAACAGAACCACTGAGCAAGCACACAGACAACCCTTTGGTGACATGAGGCTGTGTAGGTTGTACCCTTCGACTTTTACAGTGATTTCAAATGTCACCTCTGACCAGAGGTTTCTAAGGAATCCCTGCCTGTCCTTTGCTATTTATAGGTAAGCATGTGGTTCTGGCTAGGTTCTAAATCAGGATCTGTGTATTCTTAGAAGGACTTTGACTGTACACTGAATTGTGGTCATTTATCAGCTTCATGAAAAGGACGTGGCTTCAGGCCAGTTAAATGGTAGGCACACAGCTCCTCTTTGACCAATAATAAAGTGCAATTTATAACTAACTTCCAGGAATCTGATTAAACCTAGCTAAGCTGAATGAGCCCATCAATAAAGAGAAAAAGCACATGGAGGGCTTCCTCTATCTTTACTCAGTTCAATAAAAATTTCTGACTCTTGGCTCAGACAATGAAAAACTTTCCATAGAGTCAGAGTCCGGGAATCAGGACCTTGAGGTATTGGGGTGCCTACTTTGGTCATCTTTTCAGACTAACTTTGGAAAGATGATTTGCGATGCTTGATTCTTCTCAAGAGTTTTTAAATAATATTCATAATTACTATATGTATTTTTCAACTTGCTGAGAGCCCTCTATACCCTCATTCTGGGGAGAGTATCTTTAAGTCACAGAAATGAATGACCCTGACCCCAGGAGCACCAACCTGCTCCGTGATAATAAGTTTTATTTTATTTATTTATTTTTTATTGTTAACTTTAAGATAAAATCAATTTATTTTCATAATTTGGTAGTAAGTTTTAATCTTTAAGCCACCCAGATCTCATTTGGTGCCTCAAGGCCATAGTGACATCAACCAGTTATAAAACAAGCTGGAAGATATTATATCACTTTGGTTCCATCACCAGAAAAAAAAATTTTAATACAACAAATATCTCATTGTCCAGTCATAGTTGGGCACTGACATACGAAATGAGAGCCTAGAGTCTAAAATTCCCTATAAGCCTCTAACACTTTATTATGAGTACCTGGGGCTTTTAGGGCTTACCTGGTGGCTCAGACAGTAAAGAAACCACTTGCAATGCGGGAGACCTGGGTTCAGTTCCTGGGTTGGGAAGATCCCCTGGAGGAGGGCATGGCAACCCACTCCAGTATTCTTGCCTGGAGAATCCCTATGGACAGAGGAGCCTGGCGGGCTACAGTCCATGGGGTCGCAGAGAGTCAGACATGACTGAGTGACTAAGCACACAAGATGGGGCTTTTAGGGACTCTAGGCTCAAATGTTTCTTTGTTTAAGCATGCAGTTGAATTAAAACCTTTTTAATTCAAGTGACTGCCTGTAGGAATAGGCAGTCACTTGACAAATTTAGTGAATGCTTAGCTCCACTGTACAGACAACCATGCTGGTCATTGGGAATGGCCTGCCCTTGTATAGATGCAATCTGTGAGGGAGACTGGCATTAGGCAAATAATCATCCAACTAACCATTCATGACCATTGCCAGATTACTATGGTAGAAAAGAATAGTGTGATAAGGGAGCAGGCCGCGGGGGTGGGAGCCTAGACTGGCTTGGAGGCCTGTTGGGCAGTATCCAGCCAAAGGCAGTGAGGGGCATGCAGGGATGCTAGGGAGGGAAGCCAAGGCATCGTGTTGCTGGGCTTCATAAGCCTGGTTAAGGAATGTCATATTTTGCTCTAAGAATAGTGGGAAGTCGTTGACGTATTTCAACCAAGGGGATGTAATCGGATCTGCATTTTAAAGGTGAAACTTCAGCTGCTACAAGGAAAGTGATTGGAAAGAAGCAGCAGTGGACAGGAGAGACTGGTTAGCCCAGGCCAGAGAGGGTGGTGCTTTAAGGTGGATGGTGGTTGGGTGGAGATGGAGGAAGGAGATGGAGAGGTGGAGGAGGGTGGAAGGTGGAAGGTGGAGATGGAGATGGGCGTATTTGAGAGAGATGGAGCGTATAGATCATGCAGGACGTGGTGGTTGATCAGATGTCTTCCATGAAGGAGGGCAGTGGTCACAGAAGGTTCCCCAGTGTCAGGCTAGAGCATTCAAATGGAGGACCAGGTTTGGGTGCAAAGGATGAGATCGGTTTGGAATGTAGTAAGTTACACCAATTAACTTAAAGTTACACCAGTTAACTTACCAGTTACACCAGTCGATCTCACACTCGATGGACTCGTCAGATCCAGGTTACACGTGGCTAACAGGCAACGTCTCATGCTTCCATTCAGAGAACCTGTCATAATCACCTGCTCGTCCATTGTGCTCAGATTTGCTCACATCATCTCTCAGTATTCGCGTTCACTCAGGTGACTAGGCCAGCCTCACAGAAGCTGTGGCAACTGGAGCCCCAGTCCAGGAAAGCCACTGGTGGGAAAAGTTACTCTCTGGGACCTAAGTAGTTTCTCCTAGGTGCTTTCAGACCAAAAAGAGGGAAGAGGAACCAGGGGGAAGTTACATGTCTCTTTAAGAGTCAGTGAGCAACAATCCTGCCCAGGGGAACTTCTTTGAGGAGAGCATTTCGGCTGACATTGGCTTCCGTATTAGATGTAAGTTCTTGAACTTTCCTGTGCCTTTCCGTTTCCTTGCCTGTAAAACTAGAAATAACAATAGCATTTGCCTCTCAGGCCTATTGTAAAGACTAAATGAGTCTAGAATAGCAGCAACACTTAGCACTTATTCAATAAATGTTAGCTGTTAGTATTACTGGTGTGCGTGCCTTTGGCTGAAGACTGAGATATAATTTCCAAAAGTGTACTCTTTTATGTGCAGCAGTAAAACCTTCTGGAGTTTATTAAAATAAATGTACCAACAGGTAAACTTTTATTCATACATTGGAAGGAATATTTGTTATAATACTAGGAATGATTTGGTTATGTTAAGAGGAAAAAAAAATTATCCAGTTTTTAACTGACTGGCTAGCAGATTAGTGTAGGGGCAAAGTACGCTGGCTTTGAAGCTGTGGAGACCAAGATTTCATTCTAGCTGTGTGACCTTGGGCAAATTACTTGCCCTCTCTGACCCTCAGCTTCTTTAATATACACAACTGATATACTATTAACTTGGCAGGATTGTTGAGAGGTAGCTGGAATCATAGGTACAGAAGGGTTGGCACGATGCCTGACAGAAGAACAGATTGACATTGTTGGGTGAATATTTTATTGTCATTTTGCAACTGGTGATTTCGAGTTGTTATTTTTTTTTGTTTGGTTTTAAGGGTTTTCTGAATAGCATTTTCCATTGCCTGTCATCCTTCATTCTCTAACGTACCTTCCCCATTTACTTTTCCATCCCTTTTCGAGGGCTTCTCTGAGAGCACCCCTCTTGTTGTTGCCTGGCCAGGGTCTGCCTCTACTGTTAACGTAGCTGGCCATCCTGGATGTCCAGTGCCAGCACACAGCCCATTCTCTTCCTTCTGGATGCTCCTCATCTTGCAGGCTCAGCTGTCACCTTGGAAGGTCTCCTTCCTAGCCAAGTGTCAGAGAACCTTCTCCTGGGGAAACTCTGCTTTCTGATGGATTCTCATCAGTCTTTCTTTCTGTCACTTCCAACACTGTGTAATTATGATCCCATCGTTGCCACCAGTGACTGCACCAGGTCTTACCTCCTACTGGTACCTAAACAAAACACCTGAAGAGGTAGAGATGTGGTGATGCTTGAATAGTAAGCTTCTGGGCCCCAGGGACACAGCACTTTGGGAGGGACCCTGTTGCTAGAAAGAAAGAAACAGGACTGTCAAGGAAATAGTAAGAAATTACCCCGGGGTACTTCACTGGCGGTCCAGTAGTTGAGACTTCGCCTTCCAATGCAGGGGGTACAGGTTCAATACCTGGTCAGGGAGGTAAGATCCCACATGCCTCAGGACCAAAAAGTCAAAACATAAAACAGAAGCAATATCATAACAAATTCAATAAAGACTTTAAAAATGGCCCACATCAAAAAAAAAAAGAGAGAAAGAAAAGCGAGAGAGAGGGTTTGCCTGGGTTTGAATCCTGGCTCTACCACTTAATGCTTTTGTGATATTGGGCAAGACATGACTTCTTTATGCCTCAGTTTGCACCTTTATGTAGTTGTTTAGTCACTCAGTCATGTCCAACTCTTTGCGACCCCATGGACTGTAGCCTACCAGACTCCTCTGTCCATGGAGTTCTCCAGGCAAGAATACTGAAGTGGGTTGCTATTTCCTCCTCCAGAGGATCTTCCCCACTCAAGGATCGAACCCAGATCTCTTGTATCTCCTGCATTGCAGGCATATTCTGTACCACTGAGCTCCCGGGGAAGCCTTGCACATTTGTAAAATGGGACAGTAACAGTTTTGAGGGTTAAATGAGGTACTGCGTACAAAGCACTTAGAATAGTCCCTAGCACCAGGTAAGTACCTGAATGAATAATCAAAAAAAGAGTTGCCCATATAAGGGGATGGTTTTCTTTCCCATCAGCTATCTGCCTACTATGGCTGCTCTGAGTCATCTCTCTTCCGGGTAAGGGCTCACAGCCCACTGTGGCCGGAGCAGGCAGGAGACAGGGATTGCTGCATTCCCACCTACAGGTCACAATCCCAGGCCCTCCACCAGAAAAAAGCACCGTGAGCAAGAATAAGTCTCCCATTTCGGGACCTGCAGTGTTAACTCGCTGGCACTGTTTAATTCACTTAATCATGAGCTGTAGGCACCCTGATGAGGGCTGCAAGTCACAGCCGCGGATGGGGGGCAGAGCAGCCCTTCTTCCTGGACGCTGTGAGCATCGGCATGAAGATTGAACGCTTTCTAGCTGGGCTTTTGCCCTGTTATTTCACAAACTGAACAGAAATTCTGAAACAGCTGGGAGTCAGGCTGGCAAAGTGGATGCTTACTGCCTGGGGCGGGGCCTGCCCACGGCCTCTGACGGGCTTCTGCATCACACAGGCATGTCATTCAGGCACGTGCTTCGGGACATGTAGGAATGAGTGCAGGAAACCCTACTTTCCGATGGAGCCCAGAATGGTTCCCGATTCTGACTTGCTTGCTATGTTTGCAGCTGTCTGGGTTTGTCTGCTTTGTCACCTAGGTCCTGTGATGGGAGGGGTTGCCTGACCAGGGGAGGAAGTCGGGCTGCCATTTCTGGTCTGCAGCTTAAAATGCTACTAATATTTGAAATCCTTTTGCTCAGACTTCTGCCTACATTTTCAAGGAATGGGAAGGATACGTAATACGTAATAGTTACAGCATTTCATGTGTGGTCAGTTGCTTAAGTCATGTCCAGCTCTTTGCAACTCTATAGACTATAGCCTGTCAAGCTCCTCTGTCCATGGGATTCTCCAAGCAAGAATACTGGAGTGGGTTGCCATACCCTTCTCCAGGGGATCTTCCCGAGCCTGGGATCAAACCTGCGTCTCCCGTGTCTTCTGCACGGCAGGCGGATTCTTTACTGCTGAGCCACCAGGGGAGACCATAGCATTTCATACCGGGGGGTGGGGGGTGGGGGGAGAAACAGTGCAGTTTAAGCAGTGTCCGGCCCTTGGTATAGCTAGGGCAACTTAGAGGGATGGTAGGCATTGCTTTTAAGCCACAGTGAGGAATAGACATTACGGCAGCCTTGCATTGTCCAGGGTCTTCATGGAATCTCTCTTAAATCTAGTTTGCATCTCTTGTGTTTCACAATCATTATTCTTAGTTGTTTCCAATCATACAACTATGACAAAATAATTTCACAGAAAGTATTATATGACGTTTAGATCCAATTGTTTTCATTTCACTCTTGTTTTCTTTAGTCAGTGAGCAGTTTCAAAGACTCAGAGAGGTTGGGGAACATGAAGACCCTCAAAAGTGGTCTAAGCCAGTTCTTCTCTCAAAGCAAGAGTCCCTTTGACAGTATTCATCACAGTCATTTAGCCTGTCTAGTGTATCATCTCTGCTTTTATTTTCAGAGGCTTGAAGTGGCCTCTTCTATTTTTGAACAACTCCTACTGTTAGAAAATGTATTCTGTTATTGATTCAAATCCTTGTGCTATCCCTGCATTAAAACAAGATTATACCAAACAGAACTCAAATGCCTTCCACATCAGCCCCAGAAATGTTGAAGGCAATGGTAGTTGCCATCTTGCCCAAATATCACCAGTTCCTGCGACCTTTCTCCCTATGATATAATTTAGCACATTCACCAGCATCCCAGATGAGCAGCAGTGACCCTCTCTACAGACATTGTATTAATAAACTGGTGTATAATGGGCTTCTTTTCATAGGCTTCAATATGAGAGTCTCATGTTAAGTCTTCAGAATGATGATTGCAGCAGAAATTTGAGAGTTACATCTGCACTTGACTTGTACACTAACCTATCGAGTCGTAGGTACCCAGGATGTCCACTGGGCCATCTTGTTCCCCTATATGAAACCCAGGAAAACCCAAGTAGAGAGTTTCCCCAAAGAAACTGCAGCTCAGAGGTAATAGGAGCTCCTGAAATAATCACACTGACCAGCATCCAAAGAGGCAGTACCAGAATTCTTCGTGAAGCCTTCTCGAAGCTCAATGTGCTTAGAACCTTGATTCTCCATTCTAATTCTACATGCTTAAAGACCAGTTTGGCACATATATGCTCATATGGTGTTTAGCCATGAGGCTGCCTACTGATCAGAAGCTGGCTGGGGAGTGAAAGGAAGAGTTTCATGTAGGCTGTTAATCTTCCAGGAAAGTTGTAAATGAGTAGGTTGGATGGTTTATCTTTAACAGTGTATAGTAGATATAAGATTTCAGACAGTAAAGCGTGTGCCTACAATGCGGGAGACCCGGGTTCAATCCCTGGGTCGGAAAGATCCTCTGGAGAAGGAAATGGCAATCCACTCCAGTACTCTTGCCTGGAAAATCCCACAGACAGAGGAGCCTGGTAGGCTGCAGTCCATGAGTTGCAAAGAGTCGGACACGACTGAGCAACTTCACTCACTCACTCGGTAGATATAAAAAGAAAAGAATCAGGTATATCTAGTTGACTAGTTTTCCCAATGGTTCTCTGATTGCTGTTTCTGTGAGGAAAAGATGGAAAATGGCCACTTGAGAAACCATTCATAGGACCAACATCTTTCACTTTGCATATGTAGGTATCTTCACCATAGATGTCTTTCAGATCCATAGAGGCAGCATCTCAAAGAGCCAGATGCAGAGTATAGACCTAGCTTTGCACTACAAGCTGAGTGAGCTTGGGCAAGACATTGGCCTGTGTGTGCCTCAGTTTCCATATCTGTCAAGTGGGGATAATGATAGTATGTGCCTAAAAGGTTGTGGTGAGAACTAAATGAGTGGCTATGAGTGAAGAGCTTAGGACATTGCCTGGCATCGTAGGAGGCTCTACAAAACCATTTGTTCTTACCGTGAATAATTATTATTCTTTGTTGTGATTCCGATTACTTTTTTTGTATATTGAATTTGGAGTTGGCAGACTACTTCACCATCACTCTCACAACTGTCCTATAAAAAAAGGTTTGGAATCCCAGAGTCAGTTGCAAGGAATCAGGCCTTTTCCCCTGCAGTGGATGGTATGCAGTGGTCTTTCCAAAATGGCAACGTTCACAAATGTTGAAGTGGGCAAGTGGAATGCCCAGAAGCTTGATCCCTCTCCTCACAAATACTGCTCCTGCCCAAGTTTACACAGAACAATCCTATGTAAACGAGGGGGCATGCCCTGCAGTCAACTCAAAAGACCACGCTGGAGCCTTTCATTTTGAGTGTCTTTGAACCGAGAGCCCTGTGTCGAGGGAATGGTTTGAGGTACTTCCCAAGGAGCCAGACTTGATCCTGCACTGGCTGCTCTGCTGTCCTCTGGAGGCCGCCTCTGGTCTTCCACAGTCAGTAGGGTCCCCTCTCACCACTTCCAGGGGGTCACCCAGGATGAAAAGAGTGGAGGTCTCCAAGATCAGGCAGAATTCTGCTTTGCCTCACTTCTCATTCTGAATTAGTCAGCTTTTGCTTTGCAGTGTAGCACATTCTTGCTTAGACTCTTTGAATGAACAGACGTGTATGATCACCTAATCTGCCCCCTCATTGACGATGTGGGTTAAGGTGATGCACTCAAGGCCATACAGCATTCACTCATTCGTTAAACAAATATTTACTGTGACTGGGTGGTCTGCAGGGTTTGCATTAATATCAGTGGCAGAGCAGGACTGGAATCTAGTCTTCCTATTTCTGATCCAGCATTCCTCCTCCCAAGTCCTGTGGCCTCTCATAACTGCTCTCTTCCCCACAATGATCTGTCTCTTTGCAGCTATGGGATATCAATTCTCAAATGTGGATGTTACGTCTGAGTCTGTATAATGGGAAACATGATACGTGTAAAAGATAGAAGGTCCCAAAACATGTACACAAAGGCATCGTGTTTTCCCCAAATCTACCAGAATGTCATAGGAATCAAACTCAGATTCAGTAAGTAGAATAAAAGCAGTGAGATAGCCTACCTGGATTGGATACATCTCCAATGGATAGAGTATTCTTTCAGGTACTAGGGATCAGGAGATAGTAGGGTGCAGAGTGGAAAGGATGTGGAGTGAGACAGCCTTGGGCTTGCTTGGAGGTGCCACCATTTTCCAGTTGTGTGACATGGAACAGTATATTTCTCTAAGCTTCAATTTGATTCCCTGAGTCTTACTCTCTTATTTTTTTCTTCCTTTCTCTAGGATAGAAAATAAATCCCATGCCAGTGCCCATCATGGGTGGCTCTTTTTAGAAAAGCATTCCAAGCCTTGCCTATACTCAGCATAAAAGAATATTCTGGCCCAGGAGGGCATCAAAGGGTGAAGGAGTGGCCTGAGGTTCTGGGAGCCTTTTTTCTCTTGCTGCTTCATCTATAGTATGTAAGACAACAGACATCAATGGTATCAGACCCTTTATGGGATATAGCAGGAGGTAAAAACCAGAGTACATCAGAGACCCTGTCCACAATCTATATTGTGGAGTAGTTGAGACATCTCAAATAACCATAAGAAAAGGCACAGTGTGCTCTTAACTGTAAGTATTGATAAGAATAGAAATCCCTCCCCAAATTAAGATGGTACTATTATTGTTGTTGTTTAGTTGCTCAGTCTTGTCCGACTCTTTGCACCTATGGACTGTAGCCCACCAGGCTCCTCTGTCTATGGGATTTCTCTGGAATACTGGAGTGGATTGCCATTTCCTTCTCCAGAGGATTTTCCCGACTCAGGGATCGAACCTGCATCTCCTGCATTGGTGTGCATGCGTGCTAAGTCATGCGGGCAGATTCTTTACCACTGGGCCACCAAATGGTACTGTACTGTCTTCTTTTGCCCTGAGTTTCATACTTGGTTCAGTTCAACAAAATCTCTGTACTGGCCAGGTGCCAGGCCCCCGGTGAGGGGCTGGGCAGTCCAGTGGGGATCACACACAGGCCTTGCCCTCAGTTGCTGCTTCCAGCAAGAATCCTCAGATCTTTGTAAAGCTGTCTGCTGGAGGCCAGGGACTTGGTCTTTCTTGGACCTGTGTTGGTGTGTCCCCTCAAAGCATCCCTCAGCCAGGAGGAGAGAGCACAAACATTTTCCCTGGAAAGGCGTTAACATTGAGGCATGGCAGCTGGAATTGGCACAGTGCCTTCGGAAGGTTGGAGAAGTGATTTGTTTTTCCAGTCTCACCGCGGGAGCCGAAGCCCTGGCAGAGGCCTCCATGCCTTAGCGGTGATTGAGCCAGATGAGATCATTATTAATTATTAGTCACTTTCGAGTGTCTTTCTTAGAAACTACAGAGCGTTCGGGAAGCTCAGACCCTCCTGAGTTGCAATCAATACTGTGTACACCTTGCATAGGGACCTGAGTGGCATGTCATTATCAAACAGTATCGATTCCTAAAAAGGGGGTTGGAAATGTACACATCCCTCACAGAAAAATCTACTAAATCATCAAAAGCCTTGATTATATTCTTTTCCTCAAGAAAGAGACTGATGGTAGGAGTAAAAAAAGCTTGAAATGTTAGCTAAATTAGGGCTGTTTCCTGCCAGGAGCCAGATCTGTACACATAATTATTTTATTCTCTGTGCTGGCATTGATTCACTTTGGTTAAGTGTTGGAAATATCTCTGTTTTGGGTCTTTAATCTGAATTATTCAGTCAGTTCATATGACGATGTTTTCTACTCCCATCCTCCTGTATTATTTTTCTGTAAAACAAATAATCACTTGTCTGGAACTTGACTCGTTTCTATTCCCCAGCACATGCCTCATCCCTTCCCTAAACTTCTGTATCACACCATCTGCCATGCTCCTGGGCCAGAAATTCACTCACCACTCAGCCTCACACGCCCCACAGTCACCAAATTCTGCCCATTTTATTTTTGCCTAATTCTAATTTCTTCTTCTAAGTTGACGTCCACTACAGTCCTTGCACTGACTGGAAATCCAGACAGTTTTTTTAGTTTTTCTTCCTTTTGCCTGTGTCTCAGCAGCGATAACAAACATGGACTCTCTGGCTGCCTTTGCTTAGCTCGTGGGTGCCCTGGACCCATCGAATGGCCACACACTGCATTCTCAGCTTCTGGTCCTGCCCATTTCGAGGCAGGTAGGAGCCCTTTTGAAAATGCAGATCTGGTCAAGACATTTGATGGCATGTACCTGTAGTCTTCCAGAAGCTCCCCATCACCTACTGTCTAAGATGGACAAGCAACTCTTGTTCTGGAAGTGATAGCCATTGAGTCTCAAATGATCCTTGGAGGTTATTGGAAGAGAGCAGGTCTAGAGGATTGCAGGTGCCAAGAAGGGGCTTCTTTGGGAAGCTTTGAATATCTGTCATTGGTTTATCTGGGGCTGGAACAAAGTTTTTGTAGTAGAGAGCTATTTTCCAGGTATTTTAGAGCCAGCTCATCAATGTGATGCAGTCACAGTCCATCTTATCTTGGATACTCATGTTTCTTCAGCCAAGTGCTATTGAGACTGTTACAAGGGAAGAGCCTCTCTGGTCAGCCCCTCCAAACCCCATATTTGAGGAAGAAGAAATCCTAATGTCAGTACTGGGCTCCTACCCAAAGAGACTTCAGTATTTCTCCAAAGGTGTGTGGTCAGGGAAAATACTTTGTAATATATGTGTGTCCCACACATTGTGGGGTGTTTAGCATCCCTGGCTAAATGCCAGTCATGACCCTGCAGACACTGGAACAACCAGAAAATCTTCTACATGCCCCTGCACGTGCCACATGCTCCAGGGGTTGGGGAATGGTACCATCCCTGGCTGAGAAACCTTGGCTGCTGTCACTACTCCTAAGATGTTCTCTTTTACTGAGAGTATAATGAAGAGCTGGAATAATTATGATCTGTCACTCCTGTTGCCTCTTCATCTTCTGTACTGATGGAGTTCAGACTGGAGTCATGTTGTCAGGCTTTCAAATCAAGCTTTACCATTTACTCAATGTGACCTTGCATATGAGTATGACCTTGAACAACTACTTAATCTCTCCATGCCTCTGTTTTCTCATTTAATGGGGGATAATAGTACTATAGTATCTATCTCAGAAAATTTTTGTGAAAATTAAATAAGATAAAGTATGAAAGGTGCTTGCCACGGTGTCACTTTCAGAGGTATGGTGATTGTATGAGATGATGGTTCCTGAGCTCACAGTCTGACAAGTTGAAATTGACACTTACTTGTGAACACTCCAGAAAAGAAAGACAACATGGTGTATTAGAAGGGGGAATGGCCTAGTCGGGAGTCTGGATTCTGTTGCACCCTCAGCCATCATTACTGTGTAGCCTTGAACATGTCATTTCACTTCTCTGGTTTTTACTGTCTTCATCTGTATATGCCCTGGGGGTTTCGTCACTAAGTCAGTCATGCCCAACTTTTACAGTCCCATGGACTGTAACCCGCCAAGCTCCTCTGTCCATGGAATTTTCCAGGCAAGAATGCTGGAGTGGGTTGCCATTCCCTTCTCCAGGGAAGCTTCCCAACCCAAGAACTGAACGCAGGTCTCCTGCATTACAGGCAGTTTCTTTACCATCAGAGCCATCAGCGAAGCCCCATTTATGCCCTGCTGCTGCTGCGTTGCCTCAGTCGTGTCCGACTCTGTGCGACCCCATAGACGGCAGCCCACCAGGCTCCGCTGTCCCTGGGATTCTCCAGGCAAGAGTACTGGAGTGGGGTGCCATTGCCTTCTCCATTTATGCCCTACAAGGTGTGAAAAACATTGAATAGCATTTGCACTGTGAATGTGCTTTAAAGTCTGTAGAATCTTACAGCTTGATGATATATAATGACTAATTTATTATACATCAGTGGTGGTGGTGTTTAGCTGCTAAGTCATATCTGACTCTTAGTGACCCCATGGACAGCAGCCCACCTGCCTCCTCTGTCCATTGGATTTCCCAGCCAAGAATACCGGAGTGGCTTGCCATTTCCTTCTCCAGGGGGTCTTCCCCACCCAGGGATTGAACCCACGTCTCCTGCATTGACGGGCAGATTCTTTACCACTGAGCCACCAGGGAAGCTATCCATCTGTGTTACCCACCCCTGATTTGAAAACCCCCATCAGCCAACTGGGAGGAAGCTCTGAGCGGGAACTTCTTGGGAGACAGATAAACCTGGGGAGCTCACCTGTGTGATAAATACTGAATTGCTGTCGCCCCATCCCGACCCGTGTGTCCCCAGATAGCACAGGTGAGAGGCCCTCAGGCGTGCAGGCGTCTCGCGGACAGTCAGTCACGTCCACGGTTCTGCGGCTCTCCCTGCTGATTTCCTTCATGGTCGTCTGCTTTTCCCCCACAGCAACAAAGGCGAGAGAAGGAGCTGCGGAAACAGCAAGAGAGGGAGCAGCGCAGGCACTATGAGGAGCAGATGCGCCGGGAAGAGGAGCGGAGGCGCGCAGAGCACGAGCAGGTACCGCGGGGACCTGGGAGCCCTGCCGACGGCCCCGCGTGAACACAGCGCCAGCCGCCTCTGGGTCACCTTCTCTTAGGTCTGCTCGGGTTAAGCCGGTTTTTACTCTTGCTGCAGCAACTATTCTCACCTATTCAAGAAGTCAAACGCACAACCTGGGCAAAGCCTGCTCATTCAACCTGGCTTCTTCCCCAAGCCGAAGTCCCCTGACACCTTGATTTCGTGCTTCTCCCAGGCCAGGGCACCTGCTTTGAGAGTGGCACTGAGGCATGATAAATGAGCCAAGTCCTCCTCTTTCATCGCTTCAGAAGCGCTTTCCTACTCACGCTGCTCTGGTCTCCATGACTCTGAGCCGTCGATGCAGGCCCTTTCTCTCTGTTAGAATCATGTTTGGGCAGCGCAGTGAAACTGCAGGATGGTTCCTTTACAAAGACAGTTCACGACGGCATTCAGCCATTATTTTATCCCCACTGCTTACAACGAGCAGCCTCTGAACTGTACAGCCTTGTTAATTTCAGGTAGCCCGTAAAGAGGGAGCCTATAATGAAAAGTTTTAAAATAAGCTGGGTTCTCAGGACTTCCCAGTGGTTAAGACTCCATGCTGCTGCTGCAGGGGGCACAGGTTCGAGCCCTGGTCTGGGAACTAAGATGCCACATGGCCAAAAAATAAAAAGTATATGGATAATACTTTAACCACAACACCAGCAAAAGCTGGGTTCTCAAAACCAGATCGTCACAGCAAAGCATTGAGCTGTCTCCATCCGCTGCTGTTGTGCCTTTGACTGCACTGACGTGCTTTTGCTGTGGTGCAGGGTATCTTTCCTGTTTAGTGAAGAGGTGTTGGGGTATTTTTTTTCCCTCCTTTCTTCCACACTTCACTTGGCAGTTTCTTCTCACCTTTGAAATTACCGGTTCTTTCTCTCTCCCTCTCCCTCTCGTTGTGTTCCTCTGCATTCTCTGCTGCCTGCCTCTCCAGGAGTACATCAGGCGACAGCTGGAGGAGGAGCAGAGGCAGTTAGAGATCTTACAACAGCAGCTACTGCATGAACAAGCTCTACTTCTGGTAATGGGAACGCCAAGCCCGCTGGTCTGCTCCGTGTCCATCTCGTGTGTGTGTGTGTGTGTGTGTGTGGTCTCTAACGTGCCAGTCAGGAAACGGGGATCCACCCAGCCTCGTGGACCTGGAAAATCTTCTAAAACTTAATGAGTTTCCTGACCCAGGGTGCCGAGTCACAACTTTGAATATACTTGTTGCACGTTCTTTATTAACGCCAGCCATTTGCAAAACTTCATCGTGAATCCAGTCTGAGTCCAAGTCCAGGCTGTTTCTGAGACCCACTGTGTTTATTGCAGAGTAATGTTCGCAGTCATTTGCAACATGCTGGAATACAATCACAGCAGAGTATCCCTCATCCGTAGGAAACCACTCAGCTCTGGAGTCATATTTCATTTGCAGACTATTAGTTTTACCCTCACGATGGGAACATTTTGTGTTCCCTGCTCAGGCAGCTTCCACTTGAAGTGTTTTTTGGGGTTTTTTTGTTTGTTTGTTTTCAGCCTTATTGCACTGCTCTCCAAATGAGCTGCCTGGTGTATCTTTTTTTTTAAACGTAACTTTTTATTCAGTGGCACTGTGTTCTTTTTTTTTTTAAGCCTGTACGTGTTTTTGCTAATGGTTTCTGTTGGCCCAAGTTTTGTCAAAATGAAAGATGATTTAGGCAGTATCTTTAGGTTCTTACTTTGTTTTGTAAATTGTACATGTTTGAATAGTTTAATGACTAAACCAGAAAGTGGATAGTTCCTTACAGGGGTTGTGCACTGACCATCGAAGTGTCCTCGTTGTTGCCATTTTCTTGGTTACAATTCATCGAGGACAAGTCACTTTGTGAAGGGTGCTGTTCTATAGGGGTTGCCATTAAAACAGTAGTGTTTTCATTAAATGCCACATTATGTGCAGATGCTAACCAGAGGCTATGCCTTATCTCCATGGCACATCCCTGTGTCCTCTTGTGGTTTTGTTGTATTAAGGTCCTTTGTTATTTATCATCTCTTTGGCTTCCATTGCATGCTTCCCTGGTACTGACCAATGGTTTCCCTATGGTAATGTAGCCTTTTCTTTATTCTCCTTTCCTGATCTGGACAGGAATATAAGCGCAAGCAGTTGGAAGAACAGAGACAAGCAGAAAGGCTACAGAGACAGCTAAAGCAAGAGAGAGACTACTTGGTTTCTCTTCAGCATCAGCGGCAGGAGCAGAGGCCTGTGGAGAAGAAGCCACTGTATCATTACAAAGAGGGGATGAGTCCTAGTGAGAAACCAGCGTGGGCCAAGGAGGTAAGTAAGCGCAGCCTGTACCTACACTGCCTTGAGCATACGGGCCATAATGAGTTTCTCCTGTAGAAACAGAAAGTTAAACTACAAAGCTGGAAAATAACTTTTGTGAGACACACATGCTTTGTTTTGGGAAGAATTATAACCTTATTTCTACACCTCAATCCATTTGTGGTTCTTTTTTGTAAGTAACAGCAGGAAGCAGAAAATCTTTTTCTGTATTGGAATCCAATTGAGTTTGTGGCTGGAGAATTTTTAGTGGAAGAATGTGATTTAAGACTTAAGGAGTTTTAGGTAGGATCATTTCCTATCCATACCTAGACCCTGAAACTGATCATTAGTATTGTCACTAATATCCTATTTTCTTCTGTGATACCAGTGAAGACACAGTTGGTCCCAGACTTGTGGTTGTGGTTCACTTACAGGGTTGGAGGTCATTTATATTTTTTACAAATACTTTCATGGGAATGATCCTTCATCTGCTCAACTACTAGACTAAAGAAGGGTTAGGGTTAGCACCTAATGATTTCCTTTATTTTCCTGTAAGCATAACTAGTCATTCAAAAGAGTGATTTATATTACTTTACGTTTTGTCCTAGTATCTTCAGATATTTATAGCTAGAGCTTATTTCAAGTTATCTAGACTACAATATTACTAGAACTGGATTTCTTAACATAAGACCCTATTTTTATAAGTTTTTTTTCTGTTCTATCTTACACATCTATAGAAAACACTTGAAATTATGTTGTCCTAATATAAAAAATGGTTGTGTATGAGGAGTAGAAACTACAGAGTCTTTTCTTTAAGCTTTTTGTTTAAATCCTTTATGATTGTGTACTATTTTTTATAAAACTGGTAACTTTTTTCTTTTAAAACTTAAAAACTAAATCTGTAGAGAAAATCCTTCAGTTCAATATAAAGAACATTTTTGATCACTTTCCCTTAAAGTCTGTAAATGTGATTTGTATTTACCTATGTGTCTGTAAGAATTGCCTCTTTCCCCCAGGTCAGTAATTCAGTTTTGTGATCCTACCCGCAGGTATAGCACCAACCCCTTAACAACTCATCTGTTCTTCCAGTTAAGCAGAACCACTGCTGTTAAACGGCCGCTGACATTCTTCCTGGCTAGCAAAGATGTGCCGCTTTCCTCCACTGCTAAACCATGCCAAGCTGAAACCCTCAGCTAAGGCAGATTCACAGCTCCTGATCATGGCAGATGTTCAGAAGGCTGAAAAACTAGCCTCTACTAAGTTAATACCAGTAGCACCTACAGCAATTAATGATTCCAGATCAGGACTCCTGTTTGAGCATCACTCACGGAAGAAAGATGAAACAGCTTATCCTATTAGACTTGGTCTTGAAGATCAGCTGAAGCCTCAGGGAGCTTCAAGGACCACAGTGAGATCAACAAAGTGATCTCTCCCCCAAGGATGTGGCCCACCTCCAGAGTCAGGACCCCAAGTCATTTGTCCTTTCCCAACATCTCCAAAGTGATGAGCCCCCAGTGTCTATTACTGCAAGTAAGAAGGGCCTAGAGACCCACGTGGACCTCGGGGCATGAACTCATGCATCCATACAGGTAGCTCGTCTCCTCCAAGAAGTGCTGCATCACTAAACGACCTCTCTTGGATGCATGACCACCTGTCCTTCAGAGCTCCCAGCCCCAAGCATAAGTTTAGGAAAGGGACACCTACAGATCCCTCCAGACACCACCTGGAGAGGACTGAGATGCCTTGTAAAGCATACCAGAATCTCTTTTCCCCTGGGCAGCTCCCTCATACACAGATGTACCAGGAAAGGGGGAGAAACGTGAAGCAGTTTCCACTTCCTTCCTTTCACCGCTACTCAGCATATTCTTGTTTTCACTTAAACATTTTAACTTCATTGTTTTCTCTTTGCCATCTGTCCTCATCATTAAATTGGCTGGCCTATCCTCTCTATTCAGAACTAATTCAGGGGCACCAAGCTTTCAGGGGCCATGGCATTCCTGGGGGTGCATCTCTGCAGATATCATCAGGGAAGTTTTCTAGACCTCCTGATTCCCCTGTGCTTCTCGGCCAGGCTCCTAGTGTAAAGAAAAGTTAGATGATGGGCATGCAAACAGCATGGCTGTGTCATCAGGTCCTCTCAGTGTGAGGTTCCCAGGCCATCCTGAGTCTGGGCCACCTCTGGTGGGTGACATCTTCCAAGGTCTCTGGCTTCCTGATAGCTGGTATTCTTCTTTTGGGCTTCATGCACTTTTGGACATGTGTGTGTGTGCCTGTGTGCTCACTCGTGTCCAACTCTTTGCAGTCCCATGGACTGTAGCCCACCAGGCTCCTCTGTCTGTGGGATTTCCCAGGCAAGAATACTGGAGTGGGTTGCCATTTCCTACTCCAGAGATCTTCCCAACCCAGGGATCGAACCAGCATCTTTTCCGTCTCCTGCATTGACAGTCAGATCCTTTACCATTAGGGTCACCTTCTTTTCGGATTTTATATTTAATCCTAACTTCCTGGGTGTGGTTCCAACTAACCACTAACCAATGCAGCTTCCAACTAACCACCTATCTCTTCATGAAGCAGTTCCCAAGTCTTTGAGTGGGTGTTCCTATTTTAGAAGAAAGATGAAACATTTCAATGATAGAATGAATGACAGTGCTAAATTGGGGATTGTAGCAACTGGTATACAAGTAAAAACAAATGATTGTCTGCCTGAGTTTGATTCATCATTTTTTTAACACCCACTTCCTAAAATGGGAATAAAAATGACTGTAAGGATCCTTATTGTCTTGATCTTTCAGTGCTTCTATCAGCAATGTATGAACTTTTCTTCTAGAGCTTTATTTAGATTTCTTTTCTTTCTTATAGTAGGGAGGTAGGTGAAGTTGAAAGTAGCCGAACAGTAAAATACATTTCAAGACTTTATGTATGGACAGAATTTCTAGCTCAGCAGTGTTTTAATTATCAACCAATAAAAAGAACCCAGGTTAAACTCTCTTTTGGAGGTATAAAATGAGGTACCATTTTCTTTTCCACATGCCAGGATATAAATTTGAAAATATCCTCACCAGGGATGAGGCGGCAGCAATGTCATGGTCTCCTGTGATAGAGGCTCTGAGCTTTTTTGTACCATATGCCTCTGAAGACACCAACCAGCCGTCTTCCACTTAGAGCTGCCTCTTTTGTAATCTGCTCCTGTATTTGTTTTTAACTCACCTCTATACCTTCTGGGCTTCCCTGGTAGCTCAGTAGGTAAAGAATCTGCCTGCAATGCAGGAGACCCAGGTTCGGTCCCTGGTTCTGGAAGATCCCCTGGAGAAGAAAATGGCAACCCACTCCAGTATTCTTGCCTGGAGAATCCCATGGACAGAGGAGCCTGGCAGGCTACAGTCAATGGAGTTGCAAGAGTCGGACAGGACTTAGCAGCTAAAACACCACCACACCTTCTCATCATCTTGAGTTTTCCTTTTTTGATTACTTTTCCATCCACTTATTTCTCTTCCTTATAGCAAATCGACATTTTTTTCATTAGCAGTGTAATGTTGTTATAATGGTTCATCCTTCACGTTTTTGTTCTTCATTTTGTAAAATATAAGTCATCATCATGTTTCTCACTTCCTCTCTTATTAATTTGTCAGATGTAGTGAGAACAAATGGAAACACTAGATTGTTGGCAAGTCTTGTTAAACTCTTCTCTCTATCCTTTTCCTGAGTATTGTCATTGTCCTAAATGTCACATTAGCTTTGATTTTCAGATTTCAGCCAGAAAGGGACACTAATGTCTCCATTAAAAGGAGAAGTAGGGGACATTCTCGCTCCTTTCAAATTCCCTGCCATTTTAGTCAGATTTGTTCTGTAAAAACATCAATATGATATACTATTAAACATCAGCAAAATTTAAAGATTCCCCACACACACACACGCACACACACACACTGGCTCTTTCTGAAAGATGGATACTCCTTTTCTTTTAATGCCCTTTTCTTTGTACAGATTCCTGTACAAAGAAATGTACCTATAATGGTACAGATTCCTGTTTCTTATAATGGCTGTGATTATCAGGGCCTGACAATATATTTTTTTTAATTTTCACCAACACACAGCAGCAACAGAATGTTCTATCTATGAGTATTGCATGAGATGGCATTTTCATTTTTTTTAACACTTCATCATGTTCTTTCTCTGTGATACATGCCAGTCATCTGGTCATGGTTTTATTTAGCAAATGATGGGCCAAGATGTCTCTTTATATTCCATCAGTTCACTGGGCTTTGAAATCCCTATATATAAGAACTCCTTCTCCACCTGTTTTCTCTGCTCTATACTGATACTTTTTTTTCTTTTTATTTGAGTTATCTTATATGAGCTCTCATATAACTATTTAGAGAGTTTACACCTCTGTTCCCATCTTTCCTTAGTTTCTGTTTATCTCTCTTAAGATTTAGCGTGAAACAGACCTGGCAGGAAAAAGGAAAGAGCTCGTTTGAGTTCTTATTCTTCCACTTCCAGGCTGTGTGACCTTGAAGTGTCCTAGCCTTCCTGGGGTATAGCCTACCCATCTGTACTTTCTCCCTCAAAGTTGGGAGGATCCTGGGCAATCATGTATGTGAATGTGCCATTCAAACTCTAGGCACTCTACAACTGCAAATGAAGTAGTCAACATATTTCTCTTTTGCTCCAAAGGCTATTGTTGCCCACAAGGAATAAGTGTTTTGCCTCTGTTGTTTCTGGTTGGGATTTCACATGAGCAGTTCACATGCATCTCCCATCTCCTCCACTTATCTCTCTCCAGTGATGGATACACACTTTTTAATTTCCCATCTCAGCCTGCTAAAGATTGGCCTCCTTACTTTTAAGTTGTCCATTCACATGAGGATCTATACTTTTCTTGTGCAATCATTGGTTAGATCTTGGTAAAGTACTCCAGGGCCTTATCTTTGACAAGACTACATTTTAAGCATTCCCTAGGAATGAGGGCAGGAGAAGGACATGACAGGATGAAATAGTTGGATGGCATCACCGACTCAGTGTACATGAATTTGAGCAAACTCAGCAAGGAATGAGTGTTTCCTCTGTCCTCCAGGGTGCCCCAGAGAAGGGGTAGCCCCAGTCTTGCTCAGTAACCATCTGCCCATGTGGTTTTGCCAGAAGACAGCATGACTCACCTCTTCATGTGCCCAGAGAGTGCAGGATCAGAATACCTAATGAGGACTTAAAGGTCACTGAACTTCTTTCTCTTAACTTCTTTCTCTTCCTCCAACACTGCCAGTAAAGACAAAAATCAAATGTTTTGTCCAGTTGGTGGGGGGGAAATTTCCCATACAGTTGTGTTCAATTCACCATACTAGCTCTTAAGTAGGCCTTCCAAGACCTACATGGACTCCCACAGACCCTACAGTCATATATTTAATAAAGTGTTATTAAAATGCACCCATATGACAGTAAATATATTTTGTTGTCAACATTTTAAAAACTACTTCTATGATTTTGTTTTGAAAAATCTCAGCAGATAACATTTCATATTGCTCGTGAGACATTAGAAGCTATAAATTGTTTTCAAATGTACAAAACAATTTAACAATTGACATTGATGTAATGTTTATACTTGTATACATGTTTCAACATAGTTACTTGTTTTGAAAATTTTTTTAAATTTTGTAATCAACACATTTATTTTCAGGTCTGCTGTATTTGTGCTACGTTTATATATCTCAGAGGGCTTAGATGTCATTCCTGTGTTACCCAGTGGATAACACAGTCCTGCCTGGAGTGGAATCTTATTTCTGAGACCACAGTTATTTTTTATTTTTCCCTGTAATGCTGTAATAAATAGTATAGCATTTCTGCAGAAGTGATTCAAACCTATTCAAAGTTATTTTAGTTTTGATGGTAAAATGATTCTTTTAATAAGAAAAAAGCCTGATTCTATGGTAAAATTGATCTTTCTCTCCTAATATAGTGCTCTATATTTATTGATAATCCCATCAAGTATGAACTCCTTTGTAACAGATGTCTTCTGTTGTTATGGAATGGCATCTTGACATTCTTTATACAGTGCTACTAGAACACTTTTTTGGTGGTACTTAAGATATTTTACGTCTTCTTGGTAGCAGGAGGTTGAAGCGAAGACTCATGTTTTTTTAAAACCATATTATAAAAGGAAGCTTGAAATATATCTCCATTGAAACCCAGTTTTTAATCACATATATTCTTAATCTGGGGGAAAACACCTGTTTTGTCTCACTGAGTGTTCAGTTAGTAAACATAAGATGTGATGAATCAGGAGACAGACCTTTGTCCATCTGAAACTGTTACTAGGATGTTTGATTTGGTATCTTTACCCCAGTATTCATGCTGTTCCTTTGGTGCAAAAGCAACAGACAGCATTATTTTCCTGAAGACTTTAGGACAAGATTTTCTTGAGACAGAGTAGCCTGATGCCTCATTGTTACACTTATATAGATTTTCAGATTCTGGGGACAAACTCCAACCCAGGAAATCTCATCACATTGGATTCATCCTGAAATAATCTGCAGAGTGTAACAATAGATTATTCATACCGTATACTTTATGATGGTAAAGACTGAAACATACTGATGGTAGGATTTAGTATGCAAACGGACTGAGAGAAGGGATAGGCAATGTTACTAGAAATACATTAGGAATATCCACACACAAATTGTGGTGCTGGAGGATTCTTAAGAGTCCTTTGGACAGCAAAGAGATCAAACCAGTCAATCCTAAAGGAAATCAACCCTGAATATTCATTGGTAGGTCTGTTGCTGAAGCTGAAACTCCAGTACTTTGGCCACCTGATGCAAAGAGCCAACTCACTGGAAAAGACCTTGATGCTGGGAAGAATTGAGGGTAGAAGGAGAAAGGGGTGACAGAGGATAAGATGGTTGGATGGTATCATCAACTCAATGGACATGAGTTTGAGCAAACTTAGGGAGATAGTGAAGGACAGGGAAGCCTGGTGTGCTGCAGTCCCTGGTGTCGCAAAGAGTCGGACATGACTCAGCAACTGAATAACAACAACGATATCCACACATGACTAATCAAACCCATTAACTGCCTGTGAATATCAGCATCCCTTTTTGTGCCCCATTCATTTCTAACAACAGTCTTAGGGCATATGTGGCCCATGGTCCTATTAGAGACAAAGGTGCTTCCTTTCCTGGAGGTTTGTTCCTGGCAGTTGCCAAAATAATTCTTCATCTCAAAAATGGTACCTTTGTTCAATGGAGATCTTTGGGGACAGACTTTTCGGCTGTTGTTTTTAATGTACTGTTTCTGAATGTGGGTTTAAAACAGTCTAAGGATATTTTACAGCTAAAAAAAAGAATGGCAGGTATCTTAACTTCCTTACAATATTTGGTTCGTAAATATCAGGTAATAAGTGGCTACAGTTTGGATAAACAATTATTTATCTGAAGATGAATTGAACCTCTTGGATTTCTGACCTCAGACAACAATGGTTTGAATATTGAGGGGTACCTATACATGTGATTTTTCTATTTAATGATCTTCCCTAGAAATAAGAAAATGACTAATATTTGACTAACTCCAGTGGTCTAGAAATAGTCATCTTCTTCTCAAAGAGTCTAGTATTTGGAAAAACAATACATTGCATGCCTTGGTCTCAGTTTATCTAGGGCTATCTTTTCAGGGTTTGCAAACCAGTGGGTTTTTAGGACTTTCTGTTTGTGTTCTCATCTCAAAGCTGGCTTTGTTCTTTCCTTTTGCTCAATGCAATAGCTAAACAATTATTGATGATGTAATGCTTTGTACACACACATCTACAAAGTATACATGTTCTGGTTTATATCCCTGGTTTTTTGCTGATTATCTTATTTGGTATGTGGTAAGCTTCTGAGACATGGAATTTCAAAACCAAAGTCAACTGGATGTCAACTGTACATACATGCACAGCCTTGGCCAGGGAAGAGGTGTCCAGATGACTCTTGTGTAGAGGCAGAAGGGCGGTTTTCTCTACTGTAGCACATCTTAACATGTTAACATGTTTGTAGTTAATTTGAGAGTTTTAAAAATAGACTTACTTTGTGTATGAGACTGAGTCTGCCTCTAGGAATATTCAGAATAGGATGGGAAAGAAGAGCCCTTTTGACTTTTTATTTCAAATCAGGAAGTAAAATGAATAAAGGATCTTAGCTGTTACATACAAATGTGTCTTGAGGACCCACATGTGGGTTCCATAACAGGCTGTTACAACACGAACTTAGTGAGTCAGCAGAAGAGAGTTAATGGTCATTAGGGTGGAAATATTGCCCCAATGGGTTTGGAAATTGCAACTGTCAAATTGACCCTGAAGAAATAAAGGACAGGACAAGGTGGATCTGGAGAAAAGTGCTAGACCTTTTAAAGCTGTTGAAGATTTTAAATCATGTCTTGCAGTGTGCATTTTGTTTATCTACATTTTTCTTTATAATTTTTCCACTGCCACAGTCTGTCTGCAACAAATAAGCACTAAGGGTGACTTTTGCCTATAAAGATAGCCTTCCTGGGTCCTTTGAGCCTTCCCTCTGAGGCACTTCTGTTTAGTTATCTCCTCTGGGCTGAGAGAGACTGCAAAAAAGGGAGTGATAAGGGAATGAAGTGTCCAGAGGGCTGGAGAGGAGAAGAGGAGAAGCAAGAACAAGTGCCGTGTGTGTGGGAAAACAGGCAGAAGAAGGGGAAGAGAGAGAGAGTGGAATCTAGGCTGGAGTGGAAAAAATGCAGTGGGGCAGAGTATTTTAGGGAACAGGAAGAGAGACACCTGAAAAGAAAAGGCCCTCAAGAGAAAAAAAAAAAAAGATACAGGAAGTCAGTTTAAGACAAGCCATGTTCACTGAGCAAGACTCCCACTTGCCCATGAGTAGGGCGTAGGAAGCGATGGAGGGTGAGCACATCCTCTTATCAGCCCTTCCGTGTTCTTCCCCGTCCTGTCTCATTTGTCAGCTGAAAGCAATTTTCTATTTTCCCCAAGCGATTGTAATACCTGACATAGTTGCCTGTCTCCCTGACTGAGCCCTGGATTTGTGACCAATCAATAGGACAGTGTTCCAGCTAATGCATGAGAAACTCTTAAAAAGCAGGTCCCAAATTCTCAGCCAATAGAATAGCATGAGATAATGGGTAATGGAAGGGTGATGCCTTAAGTATTCTATGTGTTTTTTATGCTATTATTTACTCTGACAGAAAAGAGCTTTTTGCAAATTTTTGATGCAGAGCAGCTAGAGCTTCAGCTTTCTAAAATGATTTGATTGGAGGGATGCAAAATGGCTGTGCAGGTGACTACACAAAATCCTGACTAGGAAGTAAATCAGCTTCTATCCATTGAGGCACCTTTTTTTTTTTGGTTTTCTAGGTAGAAGAACGGTCAAGGCTCAACCGGCAGAGTTCACCTGCCATGCCTCACAAGGTTGCCAACAGGATATCGGACCCCAACCTGCCCCCACGGTCGGAGTCCTTCAGCATCAGTGGTGTTCAGCCTGCTCGGACACCCCCCATGCTCAGATCAGTCGATCCCCAGGTACAGTGTCCCTTCATTCCACTGGGTTTTTCAACAAGGTGTACAATAAAGTCTAATAAAAGTAACAGGGAATAGTAACATGGATTTGGGTATGAGACCAGCCAAATCATGGCTTTTCATATCAAATCTCTAGTAAGATAGGAGACCCCACTTAATGTGCAGGATAGAGGGAGAAGTGAGAAGGAAAAAAAGCACCATTCTTAACTTTAAGCTAATCACAAAGTCACTTCTTGGTAAATTGGCCTCTCAAGAGAACCATGGAAGTTTCTGCTAGTCCAGAACAGGCATCCTGTGAGTTGTAATTACCAAAGGTAAAATTTTTGTAGACCTCTTTGTGACCCCATGGACTGTAGTCCACCAGTCCCCTCTGTCCGTGAAATTCTCCAGTAAAAATACAGGAGTGGATAGCCATTCCCTTCTCCAGGGATCGAACCCAGGTCTTCGGCATTGCAGGCAGATTCTTTACCATCTGAGCCACCAAGGAAGCTTGATGTGTATATAAACTGTTATATTATCTTTTGTTCCTTGGAATTTTGGCATGAGCCTGAAACTGGAAAAATTAAATGGACTAGGTGAAGTAAAATTGTGTTTTCTAAGCCAGTGGTTTTAAAATTGTGGTCCGTAGGCCAGCAGCATCAGCATCACCCAGAAACTTGGTAGAAATGCAGATTCTCAGGCCCAACTCAGACTGCTAATCAGTAACTCTAGGGGTGGGGCTGGAAGTCTGTGATTTAACAGCCTCCAGGTGATTCTGATACACTCTGAATTCAGAACCACTGTTCTAAGCTATTTGGAAAAGAAAAGATTTATTCACTTTTAGATAAGGGGGAAGTTTCTGGAAGTTTTAGAGGAATTTTTTAAAATTGTGTATACCAAAAATGACATAGGAATTGAGATGTAGTATGACATTTCATAAAAAAGAAAGGTTATGCAGCAATTTTCACCTAAATGTCTTAAGTTTTTTCCAGGTCTCCACCTGTGTCAACATTCCCACAGATATTCTGAGGGCACCTTTTATATATGTAATGCTATTTGAACTGGAGTTTCAGAGCAGATACATTCAAGGATTCTTGATTTTAAGTTTGCCTTTAGTATATGAGGTCCAAAATTCTTCAGTACTAGCCAGATTAGCTTATCTTGCTCTTGTCTGTTTTTATTTGTATATAATGAGTTCAGGCCTAACCATCCATGGGTTCAAATCACACAAAGTTCCTCGTTAAAAACCCCTAACTTTGACCTTTTAGGAAACTTTTTCCCTGTAAAAGGAGAGAGTAGAGAGAAAACTTAAGAAACTATGTGAAAGTGACTAGGAAATGAAAATGTTGATATCCTGTGACAGACAGCTAATTGAATTAAGCATTCTTCAGGAGCTTCATTTTTTGTTTTTGTTTAAGGGACTCTTTCAAAGTAGGTTTGTGTTTTGTACTGCATATTTTTAAAATTTATTTTATTCAAGTATAATTGATTTACAATGTTGTGTTAAGTTTCTGCCATACAGCAGTGAGATTCAGTTACACATGTATATACACATTCTTTTTCACAATCTTTTCCTTTATGATTTATCACAGGGTATTGAATGTAGTTCCCTGCGTGATACAGTAGGACCTTGTTATTTTTGCATTCTATATGTAATAGGTTGTGTCTGCTAATCCCAAACTCCCAATCCTTCCCTTCCCCAGCCCCTCCTTCTTGGCAATGACAAGTCTGTTCTTTGTGTCTGTGAGTCTGTTTTGTAGATAAGTTCATTTGTGGCATTTTTAAAGTTCCACATATAAGTGATACCATATGGTATTTATCTTTCTCTTCTTGACTTACTTTGCTTAGTGTGATAACCTCAGAGTCCATCCATGCTCCTGCAAATGGCAATATTTCATTCTTTTTTAGAGCTGAGTTGTATTCCATTGTGTGTGTGTGTGTGTTTGTGTGTATGTATGTATATGTATACATACATACCACATTTTCTTTATTCATTTATCAATGAACATTTCAGTTCTTTCCATGTCTTGGCTATTGTAAATCATGCTTTTATGAACACTGAGGTACATATTTGTAAGACAGGCTTTGTTTTTGTATTAATGCTTAATATATTTAATGATACTTAACCTTAATATGAACTTCCCCGGTGGCTCAGAGGTAAAGAATCCGCCTTTGAGGCAGGAGATGCGGGTTTGATCGCTGGGTGAGGAAGATCCTCTGGAGAAGGAAAAGGCAACCCGCTCCAGTATTCTTGCCAGGAAATTCCCATGGACAGAGGAGGCTGACAGGCTATAGTCCTAGGGGTCTCAAAGAGTCAAACACAACTGATCACACACCTACACAACCTTAATATAAATTTGATTGGTTACAGTTCTATTCTCGTTGAAGCATACACTCAACTGAAGTGGACTTTGAGAATTTCCGTGGAACTATAGTTAGCAACTTTCCAGTCTCCCGAATCAAGAGGGTCTGAAGAGTCTGGGGCAAGGCTGCTCCAGAGATGAGACCTCAAGCGCAGGAGGAACAGGGCCAGGCTGGTGGAGGAGGGCTGTGGAGGTGTCCTCTAGCAGTCTGGGCACTGAGATTTCAGACCAAAGAGGGTCTGATAGATCCCTGGTACAAAGCAAATACTAGATTAATGTTTATTAAATTAACAGTTTAATGTAGAAAATACTCAAGATGCTTCCCCAGCCAGGGTTGATTGACCACCTTCAATATGCCAGGCTTGGCCCTAGACTCAGAGAGAGGAAGTCTGACATGGCTCTTGTCTCCTGGGAGCTTCCCTGCATACTGGGGGAGAAAATAGGCTTGCATGAGCACAAACAAGGAAGTGTGAGCAGTGCCCATGGTGAAGGGTACTCGGAACTCTAGATGCTCATGATTTGTCTTAAAAAGCTACATTTCTACCTAACATCTACATTTCTTCCCTGCATGAACGATATCAATACATGCCGAATTGTGAGACTTCCAACTCTAAAAGAAGTGTCCTAGTGTCGTGAAATATGTAATATCCTAGGTGGTAAGAGCCAGTTCACCAGAAAGCAGGATCACACAGCAGTTAGGCTGTGGAGTTACAACACAGGAACTAGAATTAGGCGTATGTGTAGGTTACAATCCAGTCTCTGTCACGTATTAGCTGTGAAATCTAGGTTGTCATTTACCCTCTCTATACCTTACATTCTCATGGGTAAAATGAGAAGAATAATTGTGTCCAGCTCATGGTATTTAATAAGTTCATAAGAAGAAAGATGTTGAGAGCAATTCTTGTTTCACAGAACACTCTCTGAAGTCCAAGTTAGGAGGTTGAAAGGAGGAAGTTTGTATGATCAGAAGTGCTTGTAAATGTATTGCTGGTCAATAAATGTTCACTGAAAATCATTATTATCATGACACTTACTTCACTGACTTCTTAACAGTCCCAAGTCCATCATTTAACTCTTTGCCAGTAAGTCTGGTCCAGCCCTCCAGCTCTAAAATAGGAAATTTGGGAGAGCTTTGAAAAGTATCAGCAAAGAGCTGCTATGTACTCTGGTTCTTTCTCCCTAAAATTTTATCCTCCCTTCCCATGAGATCCTCGTTGATCTGTGTTTCCCTGGTGACTCAGTAAAGAATCTGCCTGCAATGCAGGAGACCCAGGTTTGATCCGTGGGTCAGGAATATCCCCTGGAGAAGGGGATGGCCACTCCAGTACTCTTGCCTGGAGAATCCCTTGGACAGAGGATCCTGTCAGGCTGCAGTCCCTGGGGTCACAAAGAGTCAGACGCAAGTGAGCTGCTACTACTACTACTACTTCTAGTAATGCTGCTGTGGTGTTGGTTTGATGCTTAGATCCCGCATCTGGTGGCAGTGAAATCCCAGGGACCTGCCTTGACCGCCTCCCAGTCGGTGCATGAGCAGCCCACGAAGGGCCTCTCTGGGTTTCAGGAGGCTCTGAATGTGAGCTCTCACCGCGTCGAGATGCCACGCCAGAACTCAGATCCCACCTCTGAAAACCCACCTCTCCCCACTCGCATTGAGAAGTTTGACCGAAGCTCTTGGTTACGACAGGAAGAAGACATTCCACCAAAGGTAACACTACTGGAGTTTTCATCATCATCTCTATCATTGCCATCCATGTTTATTATTACTGCCACTGTTACTGTTATCATTATTATTACCCCTGTTGCAGACCATTCATAGCACCAAAGAACATGATAACACAGCACCGTCCCTTCTAGCATTTGTGTTGGTCCCTCCTCATTTCCAGGCTAAGACTTGGATTGTCATTCATCATCTCTGATCTCCATTTTCCCCAAAGAAATGGATGCTCTGGTAGACTGAATGACTTGAAAGCATATATCCTGTATCCAGAATTAGAACTCCCAACCCCAAGCCTTCCAAACTATTCATTAATACTATCCATCTTGAGAAATAGAATAATACATATATTCTCATTGATGACTTAATCTATATCTAGACAAATTTAAAATTTCCAGATTAAAAAGTAGAGAGTTTATTTCTATTTTTAATAACACAAAGTGAAACCACACTTCAGGTGTTCAGAAAATAGTAATGCTCTTAGAATATATTAGTTGGTTCCACTAAGGAAAGCTCCCTGTAGGCCAGGTTGTAACTTAATTCCAGTCTTAATTACCGAGGATTAAATTGTAGGGTGAAATGACCAATTGTTCCACTGGCTTGGTTCCATTTGTTTTGTTTTTGCCTGTACGAGCTGTTATCCATTCCAAAATGTCCTAACACATGGCTGTGCATCTCACTACAGACAACCTGAAGCATTTCAAAACACGAGAAATGTTGCATCAGATTCTTCCGGGTTCAGGATTCCCTTTCTCCTGAGCTTAGCTGAGGAGCCAGGGCAAATGGAATGCCTCACAGTTTCCATAGATCCATGGCATTATTGATTCCAGAAAAAAAATAATACTTTTTATCCAAATGTTTTCAAATATTTTTCCTCATCTTCCTCTCAAAAAAATTTCCATGATTTTGCAAATGAAATTGGCTGATAATGGCTTTTTTGTTGTTCTCGTCTTGGGGATGGCATCAGGCAAGGTTATTTATGGAGCAAAGTTCAATCTGAAAAACAGGATGGGCAGAGGAGCAGACAGGAGAGCTGGGGAGACATTTGAGGTCATTGGTCCATTTTCTTCAAACATGCAGGCACACTTTTATAACTCTGGAAGAAAAACTTTAGATCAATACAAAAGTTTTAGGTTTTAATGATTTATTACTCCCTCTCTACAACTATTTCAGGTGACCAAATACAAAAGGAAAAATAGCAGTAATATTTAACTGAGCAGGTGGGAGCACTGATTTGGTCATTCTGCATCACTTCACTGACTCATCTTTCTAGATCTTTATCTTAAAATGTTTTATAATAACCAAGAAAACTTGTATTCATGGTAAATATTCTTTAACACATTAAGCAATAATATCAAAACACAGCATCATTTTAAAATATCTAGTAGAAAATAGCAGATTGATCAGAAAGTTCATTCTCTTAGTGGATATATTATTTAATGATGTTCTTGGTGAAAATGAAAAAAATTTGTCTTACTTTTAGAACCAAATGAACTTTTTGGCCAACCCAATATAAATCCACTTTAAAAGGACCTCCAAAAAAGAAACATCCAAGCACCTGAAGAATGTTCAGCCCCCATAGCTGCCACATTTTCATTTCCTGGTCACTTTTCATAAAGTAAATTTCCCCTTTGCTCTCCCCTCGCGTTGAACTCCTTCGGTGCGCTTAACAGTATGCAATTTCATTAGAAAATGTTTTATAAAATGAGGCATACTTGAATTTACCTTAGTCCCTTGACCGATAAGCTAATGATACAATTTCCTACTGTACTTTGCAGTCCGACGGGTACTCACATAGTTTTTTTAAGACCTTCCAGGATTTTCATTATTAATCCTGGTTTTTTTTTCATTACATTTGCAAACTGACCTCCTGAAGCACCGTGTTAGGAGTTTGTTTTGAATTAGCAATTGCAAGTTGGTTAGCGAGTGGAAACATTTAGGACCTGTCGCAGTCATTTCTCTGAGCTCACAGACATGTGGCTTATGTCCCAAGTTCTAGTCTGATAAGCTAGTTTCTCACCAGATTTCATAATTTCCTTATCTGTTTATCAGTTGTGCTGTGAGTTAAAAATGGAACTCGATTTATCTGGATGACTCTCATCAGATGCAGTTTCCAATGGCCAACTGAGTTAATGATACCCCAGAGAAATTTCTGGTGTCCACCACTCTTGTGCAAACACAGGAGGGCAATTATTTTAGCCCTGTACGTCAAAGTAATTCACTTGCTCTGTTTCTAAATTTGTTTTTAACATTGAAGGCAGTACTCATTAATGGTTGCTAAAATGTGCCTCATTGCGTTTCCTTTGATTTTGTTTAGGGAGTTAAGTATTTCTTTGAGATGTTTCTTTCCTGCTTCTGATCATTCCATGTCTCCTGGCGGATCTTAGGAAAGAAGTAGGCTGCATTTGATGCAATACCACATGGACGTTATGTTATGGAAAATATTTCTGAATTCTGGTTTCCTTTCAGGTGCCTCAAAGAACAACTTCTATATCCCCAGCATTAGCAAGAAAGAATTCTCCTGGAAATGGTAGTGCTCTGGGACCCAGACTAGGATCTCAACCCATCAGAGCGAGGTAAGGGAAGGAAGATGGGTAAGGTGAAGGGAAGAGGCCCCACCTATCATTGTCATTACTGCTTTCCTAAAAAGCCATCTTTCTTCTTTTTTCACTTCTGAGGCATGTTGACTGGCCACCCGGACTGTAAATTTTGGTGGGCCAGAAGCAAATCTTTTATTTCTTCAGTAGCCTTTCACAGAAACCAGTGTATAGTGTGGGCTCATGAATGAATGAGCAAATGAATCACGGAATCAATGCAAAAGCCAATCTGGCTTACCTTCTTTGGCAGGTTTTCAAATGTGGGAGTAATACTACAAATAAAGTCTGGGTATGGTACCCCTGACCATTAACCTCAGAGACCATTTCATGAAGCCAGCCAAACAATATGGCCTGATCTGAGATGATTTTTAGCATCAGGTCAAGAAACGCGCCCTGGCTCTGTGGTGACCTAAACAGAAAGAAAACCCAAGGAAGACAGTATATATGTGTATATGTGTGACTGATCCTGGTGCTCAGACAGTAAAGCGACTGTCTACAATGCGGGAGACCTGGGTTCGATCCCTGGGTCGGGAAGATTCCCTGGAGAAGGAAATGGCAACCCACTCCAGTACTCTTGCCTAGAAAATCCCATGGACGGAGGAGCCTGGTGTCCATGGGGTCGTAAAGAGTCAGACACGACTGAGTGACTTCATTTTCTTTCTTTCTTTATACAGTAGAAACTAACACAACATGGGAAAGCAACTATACTCCAACTTAAAAAACAAAAAGAAAGAAATGTGCCCGGAGGTCTGTTGAGACAGTAGAAAGTAATTAGCAAAGAGGACTTCTCTGGTGGTACAGTGGTTAAGAATCAGCCTGCCGATGCAGGGGACACAAGTCCAATCCCATACTTGGTCTGGAAAGATTCCACATGCCTTGGGGCAGCTAAGCCCACACACCACAACTCCTGAGCCCATGCTCTAGAGACTGTGAGCCACAACTCCTGAAGCCTGCGGGCCTAGACCCCGTACTCCACAACAGAAGAAGCCCCCACAGTGAGAAGCCCATGCTCACCACAACTAGAAAGAGCCCCAAAGATAAATAAATAATGCATTTTTTTTAAAGAAAATAATTGGCAAAGCAATGCTATAGTGACCAACTGCAGAGCTGTCCTAGTTTGGCAAATGGCAGAAGGAATAGTGCTCGTGAGGAAGTCATCTCTGGCGTTATGGAGTGTCACTGAAATACAGTGATGCTCCCCCACTGTTGCTCTTTGAGCTTCTGGAATTTTTTACCAACCGTGTATATTCCTACAGTCAGGAAGTTGCATCCACCTACTGGTGGGTGTAGAGGTCTGAAAAGAAGCTGGAAAATAAACAATATCCTTACAGTACCAGAGCATATTTTATGGGGTAACAGATGCTGTTTGTTGCTGTCGTTCATCAAACTCCCCTCACATGTTTCATGAGTACACTCCTTTTTAGGATCAGCTGAAATAGCAAATGGCCTCTGTTGAGACTATAAAAAGGAACTTGGGGATACTGTGTTATTCTTCATTGTGTTCATAAGAGGACAGTCTCTTCCTAGTCAAAGAGAAAGAGAGACTGGAAATGAAGGTTATGACTGTTTGTACAGATCCTAAAATCTGGAATTGTTTTGATCGTAAAGCTTTCATTTTTCTCTTCATGTGAAAAGCCTTAGGAAGGGGTCAGTCTGTAAATAAGACAGAAGTGTACTAAGAACATTCACCTCTGGAGGGCAAAGAAGCTACCTTGTTCTGAGTGGAGTTGCCAGTTGCAGAAGCTCTGAATGAGCCGTTTTTGTCCAGCAGCTTGTCAGGTTCACACTGAGCTGGTGTTGTGAGCAGAACTGAGGACCCCTGGTGTGGACTGTGACCAGGGAGCGAAAGGAATGTGAGGCTGGATTGCCAGCCTGAACTTGACCAGTCCTCGTCTTCTAGCGATAAGCCTCCAGTATCAGGGCTTCTTGCTCCTTTGAACCCTGCCTTCTAGGCTGTGTTCATGAGATTAGTTGTTTAGAATTTTAGTTTCTGTACATCAAGCATCATTTCAACTTTAAGTCTTTTTCCCTCTATCAACCCAAAAGAAAGAGAACTGTCTTTCTGAAGTCAGATGAAAAGCAGTCCTTTGTTCCCTCTGAAGTACTATTTTAATGACATTAAGGCTCCAAAATAACTGATAAATGGTCTTGCATGCATTGCTCAGTAGCTTCAGTTGTGTCCAGCTCTTTGCGACCCCATGAACTAGAGCCTCCCAGTCTCCTCTGTCCATGGGATTCTCCAGGCAAGAATACTGGAATGGGTTGCCATGCCCTCCAACAGGGGATCTTCCCAACCCAGGGATCGAACCCAAGTCTCCTGCATTGCAGGTGAATTCTTTACCTGCTGAGCCACCAGGGAAGCCCAGTAAATGGTCAGTGGCTTGCAAAACATGTGCTTTTCCCTTGGGACCTCTTAAACATTGTATTCTGTCCAAAGAAAGGAGATCTTGTGAATACAGCTAACATTTTTCTGTTTACAGAGAAGGTAGGGAGGAAATGAACTTAGCAGTAGTAATTATTTACCTGCAATGAAAATCAAAGGCATTGCGGGGGAGGGAGGATGGAGAATCCCCATGCTTGCCATGTAGAACATTCCTGCTTCTTTCTATCACGTATCTCTAAGTGACCAGCACTTAAAGATGTGACACAGACTCTGCAGCTCTAGATTGAATTGCATTTTGAAACATTTCAGGATTTGGTGTTATGTTGCCTGGAAAATCCCATGGACAGAAGAGCCTGGTAGGCTGTGGTCCATGGGGTAGCTAAGAGTCGGAGATGACTGAGCGTCTTCACTTTCACTTTTCACTTTCATGCATTAGAGAAGGAAATGGCAACCCACTCCAGTGTTCTTGCCTGGAGAATCCCAGGGACAGGGGAGCCGCGTGGGCTGCTGTCTATGGGATCACACAGAGTCGGACACGACTGAAGCGACTTAGCAGCAGCAGCAGCATTGTGCTAGAGATGGCTTTAGTTCACCTTTGTTGTATAATAAAACGGGTGGCTTGAAACAGTAACTGTTTATGATTTCTCACCATTCTGTGGGCTGACCTCAACGTTGTCCTGCTGGTCTCTCCTGAGCTGGCTTACGCAGCTGCCCTGCAGTGGCGGGTCCGCTGTGCCTTCATGTGGATGTTCATCCTCAGCTTCTTGACTCTTTGGTGACTGCAGGACGGCATCTCAAGAGGGAAAAGCCCCGTACATAACTGGAGAATTGCTGTCCAGTGTTGTGTTAGTTTCCGCTGTACAACAGTATGAATCAGCGATATGCATACATACGTCACCTCCCTCCCTCCCCGCTCCATCCGACCCCTCTAGGTCATCACAGACCCGAAGCTGGGCTCCCTGTGCTGCGTGGCCGCTTCCCACTAGCTCTGTGTTTTATACATGGTAGTGTCTGTATTTTAGTGCTACTCCTTATTTCATCCCACCCTTCCCTCTCCCCCTCCATGTCCACATGTCCATCCTCTACTTCTGCATCTCCATTCCTACCCTGAAAATAGCTTCACCTGTACCATTTCTCTGGATTCCATACATACATGTTAATATACAATGTGCGTTTTGCTCTTTTTGACTTACTTCACTCTGTATAACAGACTGTAGGTCCATCCACATCAGTACAGATGATCCCATTTTGTTCCTGTTTATAGCTGAGTCATATTCCATTGGATATATGTACCATATCTTCTTTACCTGTTCATCTGTTGATGGGCATTTAGGTTGCTTCTGTGTCCCGGCTGTTGCAAATACAAACACTTTTGAAGCTTTTGCTTCTATCATCTTTGCTAATGATATGATTCACCAGTGGTTGGGTGGGGGGGATTACTGTAATAGGACAGAGATTGTCCTATTTTCTATTGGTTCTAATAAGGTCCTTATAGATTTTTTGGTACCATTTGTCAGATAACTGCCCATCCATAAAGCCATAAAAAGGTTGCTTTTAAATATTTTGTTCTTTGCAATACCATATGGACTCCCAAATGCCTTACACTGTCAAGGTAAACTGGTGAGTTTAAATTATGTTTTGATTTGTTCATTTTTTAAATTTGTTTTAAAACCTCCCATGCACTTTAACATTTAACTTTGATTCATGTGTTCTTTTAAGGCAAATTAAAATTTGATTAAGCAAATACATTCAGAGTATGAAACATTTTAAATTAATCCAATAATACCCAGTCAAAACCCAATGACTGAATGCTTAATTAAAAAAAAAATAATAATTCTCTGGCCTATCCCAAACTATCTGCTTATGGATGGTTTGCTCTCATTGGCTGTGTCATCAGAGAACAAAGGAAAATGAATGTGGGCAGGCAGCCAGTTAATTATAGACTTGGCCCAAAAATTTGGGCCAAGAAACCACTTTGTAATCTTAATTTTCTGTTTTGACTTTTTTATATGATTCAAGTAAATGGAATAATTTTCTTTTTACTGTGTGTTTTTATAAACCAAACAGCATTGTCTGTAGTATGCCAAATGTCTGAAGTAAAAGTTAGCATTAGAAGTCTATATGCATGTTTTCAAGTTTTTACATATTTGGATCTGAATGAGATCAGTTAATACATAAACACAGGAAATCTATTGTTTCATGGAATTGTTCTGAAATTGATCCCCTCTAAGAGCATTTATCTCAAGCACCTTGGCCCCAAGGCCAGATCAGGTGACGCCATAGTAAGGAAGAGAGGAACATGGCAGTGTGACATTTTCTCAAAGCACTCATATTTTACCAAAAAAAAAATAAATAAGGTAGAAAAGGCATTTGAAAATGTTCCCTATTTCTATGTGTGATTACATAGAAACTAAACACTTCTTTCAGACTCCAGCAGCAAAAATAGCAACCTATTAAGATCCGTACCCACACTGGTTAGCTCCAGTGGGGGGATGGGGGGACAGACGTGCTGACGAAGCCCAGATCAGGGGTTTAGTGCTCTTGGGGTCCAATCAGCTTCACACCGAAAGAGGCCTGAGCCCCAGTCAGAGACGCAGGCTCCTTCCAGCTCGTTCTGCTGATGCCCTGGCACCTCTGTCATCCCAGTACAGCCCTGGCCCAGGTCTTATCATCTGACGTGGCCGCAGCCTCCTCCTCGGTCAGCCTGCCTCTGTCCCGACCAGTCATTCATAAGCCGGCCCTGGGAGGCCCGTGTTTTCTGCCTGGCTTTAAGAGAATTGCTATAGAAGCTTCCCATTTCTTTTGATGGCCCACTCTCCAAGGGTTTCCTACACAGACTTGGTACTCAGCCAGGATGGTGTTGTCTTTATACCAAGGAGCCCCAGGAAAACCCAGGTCCATGTCTTTGCTCAGACTGTTCCCCCAGCCTTGCTGCTCACCCCTCTGGAGTTTAATCAAGTCCTTTCTCCTTCCCAGCACCACCACCAACCACTCCAGGCTGCAATACACTGCATTCCCCAGACTCCGCTATGCTCGCATAGAGTGTAGAGTTTTGCCTTGCTGGCTGTGATCTCCACTGCATGTCTCATCGCTAGGATTATGTTGTAACTTGACTGTCTGTCCTGTGACCTGGACTCTTCTCCATCCCTCATGGTCTCACAAAGGCAGGTGCTTAATGAAAGGTTTTGGCTAAAGGATCAAAAAAGTGATGCATTCGAGCAAAGAGCTGGATCCTGCTACCATACAGCAATAACCAGGGAAAGTCCTCAGAGCTCACAGAACTCCATTCTCTCAGTAGGTTTTTTTGTTTGTTTGTTTGTTTTCACACAAAGAACACTACATCTCTACAAAATGAGAACAGCCACCAAGAAACCTTACCCTTAATGTGTAATGTAATTAAAAAAAATTTTTTTTTAGAATTTGTTAATTATACATAAATAATTCCTGATCACTACTGTTTAATGAAAGAGAACAGTAGGGAAGAGGTTATTATTTAGGAATTTAAATAGGATTATTTTTTGGAAAAAAAATGAAAAATTGGAAGTGTGAGATATTGCAGAATTAGCATTCATTTATCATGCTATTCTACTTAGAATATTATATTAGATATACTATAGATATTTAGATATCTAATTATTATTATAGATATTCTAATAATATCTAATTGTTATCTAGATAATTTGGATCTAGGTAATAATTAGATATTCTTCAAATAGGAGGGAGGTTTTTTCTCTTATGGATTCAAATCTATCTCAATCAATTAAATGCTAATTACTGCCCAAAGGAGTGCCATAAAAATACCAAGAATTTTTAAAGTCTTCCTTAAGTTTATCGACACTTTCTTCTGCAGTCAATTTTTACTGCTGGGTTGACTTACCCACCCCTTTACCATAAAAAAAATTGAAAGGTGAATATTGTCATAAAATCTACATTTATATTATCAAAATTAATAAATCATAAAGATATAGTTACGTTTACGTTTTCCAGAATCACCAGCCATCTCTTCCACTAACCCAGTGTTTAAGGATTTTTGTGATTCAGTCAAATATTTTTGTTTTCAGAAAGAAATTATTTGGTTTAGTTGCTGCCATAACAATGCAATTTTGTGGCCAGATTTTCATGGGCCAAACTGCAAGTGTCTCAAGGGAAGGGACCATATTATTTTCACATTTACATGTGAAGCATCTGACACCCAACACAGCACAGAGTGCCTGGTTCCCACGTGATATTCTTAAAATGGGCAGAGAAAAATGAAAGCATAGTATTACATTTTAATGTGATAGCTCACTGCATGAAAATAATAGCACTATGACAACTCTGTTAGTGAAATTCTGTTTGAAGAACTGAAGACAATGAAATCATGGAGGAGCCGATGTTTCTCCCTTGGCAGGTGGATGGCAGTGGATAGGATCTTTGGATTTCAGATCTCACTAAGTTACCACTTAGGCCCAGCAGTATAGAAGTCCAGAGTGAAAAATGGAGAGGTCTATGGCGTATAAATTTGAAAGGAAGAGCTTAGAAGAAAATTGGAAAATACTGCTTACTTTTAACAACAAAATCCTAAAATCCTCTCGGTCTCCTCCCACCACCACTGCTTAGCGGCCTCCTCCTCTCTGCAGCCCCTGTGGTCCCCAGAAGTGGCCTTGGAGTCTGCTTCATGTTCCCACACTGCCCTGCACGCACTGCAGGCATAGCATGAACAAAGACCGTTGTGTGTGTCTGGCAACACTGGCAGAGGGGACGAGCTGGATCCTGTTCATTCCTGTATCTCAAAGGTCTGACCCAGTGCCCGGTGTAGACCAGCTGAGTGAATGAATAAATGCACTATTTTGGGAGTAGGAAAGATGTGAGAGTGAATAATAGAGTAGCGTTTATAACCAGCGGCGGCTTTGAGCCTGCCAATAGATGAACGCTGCTCTTGGGTTTAGCACTTAATAATTATTTTCAAACATACTTCCCTTTGGTAATAGCCAAGGTATATAAAGATTTCCTGCAAGAAATTTTAAAATGCAAAGATACCACTAGCGAGGTGAGCTGAGAACTTAGGTAATTCACAGAAGAGGAATTCTGAATAACAAATAAATGTGAATAAAAATTATTCTACCTCAACAATAATTTTTAAAAGCTGCAAAAAACAAAACAGCAAAATATAATTTTTGCAAGTTAGTTACCTGTTCCCAATAAAGACTGGTAAGAATTCAATGATTTGGATAGTCTCATACACTGTAGTGAAAACTTGCTCTATGTTTATACGTTCACATACATATATATGTGCACATGCATACCCCAGTTCATGCCCCTCCGCCCAAGAATTCCAATTCCAGGAGAGATGTGACTGAATATTTGTTTGCCTCTAGATGTTTATTTCAGTATTATGTGTCCCAGCAATATATTGGAAGCACCTAATAACAGAAGAATGGTTGAACTAATTCACCTACATAATGAACTACTATGCAGCCATTATTGTTTTTAGAAGTGTTAGAAGCTGCTCGAAAGGCAGTCAAAGGGGGGGAAAGCAATATGCAAAATTGAATACACAGTATGCTTCTGTACATGCAAAAGAAAAAAGGCTAGAAGCGGACTTCCCTGGTTGTCCAGTGGTTAAGAATCTGCCTGCCAATACAGGGGACACAAGTTTGAGCCCTGGTCTGGGAAGATCCCACTTGCCATAGGGCCACTAAGCCTTTGAGCTGCAACTCACCAAAGCCCACTCTCCCTGGAGCCTGTGCTCTGCAACTAGAGAAAGCCCGCACGCAGCAACAACGACCCAGTGCAGGCAAAAATGAATAAATAATTTTTTTCTAAGACTAGAATATATCATCCAGTAAAAGACAGTTGAATGTCTCTTGATTCAGAGATGGCATGCATTGCTCCCTTGTTTTTAATCTTTTAATATTCTCTACTCTTTTACGATGAGAACAGGAAAAGGGGTTTCAAAGTCAGTCTCCTTTGAAGATTCACCATTTCGGAGCTAATATGTTTGATGTGAGATGATCCAAGAGTTGGGTCAAGAATTCATCCTGTCCAGATGCGGAATCTGGCCAGCAGCTCCACAGAAGACAGCATGACCGTCCTTAACATTGACCCCTTTAATGCAAGGTCACATAGGCACTGTCTTCATCTCTTTGTACTGGGGGCGGACTGGACTACACTTGTGTCTACCAGTGGCCAGTTCTTGAGACTGTAAGCCCTGTGCATCTCTGTCCCTACAGCAACCCCGACCTCCGGAGAACCGAGCCCGTCTTGGAGAGCCCCTTGCAGAGGACCAGCAGTGGCAGTTCTTCCAGCTCCAGCACCCCCAGCTCCCAGCCCAGCTCCCAGGGCGGCTCTCAGCCTGGGTCACAAGCAGGATCCAGCGAACGGACCCGGGTTCGAGGTAAAGCTTTCCCCCACCTTTCCAGGAGGGCTTCTCTGGACAAGGAATCAGATTACTTCCTGACTCTGTGACTCCTGGTCCTGGTGTGGCCACCACTGTGTGATGCCAAGAAGCCCCTTAACTCCACTCGGCTTCAGTCTCCTTAGGCCAGTGGGCCACCATCCCCAGTCACGTGTGTGACATCAGTGTGGACCCAATCCTTTCTAATTGCAGATACCAGAATTCTTCAGGGAGATCGCAGAATACTGGTCTCATTCGAAAATGTAGTCATCAGACAGCTCAATTTCCGTTTCTATTTGATTGCTTAGTTAGAGTTCCATGACCCACAAGTATCCTCTTCCCCTTGTGTCAACAGTGTTCAGAATACAAGGTATTTCCCAAACTAAACGTTAATAAAGGCTAATGTAGAATAAATATGCACTGGAGAGAAGATATAAAATCTTTGACTTTAAAAAATATACTTGACCCTTCTGGTTATTCCTATTAGTGAGGTAAAAATTAACCTCTCTGACCACTTAATTCAAGTCATCCTTCATTGTTTAGCTTTCAGTAATGAGGAAGCTTGTGAAAAACATTAATGTGTCCAGCTAATTACACGTGACAACCTATTGTTTCTAGCTAATCAAAATGTACTCCTTCTGCATAAACCTTCTTCAGAAGATAATTTTGCTTCCAAGTAATGAAGGCTGGGATTTTTTTAAGTGCAATTTGAAAACACTTAATACTCTGCCTGATGAAAAGCACCAGTTCTTTATTCTTTCTTAGCCTCTTCATTAGACACAATCATTCTTTACTTCCTAATTTTTTTTTTTTTAAGTAGACTCACTGTATGTCTGATTTGAAAAGGTGAATGTCAGACATACTGTGCTGTGTCCCTGAACTGGGGTGGGGACTGGCCTGCAGCTGCCTCTTCTTACAATCTTCTGACATCCATGACAACCCAGAACTGTGTAGGCTTCTGTTGCTTTGATCCAGATATAGACTTACTAACTTTAGAAAAGTGCCATTCTCTTACCTTTTTTTCTGTTCATATAAAATAAAATAATGTTTCATTAAAGCAAATGCTAAAGAAAATCCAAACTTAGGCATATCATTTTAATTCTCTGATCTGGTTCAGGTTTAATTCTTAACTTCTTCTCTTTGACCTCTAGTTTTTCTGGGTTAAAAGCTAGTGTGTCCTACCCTGCCGTGTCCCTACCCAGGAAAAACCACTTTGAAACCAAACCAAAGATTATCTCCTGCCTGAGATTGCTTCTTCTCTAACCTGTAAGCTCATAAATCAGAGAGATGCTCTTCACTCTGTAGCAGCCCTCCCCCAACCCTTGCTCTATTCCAGGGCACATCCCCTTTATCACCAAACTCTCCTTCCCTCCCTCACCTCATTCTTTCTTCCTTAAAGGACCCAGACAACTAGCTCATCCTCCCCCCGCCCATTTAAAAATCATTCCCCCAAGTAAAACAAGTTTCTTTTTTTTCCACAGCATTTCATCAAAAACACTTATCCTGATGGGTAAGTGGTAAAAGAAAAAAAATCAAACATAGAATAACTCAGATGCTGGTTTAACATAATTGAGAATACGACTGTGAGAAATCAGACAGAATCCCAGCTCTGCCCATAATTTCGGTGTGACCTTGGGCCAGTTGTGTTATTTCTCTGTATTCAACTGTGAAATAGGAAACCAGTGCCACACCATTGGGTTACAGCAAGGATTCAGTGAGACAATTGACATCAAAAGGTGTTTAGCACTAGCCATGGCACGCCATTGGTACTCAGGAAATGTGGCGCTGGCTAGTTTTTCCTTTTTTTTTTTTCAGTTTTTCCTATTGTTCCTAGTGACTTCCAGGTGACAAGCTTAAATGTGTATGGCTGATTTTGTTTGCCTGAATATTTACTGTTTTTTCACAGATGTGCTTGAGGATCTGTCTGAGTGAGTGAGGTGTCTGCTGAGTCACCCCGAGCATGACTCACCACAGAACTCCAGCCGCTTCTGATGGTCATTATCTTTCTTGGCCCTCTGTTCTTTCCTCTAGCCAACAGTAAGTCCGAAGGATCACCTGTGCTCCCCCATGAGCCCTCCAAGGTGAAACCGGAAGAATCCAGGGAAATTACCCGACCAAGTCGTCCAGCTGTGAGTGCTTTTTTCTCAAAAGAGTTTTGAGCTCGTTTCATTCACCAGAGAACCCACAGGTTCCAAGTAGTTGGGGATGTGCTCATGACTCAGAAACAAAAGTTGTTGAGTTTATTAAGAACAGGTGCTAGAAGCATCTGGAAGGAAGTCATACCTGATTAGGAAAGAACTGAACTGATTCAGGATTGCTCTCCTACCTTTGGATATTTTGCAGATCATTAGCACTATGTTTGGAGAAGGAAATGGCAACCCACTCCAGTATTCTTGCCTGGAGAATCCCAGGGACAGAGGAGCCTGGTGGGCTGCCGTCTATGGGATCACACAGAGTCGGACACGACTAAAGTGACTTCGCTGCAGCAGCAGCAGCACTATGTTAGAAAACAAAACAGGAAGAGAAATAACTCCTATTATTCCATGATTTCTACTCAGCAGCTTTGGCAAAGAGATGTTGAAACTAGCAGTTAAGAATATTTGGGCACTTTCTGTGGATTTCTCTTAAATATTCTGGCCTTTCCTCCACATTATTTTCCATATGAATTAATATTGCAACATTTCTGCTGCTCTAGGACTATATTGTCTGAACCAAAACTTGATAAGCATGATCTCATAGAGGACCTGACAACCTGAAATCTAGCTTCATTGCTGTAAAACATCAGACCCCAGAGATAGCCTTAAAGGAATAAAAAAGAGCTTGGAGGCTGAAATTTCAAAGTTGGAAATTAATTTGGGATGACTTACTATCCACTTGTTTTATCTGAATTTTTCAAGAGTCTTTTCTATGAAATGAATGTGAAGATATTTTGGTTTTTTTCCCTTTAAAAGTAAGGAAGTACAGTGAGGATAGCAATGAAGGGAATTGACACCGTTCTGGGTAGAGGTTCTCCTTTCCCTTTTTCCTTCATCAGCTGTGTACTAACCATTCCCGTTTTGTGTTTAACCTGCTGCCTTTCTTCTGGTCTTTTCCTCTCCCGTGGATTCTTCTGGATTGGGTTCCTCTTATCTCAGAGCTATAAGAAAGCTATAGATGAGGTTAGTATTATCTTTTCTTGGTCATGCTTTTACAAGATGTGAATATAAACTGACTTCCTGAGGTTGATATTCAGAAAGGTGGCCAATTGGATCTAAGTTTAAACTTCATTCCTTCAGAGTGATCTGCTGGGAGGAGAGTACCTCCCACAAAAGCCAGCCTGAGTGCCTCCGACACCGTTTAAACCTCCAGAGACCTTCCTCCTAAGCCAAAATGTCACTTTTCCAGTGTTCCAGTCTGGCTGAAGATATGCATTAGTGCTTTGATACCGGCAGTTTCTCATTCTAGTATCTTCCGGTAGCAAATCCTGAGCTCTTCACCTACACTCGCCTGCCTGGCTAGGGGATGGTGGTTTTACTAACAGAAAAAAAGAGACATCTTTTTCTAGGGCCGTCCAAATTTATAGAGTGTGATTTGTGAACAAGGAGTCACTGGATATCGTTAGATTAATTTTGTGGGACATTAACTACAGCATCAGCAGCAACATCACCTTTAGTTAATGAATCCTGACCAGTTAAGTAACTTTATTTCCTTATCAGTGGAGACATTTTTCCATTAGAAAAATATATGGTTTTGCCGATCTTAGGTAGCTTGCTAAGAAGGACGACTGCCTCACTGCCCTTTGTCAGACCTGCATGAATACAGCATAGTAGAGTTGTTTTGGAAGAGACAGGCCTTCTGCAAAGAGTCTAATTGCATGAAATATGAAGACTAGCATTATGGCTTTCAGGCTGAACTCTGCTGAGCACCATTTTTGTGAAATGACATGGAAAAAGCACTGGCTTTGGGGTCAACGAGCTGCATTCAAATTCTGGCTCCCGCAATAAGTAACTGGTGAGGCCTATCTCACAAACTCTCTGGGTCAGTTTCCTCATCTGTAGAGTGGGGATAAGAGCACCTGCCTTGCCTCACTCACAGGATTGTTTAGGTTCCCTCAAAATCATGTGTGTTCGAGAGCATTTTCTGAAATGCTATGTAAAGGCAAGGCCTGAGGCATGTGACTATTTTGGTGGGAAAAGCATGTTTCTATGTGTCTGATCTTTACCAAAAAGCCTCACTTTTTCAGAATTATGACCACCTTACCGTTCAGAGTGACTTAGAAAGAAAGTTTTCATAGTTAAAAGAATTATTGTTCACAAAAGAATTAGACTCCACATGTCCACAGTGTGTGGGTGCATTTATCAAAAGAAAAAAGGGAATTGTTTTGAATTGCTCTGTGCTGCAGCCTTGCACCTCCTCTTCATGAGAGTGAGAAGGATAGGGATTATCACAGCTTTTATCAACCTTCTCCCACACAGTTCTGGTGCTCAGGCTACCAATAAAATAGTTGTGTGTGTACACAACTCAAGGTTTCCTCTTATGAGTCCAGAAATTGGCTTGGAGGTGGCTATCTTGAGAGAAAGGACTCTCATGGATTTCGTCTGGTTAACCCAGGCTATTTTGGGCTTTTAAAAATTGCTTTATTTATTCCAGGATACTCTAGCACATTGGGCAGAGATGAGAGGTAGGAAACAGGTATAAGTAATTGAGAGGATGTAAGCTGTGCACCAAAATCTTGGAGCAATAGATGATTGGGAAAAGCCCTCAAGGTGATTCTTATAACTCTATCCTTGACTACCGCTGATCCCAACCACTGAAAATACGGGATTCCTTGGTTCTACATCACCTGGTGGTCCTCAGCGAGGAATGACTATCCCCCAGCTGCCTTCCTCTTAGGAGATGTTTGCAAAGTCTAGAGTCAGTTTGGGGGCCTTCTCTGGTGTCTCAGCAGTAAAGAATCTGCCTGCCAGTGCAGGAGACATGGGTTAAATCCCTGAATCAGGAACATTCCCTGGAGGAGGAAATGGCAACCCACTCCAGTATTCTTGCCTGAAAAATCCCACAGACAGAAGAGCCTGGCGGACTACAGTACATGGGGTTGCAAAGAGTTGGACATAAATGAGTACGCACGAGAGTCAGTTTTGATTGTCACAAGTGGGACGTGGGAAGCAGTGCTATTGGCATGTTGTGTGTAGAGCAGAAAGATGCTGCTAAATATCTTACAATGCACAGGAAAATAACCTGCGATAGAGAATTATCCACTCCAAATGTGGTGCCACAGTGGAAAAAACTTGACTTAACTCTCTCTCCTGTCTTCATTCCTAAGTTTTGATATGGCTTCTCCAGTCTCCAGTGACTGATGTGCCATTTAGATAACCCAAGATTGAAATGAGCAGTCTTAAAATGCCAAAGACATAATTGCTTCTTGTTGCTAAGTTAATGGTTTGAGTTCTCATAAAAGTCAGTCTGGGGGAGAGTCCATTCACTTGGCATTCCTTCCTAATGCAGTGTGAGATTGTGCAGAGTAGTCTGATTATTGAATACATCTTCCAAAATAAATATTCTTTTCACTTTAGCACAATTAAACAGATGTCATGAAGATTAGATACAAAAGCAAACACTGGCTTTACTAGCATTTTTTTCGTTAGTATTTAGAAATCTGATAATTGGCAGAGCGCATATATAGATTGGACAGAACTGGAACAATAACAGGTGGTCCAAACCTTTTTTTCCCCAGTTGAAAATACTGATGACAAGTGACTTCCCCAAGTCGTATCTTTACACTTCCTAAAAAGGAAATGAATTATTTTAAAATGTGAAGAAAAGACTGAGACTTCCCTGGTGGTCCAATCATTGAGAATCTGCCTTCCAGTGCAAGGGATGTGGGTTTTATCCCTGGGAACTAAGATCCCACATGCCTCAGGGCAACAAAGAGCCTGCATGCTCTAATGAGGAGTCAGCACAGCCAAAAATAAAAATAAGTAAATTTTAAAGAAAAGACCAACTTTAAAATTTTTAACTGTTATTTTAATTGTTTAAAAAATTGAACTGATTTTCATAAGCTATATTGTTTTTAAAAAGATAACTAGAAGAGCACCTTTTAAAGCAGAGTATGCATAATTGTCAGATTAAGTAAACTTTTTTGAAAGAAAAATTATACCAAGTTGATTCTAAAAAGTGTTGTATAAAAGAAACATTTGGGTAAGAGCCCCTTAACTATCTGTTACTCTGTAGCCAGAAAACTTACCATTTTGCCATATTTCTTTTAAAGTTACATATTCTCAAATATTTTCATGGTAAATAGCACCCTTTTTCTCTTTTTTTAATACTTTTTAGCTCCAGGCTTGTGACAGTCAAGCAATAAATTACCACAAAAACTCATTACATGGAGAAAATGGGTATTGTCAGAAAATAAAACGTATGAAAATGGATCTGAACCCAATGATGTCAATTTTAGATCATGTTTTGTTTCCTATAACTTTACTATTGTAAGTTTCCCCAGGATAGATGAATAAGGAACAAATCTTCAACTAAACGTATAGACTATGGACAATGGAAGATTAAATTTTTTTTTGGCTGGAGTTTCGAGTTACCCTTTATTGTTACCTTGGGATTTTTATATATGTCTCACCCACCTGTTACCAATTAAGCTTAAAAGGAAATTGCAATCATTTGTACTGCTTCAGGAAAGATAACTTTTTAACAACACAGAAACCAAAAAGAAAAAAAACCTCTAATTAAAAGTGAAATTATAAAGTGTGTCAGAGCTTTAAAGTGTTCCTAAATACAGTGTTTGGAGAAACTTAGGTCATTTTAACAATTGAGAGTTTCTTTAAATCAGTGAGCTTTGGACAAGCTAAATATTTCTAAATAGTTTTCATTTTTTAAAATCTTAATTGTCTTGTTTTGAAATGTCAGCAATAAGGAAAACTAACCCATGGGGAAAATGAATTATTAATTTAAATAAATAAAAGTTAATATTATTATATTTTATTCAAAATTATTGACATTAGAAATAAACTCTTTTAAACCATATTCTCTCTTTAAGTTATAATAAAAAATTTTAAATTTTAATTTAAGTACACTTAAGTACATTTTAAGTACATGTAAGTACAATTTAAGTAATTTAAGTACATTTTAAATACTAGATATAGTCTTTGATGAGACATAACATGGTCCTAAGATAGAGAACAAAAAATACAAAATAAATTTATCTAATTTTTTATTATTTTATTGGTATAGAGGATTATAATGTCCTTTTTCATTAATTACCTTAACAAATATCTAAACTGTATTTCTCAATGTGCTCAAGGGTATAATACCCTTCATCTCTCTTCAATTTGGTAAAGGTAAACATTGGCAATTATTAAAAGGAAATAAGAGGTTAAAAGCTGAAATCTGAATATTAGATTTTTGAATTTTGGCTCATTGCCAAAGAAACCAATAATAAATTTGCATAAAATTCTATGCTGTAATTTTTCTCCTCATTAATGGTATACACTATATTCAAACATCTTTTGAGTCCTTTTAATCAATTTTGTTTTCATTTTCATGGATGGGATAAATATATCCACTGAGAGTGAGGCCATGGCTATGTGCATGTGTGTAAAAGCCCAGTGAGCATGTTTGTGTGGAAAATGCACAATTTGAATTTTCAGAAGCTTCCCTTTTCCAAGGGCTTCCATTCAAGTGACTACAGAACAAATATTGAAGTTGTCATTGCTGTCCCTTTGATTTTTATGAAATTAGAAATAAATTGTTCACTTAACTTCCTAAATTTTAACCATGAAAAACCTGAACCATCTTCTGCCCTTAGTCTTAACCAATATATCAATGCCTGACATATAGGCATGAGTAAAGAAACAGGATGATCTGTTGTCTTCTCAAAATAAAATTATAATTTAGTTACACATATTTATCACAGTGTTTCTTCTAACCTATTAGGATAGATCATCAGATGTTATTTACATCATCTGTATTACTCTGACCTTACATCAGACAAATTGGACAAATACATTTTTGGATTAAAATAAAGAGAGAATATGGCCTTAAGAAAACTGTGGGATTTAGTATCTTCAAATGAGTTTCTTTCTCCCTAATCCCCTGTCTCTCACTGAATGCTCTGATTCCCACATGGGTCACTAATATAGGGAGAAATGGTAAGACTGATGTCAAATTGCTTTTTCTTCATGTGCATGCTGTGTGCCAAGAGCAGTTTAACCCGTGCGAATAGAGCGACCTTGCTTTTGCAGAACTGCTTCCCTCTGCATTGCTCTGAAAGCATGTAAATTAAAAGGTAGTCAGATCTTCAGCACACTGCCTGCCATGTGCCTGGTGACTAAATACCACCTCATCACATCCATAAGGCTAAAGGTTTCATCACACTCATGGAAAACTGAAACTTTGCCTCTTCTTTTTGGTGTTTGCACCTTCATTTCTGTATTCTTTGCCAGGGTTTCTGCCAGTTGACTGCAGTTTAAAATAAAAGAAACTGAAACACCTATCATTCTAGAAAAGAATTCTTTTTCTGTTTGTTTTTGTTTTTTATTTTGTTGTTTCTCTTGATTAACTCAGCTCTGTGGCTATCACTTTCAGTGGCACTGGGCTTTGGGGTGGGCCATTTTTTGACACGGTGCCTCGGCTCTCCAGGGAATGATGATGCACCCAATGAGTCATTTAGTAGCTGGAACCTTGGGAATTGCTCTGTTCTGTGACTGATGCTAGATTTTGGTACAGTAGCAATCATAATGAGGAAGAGGCCATGATGGTGGCTTGGGCAGTGATCCCGATATACTGGGAAATTATTTCTAATCTTGTGTATTTTCCCATTAACTCTGAGGGTGGGTGACCAACTTCACCTTCCCAAAAGATGAACCCAAAGTCTGTATATATGTGTACACACACAGCCCACATACACATATATACATGTGCAGATTCAGAACCCAGCAGTCTCAGTCTAGTGAAGCAATTAGTTGTAAACAAAGTTTAAATTTATTTCATCTTTCTTTTCTAGTTTCTCCACGCTGCAAACATCGTTTTCTTGGTTTCATGCAGTAACTATGTTTGTAATGGTTCTATAGAGAGCTTTTTTTTTTTTTTTTTTACTTTTTTTTTCTTGTTGCTTAAGCTGGAGACTTGCTAAGAGATAGTGTTTTGCTCATATCTATGTCATATCTGCTGGACAAACTTTTCTTTTGTAGGATCTGACGGCGTTGGCCAAAGAATTAAGAGAACTTCGGATTGAAGAAACAAACCGCCCACTGAAGAAGGTGACAGATTACTCCTCCTCCAGTGAGGAGTCAGAAAGCAGTGATGAAGAGGAGGAAGATGGAGAGAGTGAGACCCAGGACGGGACGGTGGCTGTCAGCGACATACCCAGACTGATGTAAGAGACCTGCTTTTTCATTGTAGGCCAGGAGGAGTTAGGTTTCCAAAACAAGAAGACAAGAAATGTGAAATATGGGTCTCTGGCAGGATCGGTTGACTTTGGGGATTCACATACTTTTTAGAGCATCATTCTACATTCCCCCCTTCTCCCTAGATACAGTAACTTAGAATATGTAGTGTTTCAAGGATTGCATATACTTTATCTAGGCTGTTGTGAGGCTGACTGTCCCTTGGGTGATGTCCCTATTGGTTCTTGTCATCTCAGGACAAGTGATATTGATAGTCAGACCCTAAAACTGAAGAGCGAAATTATAGGCAATAACATTTCGAGGTTAACATTGATAACGTGAGTCGTATATTTCACCATCACCACCACCACAAAGGTGGGTGGAATGCAGGAGACAGCATGGGTTAGCATCCCAGCAAAAGCCTACAGTGAAACCTCTGAGAGTTTGACTTAAATACACCCCTGTTAGGATTCTCTACTTCATCTTCTCCATTGTCTCTTTTATGTGATCCTTTTTGCTGTCTGACTTCACCACATACACTCCTTTTTTAGATATTTATAGCTACCTAGCTTTCCCTTAGTATTTGCAGTCTTTCCTTCTTTTTTCTTTTTTTAGTGAAGAGGGGCTCCCTCTTTCTCACTGGACTGGATCCTTTTACAAAAGAACCTCTCCTCTTCCCCTTTACTTGCCCAATTCAAACAATCATTCATACAAGCACACTCACATACGTCTCTCATTTCCTCCCTCAAATAAACACAAGGCGCCCAGCTCTGGTTTGCTACAACTTTGATAAAGAGTGGTGCTGACTTTTCCACCTTCATTCCTCTTCACTTCCATTTCTTTGGTTCAGCTACTACATTGGTCATCACCCCACATTTACTCCCTGTAGAGAAGATGCCATTTCAAGCCACAGATGACTATCCTGTTCGGCAGAGACTGGAGAGACAGGGCCAACTAGTCTGCTGGAAATGTCATCCATTGATTAACAGTCCTGATGTACAAGCAGTTCTGAAAGACAAATCCAATTATCATAGCTGAAAAATCCATACTTGTTATTTTACTGTTGATTACCCCATTATTGACAGCCATAAGTATGCTAAAATATGACATTTGGAAACAAATTGCTTTAAATTGTTTTTTTAACAGCAAATAAAACTGCTCTAGTGGTGAAATCACTAATCCAGAACATTCCTGCAAAATATGCTGGTCCTTTCAGTTTTTGTCTTGACTCAGCATTGATTCATTCTTCTACCAGATGTTTTGAATTCCATTTAAGCACTGCACACACAGCTCTGAGGGTGGATTTAAGATTGATAAGACTTCCACTATGTGTTAGACCCCATACTTTGAGACATTCAAAGTATTGAGAGGGCTTTGAGACATTCAAGACGTATGTACATGAATTCTGCTTTCCAAAAGTTTACATTCTAGTTGGGGCTTTCCTGGTAGCTCAGACAGTTAAGAAATGCACCTGCAACGCAGGAGACCCAGGTTCAATCCCTGGGTTGGGAAGATCCCCTGGAGAAGAGAATGGCTACCCACTCAAGTATTCTTGCCTGGAGGATCTCATGGACAAAGGAGCCTGGTAGGCTATAGTCCACATGGTCACAAAGAGTAGGTGAGAGACATGATTATACATGGAAAACTTCAGAGTAGTTGGAAGTAGTTGGAAGAACAACCAAGGACCACCTTGGTAGAGATGTTAAATCTCATTGGGTTTTTAAGCCTCCTGTCATATTTTGTAAGGCTGTTAATGGTGTTTATCCTCATATCTCTAGAGGCAAATCCATCTCTTGGTGGGTAGAAACCCCCATCTTCCTAAAATTGCCCAAATGTACCATGCTGCGCTATGCCTCCTCTGCTACCTGGCACACTCTTGTTACTTTAGAGATTACCTATCATAGCCTAGTCGATGAGGCAGAGCCCATGCTGTCATCTGTATTGCATGGAGTCTTCTATGTATACCTGCCACTTCATGGAGCGCCTCAAATTTATTACCTGTCATCTCTCTCTGGGCTGTGAGATCCTTGGTGAGGACTGAGCCTTATTTACTCTCTACTCTTAAGACCTTGTCTGGTGTCTGGAGTGGAGTTGATCCTCAATGACTTTGATTTACACATTACTGCGCTGAACTAAAGTTTTGTATCCTGGCTTTAAAGCATTTATAGCCTAATCCAGAGGGAAGACATGTACACAAATAACTATCATCAAGAAGGAAAGGAAAACGCAGTAATACTAGGATCCCAGGCGGGATGCTTGGGCGGTGGGGGGTGGGGAGCAGGGGGCGGCCGGGAGAGTTGAAGTAAAGGCACAGAAGGTTAAGTTTGATGGAAATACAGCTGGTATAAAGGGGAAAGGTCTGAACTAGTGACGCCAAACAGCGAAGTGTGCGCTTGGTCATGTAGCCAGCAGGGAACCATGGAAGGTGTCCTGAGCTGGGGAGTGATGTGGAGGGTGCCCTGTTTGAGAGAAATCGTTTCATCAAGGTGATTTGGAAAGAAAACAGACTGGATACTGCTAAAGTCATTCAGAGGATTTATTATTGTATTCCTCAGAAGTAATAAATAGGCTATAACTGAATGCTGGTAGTGGAGGCAGAACTTGATGGGGCTTTTGAAGAATTGGTAAATTTTAGGCAAATTGACACAACTGTCCATTAAAGAACACTTAAAATAGTTAATTATATGTGAAACACACTTAAAGAAAAAACAGGATACAGATGTGTGTATGTGTATTTTATTTGCTAAATATAGACATTTTTGTGAATATAGAATATATATATACTCTGTTCTGCTGTAGAATGAATAGTTATATGTTTAAAAAACTTCTTACTATTAAAAAATCCATTGTTTCTTTAAGAGTAAGCCATTTCTGAGGTAGATTGCTTCTTACATTCTTATCACTTTTATTTTCCACCCTTAAGATAAACCTTCACATTTCATACTGTGTATTTTTGGAGCAAAAAATTAAAATCTATTGCAGCACAGTTCACTACCATGAAGTGTACACTAAAGAGCTTTTCAGAAATGGAGCCCTGCCATTCCAACAAGCAGCTGTAGACACTCATGTGCAGAACAGTGACTTCTATATAAAATACTGACTTCGTATTAGTAGTGTATGAAATAACCTGTAAGACTGCACATAAAAAGACTGTATTCCATAACTAACCAACTGCACTATTTCCCAGTGCCTCAAGCCTAGAAAAATAATGAGTTGAAGGGAAATTCTAAAAGCGGTTACCTCCAGACTAAGCAGGGCTTCCCAGGTGGTACTAGTGGTAAAGAACCTGCCTGCCAGTGCAGAAGACATAAGAGCCGTGGGTTTGATCCCTGGGTCAGGAAGATCCCCTGGAGAAGGGCAAGGCAACCTGCTCCAGTATTCTTGCCACACTAACCCCGTGGACAGAGGAACCTGGTGGGCTACAGTTCCACGGGGATCACAAAGGAGTTGGACGTGACTGAAGCAACTTAGCCTGCACACACACACGGGGTTATACTAGCGTAAGGGATTCTTATATATATGCCCAATTTTATGACGTTGTTGTCGTTGTTTAGTCCTAAGTCACGTCCAGCTCTTTTGCAACCCCATGGACTGTAGCCCACCAGGTTCCTCTGTCCATGGGGTTTCCCAGGCAAGAATGCTGGAGTAGTTTGCCATTTCCTTCTCCAGGAGATCTTCCCAATCCAGGGATCAAACCTGAGTCTCCTTCATTGGCAGGCAAATTCTTTACCACTGAGCCACCAAGGAAGCCAATTTTATGGTGAGCCCTCACTATTTTTATAATCAGGAAAATAATAAAAGCATTGTAGACTAGGAAGGAGGGAATGATAGCCATGTTAGCTGATTGGCATCAGCCCAGGCATGCGGAAGAGGCAGCCGTTTATATCAGCATCTTCCCTTGTGGATCAGCTGGTAGAGAATCCACCTGCAATGCGGGAGGCCTGGGTTCAATCCCTGGGTTGGGAAGATCCCCTGGAGAAGGGAAATGCTACCCATTCCAGTATTCTGGCCTGGAGAGTTCCATGAACTGTATAGTCCATGGGGTCACAAAGAGTCGGACAGGACTGAGCGATTTTCACTTTCACTTTCGCTCAGGTACCATTTCATGCTTTAGATGAGTGCCTGTGGAGTGCAGTCTTCATCACTAGGACCATCAGTTTCTGTCATAGTCCTTGAGTTTTGCACAGTCTCATAAAGTGCAGTCTGGACAGTGAAAACCACATGTCTCATGTCCCCTCTTTCCCATCCTCACTGGAAAGCCGGGATTCCGCCCCGTTCACCCCCCGGGCTGTTGTTGCGCCCCTCCCCCACCCGCCTGCCATCCTCTCTGCTGCCCTGTCCAGTGTTGAGACCCTGGACTGCTGTAGAAGCGTGGCCATGGTTGTGCTGTCTGCCTAATGCCTTACAACAAAGAGTTCTTTCCACTCCTGGGGCGGTGACGGCATATGCTGCAGCCAAACTGACCTCCTCCTTGTTTCCAGACGCCTTGCACTTTCCCAGGGTTGTGCCTCCTCTTGGAATGACCTCTCCCTGTGTCCCACATTCTCACATCCTGCCTCGCTTTGGAACATTTGCACCATGTTTTTATGCTCTTCCAGATGCTAATCTCTTTAGTTTCAGGATCGTGTCTTCTTCAGCTTTATATCCACTACCCAGTGCCAAACTGAGGGCCTTTCATGTAGCAGGTGTTCGATTAATGTATATTGAAATTGAATTAAATCAATACCTGCAGGAACACTTTGACAAATTCAATTAGAGGAAATTATTGTTCTAGACATGTGGCCTAATTACAGTAAATTTTCTATAGTTTTCCTCCCAATTAGTTGATGTGTTTTGTTTTTTACAGTCTTTATAGAAATTCGGACAAATGCTTGTTCCTACCCAGACTCTATATCAGAAAAATAATTGTTAGAACAGAGGATTTTTTCTAACTGTAAGCTGTTATAGTTGTTTGAGCCTTGGTGTTTTTAAACCATTGCTTTTTAAAATTATATATTAATAAAGTATTTTTAGAACAATTTTTGATTTACAGAAAAATTAAGAAAATAGTAGGTTTCCATGTTATTCCTCTACCCTCCCAGACCTCTCCCACACAGTTTTCCATTTTCCCTATCATTAACATTGTAGCAGTTAATATAGAATGAAGCAGAGTACTGGGGATCAGTAGCATCTTAAGAGGAACTTATGAAGAGAAGAGAGGTAAAAGAAAAACCCGGGGAAAGTTGTCTCAAAACCCAGAAGAGAATGGGGCTGAGTGATTATCAGACACAGGCAAGGGACCAAACGCAGTGTCCAAGAGTAATCACTGACATTGAGAGTTTAGAAGTGACTTACAGAGTTTCCTTTAGGTTCTTGATGTTAAGTATAGGAAGATACTAAAACTGAAGCTCGAATACTTTGCCACCTGATGCAAAGAGCCAACTCACTGGAAAAGAACCTGATGCTGGGAGAGATTGAGGGCAGGAGGAGAAGGGAACGATAGAGGATGAGATGTTGGATGACATCACCAACTCAGTGGACGTGAGTTTGAGCAAGCCCTGGGAGATAGGGAAGGACAGGGAGACCTGGTGTGCTGCAGTCCATGGGGTCGCAAAGAGTCAGACACAACTAAGTGACTGAACAACAACAACAGAGGAAGAAATCATCTGAGAAGTGAACCAGAGTGTGCTGAGGAATAAATTGGAGAACTTTGTAAGGAGAACTTTCAGAAAAGAGAAATGTATATGTGGGTGGTAAATACAGAATTGGGATCAAGGAAGATATTTTAATGAAATGGGAGAGAGGAGAAACCTTATCAGGTTTACTGATTGGGAGAAAGAACCAATACAGAGGAAGGGATAGTGAAAACCAAAGAAGGAGGATAAGAGTAACTTCTGGTTAACATTGGTCCTCTACTCCTCTATTTACCCTTCTCACTGAGTTAGAAATACTGCATTTCTAAATTAAGTTTTTTGTCTTTTGCCCAACCTCCATTAGATTATAATCTTATGGAAGTTTAGGGTTGTGTCTCATTTTTTAGGTATTTTTTCTAGCATCTGGTACAACGTATATCACATAACAAGCTTGTAATAATTAAATGAATGAATGAATTTCTAAGGGGTTGATAAAGATTGACCTGGCAGAGTTGGGAGCTTGGAGCCGTAATAGAAACATACAGGGACAGAATTTAAAGGACAGGTTGGGGTGGGGGTAAGAAGGACAGAAGGAAGTGACCAACAGTGACAGACACAGCAAGAAGTCTTCCATGATTTAAAAATGTTTTTCAGTCCCTGAAACATGAACTACAGGCTGCACTTTGCCTTTAAAAAAAAAATGTAGAGGTGATTTGGAGCACACAGAAATTTATGTGTATTTTCATCATCAAAAGCCATGATCTTATATCAGACTACATGTTAACAGAAAAATTAATGGTGTGGACCATTAATACAAGATACACTGAATGAGCAGATATATGCAGAAGATTAACAATACAGCAGACAAATCCTGTACAATAGAACAACCGTTCTAAGAGGAATTACTCAGCATTTTAGAAGAAGATTGACTAAGGAAGAAATATAGGCATCCTTTAGTCAGTCTATAAGGAATAGTACTAGTAGAACTAAGGTAGAATAAAATTCAAAACAGCCCAAACGGATCAACATTAAAATGTATCATTAAATGAAGCATTTCTGGCTCATAAAATTGATCCAGGAAGAAATAGTCACAGAAAAATATTCCATGAAATGTAAAACTGACAGTGGTTAGCAGTATACACTGTAAAATTTGCTATTGATTGAAAATTGACAGACAAATCAAATCTTAATAAAATTTTCATCTTTAAATTGTTCTAGAAAAAATTGGACCTGGTAAAAGTAGTGACCACAGACGCTTTGGAAAGATTATACAGACAAAGAAGCTGATTGATGTGTCATATCTTTGCCGTAATATTTGCATAGAAAATAATTGGAACCAGTGACAGCAATTTTACTAAAATTATGATGAAAATGCAAAAATTGAGGATGAGTTTAACTGAGACATGTAGAAAATTAAGTAAAGAATTGTCTTACTGGAAAGAGCCCTAGGAAATACTTTTTTCATGAAAATTCATCCATATTGAGATATTTCTGATTAAAATGTTTGGATAGAACCAGAACATCGGCAGAATAAAGAAGATAAGTAGAGCCAAAATATCCTTAATATTTGAACTCAGGTGGGACTCTCTAATGGTGCAAGAGACCTTGATTGTATGGTGTCAACCTGGTGGTGGCCACCAGGTCAGTCTAGCCTCTTGACAGTGCAAAGAATGCCTGAGGGACAAAGGAAAGTGCCTCCCTTCCCAGGAAGCTTTGGCTCTTCATAAGTGCTTAATTTACTGACTGACTTGTCTCACCTCATCTTGTCCCAAGAAAGAATTTAAAGCTGCTAAGAAAAAATAAAATACAAGATAAAACAAATTTTCAAATAAATAAGTAAAGAAATCATCGTTATGAGAATTATTCTGATATACCAATCTAGCAATACACCAGGAATTCATTACGTCAATTTCTTTTTCCGTGTCTCTGTAACACTATTAATAGCTCCTTCCTGGGAGTGAAATATTAAAAATACTTCTTTGAAATTTCTTCCCAAACACATTAATTCTAACCCATACCTAGATGTATTTAATTCAAAATTCAGCCTCAGTATAAAAGAGAGTTAGCTGCACAATAGGGTGACAACAGGTCCAGCATTGAAAACTGAAGTCCTGCAGGTGCCCACATCACCTGTCTGGTCCTCGGTTTCCCACAGTGCTTTGGTCTGTGCCAGGGTCGACAGCAAACATCAGTGTTTGCTAGCATATGTCAAGATCCGATTCCCTTCTTCCATTGTATCTGAAATAGAAGAGCAAGAAAAAAACTGGAAATAAATATACCACAGTGTGAGGTGATTATAGAGATTTTTAAAAGTACTGGATGCTCTTGAGTTAAACAGCCTCGTTAATGGATGCCTGGTACACCAGAATGCTCTTCATAGATATTTATTCTCTATAAAACAGTGTAAAACCTACTTATCAAATGGTTATTTTTATACTCCTATTATGTGCAAAGTTCTGTGCTGGATACTGGGTATTTAGGGATGAGCAAAAAGTCAAGAATTCTGCCCTCACAAGCATCTGTTCTAATGAGAAGGAAGAGGAAAATTAGAAGAGTCAGAACAATCTAGAATTACAAATCATGATGAGGACTATTAAAGAAAAAGGATGCAGAGCAAGAAGAGGAGCTGGTGGGATAAGATGTGGATGGCTGGTGAGAGAAGTCTTCTCTGGGAAAGTATCAGTTAAGACGAAATCAGATGGATGATAGGGAACCAGCCAAGTGGGGTAGAAGAGAGCTTTCCAGGCAGAGGAAACAGCAGGTGCAAAATTCAGGGCATCTGCTGGTCAGAGAGGAGTAGGGAGGACTCGGAGATCTTGCAGAGCCCAGTTGCTTACCCTGGCTAACAGGTGGAGAGGAGGACTATTGGGAGGAGGACAAGGGACACTGTGGACGTGGGACCCCAGTTCAAACATCCTTACAGTATTAAGGTGAAATGTACTTGAGGCCACTGAGCTGTACACTTAAATTTTATATTATGTCTACTTTACTATCACCGTGGACAGGAAACAGACGTTCCCTAAGCATTTGTTTGTTCAGTTGCTAAATCCTGTCCTACTCTTTGCGACCCCAGGAACTGCAGCACGCCAGGCTTCCCTGTCCTTCACCATCTCCTGGAGTTTGCTCAAACTCATGTCCATTGAGTCAGTGACGCCATCCAGCCCTCTCACCCTCTGTCGTCCCCTTCTCCTCCTGCCTTCAATCTTTCCCAGCATCAAGGTCTTTTCCAGTGAGTTGGCTCTTCACATCAGGTGGCCAAAGTATTAGAGCTTCAGCATCAGTCCTTCATATTCAGCGTTGATCTCCTTTAGGATTGACTGGTTTGATCTCCTTGCTGTCCAAGGGACTCTCAAGCATACACTGTCATGAATGCTGTTCCCTCCTCTTTCAGACCCACAGGAGCCCCCGGGAGCGCTGAGCAATACAATGTGGGAATGGTCGGCACGCACGGGCTGGAGACCTCTCACGCGGACACTTTCGGCAGCAGTATTTCAAGAGAAGGAACCTTGATGATAAGAGAAGTAAGTTGGTATAAAAACTCTGTAGAAGTGTGTTTCTTAATTGGTTTTTATGTTAGAGCTTTCACAGAGGATGCTTACAGCATGTATTTTAGGGAATGAAGGGTGGGGGAGGGAGAAGGGCCCATGTTTCTAAATGGTTGGGTGATTTTAATTGGCCACCTTCTTTCTCACATCCTTCCGAGCTTTTGCAGTATGACTTAATCACATTAGTCCAGATTCTTCAGTGGAAGCTATGCAAATTGGAATATAGCGTTTGAGCCTAAGGATATAAAACTGGAGACCCAGATGTTTCCTAGCACAGGAAAACAGAAACGAATGGTCTATTCAGATAGCATCAGTGGCCTTGCTGTGCCTCCTTCTCCCCACTCCAGGTTTTACCCTTGCGCATTTTGTGTAGAAAATGCTCTCTGGTTCCAAAAAGGGTGATATCATCTCATCCAGTTAAATGAACATTAAAGACTGTTAAGCTGTCCTGGTGAAGGAACAAAGAAATAAGCAGATGTACGTTAAAAAAAAAAAATGTACCTTAGCATTTTGAATAATTTTTTTTTAAACTCTAGGAACATCATTTTGGGGGGGCGGGGGGCACACATTTCCTTTCATCTGCCTCTCCAGCATGCAGTTCATGCCCATTGTATCTGTGCTGACCAGAAAGGCCTGGACATGTTAGAATCCATCTTTTCTCATTTTTCACTCCACCGTCCCTGTGCGAGTGTAACAGCAGGTCTTAGAAGGAAATTAGTGGCTGGTGACGCTGGGCAAAAGTTACTTGACCTCTCCCTGAAGCCGTTTTGTCATCCATAAAATTCCATAAATAATAGTAAATGACTCACAAGATGTTTGGGAGGATTCAATGAGCTAATTGCCTAGAAGCATCCAATAAATGACACCTATTTTATTTCAGTCTCTCCACAGCATCAGGCTCTCCTTTTCCTTGCTATCACTTCCCACTCTTCCTTTCTGAAACATAAACATATGTCATCTGTCATTCCCCTTCGTTAGCCAGGATTGATTAGAAAACACTAACCGCAGGCTTTGCTCTCCAAAAGAGGCAAAGGGCATCTCATTTTTGTAAGAAAGAAAGGAACTGTAGTTTTAGGATGAATAAGGCCTTTGAAATAATGATGAGCAGTAAAGCTATAACTGGAAGACTAGTTCGCAAAGCACATTTCTAGAATTTCATTTTATGGCCTTGCCGAATATTTCAAGTAGACTTTTAAAGAGCCCTTTCACGGAAGCCTGGAATGAAAAATGGACTTGGCTGCTGAAGTTGACATTGTGTCGTGCTGGCATATAAATCTCCCTGCGTGGTAAATGGATAATTTCAGTGGAAGTGTAGAGGGCTTCTCTCACTAGACCCCGTCACCGGGGAAAACATAAGGGGAAATGTTCTGGAATGAGTTACTCTCTGACTCCAAATTAAAGGACTCCAATTTCTAATGTGGTTTCAGATTTGCTGGAACCTTTAGGACAAAGTCAATACCTTGACATGGTTATTTGGAGCCACATTTTAAGCTCAGTCACCATCCAAATGGCTCCGTAATATTTAAAGCATTCCAACACTACGACCGTAGCCAGTCACCTTGAAAATTGCGTTCACCAGTGTCGTATATAAATTTGATCTATTGAGGACCCTATAAATTTTTTTGTCCTCTCGATTTCTAAATTCTACTCTTTCCAAACATGGGCTTTTAAAATAACAACCTGAGTTGAAATCCATTTAAAATGTGTGTATTAAAAAGATAAATACAAATTAAAGTGTGACCGAGAGAATAAGAAAGTAGAAACTCTTAATGGTTCAGTTCATCAGTAAGATGAACATCAAGGAGAATCACTCAACTCAGACTTCCCTAGTAGTTTAGTGGTTAAGAATCCACCTGTCAATGTAGGGGATACAGGTTCGATCCTTGGTCTGGGAAGATCCCACATGCCACGGGGCAGCTAAGCCCATGTGCCACAACTACTGAGTCTGTGTTCTAGAGCCCTTGAGCTGAAACTCCTGAGCCCAGATGCCCTAGAGCCCATTCTCTGCAACAAGAGAAGCCACTACAATGAGAAACCTGCGTATCTCAACTTCTAAGAGAGCAGGCCCTGCTCTCCGTAACTAGAAAAATCCCCGCGCAGCACAGAAGACCCAGCAAGGTCAAAAATAAATTTTTTTAAAAGAGGACTCAGCTCTTTTTTTAAAAGAAGGACTCAGCTCGTCCTTCTCACAGGACTGGACGAGATGGATCTGTAGGAATGCACTGGCTCCCCTCTCCATGGTCCTGTCAGATATACAAATCCCGCTTGTAGCACACACCCCTGCTTTGCAGTTCTACCTTTCCCTCGCCTGCGACCCCATAGGACCTTTCTTTCCTCGCTTTCTAGAACACCACCACACCATCTATCATCTGCCACTTTGTCCACGGGAGACCAACTGCTGAAAGAGCTATTCTTGTTCCCAGCCCATTCTTCACCCCGAAGACCCCTGGGGTCTGGCTCAGCTTCCCTTCCTCCTGGAAGCCTCTCCATGGGCCTCTGTCCACAACACCTTCCTCATTACCCAGCTGGTATCTCTCCAGGGTCTGTCCATGCCCTGAACCAGGACACTGGCTTACCCGTGAAACTGTCTGGGTTATAAGTAATAGAAAAAAAAAGAATCCACTTACAAAAACTTAAGAAAACACGGCAGGGGACTTCCCTGCAGGTCCAGTAGCTAAGACTACACTCCCAGTGCAGGGGGTCCAGGTTTGATCCCTGGTCAGGGAACTCGATCCCATGGGCCCCAAGTAAGAGTTTGCACACCACAGCTAAAAATCCCGAGTGCTGCAGCTAAGACCAGGTACAGCCAAATACATAAAATAAATTTTAAAAAGGAAAATAAAGGCTGAGCAAGTATCAAAGACTGGGGAATAAGGGTTCAGAGGTATTTCCTAGAAGGAATCAAAAGCAGAGAATGAGTTGGGACCCTAAGTAGAGTTAGAATCAGAAACTGCAAAGGGATTAGGAGCTCAGGCAGCTTCTTCGGGCTGGTCTCTGGCCCTCTTGCCGCCTGTCTCTCTTTATCCTTATCCCTGTTCCCTCCACTTTCTCCCTTGTTCTCTCTCTCCACATACCAGGTTTCCCTTCCGCAATCTTGTGCTCTGATCTCTCCCCACCGTACCCCCCCCACCAACATTGCAAGGTGTTCACCACATCCCAGTTCAGCTGCCCAACAGAGACTGACCGGTATCTCTCAGACTAACTGGAAATTCCAGTGGGAGTCTGGTTGTAGTTAGCTCGGGTGTCCTGGTCCAATCGATCAGCTGTGGCCAAGAGCAGAGCCACCCAGGACAGCAGTGGCCAGAGCACCCAGGCTCTGCTGCAACACAGCCTCGGTTCTGACCGTGATTTCACCACTTACAACCCATGTCACTCAGGGGAGGTTAATTGAATTCTTTACACTGAAGTTTTTCCATCTGTAAAACGGTGATAATGGAAACTAGCTCTTGGTGGTACTGTAAGGATATGAACCTAAAGTGTTTATTTAGCACAGTACCCGGCATATAGGGATACTCAGAACACTCCAGTGCCCACCCCATGGTGCTAGTGAATGCATGAAGAATTAGTTGGGGCTCTTTTAATGAAATCCTAGAGGACAGAGCTGCTGGTCATTTATCTTCATGTTCCCAGCAGAATGCGTGGCACACAGAAGGTGTTTAATTCTAAGAGAGTGCTGGTTGAACGCACCAAAGGGTGATGACTCAGAAGTGGGAAGACTCAGGGGTCACCGCTGAATTCCTTCAGGCTTCTCAGTGTCTGCACCATTTCTCTTGTGAGACTCTTCCAGTCTTTCTTTTATAACCAGTATGTCTGCATTCAGTTTTGGCTTGAGGCGGAACCCTGCTGATCCAAGAGAAACCACAAAACTCTAAAGAGACAGTGCGTGATTTATGCTACTCGAGAGTTGTGGGGAAAACGGTGAAAAGCTGTTCAGTATTACAACAGGACGGAGGAGCTGCCCGGGACACATAAAAGAAGAGACGACAAAGTAAATTAGGACTGAACCCCTTAAATGTCATTTAACAGATGAGATGTTCACATGAGCACTATGACAAAATGAGTCCAGAAAACGCCCCTCTCCTGAGCAGTCAGGGGCCAGGAGCACTGTGCCAGGAGACACGGAGGACACGAAGGCTTTCCGGTTATTTCTCAAGCTTCCTGGTAATGTCAATTACATGCACCCCTTCAGGAACTTGGGAGTCTTTCGTCTTCCCCCCAGAGGGCCTCCTTTGACTTCAGCTTTAATTGCAAGACCGGGACAGGCTCCAGAAGGAAGGAGCACCAGCTCTTGACCACGCCAGCCCAGACGAGGCAGGAAGTGGACCTGCCGTGAAATGCTCCACACTTAGTGGGTACTCGGAAATATCGGTCAAATGAATGAAAAAAAGAAAAGTCAAAGAAGGGAATCATTACTCAAATTAGGTCTCCTGTGAGAAACCTCAGTGAGCCAGCCACATAAATGTCAAGTTAGAAAATATAGTCCTGGACAGGACTACAGTGTGGGCACTGGTTTCTGGGAGCAAAATTTTCTTGTAACTCTGTGTTTCTTTTCTAAAATTTTTGGGAGGAGGCTCTGCCCTCCAGGGCAATGATTTCCAACCTGTTCGGTTATACAGCCCTGTCAGTAAGAAATCCAGGGAATGCCACATAATACAGTGTATTTATTTATTTACAAATCATGCATTTATCCTTTGGCACTAACATAGTATATATATTACAAAGTACCTTTAAAGGACATTGAAAAGGGGAAACTACAGGCCACCCTTCCCTTCATGACTGCATTTATGCTGAGTCAGCACAGTCTTTCCCAGCTGTCCTGGGAAGGGGAAGAGAGGAGACGGGTAGGCTGGCGGCGGGGGGCAGGGATTGGTACAAGGACCTAACCGCAAATGGGAGGGATCTCCTGGATCTTAGCGGGGAAGGTTGGGCCCCTGTGGGAGGACTGACCCAGCTGATAACTTAGTGGCCCAGAGTCACTCCCTCATTCCCAGACCTTTGAGGAAGACTTTTCTTGGAGCACAGATTCCTCAAGGGCCTGACTGTGCGGGCAGAAGGGCCCCAGCCTGCCCAGTCCAGAGCTGGCAGGGGCGTCCCGCCAAAGCAGACACATGGCCAGGCTCTGCTGCCTTCATCATCTTGGCCTGTGTGGTCTTGGACTGCTTATTTAACATCTCTGAACTGTGGTTAATAAATGAGATAATACTTGTGATGGGGGGGATGGGAATGGATACTATAAACTATAGCTATATGCTATATATGCTATAAATGCTATATATGCTATATATGCTATAAATGGATGCTTCAGATGCATTGCTGGTCATGATGACTTCATATTTTTAAAAAGTTGTATTGGAGTATAGTTGATTTACTATGTTATGTTAGTTTCAGGTGGATAGCATAGTGAATCAGTTATACATTTACATATATCCACTCTTTTTTTCTTCAGATTCTTTTCCCATTAAGGCCATTACAGAGTATTGAGTAGAGTTCCCTGCGCTATATACAGTAGGTCCTTATTAGTTATGTATTCTGTATAAAGTCATGTGTATATGGCGTCCTCAATCTTTCAGTTTATCCCTCACCCATCTTTTCCCCTGGTAACCATAAGTTTATTTTCTACATCTGTGAGTTGATTTCTCTCTCTCTCTCTTTTTTTTTTCACCAGTTCCTGGCACAAGGCACCATAGTTGCTTACTGAGAGATTCAACATTAGTGATAGTGGATGTAAAGCCATATTTTCAAATTATCTTTATAGATTACTTCCGTGTTTTCTTTGTAACTCCCATCAGCTATGATTAGCTAATCATTGGTTTGACCTCAGGGCTGACCAAGAAGCCTATGAGTTGGGAATCATCTCTGCATTTTCTTGGAGTACCCTAGGCAAGGATTATTAGTGTTATCTCAGACTAATGCTTCTCTTCAGAGATGTTTTAGGTCACGTTATTGTTTTTCATTTATGTCATTGTAACCTCGTGATGTGATCTGGTGTGCACATGGAGACACACTGCAGAAGAGGAACATCATGTGTGGTCCCCACCAAGCCCTGCTCCACAGTCCACCCGTGGCATTACTGTCTTCCTACAGGGCACCCCCACATTATATGTGCCCCCTGACTGCCCCTCATGCAAGAGTATAATGCCCTCGGGTCAATTCGTGTACTAAATAGTAGCAACCTTAACCTTTCTCTTAGATGAAACTGAAATCTGGGTGTCTTCCCACACCCCCGTGGGACGGTTTGCAGGCCACTGTGCCTGGGCTGTGAGGGGTGATGTCACTCTTTGTGTTGTGTGCCCCCCCAGCCGTCCGGAGAGAAGAAGCGACCGGGCCACAGTGACAGCAATGGCTTTGCCGGCCACATCAACCTCCCGGACCTGGTGCAGCAGAGCCATTCCCCTGTGGGGACCCCCACCGAGGGCCTGGGGCGCGTCTCCACCCACCCCCAGGAAATGGACGCCGGAACTGAAGTAGGTGCTGGGTAGGAGCCACAACAGTCTGTGTTCTCATTTGGAGAGTCTGAGACCCTGGTTTCCTCAAGAAGGAGGTTTTGACAAGCTCCCAGAAACCTATTTGGTTGGGTTCTGCAGGCTTCCCAGGTGGCACAATGACAAAGAATCCACCTGCCAATGCAGGAGACCCAGGTTCGATTCCTGGGTCAGGAAGATCCCCTGGAGAAGGGAATGGCTCCCCATTCCAGTATTCTTACCTGGAGAATCTCCACAGACAGAGGAGCTTGGCAGGCTACAGACCCCGGGGTCACAAACATTTGGACATGACTGAGCAACTGAGCACACATAACTACTTACGCATATACTCAGATGGAGGCAGTGTTAGAAGCAGAGCAGTGAAAAGTTCACAGGTAGCAGCTGAACCAATACATGTTTTTACAGATGAGAATACTGAGGCTCAGAGAGGTTAAGTACCTTGCCCAAGGCACACAGCTGGTTTGTGACAGCCCTGGGACCAGAACTGGGACCTCCTGTCTCTCCGCTGGTAAAGAATCCACCTGCAGTGCAGGAGACCCTGGTTTGATTCCTGGGTCAGGAAGGTCCCCTGGAGAAGGGATAGGCTATCCACTCCAATATTCTTGAGCTTCCCTGGTTGCTCAGCTGGTAAAGAATCTACTGCAATGCGGGAGACCTGGGTTCGATCCTTGGGTTGGGAAGATCCCCTGGAGGAGGGCATGGCAACCCACTCCAGTATTCTTGCCTGGAGAAACCCCATGGACAGAGGAACCTGGTGGGCTGCAGTCCATAGGGTCGCAAAGAGTCAGACATGACTGAGCAACTAAGCACGTCTCTCAGGCTAGGGATGAAAACTTCAGCCTGTAGAGATTCCAAGGCCAATAACTGAGGTTCATATTTACATTAACTTAGTCAAACTAAATTTGACTTAGATGAAACAAGGTTGAAATGATTTGTTTATGAAAAGTAGATACATCCCCAAAGTGTTCATCTTCCTAAACTCCAAATCACACAAGAAAGGGAGAAATGGGATATTATCTTTCCTCTGCAGAAAGGAGTCTGGGAAAAAAAGCCAAAATAAAAGCAGTCTGTTGGGCAGTGCTTATGCATGTCCTTGACCGAGCAGGTTGGATGAGGTCATGGTGCTTGGTCATGTTTCATGAATGAATAGTCCTGTGAATCACCATAGACCCTACATGTATTTATAAAGCATATGCACTGCTCTTTTTGATGTTTCCACATGCTGTGTTTTTATAATGCACCATTTGGATTCGAAAGTTATAGAGTAGATGAACTTTATTTGTTGCAGGGAAAAGAACACGGAGCATTCTACTAATATTACAGCTTCATGCACCGTGGACAGGTTTTTCCTGTCTGAACACCTCTTTGCGTACCAAGGAGGACTCTGTGTGGTTGGACTCTGCTTAAAATTCTGCTGCTTCCCCAGCTCTAAGTGGGAGTGTTGGTACTTGCCACACCTCCTTCACAGACTTCTCAAGATTGAAGGAGAGGATGTCTGTGAAAGTGCTCTGTTTGGCAGGGGGAATCCTACCTTGTGAAGGATGAAATGGTTTTGATTCATAACATGAAGGAGAAATCTTGAATTACATTGGGTTTTTGTGGTTTTTCTCTTTATGTGTTTAGGGGTCTTGGGATATAGGTTTTATTTTTACATAAAACCTTTTTAAAAAATGAAAACTTAAAGACATTTATCCCCCAAAAAAATGCTTCTTATGTTCATGGTTGAGGTTCATATTTATATTAATTTAGATGAAATAAGATTGATTTGCTTATGAAAAATAAAAATAAATACATTCTCAAAGTATTCATCTTCCTAGACTCCAAGTCACACAAGAAAGGGAAATTTGTTGGTGATATTAAAAGGATTTGACAATAACAGACAAAATGAGGAGATGGTATTGAAACTCCTTTAGCAAAAGTCAAATGTGGAATATCGTGACGTGAAGCCTTGAAAGTTTAGTGTCTCCTAGTCTATTTCTGATTTCATAGTCAAACAGTGCTGTCCAGGCCTTTTGGGTTATTTTTTAAGTAAGCTGTCGAGGTGCCTGCAAACCTAATATCTTCATGAGGTCCCTAGATAGAGCATATAAATATGTGTTGTTTTAAGGAAACCATCATGGGAAGGAAAAGAGTCTTTATTCCCTGGAAGAAATTGTCTCTGTATTGCAGATTTTAAGGCTTCTTGAGTCAACACCAGCCCACCTGCATCACCAGGCCAGCATGAAAGGCCTCAAATGGGCCAGGAGGGAGTCGAGTGGCTTGAGTGTCCAGGATGAAGTGCTGCTATGTTCACATGCTTACTTAACTCATTGCCAGTTTGTCTACTTTTCTTAAGACTACTTAGTGGGAGGTTGCTTTTACTTAGAGAGAGTGATAATCTCTCTGTCACCACAGCTATCTTACCAGATACTAAGGTGCCACATGTGGTACATAATGTCATTTGCTCACTGCAGCTCTTGCAGTCTGATAATTCACGAACTCCTACCAAGATCCAGTGGTTAGTGAGGAACCAATACCAGGAGAAGCTAGAGAGAGAACCATACCCTTTGACGTGGTGGTTAGGGTGTATACAGTTGGGTAGTTTGAAGAATCTCTAGTAAGCTTCCCTTGTGGCTCAGCTGGTAAAGAATCCGCCTGCAATGCAGGAGACCTGGGTTCAGTCCCCGGGTTGGGAAGATCCCCTGAAGAAGGTGAAGGCTACCCACTCCAGTATTCTGGCCTGGAGAATTTCGTGGACTATACAGTCGATGGGGTCGCAAAGAGTTGGACACAACTGAGCGACTTTCACTTTCACTTAGTAATTGTAAAGCCCAAGCAGAGTATTGTTAACGTTGTTGGTTGCTGTGGTATTTATCTATCTGCTCTTCTTAATCTTGCTTATTGACTAGTATGGCCTGGGAAGCAGCACCAAAGCCTCCTTCACCCCCTTTGTGGACCCCAGGGTATACCAGACGTCTCCCACTGATGAAGATGAAGAGGATGAGGAATCATCAGCTGCGGGTAAGTTAGAAGTCCCCGATGTTTTAGAAAGAGCTTGCTTTTCCGTTCTGATATGGCCTGATTAAAAAAATTAATTCTTCATTCAGTAGTTAAGCCATTAACTGCTTAGGCCCTGTCTTAAAAGGAAGACTTTTTATTTTTTATAGGATTCCTCAAAGTTCTGTTTTGTTTTGTTTTTTTTTTCACCTTTTCTGTTTTGATTCTGGTAGGAACCCAGAGGTATCCAGGGGCCCTGGGAAAAGCTGTTCCTCCGAGATCTCCAAACTCACCACCTATTTCTCAAAAGCAGTTTCTGGGTACAATGCTGTGCACGCAGTAGAAACTTAATAAATGCGTGTTGAGTTGTGTTGAGTTCTAGGTGTGTGCTTCCCACTGCAAAAGTCTGGCTGATTTAGAGGAGAGTCTTGCTTTCTAGAATTCTGCAACTCACTAATCATCAGACTCACCTTTGGCCAGTTTGTCGATGGATAACGTGGCATTTCAAAAAGTAAATCTTTCCTGCATATATAACAGGAGATGGGGATGGTATATTTAATTTTATGAGATGACTATTAATTCCCTCAACTGCTCAAGTAGTGTCTATAAACCTATTTTACTAATAGATAAAATCTGCTTTTATGAATGACTTGTACTTGATTCTACTAAAAAAAGTGTAAAATATTTATAGCTTCAGCATTTCTTTGCCTTTACTATAAAGCACACTAAACAAGGAAAAACCCTAGTGTTTTGAAGCCCCTTCTCCATGTCTCCATTGGTTTATATTTCAAGATGCCACTAATTTCTTTGATTCTTTTTCTCAAAGCTCTGTTTACTAGCGAACTTCTTAGGCAAGAACAGGCCAAACTAAATGAAGCAAGAAAGATTTCAGTGGTGAACGTAAACCCAACCAACATTCGGCCTCATAGCGACACACCGGAGATCAGAAAATATAAGAAGCGATTCAATTCAGAAATACTTTGTGCAGCTCTGTGGGGTAAGTAGGTGCTTGTAACATTCATTAATGGATTGAAGAGAAATCTTACCATCAGAAGAGTGTTGATTCAATCATGGGTGTTAGAGACCTGACTTGGGACTATCTTGGCCTCAAGAAAGATCAAGAGCAATTTTATATTTAGGAAGAACTGATATACTCAGGATAACAGAAGGAGATCCAAAATGATCTTGTCGCACAACAGGGATGGGCTCAAACCAACAACAGACCTAGCTCCCACTTAATACTCACCTACCATATGCCCAGCACAGTGTGAGCATATGTGAAAGGTGAGAGAACTAGGAATCACTGCATGAATATGAGTGGGGTGAACCTTGGCGAGGTCTCAAGGTGGGAGTTACCGAGAGAGCCAAGGAAAGGGTGGGTGTCACAGGAAAGGAATAAAGGCAGATTGTGCTGGCATCACAGCCATGCCTCAGGCTCCTCTCAAGAACACTATTCTAGGCGGTAGAGCAGCTTCATGTAATGAATGCTGCTACCACTTTATAAAAGAACACTAATTTCATTACTAGAGCAACAATGATTTAATTACTGTCTCAGAGCTTCTACTTCTACACTCCCTACTGTGGTATGCCTACTTGCTCACTAGTGTGTATTTACAAGGTACAGCTCTTAGGCTTTGCAGGGACCCCTGACACAGGAGAGTAAAGCCTGTCAGAGTCAGTCTGGGGACCCTTCTTAAATTTGCAGGTGTAAACCTCCTGGTGGGAACCGAAAATGGCCTGATGCTTTTGGACCGAAGTGGGCAAGGCAAAGTTTATAATCTCATCAACCGGAGGCGATTTCAGCAGATGGATGTGCTCGAGGGACTGAATGTCCTCGTGACAATATCAGGTATGTTGTGAGATGACCAGATCTGCATGGGTGGGAAAGGCGATCGCCTCGCTTCTGAAGGAATAGTAAGCTCTGCTCGTCCCACCAGCCAGTGGCATAGTGAATTGACAGTGCAGTGAGTGACATCACCCACGTTTTGTAACTCTGGAGATTCTGACCTTCCACGAGAGGTCTCTCACCTCTGAATCTGAATCAGACAGAGACGTGACAGCTCTGTGCTTATGGGGCTTTGTCTCTGCTGGGACTCGGCAAGGATCTCCTTAAGGTGTCTGCAACTCCAGTCACCACTGTCTGTTCTCAGAGGAGAATATAAAAATGTAGGCCTCTGGGAGTGAGAAATTTTGTAAGCAGAAATTTCTCTGGTCTCTTTTCTTGTAAGAACTGCTTTAGCTTATAGTTCACAGATGCTTTAGCAAGTGCTGCTGGCCCATAGGTGATTGCATCTGTGAGGAGATTTGACTGTAGGAATCATTATTGCTACACTCTGCAGCTTTCTGGTTCCCAAAAAGAGCCTTAAAAAAAATGGAGACAGGGACTTCCCTGGTGCTCCAGTGGTTAAGAATGCATCTTGCATTAATGGAGGACAATCTGTAAAAATACTGAATCTCTATGCGGTGCACCTGAAGCCAATATAATATTGTAAATCAACTATATTTCAATAAAAATAATACAATTAATCAATGTGGAGAAACAAATAGAAAAAAGAATTCATCTTGCAATGCAGGAAATTTAGGTTTCAATCCCTGGTCAGGGAACTAAGATCCCATATGCTATGGAGCAGCTAAGCCCATGTGCTGTAACTACTGAGCCCATGTGCTACAAGTACTGAGCCCATGTACTATAAGTACTGAGCCCATGTGCTACAAGTACTGAGCCCATGTGCTGCAAGTACTGAGCCCATGTGCTACAAGTACTGAGCCCATGTGCTATAAGCACTGAGCCCATGTGCTGCAAGTACTGAGCCCATGTGCTACAACTAGAGAGTCTGTGCCCCACAACCAAAGATCCCACATGATGCAACTAAGACCCGACGCAGCAAGTAAATAAATAAAAAATATGGAGACGATAGTGAAGGCCTTACTACTGACAGGTTAAAAATGTGACCTGAAAGACTCTGTGTCTGTTGAAAGTTTTTCCTTGCAGATGGTGTTTGAAGGAGTTTGATAAATAATGCCCCTCTTGCCCCCTCCCATCCCCTCCAGTATGAAGCCAACTGTACCCCTGCACATTAGAACCCCCTGAGGAGATGTGAAAAATCTAGGATGTGCCCCACACTAGTGGGTCAGAGTCTGGGATGTGGCCCGGGTCACAGAGGCTTTGGTAGCTCCTGACGTGTCTCCACTCTGCAGCCAAGCTTGAGAACCAGCCTGTTTCTCAAAAGAGACACATTGGGTTCCCCCTGGGTTGAGTCTTAAATAGGGTTTAGCTCTTACGCTATGCTTCTGTTTTGAGAAGATGCCTTCACAAGATGCCACAGTTCTGTCTTTTACCTTTCCACTGAATGCTCAGAGTTTCATCTCTTTTTATCCTCCCCAAACAAAGGTTAACCAAGTAAATTCTTGTTATGTTATCATTTAATTCACTATAGTCCTTTATTTGGGCTTTGCTAGTGGCTCAGATGGTAAAGAATCTACCTGCGAGGCAGGAGGCCCAGGTTCAGTTCCTGGGTTGGGAAGATCCCCTGAAGAAGGGAATGGCAACCCACTCCAGTATCCTTGCCTGGAAAATCCCATGGACAGAGGAACCTGGCGGGCTATAGTCCATGGGATTGCAAAGAGTAGCACATGACTGATGGACTAACACAGTCCTTTATTCTGGGTAATGAGTTCTTGATTGCTATACCCCCAAATCAAATTTACAGCCATACATCTGCCAGACACCTACCAAAAGGGGAAATGATATCAGAAAATTCATGTTCAAGCTTCATTATGTGATGCATCATTTTTAAAAGTGTAACTATTCCCTGCTATCATGAAGCACATGGGTAGGGAAAGAAGAAAATGAAAATAGGAGCCAAAGATTCTTGAAGTGCCAGCCTCCTGCTCATCCTGGCTATTGTGATCAATGCATACTCAAGGCTTTCGACTGCAAAGAGGAATAATAACTGCACAGTGGTTCCCTTAATTTCAGTAATAAAGATATTCTTCCATCAAATCCAGTGTGCAATGTTTTAATGAATTCTCTTCCTCTGTTATATATCACATCTGCAAAACGTATTTTTTAACAAGACATCAAAAGAAAAGTAAGTACTGGAGACACTTCAGAAAAGAAGTGGATAAATTTCTGATCACTTAGAAAAAGCCACCCCAAAGGACAGTTTCTTATCTGGTATTTAGATACTCTCAGATGGTTGATTAAATTTAGCTCCTATATATGCCTCAATGTTTTTAAGGTGTTTTCTTGTCATCCTAAGAATTCTGTACTCCAGGATCACTTTGCCAGCATTTCCCAAAGGGAACTTGTACATTTTTGCACAAGTACACATCTTTTTCTCCATTCTTATTTCTGTTTGGTACTTCTTTCAGGGATCTCAGCCCCATAAACTCTTCCAGGGTTATTTTCTGAGCCCAGATTGCCTTCACTGAACTTGTTTCTCATATCCTTATGCAATGCCTTTTTCTGTTTAGCAAAATGAAACTACGACCAGCTGTCATCTTTAAAGTAAGAGAGGAGGCGAGTAAGAGGCTCTGCATTAACATATGCTGTGTTGGGTAGAAATGAGGAAAAGGCAGTCACACCTGAGTATGCTAAAATGTCCGTCAACACTCCTTCGTGTAACTAGACCTGGAATGTTTTGGAATGCTGATCAACTGTTCTGTTACAGAATTAGATCTTACTGAGCAGACATTGCCCTTTGCATTGGGAGGAGTGAATAAGAGGAGCTTGCTCAAATAAGAGACCACCAGGGCCCCCCTGGTGGTCCAGCGCCTAAGACTTCGTGCTCCCCATGCAGGGGGCCCAGGTTCAATCCCTGGCAGGGTAACTAGATCCCACATGCCACACCAAAGACTTGGCAGAGCCAAATAAATTTAAATTAATTTAATAAATAAATAAATATTAAAAAATGAAGTTCATGTGAAGGAAAAAAAAAGTAAAAAGTGGTTGTTGTTCTTCAGTCACTAAGTCATGTCTGATTCTTTGTGACCCCATGGACTACAGCACACCAGCCCTCTGTCCTCCACTGTCTCCTGGTGTTTGCTCAGATTCATGTCCATTGAGTTACTGATGCCGTCTAACCATCTCATCCTCTGCTGCCCCCTTCTCCTTTTGCCTTCAGGCTTTCCCAGCATCAGGGTCTTTTCCAATGATTTAGCACTTCGCATCAGGTGGCCAAATTATACAATGATTATTTGCCCAAAACACTTAAACCTGTTTTAATCATAAGTTCTGGCAGATGCAATACTTTGATAATGCTGGAGACACTGGTTATTATGCCTTCACACATGCACACAATTATAAATGAAAATAAAATGGAGATGGGGAAGGATTAAGAGAAAAAGCTGTCTCCAGACCTTTAAATTAAAGCTCTGTTATTTTTACAGGAAAGAAGAATAAGTTACGAGTTTACTATCTTTCATGGTTAAGAAACAGAATACTACACAATGACCCAGAAGTAGAAAAGAAACAAGGCTGGATCACTGTGGGAGACTTGGAAGGCTGTATACATTACAAAGTTGGTAAGTCTCAAGATGTGGAATTGTTTGCTCAATCCAAATTATTCAACTAAGTTTCATTCAGTTTTTTTCTATCAGATACTGGTGATGCATCTGTGACTGGTTTAAGACCCTGCTGGAACCTTAAATATACCTGCATTATTTCCCCAAAGGTCAGATTGATGAAGTTCAAAGAGTGCATTCAGAATAAAGTCCTAGGCTTCAGTTTGACTTCCTCTCAAAGACCCATTAAAATGACAATAAAAGAATAAAAATGCTGTCAACCCACAAGGACAAAGGGACCAGGAGAAGACAAACCAGATAACAAGAGATGTCAACAAATTGAACAAGAGTAGTTTGATGACTTGGAATAGACCTAAGTGATCAGGAAATGCTGAATTCTAAGCCTGCTCTGAGGAAAGTCATCAAAATCACCCCAGTCACTCAACAGAAGCCAGAAAGGCCTAGGACCTGAGGCCCCAGGTGTATTTGAGGTGGAGGTGAGGGTGGGACTAAAAATGGGAGGATTGTTGGAAAGCTTATGAACAGCAAATCCTACAGAACTCAGTCAGAGAGCCACCCTCCCTGACTGCAGCAGAAGATGAAAGGTGGGCACAGCCAGTCTCCTGATGCAGAATAATGAATTATGAGGTCACACTAATACACACACACACCTTCTTATCCTGCTTGGCTCCCCAAATGTTGCCAGTCATGCTTATATCCCCAAGCAAGAGATTGAATGATTGTCTTTGGGTTAGCTAAATGGCCAGAAAGAAAAGATGTTCAGGTACTAATATTTGACATATTGTGAAAAGAGCATGCCATCTAACCACCTTAAAAGTGAAGCCCATCAGTTGATTAGCCCACAATAGCATACAGTGGGGAAATCCACTAACAGGAAGGAAACTTAGAAAGAAGGGACTTTAGAGGAAACAAGGATAATGAAGAGTGGAATCAAAAAAAAATTTTTTTAAAGAAACTATAATAACTTCAAGGAGATTAGAAATACCATTTCCATAAAAGAATAGGGTTTTTAAAAAAAGAAGATGAAAGAAGGTTGGAGAATGTCATTCAGAGAACAAGGAAGACACCTTGGAAATTAAAATATATAGACAGGAATAAAATATAATAAAAGGGTTGGAAGATAAAGATGAGAAATGTCCTAGAAAGTGGGATGAAAAGAAAAAGGAGAGGATGGGTAAGAGAACAAAAAGATTCAATCCATGTAGTTCGAAATCTAAGTTACATGAGTTTTAGGAAAAAGAGAAATTAAGAAATGGAGGCGGAAGAAGGCATCAAAAGAAAAAATTCAAGAAAAGTTTCTAGAATTAAAACCTCAAAAATCTCCAAATAAAAAGATTCACTGAGTACCCAGTATATGAAAATGAATGAAATACTCAAAAATGAATGAAAAAAGACCTACGAGAAGACACAGCAACGTGAGATTTCAGTACCCAGGAAGAGAGAAGGCTCTTAAAGCTTTCAGATTACAAGTAAATAATTCCCTGGTGGTCCAGTGGTTGGGGTCCACGCTCTCACTGCCAAAGGTCTGATTTTGACCTCTGGTCAGGGAACTAAGATCCCACAAGCTGCACTGTGCAACCATAAATAAATAATAAGTAAGTAAACAGTTTACATATAATAGACCCAGAATTAGATGGCCTGGGACTTATAGCAATGCTGGAAGATTAGAAGACAATGGGGCAAGGCCTTCAAAGTTCTAAAGGAAACATTTTTTTTCACTTAGTAATTTATAGCCCATCTGTATTACCCAGAGTTCTCCAGAGAAACAAAACCAGTTTGTGTGTGTGTGTGTATGTGAGTGGAGAGAGAAAGAGAAATTAGTCCAAGCAGAGTGGGACAATGGAGGGTTCAGGAAGAGGTACTTCCAAGAAAAAAAATGTTACTAATAGATTACCTGCCATATTTGACTGTATTAAAGGCATTTATAACACTAACAGAAAGTTTCCATGTGCTTAGGAGATAGATGCATAAGAAATAGGAAGTGGAAAAAATTCGGGAGAACAAGAAAGGAGTCATAATAAGGGTATACCACATGTCTCATCTATGAACAGTCATGATTTTAGCGCAAGATATTGACTTAACCAAATATTGTAACTATAAGTGTGTTGGAGGCGTGAGGGAAGAAGAAATGGGTACATTTGAGAGAGAGAGAACTAGAGAGAGGAGGCGGTGATAAGAGACAAGATCCTTTCTAGGCTCCAGAGTCAGTAGCTAATATCAGATAATATCCACAACTGAAAAAAATTAAATAACGTTATTAGCATGTCATTGAGAAATATGGAAGTGAATTGCAGAAGAAGCAGTTGAAAGTATATTAAAGACAGAATATGAAGAGGTATGCTATAGGAAAAGAATTCAGAGAGCAAGAATTTGGTCAGTTACCCTGGGCTAATTTCTTTAGGATACAGAATACTCTGAGTGTTCAAACATTTTATAAAAGATAAAATAAAACAACTGCTGGGAATTCCCTGGTGGTCCAGCAGTTAAGAATTCACCTTCCACAGCAATGGAGAAGCCAACATAGAGAACAGATTTATGGACACGGTGGGCGGGGGAAGAAGGAGAGGGTGACATGTATGAAGAGAGTAACATGAAAACTTACATTACCATGTGTAAAATAGATGGATAGCCAATGGGACTTCGGTGTATGATTCAAGGAACTCAAACAGGGGTTCTGTATCAACCTAGAGGGGTGGGATGGGGAGGGAGATGGAAGGGAGGGTCAAGAGAGAGGGGATATACATATACCTATGGCAGATTCATGTTGATATTTGCAGAAAACAGCAGAATTCTGTAAGCAGTTATCCTTCCATTAAAAATAAATTTTTAAAAAAGAATCCGCCTTCCAATGCAGGGGGCACAGGTCCCATCCCTGGTTGGGAAACTGAGATCCCACATACCACGCCGTGTGGCCAGTAAATAATTAAAACAACTCTCTGTGTATTGTCTTAGTCTGTTCAAGATGCTGTAACAGAATATGACAGGCTCGGTGGTTTATGAACAACAGGAGTTTATTTCTCAAAGCTCTAGAGGCTGAAAAGCTCAAGATCAAAGTGCTGTCAGATTCAGTGTCTGATGAGAGCCTGCTTTCTGGATCATAGAAAGTTGTCTTTTTGTTACAACCTCACATAGTCGGAAGGGAGAGGTATCTCTCTGAGGTCTCTTGTTAAGGGCACTAGTCCCTTTTAAATTCCAATAACTGGAATCCAAGTTTGAATAATATGCAAATGGAAGATATTATATCTCTACGCATTTATTGATTCTTCTGCCATCTTGCCATACCAGCTCTCAGCTGCTTACATGTGAGTGAACATTAAAGCCAAGCAAGAAAACATGAAGGATTTTTATACAGATTCTTCTTACTATAAGTAATTCACATCTAGACTTGGTGGTGAGAGACAGTCCTAACCAGTTACATCTTTTGATAGAGCTTTCAGCAGAAAGCAAAAGGCCCCAGGTATTCTGCAGACAAGTTCACTAAAGGAGTTAAATCCATACCTGTAAGAATATCCCACACCAGAGAACTGCAATGTGGGAGACCTAGGTTCATTCCCTGGCTTGGGAAGATCCCCTGGAGAAGGGAAAGGCTACCCACTCCAGTATTCTGGCCTGGAGAATTCTGTGGACTGTATAGTCCATGGGAAAGCAAAGAGTTGGACATGACTGAGCGAGTTTCACTTTCAAGAACATCCCACACCAGAGCACCACCCTCAGTCAGGGTGATATATAGTGATGTGTGTGTGTGTGTGCGTGCCTGCCTGCTCAGTGGTGTCTGATTCTTTGTGACCCCTGTGGACTGTAGCCCACCAGGCTCCTCTGTCCATGGGATTCTCCAGGCAAGAATACTGGAGTGGGTTGCCATTTCCTTCTTCACCGGATCCTCCAGACCTAGGTATCAAATCCTCGTCTCTCACATCTCCTGCATTGGCAGGTGGGTTCTTTACCACTGAGGCACTGGGAACCATTCATCAACACAGAAGCTGGAATAAATTAATAAACTTAACTCATAATGTTTCTATTACAGTTAAATATGAAAGGATCAAATTCTTGGTGATTGCCTTAAAGAATGCTGTGGAGATATATGCTTGGGCTCCTAAACCATATCATAAGTTCATGGCATTTAAGGTAAGTAGACATGTGATTACCTAACAAGGGCTTGTTTCTTTAGGTTTCCACCAGGTAACAGTGCTCTATCTTACACAGACATGTACCAATTTTTCTATATAGAATAATTCTCTTTTAAAAGTGTAGGAACTCTTGTTTGTTATTCTAAAAGTAAAGACTGGGCATTAGCAAATGCTATTAAATTAATCAAATTAAAATTTGGGTGCACCTTCCTCCTCCATTTCAGGTCTATGCACCATCACCTCTAAGTGGCTTTTAATGGGGAATGGTTACTAGGCAAAGCATTCGTTGTAATATTAGACGATGAGATTCATTATACCCCCACCTCACTCTGATATTTCATCTGAAAAAGGCAGACCAACAGCAGCACTGTATCTCAAGTTTGAACTGAGTCTCTTAATCTTATAATCCTCTTAAGCCTTTTTGGTTTAAAGTCCCTAAAACTCACTTGATGGTCATATATCCCCACTGCTATTGGACTTCAGTGAAGTGAATACTGAATAGAGTCACATGTGGAAATGGGCTAGATTCTCTGCATCCTTCAATTTTCATTGCTTTTTCATTTTTTATCTTGTCTAAGTCTGTACTCACCGTGGTTGGCTTGATCACCCTTGAGAATCAACAGAAGTAGTATGGGGTGATGCCGGTCCCATTGACTCCAGCACCTGAAAGCTGACCCCCAAATGCCAGAAGGACCAGGACTTACAGGCAGTCTGATGTTTTCAGAGATACATAGCCTCCCCATAGCCTGTGTTAATTTATCTTCTGTCCATTCTTTCTCTCTGCCTACGTCTTTCTCTTTACATCTCCTTGGCTCTCACTTTGCTCCCTACCTTTACAACGCTCATCTTTCTTTGACCCTTTACGTGTTATTTCTTGCCACCTAAGCCATGTGAGGGCAGAAGCTGCCCTGGGAACATTATGAGCCCCTCTTCAGGGCTGAAGCACCCCAGTTCTATCTTATTCTCTTAGCAGCACAAGGAGTTCGTTTGTGATGAGCTCAGGAAGGTGGGTTCATCGATGGAAATGGGCACCCCTCCATAACCCCATGTTTATGGAGAAGAATTTTGGGGCTGCATTAGGTTAGTGATAACACTTGGGATGACTCCTGAAAGCTACAGTGGTGCTGCTGTTCTGCCAAAGTCTCTCTTTGCAAAAGCTTTTCAATCAAGACCCGTTCCAGTTCTGAAGTTACTGCCATCAGCGTACAAGCCAAACTGCAGAACTGATGGCAGAATGCTTTGTTCAGCAAACCATGGGCAGCCTGGAAGGAGGGGTGAGCAAAGGCAAGGACTTGAATAGGAAAAGTCTAGAGCTGGCAGGAGGTTGAGCCCTCCTATGGGACAAGGACATTTGGCTCAAAACCTCCCATACGTGAAAATGATGTTAGTAAAAAAGGAAGGAGGAGTCTGTTAAGCGGCCAAGGCACTTGTGGTTTCACAGATTCTCTCCCAGATTTCCAGGCCAGTACAGGTAGAGTGGGGTTGAAACAATGGCAGAGGAAAAAGAGGGGAGACTGAACAGTTACCTGGGGCTTAGACTCCAGAGTCTCACACACAGAACTTTGATAGATGTGGCTGGAACTCTTTGGTTTTTGTCTAGGTAAACCCAGCTAGCCAATGTAAGCCACAGGTGTTGAGATGTACCACCTCAGCCTTCTCTCTCTGTTGGTCAAACCCAAGCCTCAGATCTCCACATTAAGTTTAGAGAAGGTGCCCGTCTGATGGGCACTCACTCACCCAGGACAGTCAGAACCAGAGCAGGCATGATAACTCAGAACAGGCTTATTTAGCACAGAACTGGCCCCAGCTGCCCGCCTCCCCAGGCTGTCCCTAAACAAGTAGTAGCCTTGCCTGGGCCTGGCTGTCACTCCGGAAGGAAAGGGGCCAGAGAGGTGACCGACCTTCTTGGGGAAAAGGCCAGATACAAACAGGAAAGAACAGCAGTACCCAGGCACCATGTGTTTAATACATGATAACACGGTCAAAACTGACAACTGTAGACCAGCTTCTCTTCCCCGGAGGACAAGGGGTAGAGCAAGGGGCACAAATGGATGCTAGACTCTTCCTCCTAGAGCCAGAATATGACTAGCTCTAAAATTGAAAGAAAGATTTCCTAGCTTTTCGATTTAAGAAAAGTCAGACGTGAACTCCCACAGGAAATAGCTAAAGGAAAAGTTTATTAACATAATGTCTTTGCATGATGTGGACTCTCACAGGGTGATTTTTAAAGTCTTTTGCAGATCTCCAGCACAAGCCACTGCTTGTTGATCTCACGGTAGAAGAAGGTCAAAGATTAAAGGTTATTTTTGGTTCACACACTGGTTTCCATGTAATTGATGTTGATTCAGGAAACTCTTATGATATCTACATACCATCTCATGTAAGTTCCCAAAAGCAGACTTTCAAGACTCTCTGTTCGACAATCTGCATGTAGAGATTTGCTTTTGTACATTTGTAGTGAAAGTCATGCTAACTTTTACTAATCAGTAAAGCAGATAGACTTTTAGCCTTCACCAAATAGATTATACTTTTCATACATAAAACATGTAAATTTAACTAATTTTTACAGCTGCTTGAATCTGAGTAACATGTAATAGCAATTATTTGCCATTTACTGGACATGTTGCTTCCTTGGATTTTATATTAAAATACATATGATGTTTTCATTCAAGTGCACAAATTCTATTTTTTAAAGCAAGAGTATAATAGATGAGCTTCTATTTTTACTTTGGGAAGGCGATGGGTTCATTTTATGTGGAAGAAGGCCAGTGGTCCTTTTTCTGCTCTTGTTCCTCTCTTCAAGTGGAAGACAATGTCACGTGGTAAAATCAGACACCCCCAAGCACATGCTCTGGCTCTAGCATGTATTCACTTTGCAATAATGGACACATTGGGCAGCCTCTTCAGCCCTCAGCTTTCACATCTGTAAAATGGGCTAAGAGGACCTATCACATAGAGTTATCATCGGCATTAAATGAGGTGATGCATCTAAAGAACATGGCACAGGGTCCTGCAATTTGCAGTATTAATATTACTATCCTGACACATTGCCTAAAACATGACTTTTTAAAGGAAATGCTGCCCATGGTTTCACGTAGTAGGAGAAGTGCAATGTAAATTGTGTCTCCCATATGTATATAGTCCAAGGCTAACATACAGTAGAAACTAGTCATCAACAAAGTCTGAGATTCAGTCTGTTGCTGTTTGGTATTTTAAAGAGTTTAAAGACTACTCCACAGAAGCACAACAATTGAAAAAAGTTATTTTAGTGCATGGCCTACGCACATCATTTGTTACCACATTGCAGCTTTTTCTCATGTGTGTGTACACGCACACGGGACTCGCAAGCCACACTGTTTTATGAGGGGACCAAGCTATCCCCATGATTGTCCTCCAACCCCTCGGTCATGTCCGCCCTGCACCTACTGGACAGCCATGACATTCTCCACCAGGGGTCACAGTAATCCCATGCCTGTCTTCATTCAAGTCAGTCTAAGCTTATTTGAATAGTATGCTTCTTTTTAATGAATGGTAATTTAAAATTTTTTTTCTCAACAAGCCATTAATTTGGATTATTCTTTTATTTAGTCACCCAGATAAACAATCTGTTTTGAATTTTCATAGCCTATTTTGGTCCCAACTTTTGGCCCCATATGGGCTGTTTCTAGCATATTCAACTGGTTTGCATTTTTCCTCATCTTTTTTAAAAGTAGACAAAAAACACGAGATTTTTTCAATGTTCATGAGAATGTGCTCAAATCCCAATTTTACCACCACATGCTAGGACAGCTTTGGTCAAGTTATATAACCCCTCTGAGATGCAGTCACTTCCCCTGTGGACAGAAATACCTACTGTGTGGAGCTGTCCTAAGGCCCAGAAGTTACGTATGTAAAGAGCCCATGCTTGGCACAGGGCAGGTTGCTCCGATGTTGTAGTTGTTGCTCTTAGGAACAGGTAAATTGGATTCTTGACTTCATCCCTAAGTTTGCATTTACCAGGGTATTTGGCAGGTCAGTGGTTAAATTAAGCAAAGCAAAACATCAGTCTCTAGAGTGCAAATGGAAAAGAGAAATGAAAGAACTTTTTTTTTTCAATTCTTAGAAGTTAATAGTTAAGATACTGTCTTATTTTTGAAAAAGAATAATGCCTGGCCTTTCTTTGTCTTCTAGATTCAGGGCAATATCACTCCTCATGCCATTGTCATCTTGCCTAAGACAGATGGAATGGAAATGCTTGTTTGCTATGAGGATGAGGGGGTGTATGTAAACACCTACGGCCGGATAACTAAGGATGTGGTGCTCCAATGGGGAGAAATGCCCACGTCTGTGGGTAGGTTAACCATTCCTTATCTCCTTCAGCAGTTACACCCCCCAAATGAAACGAAAGTCAAGAAATGTGAAACAACCATTTGATTCCACAAAAAAAAAAAAAAAAGTCTGTGAATAACACTTGTAAGACTTGCTTTGTCTGTTTATCTCAAGTCGTTTGTCATTTTTGTGGTTAAGATGTGAACAGATGCTGTGAGTTATTGCCCATCTAATGTTTTTAATGCAGTTTTGGAAATTCCTTTTGACAGCCTACATTCATTCCAATCAGATAATGGGCTGGGGCGAGAAAGCTATTGAGATCCGGTCAGTGGAAACAGGACATTTGGATGGAGTATTTATGCATAAGCGAGCTCAAAGGTTAAAGTTTCTATGTGAAAGAAATGATAAGGTAAATCCGTTTCAACATTTGCATTAGTGTTTGCATTTTAAGAGACCACCAGGTACCTGTGAAACCTTCATTTTCCTTTATACTGATTTGAATCACATCTGTGTTAAACAATCAATATTATCTTGAAATGGCATTATTTGGTTTGACTCATGTGAACCCTCAAAATATACTATTCACACATCAAAAAAAGACATGAAAACATCTAAAAATTTCTTGTAAACTCTTAGTAACTTGTGTGGCCTGCAGGCCTTAAGATGACTCAGCAAATAGCCCAAATTCTCCTAAGCACTTAGAAGAGTTGGCCCATCATTAATCATTTCACAGAGGGTCAACCTTATACTCCACTTTTAGACTTTTCACAGAATCACTACTGGGGCATAACCCATCACATTATATTCAACGTTAAATGTAAAACATGTGACATGTGGAAATATAAAGTTTTTGAGAAGTGTCCCCCATTCCTTAAGGAACGCACAATCACAAACTCAACTAGTGCCATGTTCTGTCTCATTCCAGCCATGTTTCTTCTGAAGTGTCATAGGGGGACTGTTTTCCAGTGAAATTGGCGGTGTTCGTCTGGCATGAACAGTCGCCCAGAAGGGTATTCTTCCCCCTTGCCCTCCCTGTAGACTCACCCAAAGTTCTCAGTAGCTAAGCTATACTGTATTTGTGAATTCATCCTTTGTGACTCTGGTCAATTTAGAAATGCTGTCCCCCAAATCAGCCAACGTAAACATTTATAGAAAAGAATGTGATGGGTTGAACAGACCTACGTCTCTTGGCTCTCTCCCATTCCCTAGAAGCCGGGCTGGTCTTAGTATGACTCTGGAGCAGCCAATTAATCTGACGCGGTGTGGTCTGGGTGGACAACAGCTGGAGGTGGCAAGAATGGTTTCCAGGGCCTCATCAGAATATGCCAGAAAACAGACCTGACCCCAAGTAAAATTCCAGCCCCCACCTAGTCTCTGGGAATCATAAGGCCAGGACTGATCTAGGCACGGACCCCCAAACTCTAGTGCATTGAGGACCCTTAGAAGCCTTATTGCAAGCCCTGTCCACACCTTCAGGAAGAGGCTGAGACCACACCAGTGTCAGGGCCCTGAGGTTTAGAGCCAGGGCAGGCCGACCTGGAGAGCAGCAGCCCCTTTCTCCCCTGGTTGTGTTTTCACAGGTCCTCTGTGCTTCCCCATTGTGATCCACTGACCCCACAGTAGCTTTACTAATATATGTAGCATTAGCTGAATGACACCCATTTCCACAGAGCTTCCTAAGAAGTTGTTGGGAGAGACAGCAATGTTCTTCTAAAGAAGTTGTGGAAATGAAGTAGCAGAGACTTTACACTAGTGACAAAGTAAATGCCTTGGACCAAAGTGTGGTGTCGGCTGATTCTTAAAGGACTCAGCCAAAGCATGTAATATTCTTTTCCTAGGCAGCGGTTCATGGATGTTCGGCTCAGGCAAGCAGTACCCCAAATCTTGCCCCCTTCTCTCAGTTGTTTCATAAAATGATTTAGCAGACCCAGACCTAATGGACTATGGTTCTCCTTATGAATGCCATGATCTCCTTCAGCCTAGGATATGCCTTCATCATCACATCAGCAGAGAAGCCAAGTGTTAACTCTTGAAATGCCAAAGTGAATAGGCACTAAACACCTTATCCTATCTGACTAGAGCCACTTGTTTTTGTTTTTATTTTAAAAATTGAAAAATGAAGCTGTGTAGTAATCAGTAGGCCCCAAATTCCCTCTTGACTTTCATTCCCAAAGTCTGCCCTCTTGTCAATAGGGGAGAGGTGAGGGGAGCCCCTGTGACTTTCCAGAAATTAACAAAGGACCTGTTGTGTTCTTGACCAAAAATCCAGCGTATTATCCTAGCAAGAAACTCCCTTGTAAAAAGTGAGCACCCAAAGGGTTGTTGCAAATCAAGAGGTAGTCCCTTCTGGGTCCCTGAAGGCCAATACCATGATAAGTAATAGTAACCTTATAGGAATAAAGGCAGAAATGCCTACAGAGGATACAGTGTATTAAAAGATGCTTTAAAAACACCAGCCATTGAGTCTTAAGAGCTGACACATGGCAAGGATAGGACATGTGAGAGAAAAATGGATGGACGGTTGAAGAAAAGAGGGAGAGAAACCATGCAGTTGAACTAACTTCTTTTTAATTTCAAACAGGTATTTTTTGCATCCGTGCGATCTGGAGGAAGTAGCCAAGTGTTTTTCATGACCCTCAACAGAAATTCCATGATGAACTGGTAACAGAAGAGCACTTGGCACTTATCTTCATGGCGTTATTTCTAATTTAAAAGAACATAACTCATGTGGACTTAATGCCAGTCTAGAGGCAGAATCAGAAGGCTTGGTTGAACATACTGCTTTCCCCTTTTCCTCTCCCTCCACCCATCCCGATACAGTCCATCTTTCAATGTTGCAGCCTGGTTGAGAAGGAGAGAAAAAGGTGGCAGGAATTTCCAGGAGATCCCCAAGAATGCTGCGTTGTCTATGGACAGAGATGGACCATGTGCCCTTCGGAGTTAGGGATAGAAACAAATATTGTGTGCTCTTATGATTAAGCTGTGTTATGGTGGATTTTGAGTTTTGTTTTGTTTTTTACCTTTTTTTTTTCTTTACCCCCTACTTTGTAAGAATGGGGAGAGAATGCATACTGAGAAAGTGTCTGTTTTGAATTCTGTCTGCCTGCTAGCTTTAAGTATATGATATGTTGTTAAGATCTCCAACTTCAAATGGTGAGAGACAGCACAATAAATGTACCTTATCTCTTTACACTGAAGGCCATAACTACACAGTGGGGTAATTTTAGAACTCTTTTACCTTCACCAACCCAAGAGGTTGCTTTTTGATAGCAACTGCTAATGAATTTTTAAAAGAGAAGAAAAATACTAGTATTCCCCTCTTTTGGGAAATAGATTTTAAATGGCTAAACTACTAGCCTTAGACTAATAAAATCAACTACCATTTTTGTGAGTCTGGCAGGCCCTATTTTATAGGGCCCTGTACGGAACAGAGTATGTCGCATGGGATAGTAGTGCCATTGAGTTAAGTTGGCTGTAGTGAATGAGGGACTCTATATACAATGTTGCCTCAATGATTACTGCAACAGATCAGGGCAAAAGATGGGATGACAGAGGGGGTCAGATGGAAAGAGCTTCTGGAAACAAGCTAAAAATGTATATATATATATACACACACACATTTTTTTTTTCAAATGCACAAAACTTCCCAGCTAGGAAGTCACTCTGTTTGGGCTTCGTTAGGAGTTAAGACCTTGTTCTTTCTGGGAATTGGAGAATCGGTGACATCTAGGCTCTTGTTACTCCCAGCTTCCTCCTGAGGGTGCCACTGTCTCAAGATGAAAACTGTGACTGAAAAAATAATAATAATAATAATAAATGTTTCTGAGCTGCCTGTGTTCTCTCTGGGTTGGTGAGAGAAGGGACGAGACTACTAAGCCTGCCTGGGACCCAGCAGGCATCATTGGTTCAGATTTTATAGAACTTGAAAGCAAGGCTTTGGCCGAAATTCTGAGACCCTAATCATTTTACCTTCTTCCAAATTACCCAACATCCGGTAAACAACGTTTGTGCAGAGATATGTATGTATTTCATTCAGGTTGACTTGTGTCCTTATAAACTCTTCCGCGGATGATTTGAACTTTTGCGTGACTGTCTGGGGTTTTTTTTTCCAAAGCTCCGAGCATGGCCGCCTGTGGTATCAAGGTGTTGCAAAACAGTATCTGTGTTGCGCTTCCTGTTTTAACCTACCTCGTTTCGTTTGTTTCGTTTCACTGTTCATCACAGCAGTGTTATCTCCAGGAGACATATAGAGAGCTCAACTGGCAATCTCGGCTGTCTTTCACATTCTTAAAACACAACAGTAGTTGACCAAATTGTTCTTGAAAAATTGAAAAAAAGAGAAAAAAAAATCCAACAGCAACAAAACTAACGTGGCTTGTTTCTGGAGAAAACAATTACTGTAAACAGATCCAAAACCGAAAACATCTATGAGCCTACTGATTTTGCCTAAATACATGAGCAGCTGATGTACTATTAATGAGAACGAAATACACATTAGGAAAACAGCACCATTTCAATCTGGTGGCTTGGGCAAGAGGGGGACACGGAAGGGGAAATACTCTAGTTTTTGAAGTGGCTGATTCTGCCCCTCCTGTAAAGGTGGCTGTCATTTGCATTTATTTTAAGCAGGTAACACACAAATGGAATTGAGGATTATCTTCAGGCGATCACCAAGATGTCCTCATTGTGGTCCCTTTAGCGCTCAAAAGCAATGAAATCCTCCCGTTCTCATTTTTACTGCTAAGGTTCTGCTGCTGAGCAAATTCCGTGCCACAAATTCAGCAATAACGTTTGGGATTGAATAGCAACTACTGTAATTGGATGCTGACATGGGCAAGACACATTGATTTGGGTCTCATCCCCGCATGTGATTGCCACCAGCTCTTTATATTGCTGCTGTGGTATTTTGAACCAGAAGCTTCTTTAAATTATGTTGCAAACTGATCTTTGTTTTATGTTTTGTTTCGTTTTGATTTCTAAGTGATAAGTTCGAAACACACAGCTTTAACTGATTTTTTTATTGTGGGATTTGGGGTACAGTAAAGAAATAAAAGGGAATCATTGTGTTTAAACATGAGGTAGTTTGTGAATGTATTTTTTAAAATCTAGATTCATTGAAACAAAAAGTCGTAAGAAAACAATATTAATGCAGTCTTGTTTACAGTCTGTACAGTGACATAACATAGAACATGAGCTTTTCTGGTGCCAAGAAAAATAAAACACAGACGTTAACCATCAAGCCACGCTTTTTATATTTTTGTACAAATATTTTACACAGAGTACAAGGCAAAACCAAATTTAAAACGGCCCCCCACAAATCTGTGCTCCTTAAAAGATTTCTAAAGAATTCCTTGAAGCTTCTATCTCCAAAAATACATTTTGCTCCATAAGGACAGGCCCTAGCTCTGAAATACTGGAGGCCTAGGTCATGCAGAATATTTCAGAATAACTGTTCTTGTGGCTCATAACAATTACCAACATTTCAGTTTGCTTTCTTTTTTTTTGGCAGAAGCAAGGGGGTGGTTGTACTTTTCATCCCTGTTAATATCATCTTAAAAATAAAATGAGCCAGTTTTAGAGATAAAATCCCCTGTAAGAAACACTAAAACTGAAACTAGATTCAAAGCTAAAAAAGTTTTTATTAAGATTTGTATGCAAAGAGAAATGGAACCCTCCCTCCCCCAAAGTTTCACTAGATCATTTCATTCCCTGCTACTCAGTATTGATGATCATGCAGTAAAATCCACTGTGGCTGCTTACACCACCATTGTGGGCCAGCGTCTGTCAGGTGATTGTCATTGCTGGGTGCTAGTCTGGGACGTGAGTGAGGATTCCTTCATGCAGGGCATGGTGGGAGCAGATGACCTACAAGATCCTTTAAGATGGGGAGAGTTCTCCCCATGCCAGTTACATTCAGATCGTTATCCTGCACACGAGATAAGGGAAGATATCTTGCACTAAGTGCCACACGAAATCTAACGACTATTTAGATAGAGCTCATTTTTCTTGAAGACTTTCGAACAGAGCCTCAAGAAAACCAAGAGCTATTTCAACAGTATAGATTAAGGTACAGATGACATCCCACGAGGCCACTCAAACAGGTACTCCATTTTTCTCACACTTTAACATTGCTTTCTAAGACATACTTCTTACATACATCACATCAAGTACACCTTTTTTAAAAGCCTCTTCATTCCTGGTTGTCGAGACCTACTAACAGTTTTCTGTCTGCTTTTGTGACTTATTGGTAAGTGGTGTCTCTGGTCCCTCCTCTGCAGTAGATTAGAAAGATGTAAAAAATTCAGGCCGGAGCCATTTGGGTTTTGTCCATTGCCCAGACAAGGAAGCAGCTGAAGTCTAACCTCACATTCCATAAGCTAAAAAAAAAAAAAAAAAATGTTTTCCCTACTAGTATGTGTTCTAGTTCCCGTCACTGTATTCTTGAAATGTTGAAGAGCTCTTTGTGTTAACAATGTGTGTTGTCTTTGACAGTCTGCTTGAACAGGCATCACCTCCATTCATGCTGATTGCTTTAAGATACAAGATGTGCCACATTACTTTAAGAAAGAGCATGCAGTTATTGGTCAAAAATTTTTAAACTTCTGGAGGAAAATAGGAGGATATTTGCAACATGCTGATGGCAATTCTGAATGACTCTGCCATGCGCCCATGATTCTCTGTTCTAACCGTCTCAACAGTTTCTGTGAATTATTAGTCACTTTTTCATTCATTCCTCTTAACCTTAAATCTAAACAAATCAAAAAATAACAAACAAACCCAAAACTGACCTACCTGAGACTATATAGTTACAACATAAAATCCAGAAATCTAAATTTGATTTTATTTACCTGTTAATATTTCTCATTAATACCATTACATTTTGGCCTTGATCAGGATCGCAATATCAAAAATCTTAAAATGTTCTGTCCTTGATGGGTCTCAAGATGGATATAACCTGATCTTCTTTCAGAAGCCCCAGCAAAAAAGAAAACCTCTTGAGAATTTGCAAGTTCAGAACTGACCATTGAGGGACTTCCCTGGTGGTCCAGTGGTTGAGACTCTGCACTTCCACTGCAGGGGGTACAGGTTCGATCTCTGGTCAGGGAACGAAGATCCCTTACCCTACATGGCACAGCTGAAAAGAAACTGATCATTTACACATGTCCACCAAACATTTTCTAGTATTTTTTTCTTTCCAAACTGTATCACTGGAATTTGGGGGATTTTTTCCATAGATGCTTAGGATATTCAAAAATGTGCATAACATTAAATAGTATGAGACCATAACTCTCTGCTTTGAAAATTATTCTAAGGCTGTCATTCCAGAAAATGCCAGAATGCACCAAAATAAAAATCTTCATAAAAGCATTTTTAAAGCAAAAATATCTGAATAAGTTTTGAGATATTCTAAATTCACATCAAAGTCTTGGACTCTGTGTCCATGATACCAAACATTTGGAGGAAGACTAGAAAATAGAAATGTCCTAAAGTTTCCAGATTTTTTGGGTTTGTATAGATATCTTCAAACAAACTCAATTCCTTGCGTGATAGAGTTTGGTTTTGATAGTTGGTTTTTATCATGCTAAATTGCACTGCACAGATGGGGCTGGAGGAAAGGTAAGTTTTCATTTCTAGCAATGGATCATTGCTTGTCCGTAGCAAACATCCATGCCCCAGTTGTCTCTTCCTCGTATTTCTCCCTCTGGGGTTAGTGTTAAGGAATAGTAATTTTGTATTATGGTTTATTTAAAAACCTCAGACATCACCCTGAATCAGAATTTCAAATGTTAGGTGAAAGCAAGAAATAAATCTGTAGCAGGGGGAAAAAAAGGATGACAGCTTAGATGAAGTTTCAAATTGGATGTTGTGAAACTGTTTTTATGCATTTAGCTGTCTTTTTTTTTTTTTTTTTTTTTTTACAATGTTAACATAACTGTAGAAATGCCAAATTTATACTATTGGAAGGGGAAACTATCATTTGCTATGCCTAAGAGTGTTTATGCTGTTTAAATCTCCAGTTTTCTAAAGTGTTTTAAATTGTCAAAAATATGCTGAAACTGGATCATTCTCACCTGTGTGGGGGTATAAAGAAAGAAAATCTTCTTGGCATATTTTCTAGTCTGAACCTTTTGGTTACTTTTAAGTATATTTTCCCCTGCATTTACAAAGCCTTCAGTTACTGTTGTCTAAGGTTGTTCTAAGCAGTAGTTAGAAATGATTTGGTAGGTTCTAAGCCTACCTTTCCTTGACTATGACTGCCACAGCCTGGAATATACTATTTTATGTTATCTCTATCAAAATGTGAATAAAAAAATATTGATAGTAGTAGGACGCCTACTTGTTCTTCATTACCACTCCCAAACTATTATCCCTTCTTCCTCCCGAACACTGGAATGCTTTGAAGCTCTTGCCGTTAGCCTGTGAAATCTCCAGTTATCTTTAGCCACTCCCCCTCGTTGTTTCAGTATCTTGGCTCTCAGCCCCTTCTCACCATCTCTAACACCACCCTCAATTAGTTCTTGTGATTTCAGTAACCACTTAGACAACCCTCTAAATACCCTGGCTTCTCAGTTTCCTGATCTTGACCAGTTAAACTTAACGATTCCCGATTACCTTACCACCTCCTAAGCTGGTAGCAGTCAATTCTCATTTGCTCTAGGTGGACCATCATCACCAAATGAAGGTCACCACCCCCAAAATCCCCCCACCCCCGGTTCTGCATCACCAGCTTTACCCATTCTATTGGAGGGTTTCACTACGTTCATGCTGCAATCTCTTGTGTTATAAACACCCTCAGCCCCATTATCCTCCTTAATTGCCATCTTATCTTCTCCCCTTCACACACAAGAAAACCTCAGATCAGGCTTTTATCCCCACCACAAGCAGCTCTTGCTGAGGGCACCAGTTACATTCATGATGTCAAATGCAGTAGCCAGGTCTCTAACTTCACGCTTCTTGATTTACCTTCAGTCTTTAACACAGGCTTAACACTCCTTCCTCCTTGAAGAAGTTTCTCGGCTTGGGGACACCCCCTCATGTTCTTTCACCCCTCTGGCCATTCCTTGTGGGTATCCTTTGCTGAATTCCTAGAGTGCCCAGCACTGGATATCCTCTCTCTTAAGTGATCCCTTCCAGTCTTGGGGCTTGAAAAACCAGCTATATAGAGACAATGCTCGTATTTTTATTGCCAGCTCTAACCTCTTTTCTGAACACCAGATTTATACATCTAACTATTTACTTGACATCTTCGTTGGATGTGCAATTGACATCTCAAATTCAACATGTTTAAAACCAAACTGATTTGCACCCCACCTACCAATCTACTCCCATTACAGTATTCAGTTCAGTTCAGTCGCTCAGTTGTGTCCAACTCTTTGCGACGCCATGGACTGCAGCACGCCAGGCTTCCCTGTCCATCACCAACTCCCGGAGTTTACTCAAACTCATGTCCATCGAGTCGGTGATGCCATCCAACCATCTCATCCTCTGTCATCCCCTTCTTCTCCCGCCTTCAATCTTCCCCAGCATTACAGTATTCTCTGTCCGTAAATGGCAATTTTGCTCCTCCAGACCAGAAAATATTCTAGTTTCCCTTTTTTTGGCCATGCTGGTTCTTTGCTGCTGCCCAAGGGCTTTCTCCAGTTGAGGCAAGTGGGAGCTACTTTCTGCACTAAGGTGACTTCTCTCATGTGGAGCATGGGCTCTAGGTATGCCAGCTTCGGTAGTTCCAGCACTCGGGCTCAGTAGTTGGGCACACAGCTTAGTTGCTCCATGACATGTGGGATCTTTCCAGACCAGGGATAGAACCTGTGTGCCCCGCATTGGCAGGCAGATTCTTAACCGTTAGACCACCAGGGAAGTCCAAGATGACACTTTTAAAACATCCACTAATATACAGGTTATGCCACTTTTCTGCTCAAGTGCTCAAGGTCTGCCCATCTTAGAACATCAGTGTCCTTGCCGTGGTCTATAAGGCCCTCATAAATCTGCCCCACACTTTGCTCCATCCCCAGCCACCGCTACCACTTCTCTGACTTCATCTACCTTTTCCCTAGTTCACTTTGCTCAGCCACACTGCCCTCCTTGCTTTACCCAGGAAACACTCAAAGCATGTGCCTTTCTTGAGGTCTTTTCCCTGGCTGTCTCCTCTGTCTAGAAAGGCCTCCATTCATGTATCTGTACAATGTGCTCACCCCTCCCTTTGGGTCTCTGCACAAATATTCCTATCCTATCAGAGACCTATATATGATAATTCCCAATTCCCCATTTAGTCTCTGCTTTATTGCCTCTCATAGAGCTTAGCAACATCTAATTTGCTCACTGGCCTATCTCCTATACTTAACAAGAATGCCTGGCAAATAGTAGTCAGTAAGTATTTAATGGATGAAAAAATGAATGAAAATAAATAATAACAGAGTTTTTTAATTCTATTAAGGTATATAAGACCATTTTCATCTCAATATCAAAACAAAAAGCTGTGTCCAAATTCTATGTTATAAAAGCATAGGTCTGCTTTCATGTAGAAAATGAAACACTCAATGGATTTTCTTTCCTGGGAGGCTACTGTGGATGGAAAGCACCTGGCTAATAATCATGGGTGTACTTTTTGGCTCCATGAATCATCTTAACAGGTCAAGGGTTGAAGCCCTGCAGGGTTGGAAGAGAGCTTGCCACATAGAACCTTGAGAAAATTAGTATTTCGAGATTCTTCCCTTTATACAGATAATGATCCATTTTAAGCTACTGGCCTTGGAGTAAGTGCAGAGCTGCTAGAAGTGGGAAGAGGATTCTGAATTTTGTTTTTTGGTCTAAATGTTTAAACATGATAACAACAATTTTTTTTTTTAAACAAGAAATAAACAACATTAAAGGTATCTCCTGCCAAATGCAGCTTCAAGAAAGCCTAATGAAAGCCTAACGACATTTCGGTTTTATCATTCTTCCAAGTGACAATAGTTATGAGGCTTCCCTGGGCGGCCTGTAACATCTGTATATATTCAGCTCCATTGAATGTTGTTGCATGAAGTTTTGTTGTAGGAAATTGACACATGCCTTCTGATGAATCTTTGTTTCACTCAGTCTTGTAAAGGGCACAACTTGTAGTTTCAATTTGTTCAACCATGTATTTTCCTGCTCACTTAATAAAAGAAATATTAAAAAAATAAAAGAAGAAGATAATGAAGTGATATAATATAAAGCAATAGAACAGTAAAAGAATTGTTTTGTTTATTACTTTTCATGTCTTTTCACAAATCTGTTGAGATGCAGGATAATGTGTAATTCATGTTCAATAGCAAGGGTGATGGTCTTAATCAACCTTTTCTAGTACCAAAGCCATTTTTGGATTCCAAAAATGCTGTAGATTCTTGGAGTCCTTTACAGAGATAGAGAGTATTGGTTTCTGTTATAGAGGAAGAATGTGAAACAGGTGCTAAGTAATGCCCGAGGTATCAGCCATTGCAGATGGTCTAAGCATCACAAATTGCAGTTGTAAAAGACACCATAAATGATGGTAAAATAAGTTCTCAATAATTTATGTGACAATATTTTAGAGTGTTGGTTTTCTTTAAAATTGAATAGCATCAGCTTGAATACGTGTTTTTATGTTTCTATTAGCAACCAAGTTCGTGTTCCATGACAAAAACAATTTTAAAAGGGTCACCTCCAGCCAAAAAATAGTCATCTTTGATTCCAAAGTTCAAAGTTACTTTACCAGATGATGTCAGGACGACATGGACCAGCGGCATTATGGTCTGACAGAATGTTCTAGCCCTACGCCCATGCTGCAGGATCTCAGGTTATCCTGTATTACTAAACTCATTTTGTAAAAGAGATGCCAGTTAAGATTGAGGAATTTAGGGCTAGGAGGCATCACTGGAGCAGAAAGAAATAGTATAGCCTTCAGGACAATCTGATGCTTTCCCCTCATCTCATCCTTCCTCCTCACTAGGACAGCCATTCATAATTGGAGGCCCATCAATCTAACAGGCCAAAGTTAACACCAGTCCAAGACAAAGGACAGCAGAGTGACTTTTCCATAAAGCTCACTCAAAGACAGTCTTGTTTGCAGGTGGCGTGCTCTCATATAATGAAGAAGATGTATTTGAGAGTCTGTTAGTAATATGTATACATTCATTTCATTGAATGTTCTAGTTTGGTAAAGTTAATAATTGGCAGCCTTTTTGTTGTTCCCCACAAGATTTGGGGTAGCATAGGGAATGCTTTAGTTGTGTTTTTGAAATTTCCCTGCTTAGTGGAAATTTTTTAAATGTGGTAATAATTGTTCTTTGTTGTTGTTTAGTCACTAAGTCATGTCTGACTCTTTGTGACCCCATGGACTCTAACCTGCCAGGCTCCTCTGTCCATGGGATTTCCCAGGAAGAATACTGGAGTGGGTTGTCATGCCTTCCTCCAAGGGATCTTCCTGACCCAGGGATCAAACCTGCATCTTCTGCTTGGCAGTCAAATTCTTTACCACTGAGCCACCAGGGAAGCCCAATAACTGCTCTAGAGAACTTATAAAAGCCCAGATAATATTTTTTTTAGTATGGAAATATACTTCCCATCTCAAAAATTGATGGGATAAATATAGAAGGGGAAGAAAGAGGGAGGAGAATCACCCAGCATCAGGCTCAAAACAGATGGCCCACCTGGTGTCCATATTTAGATTCTGTTGCTGGCTTTATCCGGGTAATTGGTGGTTAGTCTTAGGCAGAATTCAAAGCACTTCTACAGGCCAAAGTACCAGCACAGAGTGGACATGCTGTAAGACAAAAGCCACTGCATCAGCTAACTGGATCCCAGTCACCTTATAAGCCTGAGTTTCTCAATCATTTTAAATACGATGACTTCCCATCATAACCACCCTAAGAAGCTGAAAAGCACAAAAAGTTCAGTAACGCTTCTAAATGTAACTGCATTTTATAAGCCACATCATTTGAAAAACGTCCTTGTACGTGTGAGTCATTTAGTCTATAAACAATGCTAAGTATACACTTGGGTACTGGACCCCTTGTTATAGATCCTTTGGAAAATGTGACTGTTTGCGTCTTCCCTAAAGACCTTCATTTGTTTGGCTTGCTTCTGGCTGCGTTCTGCAGTGTGCAGGATCAAACCCTGCCACTGCATTGAGCGCGTGGAGTCTTAACTACTGGTCCACCAGAGAAGTTCCAGAACCTTCTTTTGTATCTTGGTTGTGTTTTATGGCAGTGTTTAATGTGGATATATTAATGGTCATTGGTTCAGTTCATCTTAACAAAGCTGCCTTGTCATCTTCAAGTATCAGAAAACTCAAAATAAAAATATTTTTATTTGTTGCCCGCTTATGTGCTCTGCTCTGCTCTGCTCTGCTTAGCCGCTCAGTCATGTCGGACTCTTTGCAGCCCCGCGAACTGTAGCCTACCAGGCTCCTCTGTCCATGGGGATTCTCCAGGAAAGAATACTGGAGTGGGGTGCCGTGCCCTCCTCAACCCAGGGATCAAAGCCAGGTCTCCCACATTGCAGGCAGATTCTTTACAGACTGAGCCACCGGGGAAGTATATGCCATCTTATTTCTTTTGGAAGTGTTGGAGATAGCCACCATCTGACTTTTGACAAGCCACACACAAACCCACCTATGTAGAGAAAAACCAAGCAATGACTTATTTACCAGCTGCCTAGGACAGAGAAGTCTGGCAGGCTACAGTCCACAGGGTCACAAACAGTCGGACACGACTGAAGTGACTTGGCATGCATGGTACATATGATGTAGCAGGGGGTCTTCCTAGGTGGCATTGCTGGTAAAGAACCCACCTGCCAATGCAGGAGACATAAGAGATACAGATTCTATCTGTGGGTCGGCAAGATTCCCTGGAAAACAGAATGACTACCCACTCCATTATTCTTGCCTGGAGAATTCCATGGACTGAAGAGCCAGGCAGGCTACAGTCCTTGGTTTTGCAAAGAGTCGGACATGACTTAGCATACACACACATTACATAGCAGCCCTCACACTGGATGCTGAGGCAGAAAGCTGATGAAGAAATGATCCCTGCCACCAATGAGCTGCAGTCCCCTTTTACTGAAGGGCAGGCGGGGACGGCAAGGGAAGAACACGAACAGGCAGAGACAACACCAAAAGTAGGAGAGCCCAGCATTTGCCAGAGGAAGGCAGGGACTGCTCTGGGACTGAAGAGAAAGGGCCTCTACCTGGAATGTTTATGGAAGGCTTCCAAGAAGAGGTGGCCTTCACCAGATTATGGGGCAGGAAAAAAAGGGAGCGAGACATTCCACTGAGTGGGAGCAGCTGGAACAAAGGCAGAAAGGAATGAAGAGTATGTGGGCCCTGAAACAGGCAAGGAATTCAGCAGGACTAGAGAAAGTGCTGGTGGGGCAAGAAAAACAATCACCTGCCTACTTAGATGGTGAGCATATTCTTTACACTCTATGCTCTAACATAAGCCCCAGGATTTCAAAATCCTGATTCAGCTCTCTGCCTGGCCTCCGAGGGCAATGTTTGATGAATGAATCATACCATCAGTTAGGAACATGGTTAATTCTCTGTGTTGGTGGTAGAAACCCATGAGAATGAAACATTCTAGTCATGTTATTCCCAGCATTCTTTCATTTGCTGTCTCTAGCAGTAAGTCCCCAAATTTCTTCATTGAACCCCAACTTTGAAGCATGAAGCTGTCCTGGGCCCTACTTGCCTTAACTCGCCTGGTCCTAAGAATCACCCAAGTGCTTGTTACTAAGACAAGCTTCTGGAATACCCCCACCCAGCTGTGAGCAGCAGTCTGTAATTTGGTCTTGAACAACTGTGAACAACAACATCTCATACTTTGAGAAAAGCTCCACTTCTAGAGTTTTCCTTTCTTCCCATTTGAATGATTCAGCATGTTTCCAATGTGTCTAGACACCAAAAGTGTATCCAAACAACCACCCTTTCTCACATTGTGCAGGCATCTTGGTACCATCTTTTGATCCAAGTAGGGATTGGAGAAGACTTACCCAAAAGCTGCTATGACCAGCCAAATTGGTCAGGCCACCTAGGCCACCGACCCTGCTCATCTCCTCTGCTGCTCCCCTTCATCACTGGGGCACTCTCCTCCTAAAAGCCAGGAGCTTTGCTGCCCACAGGGCCTGAGCCTCCTACTTGGAGACACAACACCAGCATGTGGCCTCGGCTCAGAGGCTTTGCTGAAGACACTGGTCGCCTACCTGCTCTACTACGCAGGACATTTTCTTCTTGTTTTCTTGAAGTCAGTTTAATAATACCTTTTACTTTTAAAATATACCCTTTGAAAAGCACATTCTATTGCTTGTGAGTATGTGTGTGTGTGTATGTTGCTTTAGTCTCGTCCAATTCTTTTACGATCCCATGGACTGTAGCCCACCACGCTCCTCTGGCCTTGGGATTCTCCAGGCAAGAATACTGGAGCGGGTTGTCATGTCCTCCTCCAGGTGATCTTCCTGACCCAGGCAGATTCTTTACCTTCTGAGCCACCAGGGAAGCTACTTTTGCCTATTTGCCTGTACTTTGCTATTCTTATTTATATGACTTTGAACTTCCTTTCTTTTATCATGCTAACCCTCTTTCTGTCTTAAAATTTTAAACCTCCATTTATTTTTACGTCCTTTTTATTGTCTCTTAGAATTAGGTTGAGATTAAAAAATTTTATTACTACTTGCTTAATACTTGTCATTTTGTGTCATTGTTGTTTAGTTGCTAAGTCTTGTCTTTTTTGATATCCTATGGACTGTAGACTGCCAGCCTCCTCTGTTCATGGAATTCTTCAGGCAAGAATATTGGAGTAGGCAGCCATTTCCTTCTGCAAGGGATCTCCCCTACCAAAGGACAGAACCCGCATTTCCTGCATTAGCAGGCAGATTCTTTACAATTGAGCCACCAGGGAAGCCCTGTCTTTTTATACTCAACTTTTAATTTCTCTTACTTAGCTATATATTTTTTTGTTCTATTTAACCTCTTCCTTTTATTTGGCAACTGTCTTGATCTCTGCTTCTTTGCAACCTAAAATTCTTCTTACTTTTATTTTGCTCCTTCTTTGAATATTTTTATGCTTAAATAATCTCCGTTTACCTTGTGTTATTTGCTTTCAACCCTTTCCCTCTTTTTATTTACATTTTATGCTTTAATCTACACTTATAATCCTTCTTTACTCTTAATTCCTTAGTCTCTTGGCTGTTTCATTGGTCTTGCCTATTTTTTATATGTTCTAATTATTTTTCCTTATTTTACATTTCCTTATATCTACATTTTAATTTTTTCCATCATATTTAAAAAAATTTCCCTAATTCTAATTTAGAGCTTTCTGCTTAATCCCCTCATTTTGTGAATGGAGTTGCTGAGATGCAAAGAGAAAAGACTTGCTCAAGATCTTAAGGCAGGCAGTGATGGAACCTAAATAAGAAGCTGGCTCTATTGGTGACCAGTCTGGCGATTTTCAGCCAAACCACTCCAATAACAATGACTGTGCAAAGTGGCTCAGATGGTAAAGAATCCACTTGCAAAGTTGGAGCTGCAGGAGACTCTGGTTCAATCCCTCAGTCAGGAAGATTCCGTGGAGGAGAAAATGGCAACCCACTCCAGAATTCCTGCCTGGAGAATCCCATGGACAGAGGAGCCTGGTGGGCTGCAGTCCATGGGTCACAAAGAGTCAGACATGGCTGAAGCAACTTAGCACGCACACATGTGCAAAGAGTACCCATTTTCTTTAAAATAAAAAATTCCAAAAAAAAAAAAAAAAATTCCAGGGACTTTCTTGGAGGTCCAGTGTTAAGACATCTTGCTTCTTCTATGGGGGGGGTGGGGTGGAGGAGGTGGGTTCGATCCCTGGTCGAGGAACTAAGATCCCACATGCCTTGTGGCACAGCCAAAAAAAAATAAGAGAATGAAACACAATAAAATAAAGAATGCTCATTCAAGAGCATTAGGTTTCCGAGACATTAGAGTCAAGACTGTGATTCAGTGTCAGTGATCACCCTGGGAGAAGGTTTTTCTTGACCTTTCACTAAAAGAACATGTGGAAATAATGTGAAAAAGGGAAAGCCAAGAATTGACTTTATTTGTAAAATACGCAGAAAAACAGGGTGTGAACTCAGAACACAAAGTGTAAGCAGGGTGATGCTAAGCAAACAGACAACTCCAGGCCTCTGTTTTCTTGTTTCTAAAATGGAATCATCTGGCCATCCCTGCCATACTCATGTTTGTGTTATGTTGATCAGATCAGAGCACCGACAGAAAAGTTCTTTGTAAACTTTGGGCCTAGTTGTTCTTAAAATGCCTATAAAATTCAAGAGATATGTTAGAGGAATACCTATATTATAAAGAACACCACTTTTACTTATTAAATATTAGTGTGTATATTGGTTTATCTAAAAAGGGAAAGAATAAGATGTTGTGCTACTCTCAATACTCCAAATCACATCCTCCCCTTCTTTTTTTCTTTTTTTTAAAAATCAGATTAGCTTTTGTTGACTTTCTGTTGTTTGATACACATTTCCATCCAGTGCTCTTGGGTTTGTAGTCCTGTGTTATATGCCTGCTTCATTCCTCAAGTTCTGATGGATTTTTAAAAATGAATATAACACTACCTTAATGAAAAATATTTTATAAGAAAGTCTGTCTTTAGACTCAGATTTGATCTTACCAATCAAGCAATGACTTCTGCAGCAAACTTGTGGTTTCTTCCCTCATCTACTTCTTACTTCTACAGTTCCACCAACGTTCCACTACAATCTTTGTGGAAGTGGACAATGACAAGGAGAACAAGCATTACCTTGCACATCTGGTATTCGAGACGATTTTTTTATTTCATTATCCAATAAACTTTTCAGACAGCAATCTTCCAGGGCCTTGACATCTGGGGTGGTTATCTCCAAGGCTTGGCTCTGCAGCAGTAAATTAATGGATTAAAATGCTGAGTGAATTCTCACTGGTGGAAAATGTGGGAGTAAGAACAATGGATGAGTTAGGTCAAGTGTTACTGATGAGGACAATGGGTCAGGAACATTCTAGACCTGGAGCTGCCTCCCAGTCAGTGCTACAACCGCCAGAAATGAACTAGAATAGAATTGTCACTCGGGACACTTATGTGTGGGAGCACCTGACCATCTATTTCCCCTTTAGTATGAAGCCATAGGCAAGAAACCCATCCCTTGCTGTGATCTTACATGTGATCTCACATGTCTTACTCTGATCTTACATGTCTTGGAAGGACAAAATTGCAAGGAACTTAGAACTTCAGTTCTAAGTTCTAACTAACTTCCCCGCAGAGACCGTCAAGTCCCTGAGTGGACTCAGGGTGGCCTGGAGGGCTGCATCAGCAATGGAACAAGAAGGTTCCTAGGACGACATTCTTTCCTCCCCACGTTTCTGACCCTCTTTACCCTGCACCCATCAGTGACAAAACAAAGGCGACAGAGCCCACCCACAGTGTCTGACTGCAGTCTTACACCTGTCAGGGTAAGAGACCTGTGTTCTTGCTGTGGCAAAGCAGAGCAGTTTCCGCCTTTGGTTCAGCATGGGCCACCTGGGGAGACTTTGGGAAGAGAGAAGAAAGAGGAGTGACTGGAAGTGAGAAGATAGGCAGGGCACAACCTTAGGGGAGTCCCCTCTTATGAGAGGAGGCTGGCCACCACAAAGAAGGCTCCATCCTACAGCAGTCTCGGACACCCCTAGAGGCCCGGTGGGTTGCTCCTGGGACCCTGGACACTGTGCTATCTACTACATGGAGACACGGAGGCACTGAGCTTCATTTAAAATATTTTTTTCTTTTTTTTTTTTGGCTGTCCTGGGTCTTCCTTACGGTGCTCGGACTTTGTTTGGTCGTGGCACGCTGGGGCTTCTCGTGATGCCGAGCATTGGTTCTAGAGCAAGTGGGCTCAGCAGGTTGTGGCGCCGAGGCTCCAGAGTGCACACGCCTCTCTAGTTGCAGCATGCAGGCTTTGTTGCTCCTTGGCATGTAGGCTCTTAGCTCTCCAACCAGGGATCAAACCAGTGTCCTCTGCACCAGAAGGCAGATTCTCAACCACTGGACCACCAAGGAAGACCCTTGAGGCTCAATTTTTGATGTACTCATTTGAAAACCACTTCCTCTTCCCACCACCCACCACAAAGTGCTTCCCCAAACCCACTTGCCCTGTTCAAAGAAGGAAGGTGATTTCAAGATGTAAAGGAGAGAGATATTCTATTTGGGTTTATTTTTACCTGTCTTGCCACTGACGCTCCAAGTCTCTGAAGAGATGCCAGAGCCCACACTGGGTGTCTGTAAACAGTGAGGATTTTCTGAGTAGAGTTACTGTTAGTTGCTCAGTCTGTCCAACTCTTTGCAACCCCGTGGAATGTAGCCCGCCAGGCACCTCTGTCCATGGGGTTATTCTGGCAAGAATACTGGGGTGGGTTGCCATGCCCTCCTTCAGGGGATCTTCCCAACCCTGGGATCGAACCCAGGTCTTCCGCATTGCAGGCAAATTCTTTACTGTTTGAACCAGCAGGGAAGCCTTTTTTGAGGAGAATGGGATTAATAAATATAGCTGAGTGTGTCTTCTCAAGTTCTACAAGACAAAAAAGCACCTGGTCAACAACTCGCCCACCACTGAGTTGCACCATCTGTGTGTTACAGTACATTCCTGGAACTCCTCTCTGTCTGGTAAACAGCTGTCACGAGAATCATTTCTCCCTGACACTGCTTCTTTTAGTGGTGACCTATTGGTCAATAGCTCTGAGCAACATTGTTTGCTAAACCTCAATGATGACCTCATGATCTTCACTCCCACTTTATATATCAACCTCCCTTAGTACCCTGAAAATTAGCAGCAAATGGTACAGAAGGCAGTGAAAGAAAATAGCACAGTGTCGGAAAATGATTAACTCACAGACATTAAAGAGACACAAACTCATAAATAGAAAGATGCCCTGCAGAGTATTGTGGGCATTTAGGCACACTTGATAGAAAAATGGTTAGGAACAGGGAATTTTAATTGACTTAATTTAAACTGAGATGACTCAAGAACTGCAAACAAAAATTTTCTGCATGCAGCAGCACCATTCAATTTAGACTGAATGGCCCAGTGATTAACTAATTTGAGACAGTGCTCACTGATAAATTACCATAGATGCACATCTGTCAAAGGAATTTGTCACAGATTGTCAAATCTCCATGACATGAATGACACAAATCCACTCATTAGGTGGCCCCTTGTTCTTTTCATGAGCCTTCATTGACCTCAAGGACAAATAACACAAACCCCAGGCTAAAAGAAGGAGCAGAACTCACATAGCTAGTCAACCTTGGGAGTCACAGGACCCTATACTAACTTTTGGAAAGGATGTTAGGAACAAAGAATCATGGAAACTGAGAGCAGAAAAATACTAAGAACTGTACTGAGGGCTGATGATGTGCTGGACTTTATTCTACACTTGACCTTAGCCAAAAGGCCGAGAAGCGATGCTGGGCTTTATTCTAAGCACTGTATCCATACTATCTTATTTAACCCTCACAACAATCCCTAGAGACTGATACAATCTTCATCTTTCATGTGATGAAACAGAGATTATCCAGTTTGTTCTATAGACAAAACCTAGAGAAGTTGAGCAAGACTTGCCCATAGTCAAAGAGCTAACCCTTTGGGGAGTCCAAAAACCCAAAGGACATCTCTTGACCCGGTCCAGTGCTCCAAACCCTTGTAAGAGGGTGGCATGAATTCATTTTACAAGGTTCACTGGGTTCAGAAAAGACATAAAACCATTCCAGGAAGGGGAAACTTTCCATCATTTCCAGAGTAATTGATAGCCAGTAGGCTAAAGGGGTCAGCCAGGCCAGTAGAGACACAGCTGCTCTTCTTCTCCTCATGGTCTCTCTCAGACCAGCCGAGGCCTGGGGTGCTGGAAAGGGCTATCTGGACACCCGAGGAATTGGGCATCACTTGTCTACAGCTTCTGAGCCACACTAGGAAAGCAAGCAAAGAGGAAGCTCTTTGAGGAGGATTTAAACTAAGACCTCATCCTAACATGGCAGAGAGGACAAATTTGGAGAGGAGGCAAAGTGATAGAAACAAAAGTAGGAGATTTAAAGGGGATGGTGAATTGGAAAGATACCTACCAAACTGAAAAGAGAGACATCTCTAACCAACTGTTGTGGTTGAAAGTGGTTGGTGGAGGGTCATTCCAGCTTTATCTGTAGCCTACAAAATTTTCTCAGTGACAATGGTCTCATGTATTTATATTTAATTTGCTATTAAAATGAAGTAAATATTTTTGAAAGGAGAAAAATGGATAGATGAAAGGTAAGGGCAGTGTCTAGACTTGTACAGCTATTGGATAGCTTTTCAACTGGTACCTGAGGCACCCAGGGTGAGTCACTGAGCAGCAATTAAGGTCACTATATCAGTCCAAGAGGGGCTTCCCTGGTGGCTCAGCAAAAGAACCCACCTGCCAGTGCAGGAGATGTAAGAGACGAGGGTTTAATCCCTGGGTCAGAAAGACCCTCCAGAGAAGAAAATGGCAACCCACCCCAGTATTCTTGCCTGGGAAATCTCATGGACAGAGAAGCCTGGCAGGCTATAGTCTGTGGGGTCTCAAAGAGTCGGACATGACTTAGTGACTAAACAACAACAATCTGTCCAAGAAGTCAAGATAGTCACAGCCCCTGCGACCAGGGCTCCTTCCTCTTCCCTGCACCTGGGGGCCATAGCTTTGCCTTTGGGAGGGGGTCAAGAGGTCCCCCAGGGAGAGAGAGAGAGATATTGAGGAATTGTCTCATGTGACTGTGGATGCTTGGTGAGTCCAGAATACAACGGGGGAGGCCGGCAAGCTGGGAAGTCAGGAAGGAGTTAGAGTTTGAGTCCAAAGCCTGAAAATTCCCTCTTGCTCAAGAGACGTCAGGGTTTTGTTCTATCAGACTTTCAATGGGTTGGATGAGACCCACACACATTTTGGAAAGCAACCCACTTTATTTAGTGTCTACTGATTTTAATACAAATCTCATCCAAACCCATCAGAGAAATATCCAGAATAATGTTTAATCAAATGTCTGGGCACTGTGGCCTGCCAAGTTGAGACATCACATTAATCATCACGGCGTGTGATCTTTGAGGACCTTAAGAAGATTGCCCTGTGCTGAGACTGAGAGGGAAGGAAATGGGGCAGGTTGTTTGTGCCATTCTGTCTGTGGCAGTCAATAAATTAGCCTATTTCCTTTATTCCTTTTCTTTCTTTTAAACTTGCCCATTACTGAGTCAATTCAATGCCTAATCCATAGGTAGGTTAGGAGGAACTGGTGCTTCCCTGGGGGCTCAGAGGGTAAAGAATCAATGCAGGAGGCCTGGGTTCGATCACTGAGTCGGGAAGATCCCCTAGAGAAGGAAATGGCAACGCACTCCAGTATTCATGCCTGGAGAAGCCCATGGACAGAAGAATCTGGCGCGCTACAGTCCATAGGTTCCCTGAGTCAGACACAACTAAGGGCCTAACACACACAAAAAGGGATTAGTAGATTCTTCTGGCTAGCTCAGTGATCATCTAGCAATACTCAGACACTCTCAGATGATAAACCCAAATGCATACAGAGGCCTGGGGACCTCTTGACCCCTTCCCAAAGGTAAACCTGTGGCCCCCAGGTGCAGGGAAGAGGAAGTATCCCTGGTCACTGGGGCTGTGACTCTCTCAGCTTCTTGGACAGATTACTGTTGGTCTTTAGTTGCAAAGTCATGTCCAACTCTTTTTCAAAGTGAGTGCCCCTGCTTTCTCCTCCTAAGCACCTGTTTAGGTTCTTTCATGGAAAGTAAACCCCACGTGAGCAGATACTCTATTTTTTTCGTTGTGACTAGTGCCTACAAAGATGTTCAGTAAATACTGCATTTATTGAATGTTAAATCAATAAATGTCCCAGTGCCAGCCTCAAACTATTGCAAGAAAGTAACTCTTTTTGAACTTCTTTCATTTGTTAAACAAATATTGAGTGCCTACTATGTACCAGGCACTCTCAAGCCACTGCAGATAACAAGAAGGGCAAGGTCTCCTCCACATTCATGGAACTTAAATGTGGTGAGGAAAGTGGCCCATGATAGACTGTAGCCTATCACGCTCCTCTGTCCATGGGATTTTCCAGGCAAGAGTACTGGAGTGGGTTGCCATTGCCTTCTCCAGAGGATCTTCCCAACCCAGAGGTTGAACCGGGGTCTCCTGCATTGTAGGCAGACACTTAATCATCTGAGTCACCAGGGAAGTCCAAATAATAAAATAGTAACAAATAATGAATTTAAATAACAAAATAATTTCAATATTTGATATTTTAATAATTAGATATTTTGACTAGACATTTCAATTTATTAAATGTTTAATTTTTAATAAATAATGGTAAATCAGATTTCAAGCATAGATCTATGAAGAAAATAAAGCTAAGTAACAGGCCTGAGAATGAGTTGGGGGATAGGTTGTGCCCACCTTAAGAAGCCTGCTTGGAGAGCCTCGGTGAGCCCTCAAGGGAATGTAGAAGAGCCAATCTCAGACAAGCCTGGGGTGGAGTGCAGTAGGCAGAGCCACATCAAGTACAAAGGTGCTGAGGCTGGAACACGTTAATCAAGTCTGAGGACAGTGTGGCTAAGCCCAGAGAAGGAGAGCAGTACAAGGCTAGGTCAGTGTCAGGGAGGGCTATATCAGATCAGCCCCTCAGGCTGTGCTGACCAATGTGGGTTTCCTTCTAAGGGTGACAGGGAAGTCTTTGGAGACTTTTAAGTCAGTGTCAGGGAAGGCTATATCAAATCAGCCCCTCAGGCTGTGCTGACCAATGTGGGTTTCCTTCTAAGGGTGACAGGGAAGTCTTTGGAGACTTTTAAGCAAGGGGTATTACTTTCTGGTGCATGAGCCGTAAGAGCTGTGGGTTCGATCCTGGATCAGGAAGAGATCCCTGGAGGAGGGCATGGCAATGCACTCCAGTATTCTTGCCTGGAGAGTCCCATGGACAGAGGAGTCCATGGGGCCACAAAGAGTCAGACACCACTGAAGCGACTTAGCATGCATGCATTACTGTCTGGTTTCCTTTTTAAATCACCATTGGCTTCTCTGTCAAAAAGAGGCCGTAGGATGAGACTCGGGGCAGGGAAGCCAGGCTGGGCAGTCACATTCAGGAGAGATGCTGGTGGGATGGATCAGAGTGGGATCTGTGGAGAGGGTGAGAAGAGGCAGGCTACAACGAGGACAAACTTCACTCAGAAATCCTAAAATACACTGGCCTTCTTCAGAATCTAGGACTTCCCAATATTCTTCCCGCACTTCCGGTTTGGCCCAGTTTGAACTCATTTTATTTGGTTCCCCAGAGATGCCTTTGCACTTCTCCATACCTGATCTGATCAGAGAGGAACGCAGCATGCAAAGAGAATGAGTTGCCTTTTTTCCATTTATAGAAATAAACTCTCATTTCACTGAAAGTAAAGATGTTACGGGGTTTCCCAGGTGGCTCAGCCTGTAAAGAACCCGCCTGCCACTGCAGAAGAAGCAGAAGTAGTTTCGATCCCTGGGTGGGGAAGATCCCCTGGAGAAGGGAATGGTTACCCACTCCGGTATTCTTGCCTGGAGAATCCCCATGGACAGACAGCCTGGCAAGCTACAGCCCATGGTGTCACAAAGAGTCAGACATGACTGAGCGACCTGCTGGGCAAAGATAATACAGAAAAAAGGAGGGGAAGCTCTTTTCCATCCTTGGAAAACTCTCTCCAAGAGAGCCCCGGGTGCCTACTATGAAGATTACATTAATCAAGAAGTAATCAGAATATGACTTGAAGTGTTTAAAAAGTGAATCCTAAAACAAACAAACAAACAAAAAAACCCACCACACAGAGCTGGCTTTGCACTGCCCTCAGGGCATCTCTGGGTGATTCTAGGCACTGGTCCACCTCATTGGGTGGCCCCTATCCTGACAGCAAAGCGAGAAAAGGCTGACTTTATCTCACAACCAGGGAAACATGGAGATAACTCCAGGCAATCGGACCGCTGCTCCTCAGGTGGGCGCTAAGACAGACCCTCCTGAGAGGCTGAAATGCATTATCAGTTCTCCGAGAGCTAAATACCAATGCAGTCACTGTTAACAATTCCTCCACCCTACAACTGGAGATAAAGTTTCAGCCCATCCCTAAAAGGTGCAGAGATTACTTATTCCTGAGTAAGAGCAGAACAGGAGAGGTCTGGGCTAAACCAGAGGAAACTGGTCTGGGTGGCTTACCGTCCCGCATCCCGGGTTAACGAGTAGCAGGGCACACTTCCAATGGAGAGAACAGCTACCCTGGGCACGCAGCGCAGCTCCAACCTAGTAAAAGTTAAGGGTTTCCTGACCTCACGCCGCACTCAAGGCCATCTCTTAAGAGGAAAACTCCAAAAACAAAGGTTGGTAAACAGAGGGGACTATCATTTTGGATGGCAGCACAGAGACTTTCTGGCAGAATGTCATGTCACTGGAAAATGATTGCTAAGGAGTCCTCTCCTGATTAAAGAAGCTCTGACAATGGTTGTGGGCATCGCTAGCTGAAACTAGAGCAGAAAGCCAGGAGCCAGACTATGCACTAAGGGCAGTGTAGCTACCTGGGATCTTCAAAGTCTGATTTCAAAACTGCTCCCCAAAGCGTGGCTGTGCAACAGAGAATGCCTTCTGTTATGATTGAACTGGTTAATGCGTGTAAAGTGCTGAGAGCAGCACCTGGCACTGAGCAAGAACTCATAAAGATTAACTATCTTTGCTAATAATACTTGTTCATGCCTTTTCACCAAGAAATTACTGTATTGCTGTCTATGGTTACGTTTCTCTCTCCTTATGCATTACGAGCTCTGAAGTGTCTTTTTATATCATCCATCTCAGAGCCCGGGACTGTGATTTGAAATGAATTATTTTTTGCATTATCTGGTAGAGGTGACAGAAATGGAAAGAGGGCAGAGAAATAAAAGACAAATGAAGTCTGAGTTTCCTTTATGTCCTCACCCTCTGTTTCTTCGTAACACCCCTCATTTAGGGGCTGTTTGTTACATTTTCTCTGTTGGACACTGGTTCCAGTTGAGCCTCAGTGGAACCAGTAACACTCTCTGCTAGACACAGTTCAAGCTCAACCAAATGAGATGTCACCTGTCTCCCCACAAGGATTGGACATCGTAGAGGCTACACAGAAGGGCACAAGCCCAAGCCCTGTGAGCAGGTTTATTTGAGACCTCTAACCTACTGCCCCTGACAGGGACTTCCTGACATACACGGAACCAATAACAGTAATAGCAAAAACAATAGCAACCAACATTTGCTGAACACTTATTATTATTTCATATATTACCACATTTAACCCAATCAATAAAGTGTATATTCTGTTCTTTTGTCAGGTGAAAAAACTAAAGCACAGAAAAGTCTCATGCTTAAAGTCACACCGCTAGTAAAATGGTGAGATTCAAACCCAAGTTCATGACTCTCCAAATTCATTCAGGTAACCGCTCAAGCCTACAGTGACCCCTGGCCAGGTGGTCTGGCTCTGAAGCAAGAGCGCCACCGCACTGGTTCTCTGCAGGGCATGAGCTCCTGTGTGCCTGTCTTTCTTTCCCCACAGCAGAGCGTGGCAGCCCAGCATAGCTCATTTTCTACAAAAGACTCTATAAGCTTTCTTTTTCACTTGCCCCTGGTTCCTGCCACACTTAGCATGTGCCTTAAAACACAACCATCTCTGGTTTGTAACTTACACCCAAGAAACCCACTCCCAGTTTCTTTCCCGGTGGAACAAAGACATTGACACCGCTGGTGACAGAGGCAAAATATTTATTGATTAGATTCTAATCAATATTCACCTCTGCCCAGGATTAAACTTGGCCTCGTGCCTCCTAGCCTGGCCCCTCCTATTCTAATGTATAACTAGTCTCAGAAAGCTAGAGAAGGACAGTCAGAAGCTGGCCACTGCATCTGCCGCTCTAGACCTGGAATTAAGAGGAGGACTCCGGCCCATAAAATGACAGAAGATAAGGTACAGTTGTATTATGTCCATTTGAGGACAGGAATAGGGAAATCTGTTCAAGTCAGTGAGCATATTGAGGATTATGTAGGAGTATATTGAAGATTTGGGGGATGTTGAGTGTAGCTACTACAGATGAGCCCTTCTTCTCTTGGTCAATTGATAGTTAATTTGGCTGCTAAAAAATCATATTTTTTTTCAGTAGTTGGAAGTTTAAGGATATTTGCTCTGTTTTCTGACTAGCCTGTGTAAAGTTTTCTCGAGTGGTACTGCATAACCATATTACTGAAGGAATGTGCAAAAAAGGGCACTTTAACCCAAATCTAACTAATCATGACACTGATCTGAAATCTTCAAAAATATCAATATATGAGAAGGACTGTCCTAGATTAAAGGAGACTAAAAAGGACTATTCTAGATTAAAAGAGACAAAGAAGAACTGACAGCCAAATGCAACAAGTGAGCTTAGATTATGGAAGGAAGAAGAAAACAACTCCAAGGGACAATATGGGGATAGAAATTGTGGGTATATTAGATAATACTTTATAACTACTACTTTCTTGGATATGATAATGGTATTGTAATTATGAAGGAGAATGTCTTTTTCTTAGTGAGTACATGCTGAAGTATTTAGGAGTAAAGTGACATAAATATCTGATACTTATTTTCAAATGATTCACCAAAATAACACACACGAACACCCACAGTGAGAATGAAACAAATGTAAAGGCTAACCATTGGTGAACACAGGTGAAGGTTATGGAGTGTTCACTGCACTACTCTTTCAATTTCTCTGTAGATATAATACTTTTCAGAATAAAAATTTGAAAAGAGAAAGGATATAGTGCTATTGCGCCCTTATAAGTGTCCCCCAACCAAATCACAATCATACAAGTAGGTAAATGGGTGTTCGAGGAGGGACCTCTGAGTTCTGATCTGGTGTAACTTACTCGGCCGAGCCTTCCTTCATGTCAGTAAGTGACAAGGCTAGGAGCACAGGCTTTGTGGTCATGATCCTGGATTGGGAGTGTGCTAATGTTGCCTACCTGCTGTGATTTGGGGGTTAAGTTCTTTAACTGGCCTAGCCACCAATTGAGATTTTTAAGGATATTTGCTCTGTTTTCTGACTAGTCTGTGTAATGTTTTCTCAAATGGTTTTTCTCTCTTGCAACAAATTAAAAGCACATTGGAATAGAACATAAGGATATAGTATGGGAGATACAGGGATTGTAATAGTTCTTTACTGTATGGGGCTTCCCAAGTGGCTCAGACAGTAAAGCGTCTGCCTGCAATGCGGGACACCTGGGTTCGTCCTGGGTTGGGAAGATCCCCTGGAGAAGGAAATGGCAACCCACTCCAGTACCCTTGCCCAGAAAATCCCATGGACGGAGGAGACTAGTCCATGGGGTCACAAAGATTCGGACACAACTGAGCGACTTTACTTTCTTTCTTTTTACTGTATGGGAGTAATTAAATGAGATAGTATTAGAGAAACTCAGATGACAAACAGTTTACTATCAATAGCTGTGTGTGTGTATAATGTATATTTAAGGAATACTAACTAGGATTTCATGATTTCCTATTACAGTCCAGGATACAGCTAAAGTAGATAAATCTTTAAAAGCAGTATAAAGATAAATATTGAGTTAATAACTATACAAATGACATGTAGATTTGGCAAAAAAAAAATCATGAAGGTAGTGTTCAAACAATTGCAGTTTGGTAGATACTGCAAAACAGAAGGTGCTTGTCCACAGTGCCTGGCAAATAGAAGATACCCAAGTTTCATTTAAAATTATTATTACCTTCCCTTAGGAGCCTTAGAAATTGTGCTATAGTATTTCTCTTGAGAATTAAAGAATTGCCTAAAAAGGGAACCCAGAAAGAATGAGAACTAATGTAAAGCACTATGTGTCACCTTTGTAAATTCACCCAGGTTGAAAGGAGTGAGCTAAGCATGAGTCTGTGGGGTAGGAGACCTGGATTCTCACTCTGGGTATAGCCAGTAACGCGTTGTATAACTTAAAGGACTTCAATTCTCCAACTGAAAAAGGAAGAGACTAGACTAGAATCCATTGCTCTCAAAGGTCCCTTGAAGCTTGAAAATTCTATAGCTTGAGAAACTCCTGGACTTTTCCAAAGTTGAGTGCAAGATGGCCTTTGACTTGATGTTTGTGGTATATTGTAGAGGAAACAGTACAAGCTTCTCCTCCCAGCCAAGTCAATCAATAGCTGCTGAAAATCTAAAAATCGTTTTGTTTAGCAGTGGGAGTTTAAGATGAGCTCTGGGTTCCAATAAAAGAGTATCTATTATTTATCAGCTATGTATGTTGGGAATACCACTTAATCTCTGAGCCCTGGTTTCCTTACCTGTAAAATGGGGATATTTTGTAGTAGTGTTGTGAAAACTATATGTTTGAAAAATTGACAGGTGATTTTTTTTGGCAAGAGTGATGAACAAGATGATAATGATGTGAGTAAAAATCAGTTGTTTTATAGCCCTTTTACTATTTATACGAAGACCATAGTGTGTGTCTTATTCAGTGTTTACAATAATTCTATGCATAACTATTATACCCATTTTGGGGGCAGAGAAACTGACACTTGGGGATATTAAGGGCCTGGATGGGACTCATAGGTTTTCTGACTCCCAAGTTGATTTGTTTTTCCTAATGGACTCCATCTGACCTCTAAGTCACAAAATAAACACCACATTTTGTTCTATGTTACGGTTCGGCCCACTTGCCCACATTATTTTCTTCTACATTTATCCAGCAGCATATTTTTAATTGGATATAGAGCATAGCTTTCTTTAACTTAAAATTAATAAGCTTCAAATGTCTTTCCAAAAGTGCAGGCTTAATATCTTGCTGTCTATGAAAAGGTTGAGGAAAGACTTGAATATCTTCTACCACTTTGTGGTTACAGGTCTTCAGGCAAGTTCCTTACCCTTTCTATATCAGTTTTCCAGTATGTAAAATGGTAGAATTCCAACCTAAGAGGTTATTGAGAGAAAAGGCAAACCAGTTAGATCACAGAACCTGGACAGAGTAAGCTCCCAGCTAAGTTTTCACTAGCTCCTATGTACTTATTTGTGGGTCAGTCTCTTGGATGATAGATTGAATGAATTAGGGTTAATGGGCTAATTCAAATTTAGTAGTTTTCAGAAATTCTCCCTCTCATAAACAGAACTTTCTCTGACCAAATCTAACCACATAGAAGGTTGACTACAAATGTTACCTCTTTTTATTTGACAATGGAAAAGGAAAAGATGGGATGCAAAGAGCCAGTTTGGAATGGAGTTCAGAGAGGGAAATCAAGCCTGAAAATAAGAGATACAAAACAAAAAAAAAAAAAAGAAAATGCAATCAAACAGTTCCAGAGACTTCAATATTTGGAATGATCACTTCAGTTGGAAATTCAAATGACCCGCTTAAAATAAATGAGATTGCTCCTTATCTGACCAAAAATTTCTCTCTCAAGGAGTTAAAGCAGAGAACTACAGGCCACAGGGTGGCAGGACCAGAGCCTTCAGTAGAGAAAAGAAGCCAGGAAGGTCAAAGGACAAAGATTTTAAGAACATCCTACAATTTCTAAATATTTAAAACCTCTCCTGAGTGGGACGAATAAAGAAAGTAGCATCGACATAGATACACCGTCATGTGTAAAATAGATGGCAGGTGGGAAGTTGCTCTATAACACAGGGAGCCCAGCCTGGTGCTCCGTGATGACCTAGAGGGGGCACCGGGAGGAGGGGAGAGGGGCTCAGGAGGGAGGAGGTCCAGTTCCAGTTCAGTCGTACCCGACTCCGCGACCCCATGGACTGCAGGACGGCAGGCCTCCCTGTCCGTCACCAACTCCCGGCGTTTACTCAAGCTCATGCCCATTGAGTCGGCGATGCCATCCAACCATCTCATCCTCTGTCGTCCCCTTCTCTTCCAGCCTTCAATCATTCCCAGCATCAGGGTCTTTTCAAATCAGGTGGTCAAAGTATTGGAGTTTAAGCTTCAGCATCAGTCCTTGCAATGAACACCCAGGACTGATCTCCTTTAGGATGGACTGGTTGGATCTGCTTGCAGTCCAAGGGACTCTCAAGAGTCTTCTCCAACACCGCAGTTCAAAAGCATCAATTCTTCTGTGCTCAGCTTTCTTTGTAGTCCAGCTCTCACATCCATACATGACTACTGGAAAAACCAAAGCTTTGACTAGACGGACCTTTGTTGAATTATATATATATATATAATTATGGCTGATTCAAGTTGTTGTACGACAGAAACCAGAACAACATTTTAAAGCAATTCTCTTAAAATTAAAAAATAAATGTAAAAATCTCTCTCTCCTATCTCCTTCTCAGTGGTATTTTTTGTTATCCTTAAGTGGAAGAAAGTGATCTTAGGGGCAACTCCAGTATTCCTACAGCAATGACTTAGAACAATTTAATTGGGAGGTAATGAAACAGGAGTTCTATCTTTAAAAATTAGCTTTTATTTTTGTCAAAGAAATGTAGGAACAGCCAACACTGTTCTGACTGAGACTCATTTGGAGTGTCAGAGGAAGGCTGATGGGGTGTGTGTGTGTGTGTGTGTGCGTGTGTGTGTGCATATGCAAGCACATGCACTCAGTCATAGCTACTCTTTGAAACCCTCTGGACTGTAGCCTGGGGTTTCCCAGGATGCTAATGGTAAAGAACCCACCTGCTGATGCAAGAGACATAGGAGGTGTGGGTTTGATCCCTGGGTCGGGAAGAGCCCCTGGAGAAGGGAATACCCACTCCAGTATTCTGACCTGGAGAATCCCCATGGATGGAGGAGCCAGGCAGGTTACAGTCCATAGGGTCACAAAGAGCTGGACACAACTGAAGCGACTTAGCACACAGCGTGCACAGACTGTAGCCTGCCAGGCTCCTCTGTCTGTGGAATTTTCGAGGCAACAATGCTGGAGCAGGTTGCCATTTCCTCCTCCAGGGAATCTTCTTGACCCAGGGATCAAACCCTCATCTCTTGGGTCTCCTGCATCGGCAGGTGGATTCTTAACCATGGCACCACCTGGCTACAGCAGACCAAACCTGCTGCAGCCACTGCCTTCACCCCCAACTTCCATTCCTGCTCACCACTGCCGTGGTCACTGGTTGTACTCAAAATAAGAAGAAAGGAACTATATGCTCGTCTGGTAGGGACGGGAGGGCCAGCAGAGAGCAGAAGCCTCGGGTGGAGTGGGAGGGGCAGTCACTAAGACACCGGGTGCTGGGAGACCCTGCCGCCGGAGGGACAGGGGATGTGGGGAGGAAACGGGGAGAGTATACTGTGGTCCTGGGCTTGGTGTTGGGTAGACCCTGAGGTTCTTCAGCTGAGCTACAGAGGAGCAGTTGAGTAGCCTTCGTTTGCCTTTTCAATTTTTGCCAAAACCTCACAAAGGTCTTCTGTGGGTGTGTGAGGATGGCGGGAATTTGTGTGGTGAGTGGTGGGAAAATGTACTTGAAATTGGTGAGTGTTCGGTCATTTGGCTTCAGCATCAAAATTGGCAAATGAATTTTGCACTCTATGAATATGTGCACTCTTGGATTTTTTTTTCCAATTTAGGAAGATTAGGATCATAGATTTTCAGATATGTTTGGCTTTTGAATGTCTGTTTCTGATTCATGAGAAATTAAAAATAACCAAGTAATTAAAAGTATAGGTTCTAGATCCAAATCATTATTCTACAACTTACTGGCTGTAAGACCTTAACCTAGTCTAGTTATCTATAAAATAGGGATACTAACGGTACTGTTGTGAGGAGTGCTGTTGGCAGAATAAGGGCCCTCAAAAGATATCCATAACTTTGTCTCTGGCTGTGTCCTTTGTCCCATGTGAATCTGTTACCTCACGCAGAAAAAAGGACTTTCCAAAGTCTTTACTGTTATGGACCTTGAGATAGGGAGATTCTGTTATGAAGATGGAGGAAGGGGCACAGCTAATCAAGGGATGTTGTGGCCTCCAGAGCTGCAAATGGCCCTTGCTTTACAGCCAGCACAGACTCTGGTCCTTCAACCAGAAGGAACAAAATTCTATCAACTCAAAATTTCCCCTACATCCTCCAGAGAGGAACACAGCTTGCCAATACCTTAATTGTAGGCTAGTGATACTAGTATCAGACTTCTGACCTACAGGAACTGTAAAGTAATACATTTGTGTTACTTAAGCCACTAGTTTGTTGATTTTTTGGTAATAACGACAAGAGAAAACTATTACACACAGACACAAGTGTGTGTGAAGTGATGCTAAATCACCTGAGTCATGTCTGACTCTGTCCTACCCCATGGTCTGTAGCCCACCAGGCTCCTCTGTCCAAGAGATTCTCCAAGCAAGAATCCTGGAGTGGGTTGCCATTTCCTCCTCCAGGGGATCTTCCCGACCCAGGGATCGAAACTGCATCTGTCTCCTGCATTGGCAGGCGGGCTTTCTACCACCAGCACCACTTGGGAAGCCCCTTGTCTTATAGGAGAGGAGATTTAATGACAAACATGAGAATGCAGGACGGTGTATGACAGAGGGCAGGCGCAAACCAGTCTTTTAGGAGAAATCATCAGCCTGCCAAGTGCAGAGCTGAGCACTGTGGGAAGAGGTGGTCTCCAGCCAGTGGCTTCTGGGCCTCGTGCCTTGCTGCTCTCCTGCGTTCCATGAGCTCCATGCTCAGCCCTCTGGGCTGCATTTCTGGTTTGGTTCTCAAGTTCAATTTTCCGGGTGCTACTTACAACTCCGCACATACAACATTTTCATGCTTCCATGTCAAGATGCAAAGTAAGTGACTCCATTTGTAAAGCAGTTCTCAGAGACAATTTAGTATCGTGTCCTGTGGGGGCTTCTTTAAACATATATGCCCCAATCCCATCACTTAGGGTTTTGTGTTAACTGAAAAATCTTTCATGCTTCCCCGTACACGCTGAGTCTGACACAAGGAACCCCTCTTATCTCCTATCTCAAAACCCTGCCTATTCATATAAACATGAACTCAGATTCCCTTGTAGCTCAGTAAAGAATCCACCTGCAATGCAAGAGACCCCTGGAGAAGGCATAGGCTACCCACTTCAGTATTCTTGAGCTTCCCGGGTGACTCAGATGGTAAAGAATTCACCTGCAATGAGGGAGACCTGGGTCGGGAAGATCCCTTGGAGGAGGGCATGGCAACCCACTCCAGTATTCTTACCTGGAAAATCCCATGGACAGAGGAGCCTGGAAGGCTATAGTCCATGGGGTTGCAGAGTTGGACACAACTGAAGTGACTTAGCACATACACATGTGGAAAAGGATGTTTGGTTCCTTCCCTAGACGGAGCTGTCCCAGACTTTTTGCCGCTTTGGCAGTATAGGAGAAATGAAAGACACCCACAATCCCATATGAATGAGCCCTGCCAGGAACATAGGGGTATATGATGAATGAGTATCAAGTGGCAAGAACCAGCCCATGGAACCTGTCAGAAGCCCATGCTGCAGAATGATGGACGGTGGGTAACTGAAGTTGCCTGGGGTTTCCCATCCCCGTGTTTCACTCCCCACAGGTCACCGGGACCTTGGTTTTGGCTGTCTTCACTGCTGTGCTAAGTTCCTTCCAGTTTGGATATGACATTGGAGTGATCAATGCACCTCAACAGGCAAGTGAAACGTACAAGTTCTCTATTTGGCAATTTCTGTCAGTGGCAGAAAGATATCAGCTCCTCATCCAGAGAGATAAAGTGTGCCCACATGGGGAACACGTGGTAATCCGGTCTTCTGTCAGGCACCACGTGCGTGGTTCCAATGCTGGTAACTTGACCTTTACTCCTCATTTAATAACCCTCATAGAAAAAGAAAGAGTAATGAATAATTCTTGATCTCTGATTCTGCTGTTCGCTGAGCTCACAGAAAACTTCAGCCAGAATATCATGTGCCAAAAGGATTTAAAAAAAAAAAAGACAAAAAACAAAAAAAAAAGGCTTAAGAGCTTATTGCAGCATACATTCAGAGCTCCTAGCCAAAAATGGATGGAAATGCCAGGGTGTTAGAAGAAACAGTGGAAGTATAGATTTTTTTTTTCAGTGCAGAAACATGTACTGAGCACAAGCTCACTGTGTGTCAGGCACAAACATAGGCTCTCCCCTGCTGATTTGCCCAACAACCTGGTAATGCCCATTTTTTGTCCAGATCAAAGTATTTTGGAGCCTTGGATGGGGAGGGGGTGGAATCGGATAAAGGTAGTTAAAAGGTACAAACTTTTAACTGTAAGATAAGTTAGTATTAGGGATGTGATCGGAGAAGGTAATGGCACCCCACTCCAGTACTCTTGCCTGGAAAATCCCATGGACGGAGGAGCCTGGTAGGCTGCAGTCCATGGGGTTGCTAAGAGTCGGACACGACTGAGTGACTTCACTTTCACATTTCACTTTCATGCATTGGAGAAGGAAATGGCGACCCACTCCAGTGTTCTTACCTGGAGAATCCCAGGGACAGGGGAGCCTGGTGGGTGCCATCTATGGGGTCGCATAGAGTCGGACACGACTGAAGTGACTTAGCAGCAGCAGCAGCAGGGATGTGATGTTCAACATGACAAATGTAAATAATATAATACAGCTGTATCTTATACATGAAAGTTGTTAAGAGGGTAAATCCTAAGAGTTCTCATCACAAGAAAAAAAAAGAAAGACAAGCAAAGGAGAAAGCCTGTAGGAGCCTAACACTAGAAAGATTCTAGTCCTTCCCTCTACGTCGGTCTCCCATGTATGATCCAAAGTAAAATAATATAAACCTTTTAAATAAGTCAAGAAGTCCAACAAAGTTTGGGTTTTCTCCACATTGACTCTTTGGGTATTTTTAATATTAGATAGTTTCTATCATTTTTCACTTTTACTGTGTGCATCCCTACTCTGGTTTCCAGGAAATACACAGGAGAGGGATGTCATTCGTCTCAGATCCCACAGCCTGTAAGTGGGAGAAATCAGGACTTCATTCTCTCTGCCCTAACTCAGACCATCAGGTCATTTAGGGTGGGATTGATATCATGTTCCTCTTCTTAACACCAGTGCCAAGCACAGTGATTGATATAAACATAGTGTTTAGTGAATGAAGAAGAGAGAGAGAGACAGAGAGAGAGGAGAAGCTGGGGGAAGGGGTGGCATAAGGTGACAATACAAGCTTCTGTTGGGTGTTCTCGGTGAATCCATCATATTTCATCTGCTTCTCTGAACATAGTGGACTCTAAGGAAAATGTAGGAGACTACAGGGTGTGAATGTGTGAAATGTGTACTTGCCAAGTCCGTCTGTTGGAAAGGGTTGCTCCTTGGACCAAAGATGCTCTCTGATTAGGCACCACATTAGCATCATGAATGTGGCAGGTCTTGCCAAGGCTGAGAGATTTAGGGAATCACTCTAGAAGGTCGTATCTTTTTTCTGTGGCTGATAACATGTGCCAGTGTAGCAGGATTCCTGAAATTTGGCATTGGTAGAACCTTTTCTCTTCTTGTGGGAGAAATTTTCAAATCCTTACTTAAACCATCCTCTTCAGTGTTGGACGTAAAAATTAATCTAAGGTTCCCCTCCTCTAATCCAAGTCCTAGAGCCAGACCTGACAACAGAGGTCATCCCTCTCTGGCATCAGGATTAGTGCCCTCACTATAGCCCCTTTCATCTGTATTTAAAGAGCTGTTTAAATACCATTATGTAAGAAGAATTTGTTTTTTATTAGCAGAATGACATTTGGAATTATTTTATGGTATTTTTAAATCATACTTTTTATGAGTGTGAAAACTATGCACACCTGTTGCAGAAAGTTTCAGAAAGAAAAACATTAATGATTATTCATGTAGAGCAAACTGCTGAAAACATCTGGGCTATTTCCTTTCAGCCTTTCTTCTGTGTATATTATCCATATAGAGTGACCTTCCCATGAGGCAAAGGTCTGGATCAGAGTTCTTTTATCATAAGAGGATGTAAGTTCTCTCTTTCATCAGCTGGCTTCACCACATAGGACTTTGCCCAGGTCTGGCAGCCTAGGACAGCTGCATTCCAGGTCATTGTTAGAGGTCCTCCCAGCCCACTGCTACCAAGTGGTGACCAAATCATCTGGAGCAATGACATGGAAGAAGAGCTGGAAGGATGTGCCTTTCCTCAATTATACTTTTGTTTGAGTTTGCCTCTACTGAAACATTATAAAATATGGCTCTGTGAAATCTAGTTTTGAACACTGTTTATTCTGTTACCTACTGCACTCAGTGAGGACCCACACAAGACACTTCCTTTAGGTCCCAATACCTTCTCAGGAGCTTCTGAGTTGGCTTTGATCTTCAGAATTCACCAATATACTTGATTGTTTTCCTCTCTTCTCACTGGCTGCTAGGAAACTTATTAATTAGTTTACAGCTCACCTAAAGCAAGGATAGAGCACCTGGTGTTTGAATTTTGTATACTAACTTTATTTTTGCCCTCAACTTTCTCAAACTTTTTTCTTTTATGTCCACTTTTCAAAATATTTCAAAAATATCCACTTTTTTGTCTCTGTTCAAACATTTACAGTAGCCAATTTAAATTCTGCTATGCAGGGGAAACAGTGGCATGAAAATGTGTCTTTTCAGCTTGCAGGATAGTTTCAATTTGGACAGATGCCAATCTTTAAAACTTGAAGAATTTTACATAAAAATACACATGTCTGGCTTCTCTTTAAAAATTAAAGGCCATGCTATGCCAGTCTCAAATTGCAGCTTCCTCCTTCAGATGGGACAAATAAATCCTGCCCACTCAGTATTATATTCTCAACAGTTGTTGTTTAGGCACTGAGTCATGTCAAACTCTTTGTGACTCCATAGTCTGTAGCCCACCAGGCTCCTCTGTCCATGGGATTTCCCAGTAAGAATACCGGAGTGGGTTGCCATTCCCTTCTCCAGGGATCTTCCTGACTCAGGATTGAACCCATGCCTCCTACATTAGCAAGTGGATTCTTTACCGCTGGAGCCCATATTCTCAATAGTATAGACTATATTTCAGCCCTCAAGTTATCAAACTTTTTCTTGCCTCCTTTACTTGTTTGTTCCTGCCAGGTTCCCATTGGCACTGGAATTTGTGACCTCTATTTTATAGGATGTGGTCAACTGTAAGCCATCTGTATGCATTAGTATGTGCATAACACACATAATTGAAATAATCCTGCTTGAACACCTAGCAAGTAGTTTCAAGGAAAAACAAACCAAAAATATACATAATGTTTGAAATATTTCAGCTATTTTCCTTTATTTTATCTCCTTAGGTAATTATAACCCACTATAGACATGTTCTGGGTATTTCACTGGATGACCGAAAAGCTATCAACAACTATGCTCTCAACAGTACAGAGGAATTGCCCACAAGCCCAGGAGATCCAACACCAGGCTCTAGGACTGAGGAAGAGACTATGACATCAGCTAGCCTCATCACCATGTTCTGGTCCCTGTCTGTGTCCAGCTTTGCAGTTGGTGGAATGATTGCATCGTTCTTTGGAGGGCTTCTTGGGGACAAGCTTGGAAGGTAGGCAAATTTCATAAATAAGCATACACACAGAAAAGTCACTATTTGGGGTTTCAGAATTTGTTTAGAAAGAAATCGTCTTCCATGTTGTGGGATAGTTTTAGAGTTTTTTTTTCAAATCATGACCTTATGAGTTAGGTTGGTATTGGACCAAATAAGGGCTTCCCTGGTGTCTTGGATGGTAAAGAATCTGAATGCAATGCAGGAGATCCAGGTTTGATCCCCGGGTCAGGAAGTTCCCCTGGAAAAAGAAATAGCAACCCACTCCAGTATTCTTTCGTGGAGAATTCCATGGACAGAGGAGCCTGGCAGGCTACACTCCATGGGGTCACAAAGAGTCGGAAACGACCAAGCGACTAACTCTTTTACTTTCTGGACCAAATAATAGAGAAAGCTGTTGCAGTAAACTACTTACGTGTGAAGATATTTACAGAAAAAGTGAATTTGGAGTGTATTTCTAGATAATCACTTTGATTCTCTGACTTTATAACTTATAAAACATATTAAGAAACCACAGCCCAAGTGGTTTACTCAGGAACTCAAGAGAAGAGTCAAGAATGGAGTTTTTAAATCTATTGTTGGCTTCACCAATTGATCCATTTCTCAGACACCCAGTTTTTCCTTTTCAGATTAGAATTTGACATCCTGATCAGTCAAGCTGCAAGGTTAAGTCAATATCACCAACTCCCAGTTGCCCGATGTACTTGATAGGGGGTTTCTAGTTGCTGCTACTGCTGTCTCAAAACCCAACCACAAACGAAGCAAGTGGTATCTCCATTCCTCAACTTTCTATTTTGGATTGAAACTTCCTGTTTTGGATTAAAAACATCAGTAGAACTCCTTTACATCCAAATTTCATTTAGTCATGTGAAATACTAAAGCTCTTGGCGTTCCCTCCACCCCCATCAGCTCAGTCCAGTCGCTCAGTCATGTCCAACTGTTTGCAACCTCATGGACTGCAGCACACCAGGCTTTCCTGTCCATCACCAGTTCCCAGAGCTTGCTCAAATTCATGTCCATCGAGTTGGTGATACCATCCAACCATTTCATCCTCTGTTGTCCACTTGTTCTCCTGCCTTCAATCTTTCCCAGCATCAGGGTCTTTTCCAACGAGTCTGTTCTTCACATCAGGTGACCAAAGTATTGGAGCTTCAACTTCAGTATCAGTCTTTCCAGTGAATATTCAGAACTGATTTCCTTTAGGATTGACTGATTTGATTTCCTAGCAGTCCAGGGGACTTTCAAGAGTCTTCTCCAACACCACAGTGCAAAAGCATCAATTCTTGGGTGCTCAGCCTTCTTTATGGTCCAACTCTCACATCCATACAGGACTACTGGAAAAACCATAGCTTTGACTATATGGACCTTTGTTGGTAAAGTAACGTCTCTGCTTTTTAATATGCTGCCTAGGTTTGTCATAGCTTTTCTTCCAAGGAACAAGCGTCTTTTAATTTCATGGCTGTACTCACCACCTGCAGTTATTTGGAAGCCAAAGAAAATAAAGTCTGTCACTGTTTGCATTGTTTCCCCATCTATTTGCCATGAAATGATGGGACCCGATGCCATGATCTTAGTTTTTTTTGAATGCTGAGTTTTAAGCCAGCTTTTTCACTCTCCTCTTTCACTTTCATCAAGAGGCTCTTTAGTTCCTCTTTACTTTCTGCCGTAAGGGTGTATCTGCATATCTGAAGTTACTGATAGAGAGGAAATAAAACAGAAAATCAGTTATTTCTCTATATTTATTTTCTGGTCTTTGCATCCACTTTTTTGTTTATCACTTTTTTCTGATGATAAAAATATGCAAATACGGAAAAATTAGAAAATGCAAAAACTTTTAAAGATCTAAAAGATATAGGCAACTACCTTAGTAATAAGTGTGCTCTGTCGTGTCCAACTCTTCACGACCCTGTGGCCTGTAGCCCACTAGGCTCCTCTGTCCATGGGATTCTCCAGGCAAGAATAGTGAAGTGGGTTGCCATGCCCTCCTCCCCGGGATTTTCCCAACCCAGGGATTGAACCCGAATCTCTTACATCTTCTGCATTGGCATACTGGGTTACAATTCATTTAATTATTAAAATTCCTTCTTTAAATTATAGTTTCCCCTCTTTGGTTATTAAATTCTGATAATTTCTTCCGCTTATAGTGGAGCTTTTAATAAGACTGTAAGAATTTTTCTAAAGTAATAGGTAGCATGGAAACACACGTTTTATTCTTGTTCTTATTTGAAAGGGACTTCCCTCTACCATAAAAGAAAATGGTCAATTCTTCAAATGTTATCAAATTACTGGTGTTTAGCTGAGCTGTTTTTTCAAATAATTTTATTTATTTTTGGCTATGCTAGGTCTTCATTGTGCCAAGGGCTGTTCTTCGGTTGTGGTGAGCAGGGGCTACTCTGTAAATTGCAGTGTGTGGGCTTCTTATTGCAGTGGCTTCTCCTCTTGTGGAGCATGGGCTCTAGGATTCGAGAGCTTCAGTAATTGCAGTGCATAGACTCAAGAGTTGTGGCTCCCGGGGTCTAGAACACAGGATCAATAGCTGTGGCTCAGGGGCTTAGCTGTTCCCAGGCATGTGGAATTCTCCCAGACCAGGGATCGAACCCATGTCTGCTGCACTGGCAAGCAGATTCTTTACCACTGAACCACCAGGGAAGCCCCTTAGCTGAACTTTAAATCAGTATTCATAAATTATGCAGGTCATTGACTGGCTTTAGTTATTTTAAAATATCTTAAATTATTTCAGTTTGAACCAAGTTTAAGCAGTAACTGGAAATTTTTCTAGATTGCTTATCTCTAAAATAAATAAAATTAAACAAAACTAAATTAAAATTTTAAACATGGACAGACCAATTCTTTTAGCAATTATTGATGTCTTATACTTCTCATCACTGAAGAAAAAAATGTAAGCTCTTGTCCCTCATTTAGAGACAGGATTCTAACAATTCAGTGACTCACTCTACATTTAGTGTTCTGCTGATGAAAACAGAACGGACATCTTCTCAAGTCTTAGGATCTAGCATTGACAATGGTCATACCCCAAAACAATGTCAAATTATGATTTATCAAATTATTTATGGTGGATTAAAAGCAAGGTTTCTTCTAGTTTTCAGTAGAAAAATGAAAAATGTTCACTTCCTTGAGAACAGCCCTAAAACTAATCATTTTAACTTCAAAATTAACACAGAACAGTTGAGTCTCAATAAAAAACTATTTTCCTAGGAAAAGTCACTGAGAAATGACATGATTGTCCCTATCGCCAGGGTCATTGCTCCACTCGTTAAAAGTAAACAAATAAAAATGTACTATTCCATTACTGCTTTAAAAAACCTTTGCTTATAATTGTGTTAATAGGTATCTGTGGCCACTATTTGGGTTCTCAAGGTCAAATTTTACTTAAAATTTAAGGACCAGGGTAAGGTGGGGGAGACCATGATCTGGGCAATCCACGTTACCATGAGTGAAGGACAATATACATAGCTTGTTGCCTTTGAATGTGTTCTTTCTTCCTTTTGAACCAAAAATGGAACTGACCAAAATAAAGCATTAACCTTTGGTTTCACAGTGGTCAAGTCCCAGCTCTGTAATTTAATGAGCAAGTCACCCCGGTTCTCTAAGACATTTCCTTCCATCTGCTATGTGGGGGGAAAAAACACCTCCTTTTGTGACATTATTGTGAGGATTAAATGAAAATGAACATAAAAGGCTTAGTACACTGCCTGCCACAAAGTGAGCAGGCAGAAAATATAGATGATGATAATGAAGAAGAAGAAACTTATGCTAACAGAAGCATTCAGAGCACGATTTAAAGAAATAGACATATATTTCTTTCTCCCTGATTCAACCATTTCATGTATTTTTAGATTATTTATTCTTGGCTCTTTCTCACATCTGAGCAGAAGTTAAAATCCTTTAAGTTGTATAGAATGCTACAGCAACCACTGGTGGTGGGGAAGAGGGACTTTAGAGCAATCTGGCATCAAAAATACTTTCAGGCTATCTGTCTCTGGTATGACTTTTTCTCTTTTTTCCCCTACTAGAATATATTATCAGCTAGCTAGTAACAATTTCCTAAGGTAAATTACTGAATTTGCCTGCCCTCTGTCCTTGTGTAGAGAAAAAACTTCACAGAGAAGCACCCCTATGTTTGTCTACTCTGCAGTTCTGAAGCTGCTCAGCTGTAAATCACTCTATCTGCCTGCCTCTGGGTTGTTGATAATTTCCATATACTAGTTTCCCGTTACTGTCCTAATGAATTATTACAAACTTAGTGGCTTAAAACCACACACATTTGTTTCCTTACAGTTCTAGAGAACCAAATTCAGTTTCATTGGCAGAAGTCAAGGTGTCAGCAGGGCCTATTCCTTCTGGAGGTTCTAAGGAAGGGTCCGTTTCCTTACCCTTCCCCAGCTTCTGGTGGCCAGTTCTGTCCTCGTCTGTGGCTTCTTCCTCCATTTTCAAAGCACATCACTACAAACCTTATTTCTTTCATCTCATCACCTTCTCTTCTGCCTTCCTAATATAAGTACATCACTGGCCCAATTTTGAGATGAAGAGATTATCCAATTTAATCCTTAATCATATCTGCAAAATCCCTTTACCATATAAAGTGATATATTTCCAGGATCTGCAGATTAAGATGTTGACTATTGTGGGGTTTTATTCAGCTCATCACATGGTTTGTTGGGAAAACGAATATGAGATTATATAGTTTTATTCTTCCAGAAAAAACAATCTGCTTGTTGTTTGAGATACTTGTTTAGGAAAAGCTCACCTAGTAAAGTTTGAAACACTGAAACAGAATATAACAAGATACTTACATTTCTTTGTGGCACAAACATTCTCACATTTATTCACTTAGGTTCTTTTATTGGCTTTATCATCACTGATTGAACTTTGAAGAAGGTTTCTGTGTACATCACTTTCCCATTTAACAGGAAGAAGAGTATCAGACACCTGCAAATGTCAATTTTGTATGATCAATTTTGAAAATGGTGTTTTTTTGCTATTATCATCTTTACTATGTATTTTGCATTGGTTGACATTGATTCATAGATTCTGGAAATATGCTGGCATATAATGATAAAATAAGAATAATTATAGTTCTCTGATAAGGCTTAAAGTAAAAGCATGTTTTAATCTACTTCCAAATAATTTATACTAAAGAAAACTTAAATTTTAAAGTTCTTTCATGACCTATAGCAGCTAAAATCTTGTGCCATTAAAAGAAAAAAAAAAGGGTCAGTGTCATAGGTTAAAGATACAGAATTAAATTTAGCTATCACCAGGCATTTATTCTTCAAAACAGTCAGCATGTAGAAAACTAATTGTTAACTATTTGAAAAGGTCTCAGAAGTGTTATCTTAAAGCAAACTAGTCATCATAACAATTGAATCATCTCTATCAAAATGTGATTAGGTACTTGCAATCCAAATTCTCTCATTATAAATATTATGTATTGTTAATGCTTTAACACATAGACAAATCAAAGTAGCAATCATGGTTTAAGACTCCCCAACTAACTCTATCAACAAAATTAAAATAATCACTCTTTGGTAAAAATCTCAGCATGCTCTGAAAGCAAATCCTGTTTATCAAGTTTCGATGCTAAATTTATAATCCTTGCTTTTCAAATTTTCAGAATCAAAGCCCTGTTGGTAGCAAACATTCTTTCGTTGGTTGGAGCTCTCTTGATGGGGTTTTCGAAACTGGGACCATCTCACATTCTTATAATTTCAGGAAGAGGCATATCAGGACTCTACTGTGGTAAGTCGTGCACACACACACACACACCCCCTTCCACACAAACACATATGTACATCTGAAAATTATTCTCAAGGTAGATGTGGTTACATGTAGGGAATTTTTTAAGCATAAGGTGACATCACAAAAAGGAAAGGCAATAGCACAAAGTTTCAGTTCTAAGTGAGGGATGTTTGGGACCTGTAAGTGGAGTTGTAATGAGATGTTCTTATCCACAGCAATGACATCATTTCTAGTCATATGCTCCAAGACAAATTAGTTAGCTCTTGGTGTTCTTATCCGTTAAATGAGAAGGATAATAACATCTACCTCATGGGGGCACTTGTGAGAATATGTGTAAAATGTTCAGCATAGAATCTGACTAAGCTAGCTGTTGTTATTATTCCTGCTGTTCAGTAGACACCGGAAGACTGCTATGCCCAGAACCCCCAACTCTGCCCTTATGGCCTGCCCGGCTACTGATGTCTCTGTCTCTCCTATCTGGAAAGACCTTGATGTTCTGGCCCATCTCTCAGGCCACATCCCTTTACCCTATCTGCTTCCACACTTGGCTGGTCCAAGTGTTAAAATGAAGCTGGCCATAGGGAGAGGGGCTCAGGCAGAAGCAGCTGGCAGAGGAGTTCAGAATGGAGGAAAGATGCTTTTCCCATCTAAATATCTGAAACACTATTTCTTGGAAACAGCTCTTCAATCTTCCTGAAGCAACTTAGCAGCAGAGGACGGAAGAAAGGGAGGATGGTCCATTCTCTAAAATAGTCAAATCTTTTGCTCCTCAATCCCAGTAATACCCATTGTCCCAAATCACAGCCACTAACAATAACCATTGTGGGTGGGAGAGGGAAGGTGAGGGCACAAAGTGCTGTATGAAATATTTTTAACACTTTTACCTGAAAAAGAGGAAAGACTACAACTCTGTGCATCTTCAGTGATTGGTTGAACCACAAGTCTGGTCTTCTGCATTGCAGGCAGATTCTTTACCAGCTGAGCTACCAGGGAAGCTCAAAATAAAAGTCTAAGGTTATTTAATTAAACGGCTCTTCTTGTTATTTTCAATGTTAATACAAATAACTGAAATGATAGCTTGGTCCAGGTAAAGAGGCAACTCACTTATGGGAAGAGCTTTGGATTCAGAATGCATCAATTCTGGCACTGTCTCAGTCTGGCCTTAGTTATTGAATAGAAGGCTCGGTTTGCTCTTCGGTATTAGTTCCCCCTTGCTGCTCTAATGAATTACTTCAAACTTAGTGGCTTAAGACAACACAAATTTGTTTTCTTACAGTTTTGAAGACTCAAATTCAGTTTCACTTGACTGTAAAATGCAACTAATAACACCATCAAAGAGGTCCAAATCAAGATTCTTCTTTATTTTCTCTCTACTTTTTGAAATACAATAAGAAAAAAATTATAAAATATAAAAAATTATTTTAAAAATATAAAAAAATTATAAACTATTTTTAGTAAAATTGAAAATAAATGTTATAATTGAAAATAAATAGTAGCAACCTATTACCAGCACAACTAAGTAACTTGTATTCTCCAAGCATCTTCTAAAATTATGTCTGATCCTATTATGAGCATTAAAATAGCTAAAAATTAATGAAAATAAATTAATAAAGACTAATAGAAAATACAATTTGATTTCGGGTTCATAAGACTTTAGACCAGGTGGCCAAAATAGCTCAGTTGGAGGGAGCATTAGACTGAAGACTTCAGACTTGCGAGCTTATCTGCATTTTCTGTTCTTGAGATATAATATTTGGACTTAACAAAAATGCTACAGCCCAGAATAGGACCAAACAATGTTTATTTATTTTTTTCCTCCTGCTTCTTTAAGATCAACAGACCACACAGTAGAGTTGCATGTAAAAGCTGAAATTTAGATGCTGTATCAGCCATGCAAATGTTCATGGGCTATTGAGAACAATTTGAAGCATTAAAAAAATATTGAAACAATTCTCAAAAGCATCTTTTATACAAAGACCATACATTTCCATTTGATAGGCCCACAGTATATCTAAGAGGAAGCCTCTGACAAATCTTATTTTCAGAAAATGCCAAACATTGCATTCAGTTTTGCTCATTGACTAGTCTCTGATCTTTTAATGCTCTTAGCAAATGGCTAGATTCTCCACCATTTTCAACATGACTGGTTACATCTGCATCTAGGAAAACTACAGAAGTCCTAAAGGCCTAGAGCTTTGCAAAATTTTGTTTTCTTTTAAGCATCAGAGGACTTCCCAGGTGGCCCTAGTGGTAAAGAACCCACTTGCCAGTGCAGGAGACATAAGAAATGTGGGTTCGATCCCTGGCTTGGGAAGATGCCCTGGAGGAGGACATGGCAACCCACTCCAGTATTCTTGCCTGGAGAATCCCATGGACAGAGGAGACTGGCAGGCTACAATCCATAAGATCGCAAGGAGTCAGACACAACTGAAGCGACTTAGCACGCATGCAAGAATCAGAAGTCTTTATTCAAATAAAATCTTTTCTGAAGCCCATCATTTAGAGAGAATAAAGAAGCTATGTTGCTCTGGTTGGAGTAATTGGGGGAAGAACCCCTGAGTCCCTTAACCCCTAACATCTCTCTACACACCCCGCCCCTCAACTCTTAAGTGTGACTTTGAGGCACCTCCACATTGTGGAAACTCAAGAAGGGCTTGTAGTTCTCCTGCTAACACTCTATTGCACTGTGATCTTGGGTAAGTCATTTCTCACCTTTATCAAGTAAAGAGGTTGGCATAGATATGTTCTAATTTCCTTTAATCCCATGATTTTAGAGTAAGAATATTACTACATTTTTAAGAATATTGTTAAAGCATTCTTCAGTCTCTTTTCTGAAGATAACCTAAGGCATTATGATACAAACTCAATATTAACATGAATTTTTTAACTAAATAAAGACAATGCTATGAATAATTGCCAGATGAATGACTAACCATCTCCTTCTATTTATATCTCCAACTAAAATCTCATTTAGAGTCTCATCAACATTCTTTGCATAAATCATGTCTGCGGTTGGTGACAAGGGCTCTTCCTTCCAATAAACTCAGGAAGAATGCTAACTGTACTTAAAGTTACTGCTGTTGATGTCATCCTGATTACACTTTAACATGTATGTTCATGTTTCACTCAGGGCTAATTTCGGGCTTGGTTCCAATGTACATTGGTGAAATTGCTCCAACCACACTCAGGGGTGCTATTGGTGCTCTTCATCAGCTGGCCGTTGTCACGGGCATCCTTATTAGTCAGGTAAAAACTCCCATCCCCTCCCTCACCCATCCTCTACTTTACCCAACTTCTCTCTCCCTGAGTGGCCACTCTTACTGTAGAACAGCACAGAGGAAAAGACAGTTCCACAAGTGGTCTTGGAGGTGGCGGTACAGAGACATAGGCTTTTTAGCTCAAAGTTAAAATATTACTAATCCACGCCTCACTTTTCCCCTGGAAGTTGTAGTGGAGTTGGCACTGAAGGTGACCTGGTAAGCCAAGTCTTTAACTACTGGAGCTATTCCAGAATTAAATTATTCCATTTAGATTTCAAGAGAAAAAAATTTCAAAATTTTGGCTGCCTGGGTTTCCTTTTTTTCTGAGCATCTTTTCTGCTCAGAATTTTGGCTGCCTGGGTTTCCTTTTTTCTGAGCATCTTTTCTGCTCAGATTTAAAATGCAAAGGATTGCAGTAGCGGTTCTTGTTCAGTTACCTGTATTCTTTCCTTCTCTCCTGTGTTCTCAGAGGGAGTCCTCAAAACCTCAAACTTATGACTATCCAGAGGATAAATTACTTTGCAATAGGGATCACAAAACTAGTTCTCTCAGAGTAATTGCTTTATCTATGTAACCCATTCTATTTAAGTTCTGCGTAATCGTCCAAAGTTATGCATGATTTTTGCTGTTGTTTCAGATATCAAATGTGTGCTTAAAAGTTTGGTTGATTTCTACCCTAAATGTCCCATAGGAGTTAATGAAGACAAATCTAGATGAATTCTTTGTAAAACAGAGTCCCTAATTCAGTTAAGGAGAGACATACTAGTAATAGTTGCCATCTTAAGCATACTTGTGCATACTTGAATCAAAGTTGTCAGGAATTACTATCAAATAGCCAATGTGCTTTTTTCAACAAATTGTTTCAGAAGGCAGATCCGAAGTGACGTGTAGTTGCTGTGCTTCCTCCCTGCCTTTTCAGATCGTTGGCCTTGACTTTATCCTGGGCAATCACGAGCTATGGCACATCCTGCTTGGTTTGTCTGCCGTGCCGGCCATTCTCCAATGTCTGCTGCTCTTCTTCTGTCCAGAAAGCCCCAGATACCTTTACATCAAGCTGGATGAGGAAGCCAAAGCAAAGAAAAGTAAGTCTATGGTGGTTTTCCTTTCTTCCTATTGTTTTGTAATTATCAGTTAATGAGAAACAGTGCACATGAATGGATACTCATGAAATTGGTACCAATGCTTTCCAAGTGAAGTCAGTGATTATACGTAAGAATATGCACGATCACTTAATATGACTGGTACATGTCATTTTGCAACCATAAGCATTCACACAAGCCCAAATAGAAAATCCACATGCAGTGTATTGAACTCAGAGACTTCTAACAGACCTTTCCTGCATTATGCTTCTATGATAATGAGCAATAAGATGAAGCCAAATGTTTTGCTTTCTTAAAAAATAAAAAGACAGGATTTAACAAGAAAGGATTTCCAACACCCATTCTATTAGGTAGTAGAATGGGCTATGCAGAACTGTAGTGCTTTCATTAGCATAACAATTGACCTGAGTTGTGTCAACCTGATCATTTTGGGGGACAGGCTTGAAAAGACTCAGAGGAAGTGATGATGTCACCAAAGACATCACTGAGATGAGAAAAGAGAGGGAAGAAGGATCAAATGAAAAGAAGGTCTCCATAATTCAGCTCTTCACCAGTTCCAGCTACCGACAGCCTATTCTAGTGGCACTGATGCTGCATGTGGCTCAGCAATTCTCTGGAATCAATGCGGTAAGTTTAAGAACACCCTCCCTCACTCTTAAGAGCAAAGTGAATTAAGACAGATGAGGACAGGAGTTTAAGTTTAAATAACTAAAGGACATGTTAAAATGCTGACATCACAATTATCTTGAATGAGCATTAATTTTATCTTGCCTTGTCTGCTTTCTAAAATTACCTTACAGTTTTTAAAAGATGTCAGTGATCAGTGGTCTGCATGTCAATTAAGATGAAGATTAAAAGGCAAGTCATAATAAATACAGAAGAGGGCAAAGGAGAATAAATATACCAAGAAGACTGAATTACCAGGGGCTTCTAGAGTTGAGTATCAAATTTAGGATTTCAGAAAATCTAGGCAGAAGGACTCATGGTTCCTGCTATCTATTTAAATGAAGTATAGCAGATAGCCTGGTGCAAAGAAGTTTCCTGCCATCTAAGAAATTTTCACTGTTTGGGGAGACAGCACACAAAATAAACAATAGAAGGAACTGATATGATATTGGTGAGTGAGGGTAATAGAAAAGACATGACTGAAAAACATACTGAGTACTAAACTAGCTAGCTCTTAGGTTTTGAAATCTTTGTATTATACAGACTAAAATTGTCTTACTGACGGTTAGCTACTAGAAGAAAAAAATTTAGCATTGGTTAAGAAACTAGATTTTAAAAACTACTTATCCCCATTCAGTGCTGTTAAAATTGTGATATGGGCTTCTACAGTGAGTCCACTCCAGATTCACAGACACTGTGGGGGTGACTGATGGATGGGCAGAGACCTAGAGGAAGCAAAGATAGTATTTCCCCTGAGGTGAAGCAAAAGGAGACCTGAGCCTCATTCCACACGGTGAATGCTCTGCTCTGACCTCTGGCCTCCTTTAAGGATCCTTGATGCTGATTTTCTTAATCTCTTAATTCTTTATAACTTTGGGTCTCAGAGACCAAATCTTTCTGAGCTCTCTCTCAGCTCTGCTGTGTATCCAAGAGCACAACACTTAATCTCTCTGAGTGTCCCTACTTTAGCTTCCATCCCAGTGCCTGGCTTAGAGGCATCCAGGAAATGTTGAACCAGAGGCTTTTGGGTAGTACAGCGTGCAGTGAGTAATCCATTCCTCATCGAACACAGTCTGAACAGTCCTCCTGCATCAGCCCTGTCTGCAGGACGAGGCTGTAGGAAAGGAATGACAGAGGATGACACAACAAAAAAAATGACTGTTATACACATAAAGATGTAACTAAATAATAAAGGCTATTAAGGAGGCTGTGAATCAGATTTCTCCATTTGTACTGACATGAGTGGAAAATTTTGGATTAAGTGCAATGAAAACCAAAATTCTTATACACACTGGTTCAGTTCAGTTCAAAGTTGCTCAGTCATGTCCGACTCTTTGTGACTCCATGGACTGCGGCACGCCAGGCCTCCCTGTCCATCACCAACTCCCGGAGCTTATTCAAACTCATGTCCATTGAGTCGGTGATGCCATCCAACCATCTCATCCTCTGTTTTCCCCTTTTCCTCCCCGCCTTCAATCTTTCCCAGCATCAGAGTCTTTTTCAAATGAGTCAGTTCTTTGCATCAGGTGGCCAAAGTATTGGAGTTTCATCTTCAGCGTCAGTCCTTCCAATGAATATTCAGGACTGATTTCCTTTAGGATGGACTGGTTGGATCTCCTAGCAGTCCAAAAGATTCTCAAGAGTTTTCTCCAACACCACAGTCCAAAAGCATCAATTCTTCAGCGCTCAGTTTTCTTTGCAATCCAACTCTCACATCCATACATGACTACTGGAAAAACCTTAGCTTTGACTAGACAGACCTTTGTTGGCAAAGTAATGTCTCTGCTTTTTAATATGCTGTCCAGGTTGGTCATAACTTTTCTTTCAAGGAGCAAGTATCTTTTAATTTCATGGCTATAGTCACCATCTGCAGTGATTTGGGAGCACAAAAAAATAGTCTGTCACTGTTTCCACCGTTTCCCCATCTATTTGCCATGAAGTGATGGGACCAGATGTCATGATCTTAGTTTTCTGAATGTTGAGTTTTAAGCCAACTTTTTCACTCTCCTCTTTCACTTTCATCAAGAGGCTCTTTAGTTCTTCTTTGCTTTCTGCCATAAGGGTGGTGTCATCTGCATATCTGAGGTTATTGACATTTCCCCCAGCAATCTTGATTCCAGTTTGTACTTCATCCAGCCCAGCATTTCTCATGGTGTACTCTGCATATAAATTAAATAAGCAGGGTGACAATATACAGCCTTGATGTACTCCTTTCCCGATTTGAAACCAGTCTGTTGTTCCATGTCCAGTTCTGTTTCTTCTTAACCTGCATAAAGATTTCTCAGGAGGCAGGTCAGGTGGTCTGGTATTCCCATCTCTTTAAGAATTTTCCACAGTTTATTGTGATCCACACAGTCAAAGGCTTTGGGATAGTCAATAAAGCAGAAGTAGATGTTTTTCTGGAACTCTCTTGCTTTTTTTATGATCCAATGGATGTTTAGCGATTTGAGCTCTGGTTCCTCTGCCTTTTCACTGGTAAGAGTGCAAATTGACACAACTTTTTTGGAAAACTATTTGATTTTCTCAATCAAAGCTGAGAACACATATACACTATGATCCAACAATTCTATTCCTAGTTATAAATGTGTACATATTTTACCAAAAGGCTTGTGCTAGAATGGAGCGTTCATAGAAGCACTATTCATAATCACTCTAATGATAACTACCTAAATAACCATCAATAGTAGAATGGGTGAGTAAATAGTAGAATGGGTAACTAAATTGTGGTATATTACTACAATAATATGCTAAATAGCAGCAATAATAAACAGCCTGCAAACACAACAGTGTGGATGATTCTCACAAAGGTAATGTTGATGCCAGATATAAAATATACATTGAGCAGTTCCACTTATATCAAGTACAAGACTAGGGAAAATTTATCTACAATGGTTGAAGTCGAAAAGAGTTTCCTTTGAAAAAAGGGTGACATTTAGGGGGCTTCCAGAAGGCAGGAAATGATTTCTTTTTTATCTAGATTATACAGGTGTGTTTAGTTTGTGAAAATTAATTGAACTGTACACTTAAAGGATATATGTACCTTTTTGCATGTATTTTAACTTTAAGAAAGTTTTAAAACTGAAAAAAGTTAGATGCAGATGTAGAGTTTTCAGCTGAATATAAGGAGATTTTAAATGATTGGAAGTTTTACACACTAAAGGAAGATTGTGATTTCTCTTTTTCTGGAAGAAGAGGGATGATAAAACCTTTTGGGATCTCTCGGAACTCTGGTTCCATTGGAACACTCAAAAAATAAACAACCTAAAATAATTCTTGCATTAAACCCTTAGCACCAGGCTTCTTGATTAAAGCTAAACTATTCCTATCTTTCAGATATTTTACTATTCAACCAGCATTTTCCAGACAGCTGGAATCAGCCAACCTGTTTATGCAACCATTGGAGTTGGTGCTGTCAACACAGTTTTCACTGCTGTCTCTGTAAGTGAAATACTCTAGATAAATATTCTGCTTGTTCCTCAGTCCAGAAAAAAGCCCTTGTAACATAAAAGCAACCTGTGATTTATTGTCCGCATGTACTGGATGTGTAGATAGAACCATGTGAGTCACAGGAAGAGTCCTAGATGTGAATAACCAACCATTGTAGCGAGATTAGGCATAACTGAACATATGGATCAGTGGTTCTCCCTATCTCCCAAAGATGTCACTTGTGAATCAGGAACTCACTTGGGGACAAGACACTTGGTATTTTTGTGTAAATACCTAGGCTTTTTCTCCTTTGTTCTGTGCTTAAGTCCCTTAATATTAGCAAATGTGTGTACGCATGCTCAGTCATGTCTGACTCTTTGCAATCCCACAGACTGTAGCCCAATAGGCTCCTCTGGGATTTTTCAGGCAAGAATACTGGGGTGGGTTGCCATTTCCTACTCCAGGGGAATCTTCCCAACTCAGGGATTGAACCCTCTTGTGTCTCCTGTATTGGCAGCAGATTCTTTACCACTGCACCACCTGGGAAAGAAAGTGTGAAAGTGTTAGTCTTCAGTCATGTCCGACTCTTCGCGACCCCAAGCACTGTAGCCTGCCAGGCTCCTCTGTCCTTGGGCTTCTCCAGGCAAGAATACTGGAGCAAATAGCCATTCCCTTCTCTTGGGGAACTTCCCAATCCAGGGCAGATTCTTTACTGTCTGAGCCACCAGGGAAACGGAGAAGCACCCTGGGAAGCACCACCTGGGAAGCACCACCTGGGAAGCCCCTGATATTAGCAAACAGCTTGTCATTTCTATCAGTACTGGATCTTCCACCTCGATTCCTATCCTTCCATGGTTGAAATTTTTTATCCTGATATCTTAGGGGAAAAAAAATTTTTTTAAAAATAGACATTGTCCTCTTGATTAGATATCTAAGCCTCTAGCAAAATTAAACTGATTGAGCAGATTCTTATGATGTTAGGCCATTGGGCAGAGCTTCCAGGCAGCTCTGAGGCTTCTCATGTAGCTCAGTTTGAAAAACATCTGTCTGCAGTGCAGGAGATCTGGGTTCAATTCCTGGATCGGGAAGTTCCCCTGGAGAAGGAAATGGCAACCCGCTCCAGTATTCTTGCCTGGAGAATCCCATGGATAGAAGAGCCTGGCAGGCTACAGTTTATGGGGTCACTTGTTTTTCATTCTCCACACATGAACTTTTAACTATTACCTAAAGTGGTCAATAATTACAGCCTTGCTACCTAGATCAAAAGGCAAGTTTGTCCAGACCACATTAAACAGAACTGGACCTTGGAAAGAGAAGGAAGAACAGATGATAAGGGAACACCAGTGCTTATGCCTTTAGAGTTAATGCTTGTTCAATCCAAAAGGCCACTCTAAAATCAATAAAGGATTGGTACTGGGAAGAAATCCTAGCAACTATTTGCATTCCTTTGTCTCCTGAGATAATATTTTTGCAAATCCCACTTCAACATATTTTTCTCATATAGAGATTGTGATTAAAATATTTTATGTGTAACAGGATTTGCTATGTGAAGAATCAAGTTATCAAGATCAGGGAATCCAAACTCAAAGAATGCCTGAAAAGAAAACTACTATAGAATTCCATTGTTGTTCACCCATCCAACCCTACCAACTCCATAGAGTGGGAGGAGTTGTTCCGAAAATAGTGTTCTGATTATTTTGAATATACCTTTTCAGAACTCATCCTTTTATTCTGTGAACATTTTTGCAGGTGTGACATAATTTTAAAAAATCAACTCTAATCAGTCATCTAATGAACCCTCCAGGACTACAAATAATATTTAACGCTTTTAATTATATTTATTTTTGAAAAGTTTTAAAGTTCAAAGAAATACAAAAAGGATAACCTCTCAGTCATCCAGATTCTCTTGCCAAAATCAGCCAGTGTTACCGAATTCCATGTATCCATTCAAATAACGATGTGCAAATAGGAATATATACGATAACATAGGAATGTTTCAACAATTTGGAGGGAATATAATCCATTTTTTTTTCCCTGAATGAGTATTGGGAGAGAGAGACTTTATAAACTCGATGCTGAATGATGTTCCATATTCTGTATTTTTTTTACACTAATGATCCAATAGATGGAAACCTGTAATCTTGAGTGAGAAAACAAAACAGAAAGAAATATGAAGCAAACTGAAAGACAGCATGGGTCTAGAGGAGAAAGAGCGCCTCCAAGTAGGCATCGAGGATCTAAGTGCTGCACGCTGTCTGTGGGGAGAATGGAAGTTAAGGTCAGGCATCCCGGTCTCTAAGCCCTGACCAAGTCTCACCCTGTATCAGTGCTCACCTGGCCCCAAGGGAGTCTGACTCAATTTCCAAGGCATGTAGTTTTAGAATTTATAATCCTATCAGTAATACTTGCTCAGAAACAGAAGAAACAGGCATAATGAAAGCCCTTTTCGCCAAAGAACTGCTCCAGTTTCATTGGCGGCTTGACATGGTGTCATCAAATCAACTTTAAAAGTCATAATATAGAGAGAGTCAAAATATAGAGAGGAATTTTATGAACTAGAGGAAGGTTTGTTTTTCCCACTTCATTCTCAACAGTTAAATATGGATTCCTTGCTTACCACTCTGGAGTGATCTGAAAGCCTGAGAAAAAAGGGGTTTTCACTGTAAGTGAAAAGAAATATTTCCGATATTTTCAGAGCCAAAGCTCACTGCACTAAGAATATTGGATTGCTATTGATTTACTGATAGATTTATGAGAACAGCCAAGTGAGAAATTATGACAGGTAATTTTTGTGTGTGTGACTCACCAACCTTGGCAGTATTCCAAGAATCGAGCCAGAGTCTATTCAGCAAACTCTGGTCCTTGCTAATTGTAAATCTTAACCATTAGTGCAAAGATCCCGACCCAAAGGAATTGATGCCGAGTCTCCTAAATAGGATAAAAAACACTTTAGCCTTTTGCTTTAAAGTCTTATCTTTCCAAGTGGATAGTTCATTACCAAGACCAAGTACTTTCAGGCTCACCAAAAAAATATAGACCTGACTCTTTGGTAAGATGATCAAATTTTGTATGTTTCCCCTGAGTGGTCACAATTTGACTTTGTTTGTAGTAAGGAAGTTGGATGATGATTGTTGACACATCAATAATTGTACCGTTTCAGAAGTCTGCAGTGCTCAAATGCTTTTAATTATAACTTAGGATAATTATCATAAGGGAAATTAATGTCATTTTTATGTAGACCCTTCATATTTTAAGGGTAGAGGAAATACTGAACATCCAAGATGTCTAGTCTCAAACTATTGCACCCAAAGTGATAAACATCAGGTGGTGATAATGCTATGGCTCTTTCTCTAGAATGACCTGTTCAAATCAACGTGACAAAAGGAAGACAGTATCTGTTAATCATCTCTGGTCACTGAGACTAGTTCTACCTTTCTGGGCAAGAGTCACTTCTCTCCTTAATTCCACATCTGCAAAATGGGATAATAGAATGGCTTCTTTTCAGCTGTATAAATTTAAAAGATCTCTTTGGCAGTAGAAACTATTTAAGTATAAAGCCAGTATGTTTAAAAACTTTCCTAGGTGTTCCTTGTGGAGAAGGCAGGGCGACGCTCCCTGTTCCTAACTGGAATGAGTGGAATGTTTGTTTGCGCCATCTTCATGTCGGTGGGACTTGTGCTCCTGGTGAGTCCCGTGCCTGCACTGAGATTTTTGGTTACCTGATGATAGCACTTCTGAGCCCCATGTTAAACATCTGAGACTTACTTAATGAAATAAAGCAAGAGGAACAGCATATAAAACAAAAGAGAAATGTAAAGAAAAAGAGAATTAGCTTCAGGGTTTAAAGACTGAACATCAGCAAGTAAATGGTGCTTGTCACCCAGAGACGCAGGCTGTATAATAACCAGGTTTCAATCCTGACTCTGCCACTTGGCTGCTTGTGTGACCTTGAACAAGTACCTAGACCTTTCTACCACTTTACAAGGTGTCACGCATCCTGATACTGACCTTGGTATGGGTAGAAGCAGAGGTCACTGGATCCTTGATTTGCTTCTTCCACAGGAAAAGACTGACTAGGAGGCAGAGAAAATCGAAATCCAGAGGATTTCTTATAGCTCAAAAGATTTAAGGATGACTCAGACTAGGGAAAAAAAAAACAAAACACCTCGTCTACAACTAGAATAACTTATACTTAATTGAACATAAGCACATCAGGAAGAGGTCTATGTCCCCTCTGAACTCAACAAGGACTTAGCTAAAGGAAGAAGCAGTCAGTGATCCCAGTTCCACTTTTCTTTTTCTTTTCTTCTCAGAATAAATTGCCTTGGATGAGTTACGTGAGCATGACAGCCATCTTCCTCTTTGTCTCCTTTTTTGAAATTGGGCCAGGCCCCATCCCCTGGTTCATGGTGGCGGAGTTTTTCAGTCAAGGACCACGCCCTGCTGCTTTAGCAATAGCTGCGTTCAGCAATTGGACAGGCAATTTCATTATAGCCCTGTGTTTCCAGTACATTGTGGTAAGCAGCCTAATTCTGTGCAAACTTACTGAACAGAAGATAAGGTTTAACAGCTGCTAATTGGAACTCTGTTTATTCTCTGTGCAGGACTTCTGTGGACCTTATGTGTTTTTCCTTTTTGCTGGTCTGGTCTTGGCCTTTACTCTGTTTACATATTTTAAAGTTCCAGAAACCAAAGGAAAATCCTTTGAGGAAATTGCAGCAGAGTTCCGAAAGAAGAGGGGTTCAGCTGAAACGCCAAAACCTGCTGTAGAAATGGAATTCCTCGGACCTACAGAAAACATTTAAAGATAACCTGCTTTTTGACATGAGCAATAACAGGAAGAAAGCAGTGTTTTTTTTAATGACATTTTTTTGAGAATTTTATATCTGTATCTTGAAATACTGTGTTATTTTTTATAGAGACTTTATAGGCTCTGATCAGAAGTATCATCAAATATTACAAAAAAGTATTTTTTCTTTTAACTTAGAGACTCTATGTTGGGTGGTAAGACTATAAGAAAACCAAAAAATCTAGCTCATTTTGTTACACTAACTGGTAAGTACATTTAGTACCAAAAAAAATTTTTTTTGTTACTTTGAAGACCAAATGGTTTTTGTGAAATTAAACACTAAAAAGCCTGGTCATTTAGCATGGGTTATCAGTTAATAATAACAACTATCACAAACTTGTGCTAATTCCTTACTGGCTCAATCCCTTGAGCTATATTTTGTTTTGCTTTTTTATTGACCACAGTCTGGTTTTCTGAGTTGTGTTATAAAATACAGTCAAACAGTGATAAATCAAACATTTGTTTATCTCCTCAAACTTCAAATAAGATATAGCAGTCTAACATAAGAAATTGGAAGTAAAAGATTGCTCTGTTTGTTAAAAAATATTTTCTGAACTATTATGTTTTAAAATAGGTTGAAAAGGTAGGGTTGGAAGATCCTGAGGGTGTCCTCCTGAAAATTCAAAAACATTGAATTTCAGCCTTGATCAAAATCCTTATTTAATTTTCCTGGAAAGACTGAGTTCCCAAACACAAAGCAATCATTCTTTTTGGTGTTTCCTTTTTTGCCTTGGCAGTATATGGAGCTATCTAAGCTATTCTGTTACGATTGCGAACATTTATTGTACACAAACACTAAGTGCTTTTACCTATGTAGACAAATTGGAACTACACAGATGATTAAACAGACTTTCACTTAGTCAATTTTGCAACTATGGAAATACAGTTCTGAAGGATACCAAAGGCTTAGCAGGGAGCTGAAATATCTCCAGGCTCTTCCTCACAAAGTAGAACACTGAATCAATCCTCTTTACATTGGCTTTAATGTATGGAAGAGAAAGGCACTTCTTAAAAAGTTCTTTCTAAGAGTGGGAAAAAAATACTGAACACTTAAGGGTTTTTTTTTTTTTTTTCCTTTGACCAAAGTTGTTTACCTTTATGTAACTTGACATTCCAAGCAACATGAAATTATTTCTTCTCACTTTGATTTTTGTTTCTTCTTGGCCAATTTGGGATCAACTATCTTCCCTTAGCTGTTACAGGACACAAAGTGAGCTTAAATAGTTTGGTAGACCTTTTTTTCTAAACTGTGAACTCAGTTAAAATTAAAAAAAGTAGGGACTTGGAGTCGGGCAGAAGCAGGAAAATGCCTCATCCCGTGGCTCCTGTCTTCTTCAGGATGCTGGTGGCTTTTGAGAAGCCCAAAGTTGCACCAGTAAAGAAATTTAACATATGTATAGGTGATGGATGTGATTTATTCGAATCACTATTCCTGATCTCATGTAGAATAAAGTAGTAAGTGTTTAGGACTTCCCTGATGACTCAGTGGTAAAGAATCTGCCTGCCAATGCAGGAGATGCTGGTTTAATCCCCTAGTCAGGAAGATCCCCTAGAGAAAGAAATAGCTACCCCTCCAGTTTTCTTGCCTAGAGAACCCCATGGACAGAGGAGCCTGATTGGCTATAGTCCGTGGGGTCGCAAAGAGTCAGACACGACTTAGTGACTGAAAAACAACAAATTAGAGTTTATATAAAGAACGCACAAGACCCCTTTTAAATTTTGATTAATTTTTCTGACTGACCACAAATACTCAAAATTCAGACCCTGAAGTTTTCTGCCTCAGAGAAATATAAATAGCATATATTGTTTCCCTTTCATAATTTTTTCCTTGCAAAGATACAAGTGAGTTGAAAAGAAACATTCAGATGAAATAAGCGGTTAAAGCTTCATACTGAAACAAAGGAACTAGCTTAACATAATAAAAACTCCTAGGTTCTCAGCAATATTCATCATAATATATAATAAAGTTGGCACTAATTAATTAGATTTAATCCCGGGGAAATTAGATGTGAGTTTGAATGCTTAATTTTCATAGTACACTATCATTTTTGTGGAGTCGTTTTCATAGTCGAACATCTTTACAAATGCGATCTTCTCTTAACTTGCTCGGAGCATGATCCGGTCCTTCATCTGCCACATCTAGTATTGTCCACTGTCCTGACACCAAAGCAGGGCTCTCCTCTTAGTTCCTCTTCCCCACTCCCTTCTACAGGGTTAGCACCGTCATGCACGCTGAGACACAGTAAGAGAATGCCTCGCCTCAAGGAGCTCAGTCTGTTGAGGAGTTCAGGAAAATCATCTGCATTTCTTGCCTTCTATCACCTCAATGTAAAGGACTTTGTAAATAAAATGCACTCAATAATATACCTACCTCAGAGAGCTGTGAGGATTAAACATAAAGTACTAAGCAGAGTGCCTGGTACAAAGAGGGCACTCAACAAATGTTACCTAAAGTTAGTATTCATGACAATACTGTTAGGACGCAGAACTATCACATATAAGATAGTTTCAATATTTTTCTTTTGAATAAAAAAATTTTTATAAATGCAATATTTTCTTACTTCCAGCAACAATCCCACAATGACAAGGGAATTGTAAGAATGAGGAGGAATATTAGGCTGTCTAATACTTAAACTCATACTTGATATTTCTAAGTAGGGTATAAGAGTTTTTCTTGTATTTTTTAAATTTGCTTTTGCCTAAGTTATTTTTAAGAGGTCTATATGTAGTATTATTTCTTTGGATAAAGCTAAATACAAAATAAAATGCTAAGTATCATATATAAATGTAACAACAGGATTAAATCACAGGACAAGGCCAAGCCTTCTTGATAAGATGCAAAAACTGCAAAAATGAGAACTTCTCTGGTGGTCCAGGGGCTGACTCCGTGCTCGCAGTGCAGGGGCCTGGGTTCCATCCCTAGGAATGAGGGAACTAGATCCCACATGCCGAAACTAAAAGATTCTGTGTCCCGCAATGAAGATCAAAGATTCTGTGTGCTACAGCGAAGATCTGGCACAGTCAAATAAATATGGAAATAAAATTAAAAACATTTAAAATATTAGATTACCTAAAAAGGTGTAAAAATAATTACTAAAGTGTATAAACTAGTGTACATAAATATTTGTTGCTAGCTTATTATTGTATACATAGCAAACAAAGCAATGTTGGGCAGTATCTTGTGCTTACAGTGTCCTAAGGAAAGGTGTTGAGTAAAGTGTGAAAAAATATAATTTTTCATTACAATTGTGTATTAGTGATCTGAGGAGAAAGGGTTTACTGCCAATCACTCTTGAGCCATCTGCTGGTGCTTTTACCGCTTTCTAGTTGGGTGCACGTTAGAAAGAATCATCATGAAAATGCACTGGTTTTAGTTATGAGTGTATATACACTGCAGTTTGATGTCAATAAATATATTTCCAATAGTTGTGTTACTTTATTTTATGTAGAAAATAACCACATTTAAGAAAATTGGTATTGGTTTACTGCATATAATCATTTCCTTCTCACAGTATCTTTCCTGTTCTCATTTTAAAGATAATATGTGAGTTGTGTTTTAAATCCAAATTTTATTTCCATCAAGCAGTTGTTTGATTATCAGTTTAGTAGGAAAAACTAACCGGTAGGCTAGGTGAGAACAGTTGAAGAGGAATGAAGGACTCCCTCTGATGAAAATAGAAATGCTTTAATTCAGTAAATATTTGATTGAGCTCCTATTATGAACACAACACTTTATGAAAGTTTTGTAAAAGATACAAAGCTTAAAAAACATGGCCCCTATCTTCAATCACCTGAATTCTCATAATGAGACTAAACTTTAAAAACAAATAGTTTATGGTACAAGGGACAGAATAGGAAAAACTGTAAGTTCGTGGTTTTAAAATTTTTTAGTTGGCATCTAAAATTTTTCATCATACACTTAAATAGCTGCAAAGGATATAACTTTTCAAAATATATATACATTTTAAATTGCTATGCTCTATTTATCCAATAGCATTTAATTACCGTAGTAATTTGTTACTCACCATAACCATTTTTGATGAAATTATTCATTTTCTTATTTCTAAATTTTCATCATGAAATTTAAGAACACTAGCAAATAAAAAGTACATATAAAAGCATCTAGAAAGTAAAGACAGGTCACATACAAAGAAACAGGATTCATAAAAGCATGTCATATCTGAACAGCAGCTATGAAAGCTGAAAGGCTGTGGAACAATACCTACAAAATTCTAAGGGAGAATGATTTTCAGCCTAGAATTCTGTTCCCAGATGTACTATCAGTTGAGCGTAAAAGTAGAATTAAGTATATTTCCAGACATGCAAGACTCAAAAATTTACCTGTTCTGTACCTTCTCTCCTGAAGCAAGAGGAATGTGTACTGTGCCAAAAAGAGAGAGAAAGAGGGGAAAAACTGAGAGCGAAAGACATGGAGTTCAGCAAAAGGGGAGAATGAAAGATAAGTCTCAGGGCATGAGTCATAGGTGACGGCAAGCACCAGGGCCTAGGAAACAACCAGTTCAGACTGAAGCAAGAAAAAGAAGGTTCCGGGGGAAAACAGAACTAAAATATTCTCTGACGTGTTTGTCCATATGAGGAATAATTTGGAACCTTTAGGAAAAAAGAATAGTGCCAAACACATAGGAAACTAAACAAATGCAAATTCGAGGCGACTATGAATTCCTGGGGAGAGAGTGGGGGCAGGGAGCAACATAGAAAAGAAATGTCCTGGTGCACTACTTAACTCAATGGTGAACAAGTATTTACACAATTATGTAAAACACTGGATATTGTTACAATTCTCATTTTCAAATAAAATTTATAATAGTACTGTATTATGAGATATGTGGAAAAGAAAGGTGAGGAATTGTGAGGAAAAGCTCAATGATAATTAACACAGTAGGTTGTTGACACATAGCCACCAAAATCTATAAAGCAAAAAATATCCATATGAGGCTATGTGCTGGCAACGGGATGTTTACCCATTGTACCCTGCTCTGTGACTCAGAAGGCTGGTCTCTTCAGACTGTATCATCTAGGTTCCTTGTCTTTTGCTTCTAGTTGAGTTTGCTTACTGGGCTGCCCTGGTGGGAAATGGAAGGATAAGAAGAGGGAGCAGGCAGGCTATTGTTTCCTTCAGCTTCCAGCCTCCCTCTCCGTGGGCAGTGACTATTTTCCTCCACTTATGGCCACAGCTTCTGTACAGCTCCAGTTACACTCATTACTGGGTTCTGGTAATCATTCCCCCAAATCTTGCCTCTGTTAATCCTAGAGTTGGTAATGGCATCATACTACCGTGAGTTCTACTACTACTAGTCCCAGGTACTTGACCATCCCTTGCTGTTCCTTAACTTGGCCTCCTCCTTTGTAAACTCTTTCTTTATTAAGCTTCTTTAACCACTCCTTTGCAGTGGGCCAGCTGCTTCTGATGAGACCCAAACAATACAACATATGAACTTGAACGTGGAAATTAAAGCTTTAAGAAACAATTAAAAAATTTTCAAGGGGCTTCCCTGGTGGCTCAGTGATAAAGAATCCACCTGCCAATGCCAGAGACACAGGAGATGCAGGTTCAATCCCTGGGTTGGAAAGATCCCCTGAAGGAGGAAATGGCAACCCACTCCAGTATTCTCGCCGGGAAAATCCCATGGACAGAGGAGCCTGGTGGGCTACAATCCATAGGGTTGCAAAAGAGTCAGACACAACTTAGCAACTAAATAGCAGCAACTACAAAAATTTTTCAAATATTCACCTATGAGAAAATTCATGGTTGAAGAAGGCTGGGGCAAGAACTTATTGTGTATTTTTCAAATATATGTAATATAAGCCTGTACTATTATTTGACCTTTAAACTATAGATATGCATTACTTTATAAAAATAAAAAATTATTACATAACAATAAATATTTTAATGTAAACTATTGAATCAATGATAAAATGCTACACAGCACAAAAGTGTATGAGATTATACATACCAAATATATTTTAGATAGATGAGAGAGGCTGAGAGAGTAAAGAAGGGTAGAAAGGGAAGGAGAAGAGAGAGGAGAGAGAGGAAAAGGAAGAAGTACAGTAGTTAGTGCTTATGGATAGATGACAGGATTCAGCTAGGTTAGGATTACGGTTGGGGTTGGTGTTCCGGCGTGTATGTTTGTATGTATGTGTGTGAGAGCATGTGGTCCAAGTTTCCTTCACTGTGCATGTATATTATGCTTATAATAGGCTAAAAAAATGTGGGGGGAATTAACCTTCTTTCAGAAATAGATGGTGAGAAGAAAAGGAAAAATGGGTCTGCAGTTTGCAGAACAATACAGGACTTTATTACAACACAGGGATGCGTGAATGTGTTTACCAACTAAGGGAAAAGAGAAATAGAGAATTTTAAGACACATGAGAGAGGATAAGTGAAGCATGGGAAAGTTTAGCATAAAAAATTATAGGCAGTGATATTAGAAAGGAGGAGACAGGTGAGAGAAAAATTTAAAAATGAAAAATGATATGAAGACATTTTGAGACAAAGACTAAAAAAGTTGAGGTTGCTTATATAAGGTTGACTCTCCATTTTCTGCAGAGAAAGTACTAGATGAGCTCCTACCCTGAGCAGGAATCCTGAAGATCATCGATTCCTGAACCAACACCTATAAATCAATTGCACCCTAACGCTAAACCCTGACTATAGAATTATCAGCTGAGTCATCTTGGGCAGTTTACACAATCCTCTAAAGTTTCAATCATTTGCTCTTAATGTGAAATGAAAATAAAGATAGCACAGATTTTGCTTAAATTATAGGATTTTGCAAGGTACAATAATTTTTTTTAAATTTTAACTGAAATGCAGTATGAAATGTGTACACAATTTAGTCCTCAGATGATGTATTTGTCTTCTCAGATGGCCATAACAAAATACCATAGACTGTGTAAGTTCAACAACAGAAATTTCTCACAGTTCTAGTAGCTAAGAAGTCCAAGATTAAGGTGCCAGCTAATTTGGTTCCTAGTGAGGGCTCTCTTTCTGGCTGGCAGATGGTCACTTCTCTTCACAAGGCAGAAAGGCTTCTAGTGTGTTTTCCTCTTCTTATAAGGGCATCAGCTCTATCAAATTAGGGGCTTACCCTTATGACCTCATTTAACCTTTATCACCTCCTCAGAGGCCCCATCTCTAAGCAGAGTCACTTCAGGGTTAGAATGTCAACATATGAATTAAAGGAGACATAAACATTCAGCATATAACAAATGGTAAGGAACTTTTACCTCCAGGAGAGAAAAAGAAAAGACACAATGAGGGAGGGCTGGAAGTAGAAACAGGACCAACTTGTCTTGGAGGAATTAACATGCTTTAATATTCTATTTTGAAGAATGAAAATGTAGCCCATTTTTGTTTACTTTTGCTGGTGCAGTCTTTTTTTTTTTAAAAAAAAGAACGTTTATTTATTTGGTCTAGTTGGGTCTTAGTTGCGGCATGCAGGATCTTCACTGTGTCATGGTGGAATCTTTCATTGCAACACATAGATTCTAGTTGTAGCACACAGGCTTGGTTGCTCTGCAGCATGTGGGATCTTAGTTCTCCAACCAAAGATCAAACCTTCATACTCTGCACTGCAAGGCAGATTCTTGACCACTGGGCCACAAGAGAAGTCCCTCTGGTGTAGTCTTCCAGACCTAAGAACTTCCCAAAGCACCTACCCATCAATTTCTTAAAGGATTCTACTCTTCACTTTAAAAAAAAAAAAAAAAATAGAACATTCTGTAAAAGAAAAAGGATTGTGGGAAATACGTGTGGCCGACTCTGGAATTTATTATTGCCAGAGGCGAAGGGGATGACAGAGGATGAGATGGTTGGATGACATCACTGACTCAATGGACATAAGTTTGAGCAAGCTCTGGGAGTTGGTGATGGACAGAGAAGCCTGGTGCGCTCGCTACAGTTCATGGGGTCACATAAAGTCAGACACAACTGAGCGACTGAACTGAACTGAGAAAATTACAGGTGACTCAGTTAGATCCGAATTTTGGAATCTCACGAAATGTTTGAAACATACATATGCTGAACAATTATTCATTGTTTATTTGAAGTTCAAATTTAACTGAGTGGCTCATATTTTCATTTGCTAATTCCAGCAGTACTAAAAATGTATCAATAAAATTGTGGCATGAGATAAGAAAGTCTTCTTAAATAAACAATGCAAAGAAACAGAGGAAAAAAATGGAATGGGGAAGGCTAGAGATCTCTTCAAGAAAATTGGAGATATAAAGATTTCATGCAAGATGGGCATGGTAAAGGACAGAAAGGGCAAGGACTTAACAGAAACAGAAGAGATTAAAAAGAGGTGGAACAGAAGAATACACAGAAGAACTGTACAAAAAAAGTCTCAGTGACCTGGATAACCACGATGGTGTGGCCACTCATCTAGAGCTGGACATCCTGGAATGCGAAGTCAAGTGGGCCTTAGGATGTATCACTACAGACAAAGCTAGAGGAGGTAGTGGAGTTCCAACCGAGCTATTTAAAATCCTAAAAGATGACGCTGTCAAAGTGCTGCACTCAGTAAGTCAGCAAATTTGGAAAACTCAGCAGTGACGGCAAGACTGGAAAAGGTCAGTTTTCATTCCAGTCCCAAAGAAGGGCAATGCCAAAGAATGTTCAAACTACCATACAGTTGTGCTCATTTTACATGCTAGCAAGGTTATACTCAAAATCCTTCAGGCTAGTTTCAAGCAGTACATGAACCAAGAACTTTGAGATGTATAAGCTGGGTTTCGAAGAGGCAGAGGAACCAGAAACCAAATTGCCAACGTTCATTGGATCATGGAGAAAGCAAGGGAGTTCCAAAAAAACATCTGCATCTGCTTCTGCTTCATTGACTATGCTAAAGCCTTTCACTATGCGGATCACAACAAACTGTGGGAAAAGAGACAGGAGTACGAGACCACCTTATCTGTCTCTTGAGAAACTTGTATACTGGTCAAGAAACAACAGTTAGAACCTTACATGGAACAACGGACTGGTTCAAAATTGGGAAGGAGTACAACAAGGCTGTATATTGTCATGCTGCTTATTTAACATATATGCTGAGCACATCATGCCAAATGCCGGGCTATGAATCACAAGCTGGAATTACGATTGCCAGAAGAAATATCAACAAACTCAGATATGCAGGTGATACCACAGAAAGTGAAGAGGAACTGAAGAGCCTCTGAGGGTGAAAGAGGAGTGAAGAAACTGGCTTAAAACGTAACATTCAGAAAACTAAGATCATGGCATCCAGTTCCATCACTTCCTGGCAAATAGAAGGGGAAAAAGTGAAAGCAATAACAGATTTTCTTTTCTTGGGCTCCAAAATCACTGTGGGACAGTGACTGGAACCATGAAATTAAAAGATGCTTGCTCCTTGGAGGAACAGCTATGACAAACCTAGACAGCATATTAAAAAGCAGAGACATCAATCTGCCAACAAAGATCCATATAGTCAAAGTTATGGCTTTTCCAGTAGTCATGTACCGATGTGAGAGTTTGATCATAAAGAGGACTGAGCGCTAAAGAATTGATGCTTTCAAATTATCGTGCTGGAGAAGATTCTTTTTTCTTTTTTTATCATTTATAAGCAGTGTGATCTTTTCTTTTAAATTTATTTATTTTTAATTGGAGAATAATTACTTTACAATGTTGTGTTGGTTTCTGCCGTACAACAGTGTGAATCAGCCATAGGTATACATGTGTCCCCTCCCTCTTGGAATGCAAGGATATCAAACCAGTCAATCCTAAAGAAAATCAACCCTGAATATTCACTGGAAGGACTGTTGCTGAAGCTGGAGCTCCAATACTTTGGCCACCTGATGCGAAGAGCTGGCTCACTGGAAAAGACTCTGATGCTGGGAAGCATTGAGGGAGGAGACAGGGGCAGCAGGGGATAAGATGGTTAGATAGGGTCACTGACTCAACAGACATGAATCTGAGCAAACTCTGCGAGTTAGTGGAGTATAGAGGAACCTGGCGTACTACAGTCCATGAGGTCGAAAAGAGTTGGACACGACTTAGCAACTGAATGACAACATCCACGAATACATAGATTTATGGCAAAATAGAATGAAAAACTCAGCAGTCACAACTATATGAAAGTAATTACCACTTGATAAAATGGGTATTTCAAACAAGTGAAAAGCATGCATGCTGTGCTTAGCTGCTCAGTCATCTCCGACTCTTTGCGACCCCATGATTCTCCAGGCAAGAATACTGGAGTGGTTGCCATGCCCTCCTCCAGGGGATCTTCCCAACCCAGGGATCGAACTGGGGTCTCCTGCATTGCAGATGGATTCTTTACCAGCTGAGCTACCAGGGAAATTACATATAACATGACAAATGTTACTGAATAGATGCTTGTGCTGTGCTAAGTCGATTTAGTCCTCTTTGTGACCCTATGGACTGTAGCCCTCCAGGCTCTTCTGTCCATGGGATTTTCCAGGCATGAATACTGGAGTGGGTTGCCGTGCCATCCAGGAGATCTTCCCAACCCAGGGATTGAACCCACATCTCTTTAATCTCCTGCATTGGCAGAAGAGTTCTTTACCACTAGCGCCACCTGGGAAGCCCGAATATATGCTAACAAGTTAGAAAAAATAAAGTTGGATGCCTACTTCAAACTAGCCAAAACAATTAGCTGTAAATGGAGAAAAGTACCAAATTTGGAAAACAACTAGAAGGACCAAAAGAAATGTGGTATACCTTGGGAAAATATCCTTCAGGATGAAGGGAAAGAAAAAACATTTTCAGATGAAGGAAAAAACAAGGAATTTTTGTTACCAGAAGATCTATTGTAAAAGACATTCTAAAGACATTTTCTACGCATTTTTTCAGGTTGAAGGAATAATACAAATTATTATGATTGCAATGGTGGTTTACTGAAACATATAGTTGTCTAAACATAGAATTGTATATCAAATAGAGTGAATTTTAATGTATAAAGTTTATAAAAAGTAAATTTAGTGTTTTGTAAATGTTGGATAAAACAAAAGGCAATGTCTTCTCATTGTCTCAGGTTACTTGGAGAGTTTTTTTTTCCATCTTTTTCTCCATCTGGCCAGTCATCAAAACATGAATCAAAACCAAATAAATTAAGCCTTGTTTATTCTGTTAACTCTGGGCGACTTGCAGTAGAAGAGGAATAAAATCCCAGATAATTCTGAAGCACGATTTGAGTTTCTCTTCACAGTCTCTGAGCTGACACTCAAAACCTTTTTCCAGAACAGTCAAGGAGGCTTGACTGAGTTTCAGCATCATTGCCAGACCTCCCCAGATGGAGCCATTAACAATCAGTGAAATGGACCCAAAAAAGAGAGCACTGAAAGGAACACAAGTTTCAAAAATCTGCCAACTGCATCATCAATTTCTGAATGATTGAGCATGGACTAGAAATGCCTTGGTAGCACTTTTTCTGTCTTACACACCTGTCACACTGTAGCAGAAATCAGCCTGCAACAGTGATCTCATGATATTGTGTAACCCTGAGGCCAGGATGAGGCTGTCACCGGAATAGTCAGCCATCAATCTGCACAGTCAGGAATGTCTGTACCCAGAGCCTCTGGCCACCAATTCTACTTTAGACTTGTTCCCAAGTGACACCGCTGATTATTTTTATCTCCTAATGTTATTGTTTAACTAGTTCACTAATGATTAAGACCATTTCAAAGACTGAGCAAGCCCCACTAACTAACAGGCTGTTGCACTCTAGTTAAGATAGAAAGGGTGTCCACTGCCTGCAGTTAGCTGATGATGCATTATAATTAATCGTTCTTTGGGAAAGTGTGCTGTCAGCGGGAGCCCTGGGGTTGTTTTCCTAATGCTTGAAGATGATCGCCATCAGTGCTTTTCTGTCTCATTGGATTAAGTGGTTGGTGCTGTACTAACCCTGGTTCTTTTTTTTTTTTTTTAATGTGGACCACTTTTTAAAGTCTTCATTGAATTTGTTACAATATTGCTTCTGTGTTATGCTTTGGCTTTTTGGCCCTGAGGCATGTGGGATATTTTAGCTCCCCAACCAGGGATGGAACCCACACCTCCCATATTGGAATGTGAAGTCTTAATCAATGGACCACCAGAGAAGTCCTCCTACTCTGATTCTTCTAAATTCTGAAAGTAATTTGGGTTCTGATTCCACAAACTCACAGAATTTTCTTCATTAGCATTTTCTTGAACTGTGATGTAGAGTGCTGTGATGATAAAAGTGGATAACCACCTTCCTATTTACTCATCTCCAGTTCTGCCTTACAAAGCCATATCTATCTCAGCAGGAGGGCATGGGCAAGCAAAATCCACGGGAAGTCAGAACAATATTTCATCTACCCCATTAAATATTTCTCCATTTGTTTTCTCCATCCCATGCTTACTTTTTATGTCCCAATGTATAGGATCTGCTGTTTCCATTATTTGTCTAGTAAGTATATTTTATATAAAGGGTGCTAAAAGTATATTTTGTATATAGGGAAACCAAACTTGGATGTCTTACTCTAGGGGTCCCCAGCCTCTGGACCACAGGCCGGCAACTCCTGTCAGATCCCGGAGCTTGCTCAAACTCATGTTCATCGAGTCAGTGATGCCATCCAACCATCTCATCTTCTGTCATCCCCTTCTCCTCCTGCCTTCAATCTTGCCCAGCATCAGGGTCTTTTCCAATGAATCAGTTCTTCTCATCAGATGGCCGAAGTATTGGAGCTTCAACTTCAGCATCAGTCTTTCCAGTGAGTATTCAGGACTGAGTTCCTTAAGGATTGACTGGTTGGATCTCCTTGCAGTCCAAGGGACTCTCAAAAGTCTTTTCCAACACCACAGTTCAAAAGCATCCATTCTTCGGGGTTCAGCTTTCTTTATGGCCCAATTCTCACATCCATACCATAGCTTTGACTAGATGGACCTTTGTTGGCAAAGTAATGTCTCTGTTTTTTAATATGCTCTCTATGTTTGTCATAGCTTATCTTCCAAGGAGCAAGAGTCTTTTAATTTCATGGCTGCAGTCCCCATCTGCAATGATTTTGGAACCCCAGAATATAAAGTCTCTCACTGTTTCCATTGTTTCCCCATCTATTTGCCATGTGACTGGGATCTAAGGGAAGGCAAAGCAACATGGTTCTTAGTAAACATGGAATGTCAGCAAGAAAGGGGTATGACTTGAGGTATCTAGTAACTTTAGGCTCTGAGATTGTTTCAGATTGGAACACTCCAACTATAGATATGTTAGGATATTTATCGGGCCAGAATTTGGGGCCTGGGGAGGTCATCTTGTTGCTATATGGTTACTATGTATATCTCTACATTGATATATTACAGCAGTTGTAATAATGATGATGAGAATAATAATGATAATTTGGTGAGCACTTAGTATGTTTGCTATAAACATTTTTTCATTTATACCTCACAACGCTCGTATAAAGTAAACACTTACAGATGAGAAGACCAAGATTCACAGAGATACACGTAGACTTTCTGCACTTTTGCCCTTCTAGTTTCCCTGCCTGGGACACACACTTGCCAGTCACCTGGTTCACTCCTATTCACCCTTCAAGATTCAGTCCTAGTGTTCCTTATTCTAGAAAGCAGGCCCAACTCCCCTTCCTGGAGCCTCCTCTGGGCTGGACACCCTTCCTCTCTTTTCCCCAGCCCTCTACATGACCTCTGCAAAGCACTCACTGCCTAGTATTAACATGTTCTTAGATGTCTCTTCCACTAGTGCAGGCTGTGCCTTGCTATGAATATGTTGTTGTTGTTTAGTCGCTCAATCATATCCGACTCTTTGAGACCTCACGGACTGTAGCATGCCAGACTTCTCTGTCCTTCACCATCTCCTGGAGCTCGCTGAAACTCATGTCCATTGAGTTGGTGATACCATCCAACTATCTCATCTTCTGCCTTCCCCCTTTCCTCCTGCCTTCTATCTTTCCCAGAATTAGGGCCTTTTCCAGTGAGTCAGCTCTTTGCATCAGGTGGCCAAAGTATTGGAGCTTAAGCTTCAGCATCAGTCTTTTCAATGAATATTCAGGGTTGATTTCCTTTAGAATTGAGTGGGTTGATCTCTTTGCAGTTCAAGGGACTATCAAGAGTCTTCTCCAACACCACAGTTCAAAATCATCAGCTCTTTGATGCTCAGCCTTCTTTATGGTCCAACTTTCACATCCATACATGACAACTGGAAATACCATAGCTTTGACTAGACAGACCTTTTTCAGCAAAGTAAAGTCTCTGATTTTTAAAATACTGTTTAGGTTTGTCATAGCTTTTCTTCCAAGGAGCAAGTCTTTTAATTTCATGGCTGCATATCTCCTTTCTTTCCAGAGGTGCTTCATATTGGGCAGAAATAATTATTCAGTAGAATGAGTACAGTGCCTGGTACTGAGTAGGTACTCAAATACTTGGGGAATCACAAATTAAATAATGGTAAAGTTTTAAGTAGCATATAAGTGATTAGACTGAGGATCCTTTAAGGGAACAGTTTTGAGATTCAGATTTGAGCCTGGTTGGCTTGAATAGATGATGCTGAAATTAACTGGGAAATAAAAGTGGTTTCAGGAGCAAGATAAGGAAGTAGTTTTGAATTCAAATGACCAAAAGAAATTACCCCTTCTAAGCTGGTAAATTCACCTAAAAGTTGAGGACCTACTTTTTTCAAAAGGAAAAAAACAGTGTATTATAAAGTTTTTCTATACTATTTGTGTGCTTAGTCACTCAGTCATGTCCGACTCTTTGCAACCCCATGGACTGTAGCCTGCCAGGCTCCTCTGTCCATGGGGATTCCCCAGGCAAGAATTCTGGAGTGGGTTGCCATTCCCTCCTCCAGGGAATCTTCCCCACCCAGGGATCAGACCCAGGTCTCCCGCATTGCAGGCAGATTCTTTACCAACTGAGCCACAAGGGAAGCCCTTTCTATATACTGTACTACTTCTAATTTTCAAGTGTAAATCTTTATGCAATTGCTAGGAATTATAGTAGTTTGACCCTAGAAATAATCCAACTTGAGTCTCATATCTTCCAAGAATAAGCTGTTCAGTGACATAACTCAGATTATATATTGAAGGACATGAAAATGCCACGCAGGAGGGGAGGGTTAGCCCCTGCATGTTACTGAATGGCCCCTGCAGCAGCAGCAGCAGCGGGCCTGCAAGTCCCCATTCAGAGTCTTGATTTACCTTAGACCTCTGCTGACTACCCCTGTTATCTTCACCAAGGTGCCTCATGGAGTGGTCATCCTTTTCTGCCATCTGAGGGCTTTACGACTTGTAAATCAATTCAAAACTGATAAGCACACACCCACTCTGTTCCAAAGCACAGTTGTTTCCATTAGCCTAAAATTTGTCATAAACCTTTCACACTAGGAAACCCATGGTGAGACTCTCGGTCAAAAGCATATTTAGTTCAGTTAAACCTTGGAAACCAGCTTAACAAAATGCAGCATGGCTTCTTTCGTTTCTAATATCTCTTCATTGCAGAGTCCCTGATAAAGGGCTGGTGTTGATTGCCAATGTCATAATCTAAATTTCATCACAAGTACTAACTGATTCAATAGTAACAAAGGAGAGTGATCCCCAGTTCTCTCTTGTAGAGCCGAGTTTAATCTGAGTGTTGTGGGAATATTAACTCCTTTGCAGAATTCAATGCAAGATAATGTGCTCATGTTCTTACGCTAAACTGTATTTCAAGTTGGGTTTGCCAAGAAGTGTCACTATAGTACAAAATCAAAGTTTAATGTGCCTGTGCTCACGTGCTTTCAAAATGCATTTCAGAGTCCACTTGTAGTACAGATAAGCTATGAAGTCTGCTATTCTGGATTTTATCCAGGGAACTCTCTGCAATCAAAAGGCTGTCTGGTTATTGTAACTTGTGAAAATCACCCCTCCTTAGCTGTCCATTTCTGTTAGAAAGTTCTAAATGTTGGAAACGACTTCATTAAACTGAACCAACAGTTGCCGCCCTGAAATTTCTCCATTTTTTAAGGTGGAAATATCTTCCAGGTAAAAGCTAAAGGAGCCCAATTTCAGCCTATAATGAAGAATAACTTTCTAACAATCAAAACCTTTGATGGACAGTGAGTTTCCCATTAACATGACCATTGCATGAATTGAGTGTACATGAATTATATGCATAAAGGCTCCCCCACTTATGGTGGGGTAACATTCCAATAAACCCATCCTAAGCTGGAAACATTGTAAGTTGAAAATATTTTATACACTTAACCAATTGAACATCACAGCTTAGCCTGCTGCTGCTGCTGCTAAATTGCTTCAGTCGTGTCCGACTCTGTGCAACCCCATAGGTCACCCACCAGGCTCCGCCGTCCCTGGGATTCTCCAGGCAAGAACACTGGAGTGGGTTGCCATTTCCTTTTCCAATGCATGAAAGTGAAAAGTGAAAATGAAGTCGCTCAGTCTACCTTAAATGTGTTCAAACACAGGACACAGAGGGCATCAGTTGTTTATCCTGTGACTTCACTGACTGGGTGCTGAGACTCACTGCCACTGCCCAGCATCATGAAGGAGTATCATACCACGTATTGCTAGCCTGGGAAAAGATCAAAATTCAAAGTCCAATTTCTACTGAATGCCTATCACTTTTGCATCAGCTTTCAGGTAAAGTCAAAAAATCTTAAGTAGAACCACTGTGGTTGAGTATCATATACTATGTGTCTGAAATCGTATGTGCAGACCCTAAATGAGTAGATCCAGGACTCACATTCAGGCAGTCTAACTCCACTGACCACACTGCAGAGCCCTGGGTATTGCACCGCCAGTGGACATGGAAAATTGCAGCAGCAAAAGAGGTTTGAGCTAAACGACGTCTGAAGTCTTTACTCACCATGAGGATATATGCACAGGAAATTATCATGCAGTGTGAACATTTCCCCTTAACTACGCTTCCTCAAAGTCTGGAATAGTTGTCTCTCACAAGCCACCTTGGATGAGTGTACTTCTATAATGGCACCTGTCCTAAGTCTTTATAATTATTTATTGAGTTTTTCTCGCATAAAACTATGCTTCCTCAGATTAACGATCACTTGTACCTTCGTCAGCATCATATCCTGAGTATACTGCACAGATCCTGGCACAAAGAAGACAGTCAGTAAGTATTTATTAAATAAATGAATAAAGGATATAATGAACCAGTGGTAATATTCTGTTGTTGTACAATTTAAATGGCTGTCTTACTGCAGAACTAGATCCTGGAATGAAACCTAGGGAATAAAAGACAAACAGATACACACATGCTAGAAGTTAAAGGTCTTTTACGCTTTTATGCTTTGCTTTTATGCTCATTGTATGCTGCTTACTAGTGAAAGAATATAAACATTTAACAGTATGAAATTAGTTAAATAAATTATGATCTGTTCACCCAGTGGAATATTGGACTTCTATTAAAAATGATGCTGAAAACTAATGGCTCATAGCATGGAAGTATATTCTCAATACATTAAATAAAAAAGTATATTCTCAATACATTAAATAAAAAAATTAAAACCATTTTTTGTGCACGCATGTCAGAAAGGAAAGGAGAAACAAAATGGTATATATAGTACACATAAAAATTATGAAAGGATATGTTATAGCCTCATATGGCAATAATGTTTTTCTCTACAATAGAATCAGGAATGAATTTTCATTTTTTATTTCATTGATCTGTAGTTTATAAATTTTAACAATAAACATATATTACATTAGGAAAGAGAAAAATAAAAAGTTTTGTTCTTGCTTTTGATTTTTTGCTAAATACAAATAAATTACTTGTATAAAATAATTAGAAAGGAATGCATACAACTTCGCCCATGTACTCAATTATCTTTTCTTTGTCAATACTTTAGTTCAAGTACTGTATGCAGGCATGTGTAAGGAGAATGGGTGACTCTTGAGAAATCTATTTTCTAAGTGGAAACAAAAGCACAATAGACCATCATTACCCAAACTTGACTAAAGTATTCAAAGTATTCATGGTTTTACCTTTCACCACTGATTGTAACAAATGCACCAAGTCCCATGAACTGGTTAAAACAACCAATCAAACAAGCAAGTAGTAACAAGTTCTCCATAATAACAAGTGCCACCAAAAAGAAGTGCTGGTTGTAGAAATAAAGGAAAGTAAACAAGGGTAAGACAGTGATTGATCCTGACCTAGAATTGTGTAATTGGATTTGGGGCACTGGTGGGGTGCGGTTATAAACAAAAATTCTAGGCAAAAACAGTTTTTTAAAATGTTCTCTTTAGATCTTTCTATTTTTCCCCTCCAATAACATCAGACTTGGAAATTTCTGAAAAATGTCATGCCAATATTACAACTTCTTAATTTTTTCCCCTGCCATAACAACAAAAAGAAAGAGTGGAGGGAGAGAGGAGAACAATGTAAGAGAGGAGGGAAAAGGTAGTAGGTGAATAATACTATTACTGGCTCTTATAAAGAATTCAAGTGTCCATGAAACGGGTAATGGTCAGGAAACATATTTTTTTAATGAGGGAGGATGTGCAGAGGAGGATGTGCCTGTGAGTCACTGAAAACTGGCCCTCCTTCCATCTATTTGTGGGAAGGGTTAGACTTCAGTGTCCAATACTGCGAAAAGGAACAGAGCAGCGGAGCGGTGTCCAGGTGTGAGCAAGGGACAATAAAGACGGTAAACAGCTCCACCTCTCTACACCTCGGAGTCATGCACACAATTACCTGGGAACCATTAATCACCATTCCAAGACTTCCCTACAAGCCACAGAAATTCTTTGCATTAGAAAAACACAATATTTAGTAAAACCCCCTTCTTGAAAGAAATTGTTTATACTGAGAGATAGCAATGCATTAAAACACAGAAAACCCAAAGCTTTTTTTTTTTTTTTTTTTAAAGAGAGAGCAATGGTAGCTGAAAGGTAGTAACTTGAACGGAAAAAAAAATTACTATTGAGAGTGATAACAATAAGGACAAGCACATAGTGGGTATCTAAAACCTCTATAGATCCTGCCCATCCTAAGAAATCATGCCTATACGTCTAGTTGATATGGATATGAGATATATATGAGGTCCAATCTGGGTGTACAGCGAGTGTCCTTGGAACAGCACTATAACTAAAAATAAACACGTCTAATCAAATACGAGTAATCTGGCTGCGTGGAGGCTGGGACTGTGGCTAGAATAGGTATCGTCTTGGACCATGTGGTTTGTATTAAGAACTACATACAGTAACCTGGATGAATTCCACAGGCTAGTGTAGGGTGAAAGACATCAAATACCAAAGGATCCATACTATATAGTCCATTTACATGGTGCTCTAGAGTAAGCAAAACAAATCTATACATCAGAACAGTGGTTGGGATGGAGGCCGAGGATGAAGTGGGGCTTTGACCAGGGGGACGAGAAGGAAGCTACTGCACTGCTGATAATGTTTAACTTCATCTGGGTGATGGCAATGTGGTGTGTGCATTTGTAAAAGTTCACTGAGTTCTTAAGTATAAACTTAAAATTTGTTTACTTCTCTGTGAGACTTTAGCAAGTTAAGGAAAAAAAGAAATAAGGATTATATAGCACTCTGAAAAAAAAAAGAGAGAGAGACACTGTATTTGACAACCTAAATCATTCTGGTTACCAGAGAGATCGATCCACCGCATTACGAGATATGTGTAGTGCAAATATTCTTATGGCCTTCATGACATTTCCATCAGGAACATTCCTCTCCCTTTTCTGTCTCCTGATCAGCCTTCTAAATGCTTGCTCAATCTCCCGGGAAGGCTAGCACAATCTGGAGCCAGAGGGCTTTTTAAATTTTATTTATTTTAATTGTAGAATAATTTACAATTTACAATATTGTGGGAGCTTTTGCCATACATCGACATGAATCATCCAGAGGGTTTTAATTTTGCTGTCATCACTCTGACTGGTTTTGTGAGTTTGGGCATGATTTCCATACCTTCTTCAAGTGTAAATGAAATGCTAAAATGTAGCCCACTTGACACGCAGACATTTTAATAGATGTTCACTTATTATCACCCCTGGAGAAGGACATGGCAACCCACTCCAGTATCTTTGCTTGGGAAATCCCATGAACAGAGGGATTTGTAGCCTGGTGAGCTACAGTCCATGAGATCGCAAAGAGCTGGACATAACTGAGCAACTGAGCATATTATCTCCAGTTTCCCTTCCTAGGAAGGAGAGAGCATTTTGAGTAATAAAAACAAATTATTCTGGTCCTCTGAATAATACTTAAACATTATTGTGTGTAGCTGTCCTGAGTGTTGATCATCCACTGGAGAAACTGGAAGCTTCCCATCTCTGGGTTGTACAAAGTTTCGGGTAGACCTCATTGTGGAAAAGGCAGATTGTGATGTCCCAACGGAAACCTGCTTGCCTCCCCTCCATCCACTCCTCTTTCCACAAGCAACAGCTGATGGACAAACTTTCTCAGGTGACTGATGCTTCTTGCAACCTGATTGTGAAGTGTGCTTCTCCCATACCACCATCCTAACCCTTTACACAAACAGTTCCCCAGACCCATGAACTGCCGCACTGGGACCAGCCAAGGCAATTGGTACCCTCCACATGTTTCCGCCATTTAGCTTATCTGGGAGCCTTTCACAAAGCTCATCAGGCCATTTGAATTTGTATATTCAAAAATGACATTCTGGTGATAAAGTCAAGCATTTTTTTTTTTTTTGTAATTTAAATAAGAATAGAGTAACTGCCTTCTTGTGTGGTTGGCAGCCTGCTGTTTACAAAGTATCTACAGTTGCTACTGTCCAAGGGCTTCTTAGATGGTGCTAGTGATAAAGAACCTGCCTGCCAATGCAGGAGACACAAGAGACTCAGGTTCGATCACTGGGTCGGGAAAATCCCCTGGAGAAGGGCACAGCAACCCACTCCAGTATTCTTGCCTAGAGAATCCCATGGACAGAGGAGCCTGGTGGACTACAATCCATGGCGTAGCAAAAAAGTTGGACACGACTGAAGTGACTTAGCACTGCTGTCCAAATCACTGTGTACTGCAGACAGTGTTGGCATGGCTTGGATGGTGCTCAGCCACTGGGGATTGCTGCCTGCTGTGAGGCCTCTCTGCCACTCTTATTTCCCAGTTGCCAATGTCAACTACAATCTAAGTGCCTCTTCAGTGTAACCACCAGCATTTTTGCCTGCTGTGGCCTAACTGCTTTAGCTGAGATAATAGCACTCATCTAAAACAGTGACTCTGAAGCATATATGCACATTAGAATTACCTGAGAAGAATGTCCCTGGTGGCTCAGGGGGTAAAAATCCACCTGCCAATGAAGGGGCATGGGTTTGATCCCTGGTGCAGGAAGATTCCACATACCACAGAGCAGCTAAACCTGCATGCCACAGCTACTGAGCCTGTGTTCTAGAGCCCACAAGCCACATCTACTGAAGAATGTGTGCCACAACTACTGAAGCCCGTGTGCCTGGAGCCCATGCTCCAAGACAAGAGAAGCCACAATGAGAAGCCCGTGCACCGCAACTAGAGAGCAGCCCCCGTTTCTCACCGCAACTGGAAAAAGCCTGAGCATAGCAATGAAGACCTAGCACAAATAAATTATTTTTTTAAAAGAATTACTTGAGAAGTTTAAAAAGAAATTAATTTTTCCTGGCTCCCTACCTATTCCCACATCTGCTGGGGACTTTGTTCTGGGATGAGAGGTTATGGTTACAGTCTCATCTTTGAGAAGTTCCTTAGGTGAATCTAGGGACTCCCCTGGAGGTCCGGTGGTTAAGATTTCATGCTTCCATTGCAGGGGGCACAGGTTCAATCCCAAGTCAGGGAACTAAGATCCCATAAGCCATGGGGGTGACCAAAACATATAAATATATCCACACATTTAAAAAATACTAAGTATTGTTGCCAGATTTCTAAATGTAGTTATCTTCCTACTACATTACAATCTTGGTATCTGCTTGATTTCTCTGGTTCTCCTACTTGTCCTCCCGTGTCCCTCTGTGCCTAAGCATGGTAACCATACTTCTTAACCCTCTTTGGGTTCCTCACCTTTTCTCTCATACTGTCTTCCCTTGTGTCATCATTTGACCCTTCCAATCCCCTGGTTTTATGTGAGGCTCAATGACTAGTATTAGAGATGGAAATTCCTTCCTGTCTTACTGAATTTTATGTATACCATATGTATTCTGAATACTGTATGTATACTGAATTTTATATATAGAATAGAATAATTTTTGAGATATAATTATTTTCTAAAAATAAATTTTGTTATTTTTTTTCTCAGTATAGCTGCTCATCATTAAAACTTAAAAAGTAACAGAAAATTAAAAATAATCCCCAAACCTACAAATATCTCTGCCATCATGTTTGGTTTTTCTATGCATATGTATTTTTTCCTTCCATTAAAAGGTATTATGATGTTAACACTATTCTGTAATTTTTTTCCACTTAATACATCAGACACCTCTATGTCCCTAAATATTATTCTCTAAATATTTAGAGAAGTCTCAGTTCATTAAATATTATTAACGGCTCCACAGTAATTAATTGTATGAATTTGTTTAACCACCTCTGTACTGTTGACTAGTTAGGCTATTTCCAATTTTTATCTTTTATAAATACGTCCTTCCAAATATTCTTCAAACAAATCTTTGTGCATTCTTATCATGTTCTTACCTAGGAGTGAAATATACATCAAATGACGTAAGAAGGTTTAAGAGTTTTCATATAAAGTGTCAAATTGAGTGGAAATTTTCCTTCAAATTTGTTAATTTTTTGGCTAGTGGTAGTTGATAAGCCATGGACATCCTTCATCCAGGTTGGTTTCTCACTATAGTGGCCCTTCATTGCATATCTGTGAAATGAAAAGCCAGAGTAAGGCTCACAATTGGTGGTGATTAGTCAGCACTTTCACCACTTCTGTAAACTAGCTTTGAATAATCCTGAAATTCAAATCCACTGACCTTGAGTGAATGCCACATAGAACTAAACACAGTGTGGAGGCTATAAAGACAAACTGCTTCCTTGAAAATGTTTGTAATTTAGTATTCACACAAAATTATTACATAATACAAAATGTGATAAGTCATTAAGACAATCAGAGAGTGCTGTGGGAAGATTTCTGAGTGGGTTGCTTGGGAAGATTACATAAAGATAATTACATTTAATCTGGCTCTGATGAAAATAAGGTCAGACTTGGTCTAGTGTTGGGCAGAAGGGCACCTTGGATATGGAGGCATATGAGAGGAAACACTCAAGGGCAACAAAGTATCTAAAATTCATTTGGGAAAAAAAAAATACCGCAATCAATGTGTGTCATGAGTAGGGTTAATACAAGACAAATTTAATGGGAGATACACTGGAGACGCAGATTGGTATCAACCTTGAACACTTTGCTGAGGAGTGGAAATTATTTGGAAGGAAGTGGGGAGCTGATGAAGGGGAGAGAAATGCTGCAGAAAGGCCACTGTGTCAGCAGTGTGTGGATCAAAGCAGGTTTGGGCATAGGGAATGGTTACAGCAGCCCTCGTGAGAAGTAAGTAAGGGCCTGGAACCAGAAAAGGGCAGAAGAGAGGCAGACAGTGAGACCAAAAAAAATTTATAGCTAAGACGCTTCAATATATGTAGGACATAATAAAGCAAGCAAGAGTGAATACTGGCAAAATTTAAAAGCTGGATTTATAGTCTGTAATCCCTCCCATCCACATTTTTCCTAAATAAATATTCAATGAATTGACCTGTTTATTTGACTTTATTTGAAAAGCATCAGCACCACCTGGTGACAGTAACTCAGATTACCCCAACTGTCCTGGATTATACCTTTCTTTTCTTGAAAAAATTTCAAACATATAGAACATTGAAAGAATACTAAAATAAACACCCCTATACCACCCTATATGATCATCTGTATTTACCAGTGGTTAATGTATTACCTGGCTTTAGTTCTTTCTATATGTGTGTGTGTATGTGTGTGTGTGTGTGTGTGTGTGTGTATGCAAAGCCATTTGATAGTAAATTATAGGCACTGAAACACTTCAAAATTTTCTGCATGAAGTTCCTAAAAAAAAGAATATCTTCTACTTAAACACAACACCATCACCTAACCTGAAAAATTAACAATAATTTTACATCATCATACTATTATTGCTATTCAAATTTCATAAAAAATGTTTTGAAGTTTGTATTTTTTAATCTACAAGATTTGTTTTACATTTGATTATGTTTCTAAGGACTCTTAATCTAGAACAATTTTCACTACCTTTTTTTTTTTTTTTTTACTCCCCATGACATTGCCATTTTTTAAGCATCCAGGCCAGTTATTTTGTAGACTGTCCCACATTCTGGATTGTCTTATTATTACCCTCATGATTAGATTCACATTAAATATTTTGGCAAGTGACCTTGTGTATTTTTTATTGCATCACTTCAGGAAACATAGCATCAGGTTGTCCTCTCACTGGTGTTGTTATGTTTGATCAATTGGTTAAGTAGTCATTGCAAATATATCATGTGTGGGATGTTATTTTGAGGTCATGTGAATACCTTGACCTTGACAAAGTTTTAGCCAAAGGTTTTAACATACAATGACAATCCTTACTTGAATCAGCTTATTGCACTGGGAATTGCAAAATGATGATATTCTATCATTCTTAGGACATGCATTACTAAACAGAAACGGATTAATCTAACTGTAGATCAAACTGATATAACAAAGGAGAAAATAATTGAGATTCAAGTAGATTTTGAACAAGTACTTTGTACATCCTTAGTGAAATATATTCTAAAGACAAAAGGAACTAAAAAAGAAAACTTAAACTTTCCTTGGTTAATATATTCTTAGTAGTTACACAAGTATTGTAATTCTGAAACTTTTTAATATAATTCTAGAATAAAGCAAATAAACAAGTATATTCATGAAATTAGGAAATAAGATTTCACTGTAAAAGAGATCCATATTAAAATAAAATCAAGCATGGAAAAATGTTATAATGTTACAATTGAATTAGAAATATCAAATATTAACTCATGATTTAAAGAAAAAAAATACTTCTTACCACAATCATGTAAACAATGGTATTAAAGCAGCAACAGCATACCGCACACCCAGATCTTGGTTTTTCATGTGCTTACTAACCATTTGCCTGTCTTCCTTGGTGAAGTGCCCGCTCAAATCCTTTCCCTGTTTTTACTGGGTTGTTTGTTTCTTATGATGGAGTTGAAGGACTTCTTTGTGTATTCTGAATATGAGTTCATTATCAGATATATGTTTCATGCATATTTTCTCCCATTCTATGGCTGTATTATTTATTTCCTCGAGCAGTTTTTAATTATGATGAAGTTCAATTCATATATTTTTCTTCTTTTATAGTTATTGCTCTTCTGTGTCTTGTCCTCCAAAAACTCTAATGGTAAGTCACAGATATTCAAATATTTTCTTCTAAAATCTTTAGTTTTGCTTTTTATGTATAAATCTATGGTCTATGTAAAATAAAATTTTAGATGTACATCTTCTATTAAATACCATCCAGGGGTTAATTATCTCCAACTCTATGTTTTAGATATTTCACATTTGTTGAATTGCAGGAAACAAATTTAAATGTCAAAAGAAATTTTTAGAAACATAAATGTTTTTCCTATTTTTTTAACTGACGTGTAGTTGACATACAAAATTTCAGTTTCAGTTGTACAACATAGCAATTTGACATTTATCTACATTACAAACTGATCACCACAATTAGTCTAATAATCATCTATCACCAGTCATTACAGTATTATTGTAATGTATATACATTCCCTATGCTGTACATTATACCTCATGGCTTACTAATGTATAACTGGAAGTTTATACCTCTTAATCTCCTTCACCTATCTCCCTTACTCACTGATTCCTCTTCCCTCTTCCAAACATCAGTTTGTTCTCTATGAGTCTGTTTCTGTTTTGTTCTGTTCATTTTGATTTTTAGGTTTCATATATAAGTGAAACTGAACTTACTTCATTTAGCCTAATGCCCTGAAGTTCCATCCATGTGGTCGCAAATGGCAAGATTTCATTCTTTTTCATGACTGAATGGTATTTCATTGCAAGTATATACCACACCTTTTTTAATCTAAGTGAGTCTCTTTTTAGCAATATGGACATATGGGTCTTGTTGTTTTTTGTTTTTTTTTTAATGTATTCAGCCATCCTATGTCTTTTGATGGGAGCATTTAATCCATTTACATTTAACATAATTATTGATAGGTATATTTATTGCATTTTGTTCACTGTTTTCTAGTTGTTCTGTAGTTTTTCTTTGATCCTTTCTTTTTCTGTTCTCTTCTATTGTGATTTCATCACTTTCTTTAGTGTTCTTGTATTCTTTCTCTTCCTTTTTTTGATATGTGTATCAGGGTTTTGGTATGTGGTTACCATAAGGGTCATATATAGCATATACTATAGTCTAAGTTGACAGTTGTTTAAGTTGCACTTATAGTGCTTCTTACATAGCATATAGTTGGGTTTTGCTTCTTTATCCAATTTGATCATCTTTGCATTTTACTTGGAGTGTTCCTAAGTGTCTTATTAGGTTTATTATGAAATGTAATTATTAATACAGCTTAAGTCCATCATTTCACTATTTTGCTTTCTACTCGTGCTACCTGGTTTTTGCTTCTCCATTTTTCCTTTTGCTTTATTTAGTGAAATAGCTTAATTTTTAAATTTTAATTTATTTATCCACTGCTTTTTAGTTATACCTCTTTGCATTAACTATTTAGCGGTCATTACAGAGATTGAAGAAAGGAGGAAAAGGGGACGACAGAGGATGAGATGGTTGGATGGCATCACCAACTCAATGGACATGACTTTGGGTAAACTCTGAGAGTTGGTGATAGACAGGGAGGCCTGGAGTGCTGCAGTCCATGGGGTCACAAAGAGTCGGACACGATTGAGCAACTGAACTGAACTGAACAGAGATTACAAAATATATTCTTAAATTTTCTCAGTCTGAAAAAGTGAAAGTGAAAGTCGCTCAGTTGTGTCTGACTGTTTGCAACCACATGGACTATACAGTCCATGGAATTCTCCAGGCCAGAATACTGGAGCGGGTAGCTGTTCCTCCAGGGGATCTTCCCAACCCAGGGATCGAACCCAGGTCTCTCTCATTGCAGGCGTATTCTTTAGCAGCTGAGCCATGAGGGAAGCCCATAGTTAATATCACTTTACATAAAACATAGTTTAACTATGTAATCAGTTGGCTCATGAAACCTCTCATCCTTTAGGCTATAGTGTAGTATGAATATGTAATGTATTATACTCACATATAAACTTCAAAACAGTATTATAATGTTTGCTTTAAATAGTTATATATACTTTAAATATGTGCATATGTGTACATATATTATATAATGTATATTTTAAAATAAGAAGAAAAAGTCTTTGTATTTACATACATATTAACTTTTCGGATATTACTGTTCCTTTCTGAAAATCTGAGTTTCTTTCTGGCTTTATTCTCCTCAGCTTATAGAACTTCCTTTCACATTTTTGCATTAAGTTTTCAATGGTTATTATAGTTTTTAAGGCACTAGATACTAGAAAACAAACAACAGTAGTCCCTGACAAACAGAAAACAAACAGGGGAAACTAAGGGGAAAAGGCGGAACCCAGCAGTCTTCCTAAATTGAGGAGATGTAGCTGAGAGGATGAAGAGGCCACGGCAGCTGGGGTTCAAAGGACGAAAGACCGGAGAAGAGAATGCTGCACTGAGAAAGCGCCTCAGAGACTACATCGAGGGTTCCGGTCATTATTCAGCGTATGTGTGTAAGGAAACTACCCGAAGCCATGGAAGGAACTATCGGAAAGGATTACAGAGAAAGAAATGCCTGGAACTTTCAGATCTGGCAACAGTGACTGTTTCCACTAGGCAGACTGCAAAAATTTCATAATTCAGGGGCATAAATCAGGAAGGTGTTGCCTCAGAAGTGCGGAATAATTAGCTTTAGACTGAGCACTGCTCTGACCCACTTAGTAAATCATAAGACCAAGGCTCGAAAGAATCAAATTGTTTCTAAGTAACTTAACTGCATCTGAGAGAAAAGCTCAAGATAGTGTATAGGAATACAGAAATATCTTAACACTCAGGAAAGAAAAGTTTACAATGTCTGGTGTCCAATCAGAGATTACCAGGCATGTACAGACAGGAACAGGAAAACACAACACATAAAAAGGAAGATAATCAATCATTAGAAAAAGATGCAGAACTGACAAAGATGTTATAATCGGCATAGAAAGACATTCAAACAGTTTTTACAACTGAATTCCACTTAGAAATTTAAAAAAGAACCAAATCACTGTGATGAGATTTCAATGAATGGGATTAATGGAAGACCTGGCATTGTGGAAAAAAGACTAATGAATTTGAAGGATATACACACAGTGTGTACACATGACTTAGTATACATTTATTAATACTAAGTAGTACATTTATTTCCAGGTGGTGCTAGTGGTAAAGAACCCTCTTGCCAAGGCATAAGAAGTAAGAGATGCAGGTTCGATCCCTGGGTCGGGAAGATCCCCTGGAGAAGAGCATGGCAACCCACCACAGTATTCTTGCCTGGAGAATCCCATGGACAGAGGAGCCTGGCGGGCTACAGTTCATGGGGTCACAAAGAGTCGGACATAACTGAATTGACTCAGAAAGCACACACAAATTTCCTAGCTCTGTCTACAGACAGCCTAAAAGCAGCAACCATACCTAACAGAGATAAGATCTTGATATGTAAACAAATACTGTTTGATTTCAGAGTTAGGCAGGAAAAATACAAAATGAACTTGGTGCATTGTATAATCCCAAAAAGTGAGGAAATACTTAAACAAACAAACGAACAAAATACATAAGCCATGTCAAAAGGACACAGGCTCCCAATAGCCAAAGCCTGAAAAATTTAAACTACACAATAGTATTACCGTTGATCATATACCAAATACAAAAGAAATATCCATGAGTCCATATTGATGAAAATAAATAAACAAATAGAAGGGACAAATCTTCATAGAAGAATTTCAAGTAATAAGAAGGGATGAGGGAAATAGAAAATCACCATTAAAATACCATAGTAACAATTGTTTCTAGCAAGATCCATGGATGAATGCTATAATTTGTAGGAAAAACTTTGAGAGACCAGATAAGTGTATAGCCTTGAAATACCTACTCCAGTATGAATAATTGTGGTGCATTTTTAACATATGTCCATAAATTCTTTGATATTTCTTCAACCAAAGTGAGAGTCGCTCAGTAGTGTGCGACCCTTTGAGACCCCGTGGACTGTAGCCCACCAGGCTTCTCCGTCCATGGGATTCTCCAGGCAAGAATACTGGAGTGGGTTGCCATTTCCTTCTCCAGGTGATCTTCCCGACCCGCATTGCAGGCAGATGCTTTAACCTCTGAGCCACCAGGGAAGCCTTCTTCAACCAAAAGGTGGACATTAATAGATCTTTTTGAGGGTATGCTGGATTTAGTGATTTGCTTCCACTGAATAGAATATAGAAAGCATGATCTAAAATCTTCATTGTGTTTTCCATGGAAAAGGCAAGGCAGGGCAGGGGAAAAAGCTTAGGATTGACTAATTTGAATAATGTCAATGCACTCTGACCTATAGGATGTCTAGTACCTGGCCTTGGGTGATTTTAGGCAGGGGAAATACTGGCTTGGTATATGAGAGTTAGATAAAGGAGATGGTTGGGGGTATGGACCTAGATTGGCTCGAGGGTTTATAAAAAAATGATTTTCATGTGCCTATGAAGGCTGAATCATAGGGGAAATGCAAAGAACTTTGGCCATTCATTCAGCTCTGTGAGTAATGGATGCCAAATAGATGAATGCAGAATCTAAGGAAACACAGAACAGAAAATATCACATAAACTCATTCTACAAAATACCTTCAGCAGTACTCTTCAAAACTATCTAAGTCATGAAAAACAAAGAAATACTGAGAAGCTGTTATATACTAGAGGAAACTAATGAAATAGAATGGGGTGGTATCCAGAATTGGATCTTGGAACAGAATAAAAATCAATGGAAAAACTGTTGAAATCTCAATAAAATTTCTACTTTAGTAATAATATTGTACTAATGTCAATTTCTTAGTTTGGATAAATGTAAAATGGTTATGTAAGATATAAACATTAGGGAGAACTCAGTAAAGGGTGTATAGGACCTCTTGGCTATCTTTGTAACACTTCTATAAATCTAAGATTCATTCAAAACAGAAACTTTATATACAAAAGAGTAAAATAACTTTCCTTTGACTCCACATATGACTCTATCTCTCATAATATTTCTTTCCATCTCTTCTCAGCAAAAATCTCTGGAGAAGATTATCTAATTTTTAATTTTTTTCTGAAGTCTCTGTTGATAGTTTTTTAAACACAGAAAGAATATTCAAGGATTCTTTAAAAATAATTGTTCAATTTATTAAAATTACCAATTCAAAATTTTATTTGTTCTTCAAATTTATCCCTTAAGAGTTTTTTATTTAGGTAAAATTTATAGTGAAATACACATATCTTTACAATATAATGACTTTTGATGAATGCATACATCCAGGTAATCCACTCATGTTTAGATACAGAATATTTAAATCAGCCAAGAAAGTCCTCTCATGCCCCCCATCCATATACCTCTCTCAGAATAAATTTTATTCTCTTAGAATTAATTTTTCTGATTTTTTCCCACCATAGATTAATTTTTCCTATTCCAGAACATCATATAAAACACATTATAGTATGAATTATTTCATATTTGGCTTCTTCCATCTAGCGTAATATTCTGGCTTCTTTCAACTCATGCATATCACTAGGGTTTATCAGTAGTTTTTTCCATTTTCTTGCTTAGTAATGTTCCATTTTATAAATACAACACAAATTGTTTATTCAATAAAGATAAATATTGACGGACATTTGGATTATTTCCAGTTTTTAACTATTGTGAGTCAGTTCAGTTCAGGTCAGTCGCTCAGTTGTGTCTGACTCTTTGCAACCCCATGAACCGCAGCACACCAGGCCTCCCTGTCCATCACCAACTCCCAGAGTCCACCCAAACCCATGTCCATTGAGTCGGTGATGCCATCCAACCATCTCACCCTCTGTCGTCCCCTTCTCCTCCTGCCCTCAACCTTTCCCAGCATCAGGGTCTTTTCAAATGAGTCAGCTCTTGTCATGAGGTGGCCAAAGTATTAGACTTTCAGCTTCAACATCAGTCCTACCAATGAACACCCAGGACTGATTTCCTTTAGGATGGACTGGTTGGATCTCCTTGCAGTCCAAGGGACTCTCAAGAGTCTTCTCCAACACCACAGTTCAAAAGCGTCAATTCTTCGGCACTCAGCTTTCTTTATAGTCCAACTCTCACATCCATACATGACCGTTGTGAGTGAAAATGCAATAAGCTTTCATGTTCAAGCTGTTTTACTTTTTTTTTTCATTTTGGAGGTTAAGTAACTAAAATTGGAATTGTTTTGTTTTATAAGAAACTGTCAAAATTTTCCAAAAGTGTTGTGCCATTTTATAATCCTAGGAGTTATACATCCTGGCTAACATTTGGTCTTTTCAGTCTTTTTAATTTTCATTATTGTGGTGGGTTTACAGTGGTTTTTTCATCATGGTTTTACTTTTGCCTTTTGTTGCTGATTAGTCATATAAAATAATTACTTCATGCACTTACTGGGCATTCATATATTTTCTTTTGAGAAGTATCTGTTCAAGTCATTTGCCCATTTTTTTTATTGTTTGCATTTATTATTAGAATTTCTTTAATTAGTAGGAATATAAGCCACTTCCCATATACATGTTTTTTACAAGAGTTTTTGACCTACAGAAAAATTGAGAATATAGTAAGAGAGTTTCCATAGACTCCCTTATTCATTTTCCTTTGTTATTAACGCCTTACATAAGAAAATCTTATGGTATTTTCTTAAAATTAATGAACTGATATTATTAACTAAAGCCTATAGTTTACTCAAGTTTGCCTAGGTTTTTATTTTTAACTAATGTATATTTCTGTTACAGAATCCTATCAAGATATTAATCCCATGTATCCTGTTTCCTTGGGTTCCTCTTGGCTGTAACAGTTTCTCAGACTTCCTTTATGTTAATGATCTTACAGTTTCGAGGAGTACTAGTCAAGTATTTTGTAGAATGTCCCTCTATGGGAATTTGCTGCTGTGTCTCTCATGATTAGACTGGGAATATGGGCTTTAGGGCTTTAGACTACAGAGATAAAGTGCCATTTTTTTCACATCATATCAAAGGTACATATTATCAGTGTTGTTTGCCTTGGTCACCTCACTGATGTGGTGTTGACATGTTTCTCCAGCCTAAAGTCATGGTTTTTTCCTCTCTCTGTACTCTACTCTTTGAAAGGTAATCACCAGGCTCAGCTGGGATTTATGTGCCCTCTGTCTGAGGGCAGAGTATCTACATAAATTATTTGGAATTTTTCTACGAGCGAGACTTGTCTTTTCTCCTCCATTCTTTTCCTCCTTGTTTATTCAATCATTTATTTATATCACCATGGACTCATGATATTTATTTTATACTTAGAGCTATAATCTAACATTATTCATTTGTTGCTATTGACCTTGATCATTTGGCTAAGGTAGTGTTTGGAAGGCTTCCCCACCGATACTTTTTCTCCCTTTCCATAACTTTTAGGAAGAAGGTCACTATATGAAGCTCAAACTTATAGAACAGGGAGTCATGTTTCACTTCCTTAAGGTTGGAAAAGCTACATAAATTATTTTATATTCTTTTGTGCTGATAACTTATCTATTATTCCCATTTGTTTACTAATTTAATCACTTGCCTATATCAGTATGTACTCATGAATATTTATTTTATACTTTGGGTTATCATCCAGTGTGACTTTATTTTGCTGTTCAAAGTATTCTACAATGTAAGGTTTTTTTCTTTTCATCCCCCTTCTTTTGGTTTGGTTCTATTCTGTTTTGTTTTTTGAGCACTTCCTTACATTCTGGGGGCTTCCCTGGTGGCTCAGCTGGTAAAGAATCCACCTGCAATGCGGTAGACCTGGATTCAATCCCTGGGTTGGGAAGATCCCTTGGAGAATGGAAAGGCTACCCACTCCAGTATTCTGGCCTAGAGAACTCTATGGACTGTATAGTCCATGGGGTCACAAAGAGTCTGATATGACTGAGCGACTTTCACTTTCACCTTCTGGACTTACAAAATGCTCCAGGCTTATCTTGTGTATTTCCTGCTCTAATTGTAGAAGCAGACATTTCTCCAAGAAGTCCTAGTTTCTTTTATTGCAAAATGATATTAGAAACAAAGATCTGGGCAACAGATTTGCTTATTGCTATTATACTTCCAGGCCTTCTCAGCTGGCAGAGCAAGGACGTATATACATGTATACCAACCTTGATAATACACACATCTATAAATATTTCTATGTATTTAATAATTTTTATCTTCCCAAAAGAAAACTCAGTACCCATAAGCAGTCTCTCCCAATTTTTCTCCTCTTTCTAGCCCTGGCAACCATCAGTCTTCTTTCTGTCTCTACAAATTTACTTAATCTGCACATTTCATATAAATGGAATAATAGATATGTGACTTTGTATCTTGCTTCTTTCACGTAGCATAACATTTTCAAGATTCATGTTGTAGCATGTATCAATACTTGACTCCTTTTTATGGTTGAGTAATATTCCATTGTATGTATATAGCACATTTTGCTTATTGATTCATCCATGAATAAGACGTGGTTGTTTCTACCTTTTGGCTATTGTGAACAGTGCAGCTATAAACATTTGTGTACAAGTATTTGTTTATCTGTTTTCAGTTCTTTGTGGTATATGCCTGCTGCTGCTAAGTCGCTTCAGTCTGTCCGACTCTGTGTGACCCCATAGACAGCAGCCCACCAGGCTCCCCCATCCCTGGGATTCTCCAGGCAAGAACACTGGAGTGGGTTGCCATTTCCTTCTCCAATGCATGAAAGTGAAAAGTGAAAGTGAAGTCGCTCAGTCATGTCTGACTCTTAGTGACCCCATGGACCACAGCCTACCAGGCTCCTCCATCCATGGAATTTTCCAGGTAAGAGTACTGGAGTGGGGTGCCATTGCCTTCTCTGGGTATATGCATACCAGTGGAATTAATGGGTCATATGATCATACTATATTTACTTTCTGAAAAATGACATAACTATTTTGCACAGTGGCTACAGCATTTTACATTCCCACCAGCATGCACATGCATTCCAATTTCTCTATTTCCTCAACAACACATGTTGTTTTGGTTTGCTTTTTTAAATTACAGCCATTCCAGTGAAAGTGAAGAGTATCTCATTGTGGTTAAGATTTGCATTTACCTAACTACCAATAAAGTTGAGCATCTTTTTATATGCATTTCAGACATTTGTATAGTCTTTTGAGAAATATCTGTTCAAGTCCTTTGCCCATTTTTAAAAAATGGACTGTCTTTTGTTGTTTGAGATTTTTTACTGTGGTTTTATAAGTCTTGAAATAAGGTAGTGAACCTTGTTCTTCTTTTTATAAATTGTTTTGGTTAGTCTAAGTCCTTGGAATTTCCAATATAGATTTAGGATAAGCTTGTCACTTTCTCTACAAAAGCCTACTGGAAGTTTTATTAGGATTGAATTTAATTTATAGATCAATTTAGGAAGTACAAACAACAATATTATGTCCTCTGATCCATGAACATGGCATATGTCTTCAATTATTTAAGTCTTCTTTACCTTATCTCCAGAATATTTTTATTATTTTACAGTTTTCAATATACAGGTCTTGCACCTATTTATTAATAAATATTCAATTTTGTGATGCTATTATAAGTGGTTCCTTTTAAAAATATTTAATTTATAATTGTCACTAACACAGAAATATAACTGATCTTCCTGTTGGCTTTGTATCCTCATTTATCAATTCTAGTAAATTCATTTGTTAGTTTTAGTCCCCTTTTTATATACTGTGGAATTTTCAACTAGATGTTCATGACATCATAAATAAAGTAATTTCTTATCTGTATACTTTTCTTATCTTGTTGCACTGGGTAGCATCTTCAATACAATGCTGAATACACGTGATTATAGTGGTATCCATGCCTTGATCCTGTTCTTAGAGGACTTGGTAGGTAGAATTCTAAAAATGTCCCCTAAGATTCCCATCTCCTGATTATTCAAATACAAGCATACCTTATTTTATTCTGCCTCCCTTCATCACACTTTGCAGATATTGCACTTTTTAGAAACTGAAGGTTTGTGGCACCACTGTGTTGAGCAACTCTATTGGTGTCATTTTTCCAACAGCCTTTGCTCACTTCATGTCCTTGTGTCACAGTTTGGCAATTCTTGCAATATTTCAAACTTTTTCATTATTATTATATTTGTTGTAGTGATGTGTAATCAGTGGTCTTTGATGTTACTATTACGACTTGCTGAAGGTTCAGATGATGGTTGAGAAAAGAAGAGAAGCAAAAGGCAAAGGAGAAAGGGAAAGATATACATCTGAATGCAGAGTTCTGGCATAGCAAGGAGAGATAAGAAAGCCTTCCTCAGCGATCAATGCAAAGACATAGAGGAAAACAATAGGATGGGAAAGACAAGAGATCTCTTCAAGAAAATTAGAGATACTAAGGGAACATTTCATGCAAAGATGGGCACAATAAAGGACAGAAACGGTATGGATCTAACATAAGAAGAAGATATTAAGAAGAGGTGGCAAGAATACACAGAAGAACTATACAAAAAAGATCTTCATGACCCAGATAACCATGATGGTGTGATCACTCACCTAGAGTCAGACATCCTGGAGTGTGAAGTCAAGTGGGCCTTAGGATGCATCACTATGAACAAAGCTAGTTGAGGCGATGGAATGTCAGCTGAACTATTTCAAATCCTAAAAGATGATGCTGTGAAAGTGCTGCACTCAATATGCCAGCAAATTTGGAAAATTCAGCAGTAGCCACAGGACTGGGAAAGGTCAGTTTTCATTCCAATCCCAAAGAAAAGCAATGCCAAGGAATGTTCAAACTACCGCACAATTGCACTCATTTCATATGCTAGCAAAAGAATGCTCAAAATTCTTCCAAGCTAGGCTTCAACAGTACGTGAACTGAGAATTCCCCAATGTTCAAGCTGATTTAAAAAAGGCAGAGGAACCAGTGATCAAATTACCAACATCCGTAGGATCATAGAAAAAGCAAGACAATTCCAGAAAAATATCTACTTCTGCTTCATTGACTATGCTAAAGCCTTTGACTATGTGGGTCACAACAAACTGGAAAATTCTTAAAGAGATGGGAATACCAGACTACCTTATCTGCCTCCTAAGAAATCTGTATGTGGGTCAAGAAGCAACAGTTAGAACATAACATGGAACAACTGACTGGTTCAAAATTGGGAAAGGAGTACATCAAGGCTGTATATTGTTACCTTGCTTATTTAACTTATATGCAGAGTACATCATGTGAAATGCTGGGCTGGATGAAACACAAGCTGGAATCAAGATTGCCAGGAGAAATATCAATAATGTCAGATATGCAGATGACACCACCCTTCTGGAAGAAAGTGGAGAGGAACTAAAGAGCCTCTTGATGAAAGTTAAAGAGGAGAGTGAAAAAGCTGGCTTAAAACTCAACATTGAAAAAACAAAGATCATGGCATCTGGTCTCATCACTTCATGACCAATAGATGGGGAACAATGGAAACAGTGATAGACATTAGTTTCTTGGGCTTCAAAATCACTGCAGATGGTGACTGCAGCCATGAAATTAAAAGACACTTGCTCCTTGGAAGAAAAGCTATGACAAACCTAGATTGCATATTATAAAGCAGAGACATTACTTTACTGACAAAGGTCCATATAGTCAAAGCTATGGTTTTTCCAGTAGTCATGTATGGATGTGAGAGTTGGACTATAAAGAAAGTGCTGAAGAATTGATGCTTTTAAACTGTAGTGTGGGAGAAAGACTCTTGAGAGTCCCTTGGATAGCAAGGAGATCAAATCAGTCAGTCCTACAGGAAATCAGTCTTGAATATTCATTGGAAGGACTGTTGCTGAAGTTGAAGCTCCAATACTTTGGCCACCTGATGCAAAGAACTGACTCACTGGAAAAGAACTTGATGCACAGTCCATGGGGTTGCCAAGACAAGACCGAGCGACTGAACTGAACTGTGACTTGCTGAAGGTTCAGATGATGGTTAGAGTTTTTTTTAGCAATAAAACATTTTTTAGTTAAGATACATACATTTTAAAGACATAGTGCTACTATACACTTATTAGACTATATTATAGTATAAATATAACTTTTACATACACTGAGAAACCAAAAAAAAATTGTGTGACTAACTTTATTGTGATATTTCCTTTATTACAGTGGTCTGGAATCAAACCCACAATATCTGTAAGGTATGTCTGTACAAACCTGGGTATGCTGTGTAGGGACTCTAAAGATGGAATTAAGGTAGTAATCAGCTCAACATTAAATTAGGAAGATTATTGTGCTGGGTCCAATGTAATTACATAAATCCTTAAAAGTGGAAGAAGAAGGCTGAAAAGTGAGTCAGAGAGATACTGAAGAAGGAGAAGTAGTAGGGAGAAGTAGTAGATGACGGATGAAGAAGAATGGGTGGTCAAAGGGATTCAAGGCATAAGAAGGACTTGACTAGCCATTGCTGATTTTGAAAATGGAGGAAAGGGGCCATAAGCCAAGTTACACAAGTGACCTCTGCAAGCTGAGCACAATCTCCATCTGACAACCATCAAAGAAATAGAACTCCGATACTAAAATTGCATAGAACTGAATTCTTTCAACAACCTGAATGAACTTAGAAGTGGATTCATCCTCAGAGCCTTCAGGAAAAAAACCAGCTCTGCTTGGTTGAAACCTTGAATTTGACCTGTTAAAATCCAGAGAAAAAACTGAACCACAGGGGCCTGGACTTCTGATGGATACTGTGTAAGTTTTAAATGAGTGTTGTTTTAGGGCACTAAATTTGTTGCAATTTGTTGTGGGGCACAATAGGAAAGAAATAAAGAGAGAATATGTTTGGTCTTTCACCATTGAATACAGTATTAGTTGGCTACTTCCACCCCACAGGTCGAAGTAGTTCCTTTATATTCTTGGTTTGCTGTTTCTCTCAGCAATGGGTACTGAATTTTGTCACTTTTTTTTTTGCATCCACTTAGACAATTGTATTTTTTTTAACATTTTTATGTTAATGTGGTGAATTATATTGATTTTTTCTCTTTTTAATTAATATCCAGAAAAGTAATGACAACAAATTGAGTTTTTCATTTAAAGCATATAAAGGTTGCAGGCTCGCAAAAGGATGCTCACTGTAGTATGGTGAAATTATTTATGCTGAGTGGATGAGTATTAATCCTCACTTTTTATCTTAAGTAATAGCTTTATTGAGGTACAATTCATTTATCATGTAATTTCCCCTTTAAAGTGTACAATTCAGTGATTTTTAGTATATTCAGAATTGTACAACCATCATATTATCTATTTTCAGTACATTTTCATCACCCCCAAAGAAGCCCTGTACCCATTAGCAATAATCTCTCATTCTCTCCTCCACCCAGTCCCAGCAATCATTAATCTACTGTCTGTGTCTATGGATTTGCCTATTCTAGACATTTCATATAAATGAAATCATTCAACATGCAGCCTTTGTAACTGACTTTTTTCATGTAGCATAATTTTTAAGGATAATCCACACTTACTATTTATAAGTACTTCTTCCTTTTTATTGTTGAATGTTCCATTATATAGAATAGCATATTTCATTTATCCATTCATCAGCTGATGAGCAATTAAGTTTTTTCTAGTTTTTTACTATGATGAATAACACTGTTATGAACATTAATGTACAAGTTTTTTGCAGGGATGAAGATTTTCAATTCTCTTGAGTATATAACTAGGTGTAGAATTGTTAGGTCATATGCTGTCTCTATGTTTGATATTTTTAGAAACTGCCAAACTGTTTTCCAAAGCAGTTATGCTATTTTACAGCCCCAGTAGCAATGTATGAAGGTTCCAACTTCTTTACATCCTTTACAATTGTTACTGTGTTTCATTTCAGTCATTCTAGTGGGTGTAAAGTGATATCTCACTATAGTTTTGATATCCATTTCCCTAATAACTGAGTAAATTTGGAAAACTCAGCAGTGGCCACAGGACTGGAAAAGGTCCATTTTCATTCCAATCCCTAAGAAAGGCAATCCCAAAGAATGCTCAAACTACCGCACAACTGCACTCATCTCACATGCTAGTAAAGTAATGCTCAAAATTCTTCAAGCCAGGCTTCAGCAATACATGAACTGTGAACTTCCAGATGTTCAAGCTGGTTTTAGAAAAGGCAGAGGAACCAGAGATCAAATTGCCAACATCTGCTGGATCATTGAAAGAGCAAGAGAGTTCCAGAAAAACATCTATTTCTGCTTTATTGACTACGCCAAAGCCTTTGACTGTGTGGGTCACAATAAACTGCGGAAAATTCTGAAAGAGATGGAAATACTAGACCACCTGACCTGCCTCTTGAGAAACCTGTATGCAGGTCAGGAAGCAACAGTTAGAACTAGACATGGAACAACAGACTGGTTCCAAATAGGAAAAGGAGTACGTCAAGGCTGTATATTGTCACCCTGCTTATTTAACTTATATGCAGAGTACATCATGAGAAACGCTGGGCTGGAAGAAGCACAAGCTGGAATCAAGATTGCTGGGAGAAATATCAATAACCTCAGATATGCAGATGACACCACCCTTATGGCAGAAAGTGAAAGAACTAAAGAGCCTCTTGATGAAAGTGAAAGAGGAGAGTGAAAAAGTTGGCTTAAAGCTCAACATTCAGAAAACTAAGATCATGGCATCTGGTCCCATCACTTCATGGGAAATAGATGGGGAAACAGTGGGAACAGTGGCTGACTTTATTTTTGTGGGCTCCAAAATCACTGCAGATGGTGATTGCAGCCATGAAATTAAAAGACGCTTACTCCTCAGAAGGAAAGTTATGACCAACCTAGATAGAATATTAAAAAGCAGAGACATTACTTTGCCAACAAAGGTCCGTCTGGTCAAGCCTATGGTTTTTCCAGTGGTCATGTATGGATGTGAGAGTTGGACTGTGAGGAAAGCTGAGTGCTGAAGAATTGATGCTTTTGAATAGTGGTGTTGGAGAAGACTCTTGAGAGTCCCTTGGACTGCAAGGAGATCCAACCAGTCCATCGTAAAGGAGATCTGTCCTGGGTGTTCATTGGAAGGACTGATGTTGAAGCTGAAACTCCAATACTTTGGCCACCTCACGCGAAGAGTTGACTCATTGGAAAAGACCCTGATGCTGGGAGGGATTGGGGGCAGGAGGAGAAGGGGACAACAGAGGATGAGATGGTAGGATGGCATCACCGACTCAATGGGCATGAATTTGAATAAACTCCGGGAGTTGGTGATGGACAGGGAGGCCTGGCGTGCGGCGATTCATGGGGTCGCAAAGAGTCGGACAGAACTGAGCAACTGAACTGAATAATTGATGATGCTGATGATTTTTTTGTGTTTAATAGCCATTTCCATATCTTCTTTGGAGAAACATCTATTCAAATCTTTAGCCAATTTTTAAAAATTATTTGTCTGTTTATTTTTGAGTTGTAAGAAACCTTTACATTTCTGTATACAGATCCCTTATCAAATGTATGACTTGTAAATATTTTCACTTTTTTGATGTTGTCCTTCAAGGTACAACCATTTTCAGTATTGATGATGTTCAATTTATCTTTTTTTTTTTAATTTATTACTTGGCATTCTGCCCACAGGCGCCACCTGGGAATCACTTCACAACCCCAGCAGGAGCAGCACCGTGGATTCCTTTAAGGTGGTGCTGGAGGGGCCAGCACTTTGGGGCTTCTGGCCACAGGTGGGCAAGGACTTCAATGTGCCCTGCTCCATCTCCTGGCTCACTCAGTCCTGGATGTAAAGCTTTGCAGGCCAGCATGGCCGTGGCTGACTGGGTGCTGAGTACTGATGGTGAGAATGCAGGGGGCCTCATACACATAGAAGCCCAGAACAAGATCCACGCCTGTGGGGAGAGCCTCAGCCTTGGTCTCAGCAGGGCTCAGCCCCCTCAGAGGAAACAGCAGAAGGCCCTGGCCCCTCGCCATGGAGCCCCACACCCCCCCACCCCCGCCCAGGCAGTACGCCTTTGCACCCAGTGCTTCCCTCAACAATACACCTGGCCCTTGGGGGCAAACCCGCTCACTGACTGTGCCCTGCAGTGGAATGGACAGCTGCTCAGCCAGTAGTGGCTGATGGAGGACATGGGAGACTGGCAGCCGAGGTCTGGGACAGGCCAGTCCCATTCCTTCTTGCATCCTCGTCCACCTCATGAGCACCGAGTTCATGCAAGACCTGATGAGGAGCACCTGAAGAAACCAAGGGAAAACTACGTCCTGGAGCTGCAGAGCCCATGCCACACCCACCTCCAGGACTGGCAGCACCGGCACTCTGCCCATGTGCTCAACATGCAGTGGTAGTCTGGCCCTCGCTGGCTGGCTGCCCTCTCTGCCTCTCTGTCCTTCCGCCCAGGGCACCTCCCCTTGGCACCTCCAGATTCTGCCTGCCTCACCCATCCCTTTCTTGCCCCTGCACCGAGCCTCCTGCTGGCCTACTGGCACCAGGCCTGGCTCCATTTGACACTGCCCTCACTCTTTGCCCTATGGTACTGCTGTGCTGGCTTGGGCATGAAAATAACTTCTTAGCCCTGCTTAAAAAAAAAAAAAAAATCTGCTTGCCAATGCAGAGATGCAAGAGGCAGGGGTTGATCCCTGGGTGGGGAAGATCCTTGAGTAGGAAATGGCAATCCACTCGTTTTCTTGCCTGGAAAACTCCATGGACAGAGGAGCCTGGTGGCCTACAGTCCACGGGGTTGCAAAGAGTCGGACACGACTGAGTACACACACACACATGCTGTGAAAGGATTCCTCCCATCTAGTTAATTGACACATCCATCATGTCATACATCATACATTTATCTTTTTTTGGTGAGAACATTGACATTCTACTCTCTTATACAACACTGTGTTGATTCATCATGCTATACAATACATCTTTACACCTTATTCATCTTATAGCTGAAAGTTTATACCTGTTTACTAATCTCTTCCTATTTCTCCCTAGGTCCTGGCCACAATTTTCTACTCTCTGTTTCTGGTTTGTTTTTCAAGATTCCACATATAATGAAATCTAAATTCAGTATTTTTCTTTCTCCACCTGGCTTATTTCACTTAGCGTCTATGTCTTCATCTATGTGTCAAAAGTGGCAGAATTTTCTTCTTTCACACGACTGAATAATATTTGTATTCATTGTGAATATATAGCACACCTTCTTTATCCATTCACCACTGACAAACACTTAGGTTATTTCCATACCTTGATTATGTGAATAATATTGCAATGAACATGGGAGTGCAGATGTCTCTTCAATATCCTTTTTTCATTCCCTTTGGATATATACACAAAAGTAGGATTGCTGGATCATATGGTAGTTCTATTTTTAATTTTTTGAAGCACCTCCCTGCTGTTTTCCATAGCGGTTGCACCATTTTACATTCCCCAAAACTGTGCACAAATATTCCCTTTTCTCCACAACCTGCCAGCACTTGTTATCTCTAGTCTTTTTGATGATCGTCATTTTAACAGGAGTGAAGTGATAATATCGTGATTTTTATTTCCCTGATGATTAGTGATGTTGAGAAACTTTTTATGTACCTGTGGGCCATTTGTATGTCTTCTTTGGAAAGATGTCTATTCCATCTCTCTATTTTAAAATCAGATTTTTGTTGTTGTTACTAAATTGCATGAATTCTTTTTTAAAAACAATGATGGTTAATTTTGTATTCAAGAGCTCTAATAATGGCTTATTTTTAATATTTATTTATGTGGCTGTATCAGGTCTTAGTTGCAGCACGTGGAATCTTCATTGCATCATGCAGGATCTTTCACTGTCGCACACAGATTCTATTTATGGTGCAAGGGCTTAGTTGCCCATGCTTGAGGAATCTTAGTTCCCCAACCAGGGCTTGAATTCATGTCCCCTGCATTGCAAGGCAGATTCTTATTCACTGGACCACCAGAGAAGTCCCTGAATTTTGCTTGAATTCTTGATGTATTTTTTGATACCTACCCCTTATCAGATGTATGACTTGCAAATACTTTCTTCTATTCCATAGGTTGTCTTTTCACATTGTTGATGGTTTGCTTTACTATGCAGAAGCTTTTCAGTTTGATGTAATCCTTGTTCATATTTTCTTTTGCTACTTTTGCTTTTAATGAACTATTAAAAAAAATCATTACCAAGATCAATGTCAAGAAGCTTACCCTCTGTTTTCCTCTAGCAGTTTTATGGTTTTGGTTCTTATGTTCAAGTCTTTAATGTATTTTGAGTTAATTTTTATGTGTGGTATAAGATAAGAGACCAGTTCCATTCTTGTGCATCTGGCTATCCAATTTTCTCAGCCTTATTTACTGAAGAGACTATACTCTCCCCATTGTATATTCCTGCCTCCTTTGTCATCAATTGGCCATATAGGCATGAGTTTATTCCTGGACTACTTTTATAATTCGTTCATCTATGTGCCTGTTTTTGCACAATGCCGTACTGTTTGATTACTACAGCTCTGTAGTATACTTTGAAATCAGGAAACGATGCCTCCAGCTTTATTCTTCTTCCTGCACTAGATTACTTTGACTATTTGGGATATTTTGTGGTTCTATACAAATTTTAGGATTTTTTATTTATGTGAAAAAATGCCATTGGAATTTTGATAGACACTGCATTGAATATATATTGCTTTAAGCAGTATGGAAATTTTAACAACATTGCTTCTTCCAGTCCATAAGCATGGAATATATTTTGTGTCCTCTGCAAAATCTTAGTTTTCAGATCTTTTACCTCCTTGGTTAAATTTATTCCTTAGAATTTTATTTATTTTTTTTTGAAGCAATTGTAAATGGACTTCCTTTTTATTAAAGTATTGATGATTTACAATATTATGTTAATTTCAGGTGTACGGTATAATGATTCAGCATTTTTGCAGATTATACTCCGTAGATTATTACAGGTAGTAGATATAACTCCCTGTGCTATACAGTATGTCTTTGTTACTTATCTATTTTATATACAGTAGTTTTTATCTATTAATCCCATACCTCTAATTTGTTCCTTCCTGAATTCAGGTTGTTAATACTTTCATATTGCTCTATGCTTATTAGTCTCCCTTCTTGTAATGTCTTAGTCTGGTTTTGGTTAATAGAGTAATGCTGGCCTCACAAAGTGAGTCCAGAAGTGATCACTTATCTTTCAGTTCAGTTCAGTCACTCAGTTGTATCCAACTCTTTGCAACCCCATGAACCACAGCATGCCAGTCCTCCCTGTCCATTACCAACTCCCAGAGTTTACCCAAACTCATGTCCATTGAGTCAGTGATGCCATCCAACCATCTCATCCTCTGTCGTCCCCTTCTCCTCCTGCCTTCAATCTTTCCCAGCATCAGGGTCTTTTAAAATGAGTCAGCTCTTTGCATCAGGTGGCCAAAGTATTGAAGTTTCAGCTTCAGCATCAGTCCTTCCAATGAACACCCAGGACAGATCTCCTTTACGATGGACTGGTTGGATCTCCTTGCAGTCCAAGGGACTCTCAAGAGACTTCTCCAACACCACAGTTCAAAAGCGTCAATTCTTCGGCACTCAGCTTTCCTCACAGTCCAACTCTCACATCCATACATGACCACTGGAAAAACCATAGGCTTGACTAGATGGACTTTTGTTGGCAAAGTAATGTCTCTGCTTTTTAATATTCTATCTAGGTTGGTCATAACTTTCCTTCTGAGGAGTAAGCGTCTTTTAATTTCATGGCTGCAATCACCATCTGCAGTGATTTTGGAGCCCACAAAAATAAAGTCAGCCACTGTTCCCACTGTTTCCCCATCTATTTCTCATGAAGTGATGGGACCAGATGCCATGATCTTAGTTTTCTGAATGTTGAGCTTTAAGCCAACTTTTTCACTCTCTTCTTTCACTTTCATCAAGAGGCCTTTTAGTTCTTCTTCATTTTCTGCCATAAGGGTGGTGTCATCTGCATATCTGAGGTTATTGATATTTCTCCTGGCAATCTTGATTCCAGCTTGTGCTTCATCCAGCCCAGTGTTTCTCATGATGTACTCTGCATAGAAGTTAAATAAGCAGGGTGACAATATACAGCCTTGACATACTCCTTTCCTGATTTGGAACCAGTCTGTTGTTTCATGTCTAGTTCTAACTGTTGCTTCCTGACCTGCATACAGGTTTCTCAAGAGGCAGGTCAGGTGGTCTAGTATTTCCATCTCTTTCAGAATTTTCCACAGTTTATTGTGATCGACACAGTCAAAGGCTTTGGCGTAGTCAATAAAGCAGAAATAGATGTTTTCTGGAATTCTCTTGTTTTTTTGATGATCCAGCAGATGTTGGCAATTTGATCTCTGGTTCCTCTGTCTTCTTTAAAACCAGCTTGAACATCCGGAAGTTCATGGTCACTCATCTTTAACATGTTGGAAAAGCTTACAAAAAATTGGTATTAATTCTTCTTTAAATGTCTGTTACAATGCAGCAGTGGAACATCTGGTTCTGAACTTTTCTTTGTTGGGAGGTTTTGATTACTGATCTAGAATTCTTCCTACTAAATGATCTGTTCAAATTTTTCATGTTTCAGTCTTGGTAGGCTGTACATTTTCAGTAATTTATCGATTGTTATATTTCAACTGAACAATACCTAGACCAGATAAAGAGGGCCAAGACCTTTATTTCAGCACCCTGCAGTTATTTCTTTAGCAGCATTACATCTGTTAAAATTGCTAGATTGTATCCTGCACTGGACAGCAAGTACCTAATGAACAAAAGGCTGCCCTGATCAATACAGTCATTCCAATCCTGAGTGCACTAAGATAAAAAGTAACCCTCATTTTTCATAGATTCCATATTTATGAATACACCTGATTACTAAAGTTTACTTGTGACCCCAAAATCAAATTTTGCTGTGCTTTCTTGCTCATTTGTGGACATTAACAAAATAGGAGAAGATTTTAGTCAGCCAATACACATTTTCCTAGCTAAGGTCAAAGAAGGCAGTGCTCTGCCTTCTTGTTTCAGATATCAAACTGTAAACAAGTGTTCTTTTCAGTCTATTTGTGCTGCTTTTTGCTTTTCTGTGACTTTCATTGATGATTTGGTTGTTTATAATAGTCCCCAAATGTAGTATTGTAGTGCTCTCTAGTGTTCCTAAGCACATGTAGGCTGTGATGTGCCTTACAGAGAACACACATGTGTTATATACGCTTCCTTTGTGCGTGAATTACAGCGCTGTTGGCTGTGACTTAAATGTTAACGAACTAATTCCTATTAAATACAGTGTCTTCAAACAGAAGCATACATAAAGCAAGATTATATATGTTAGCTGACCAAAAAGTGATGCTCATGGGAATGTAATATATACTTCCTCTAGTAGCAATAGTTCAATATTCACTAATCCAGTGTTCCAGCAACTTGACTAGAATCCATTATATTTGTTGAATGCATGAAGCTGGATCATTTGATTCCAAACCCAAATCTTGTGTGAATGCAGTATATGGTGGTATACAGGCAGCATGCAGTAGTAACCGTGACTGTGGAGACAAACTGCCTTAGAGTTCAAGCCTCGCTTTTTGACTTGCTGCTGCTGCTGCATTGCTTCAGTCGTGTCCGACTCTGTGCGACCCCATAGACAGCAACCCACAAGGCTCCACCGTCCTTGGGATTCTCCAGGCAAGAACACTGGAGTGGGTTGCCATTTCCTTCTCCAATGCATGAAAGTGAAAAGTGAAAGTAAAGTTGCTCAGTAGTGTCCTACTCGTCGCAACCTCATGGACTGCAGCCTACCAGGCTCCTCCGTCCATGGGATTTTCCAGGCAAGAGTACTGGAGTGGGTTGTCATTGCCTTCTCTGTTTGACTTGCTAGCTGTGCAATTTGGGCCAAATTACTTAACTTTTCTCTGCCTTCTTCCACAATTGAAAGTGCAGACAAAATAGTTGCTAATGGTTACCTGGGCTGGGTGTTGGGGGAAGGGACTGACCACAAAGAGGCACAAAGAAAGTTTTGAGAAATATTCTACATCTTGTTTATAGGTTTACAGTGGTAGTTACATAACTGCCTATGTTTTTCAAAACTCATAGAACTTAACAGGGTAAATTTCACTTTGTATAAACTCCAACAGTAAATTTGAAGGTTGGAAAAGGAGTAACAATCAAGATTAAAGGAATAATGCACATAAAACATTTACTGCCCTACCTGCTTATATACTCTAAATATTTGCAACTTTCTAACAATAATAGGGAAAGGTTAGGGGATGTAAAGAAAAGCAGAGCGGACTCCTGAACCAGGATCCTAATCTGGCTCTTTCACATATTAACTAGATTCTGAGCTCAGTTTAGGGTGTTCACTTGCTTACTGTCAATCTTAGATTGGACAATACGTATGAAACATCTGTGCAAACCATGGAGTCACATAGAAGAGTGAGAAATGGAATTTTCCATGAGACAGCAGTACAAAATCACAGGGCCACATAAACTGGGGTGTTAAGGTCACCTCTGCAAGGTAGAATTTGGTGGGCTGTGAAACCACTGAGAAAAGGAGAACGCATCTCTTTTTAAGAAACTCGCTCCTAATCCTATTCAAGTCACTACTGGCTCCACATTAATTCCAAAACAACCCACTGGTCTAATGAGGTACAGACATACCTCAAACTCGAAGGAATGCCAATGCCAGGAGGATGTAAGAGCTGAGTTTGGCAGAAAATCTTCCTGCTGGACAATGCAGTAGGAGTCAGACACCATTTGCCTCCAAAACTCGGTAACAGCCTCTGATGTGAAGCGTGTGAGGAGAGAGTTAGGGCATTTCACCGCTGCTTTTTAGTTCCTGGATGTCTCAGGAGTTCTCACCCTTGAGTGCGGATCAGCAGTGGCAGCCGCTGCCGGAATCTCATTGTGGGTGGCTGGTGTCTCCCGCGAAGCCCACAGTAGGAGCCGGGTAACACCATAGTGCACTCAGGCTCTTCCTCAAGGAAAAAGCATGGTTTGGAACGCCAAGTAGGGCTTCAAGTTGGGCCAGAAACTGGAACCTAAAGTTCCCTTCAAAGCCACGAGATACACTCGTTGAATTCGCACGCCTTGTGAGTTCTGACAGCCGTCACATGACAACTACCACAACACCTGAGGGCACGGGCCATCGAGTGCGTGGCTTGGTTTCCCTTCAGTTCGACAGGGACCCTAACTTAATCGCTCCTGGAAGTTCGAGACAGCAAGTTTCCTTGCCGGCGAGTTTACCCTCAGCAACCGAACTCCATAAAGTGCTCCTCACGCCGGAAGTGCACTAATCCGCAGCACGTGGGGTTGCCAGGGCGCTCTTCACGTGACTGGGCGGGGCCTCAGGAAGCTTATAGCCAATGGTAGCGCGAGAGGGCGGTGCCTATGACGCGCCGGGACCTATCCCGGAAGTGGGGCTGAGGTGGGGGCGGGAAAGGGCGGGGAGGCCGGGGTGTGGAAAGTGTGGCGGCCCCGCCCCGTCTCTTGGAACTGCCGCGGCCGCCACAGCTGCCGCCGCCGCAGCTGTGCCGGACCGGCGCGGGTGCGCAGGCAAAAGGCTCCCTTTACCTTCTGAAAGGTGAAGACTCGGGGAAAAGGTGGTGGGGCTGCGACCGGAGCGAGGAAGGGCTGGGGTAGGCAGCCAGAGCCGAGCCCCGACCGAGAAGAGGAGGAAGGATGGATGGGGGACCGAGGCGAGCGCGGGACCCGCTAGGGCTCAGGCCCGTGAGGCGCCGGGCCGGGGATGTCGGCAGGACAGAGGGTGTCTGAGAGGTCGAAGTGACGCCGCTGCAGGCTGGGGGGAGAAGTGTGCGCCCACTGCCCGAGGGCCAGGTGCTGATGGCCAGGTCCTGTTATCCCCATCCTTCGCAGGGATGTGCGGCCTGGGCTGGGCCCCCTGCACTGAGGATCCGGGCGGCGGCGGAGGGCCGGGCGGCGCGGTGCGGGAAGGTCGTCCGGCGGTGGGACGGTGGGGGCCGGGATTTGCTGCCCCCCAAGCGGGTGAGCGCCTTCGGCGGGTATTCCCCAACCCCAGCGAGCTCTGCTGCGACTTTCCTCCCACCTCCCCACCAAAGGATGGAAAAGTTTGTAAGGCCGGAGTTAGAAAGTGCCCACTATTCCGGGTGGGTGTTCTATAAATGCAGAAATAATAGATCCATGATGCTTGGCTCGTAACTTGTCCGAAATGAGGCGTTTCCCTGCTTGCATGCTAGTTGTTAAGAAGCAAACAAACTTTTTGCATAGTACCCTCAGAAGAATTTCCCCAGCCCACCATGGCGGATGAAATTGATTTCACTACTGGAGATGCTGGGGCTTCCAGCACCTACCCTATGCAGTGTTCCGCCCTGCGCAAAAACGGCTTCGTGGTGCTCAAAGGACGACCATGCAAGATAGTGGAGATGTCAACTTCCAAAACTGGAAAGCACGGTCATGCCAAGGTAAATGCCCTTCCTGGTCTGCCTTGGCGTTGGGATTTTGATCATTTGTATTCTGTTACAGAACATGAGGTTTCTAAACTTATAAGTGTATAAGAACACATTCCCCCCCCCCCTACAATTACTGGGTGATCAGCTATTTGAATACTGAAAGGTAGCATTTCCTTCTTGGGCCCTAATAATGTTTCATTAACTGGGAATTGAAACTTTCCTGAATCCTAGTGACTTAGGCAATCTATTCAGTTTACAAATGAGAAAACCTGTTCTAACATCATTCTAAGGAAACTAATTTCATTTTTCTTCAGCATTTTTATGATTGAATTACTAGACTGTATGATGTTGGGTCTTGATATGTCATGATACTGTTTAGTTGTTCACTGCTTCTCAGTTGTATGACCACTACTTTTTTTTTTTTTTTTAAGAAAGTAAAATTAGATGACCTTGGAAGGAGAAAGAATCTGTCATAATCAGCATTGGTATTATACTTCTGTGTATGTAATGAGTGATATCTTGGCAAAGATTAAACAGGTTTCCTGTTCTCCTTTCTCTGTTAGGTTCACCTTGTTGGAATTGATATTTTCACGGGCAAAAAGTATGAAGATATTTGCCCTTCTACTCACAACATGGATGTTCCAAATATTAAGAGAAATGATTATCAAGTAAGTATTAGTTTTCTTTAAAATACTACTTGTTTCCTAAAGGTGCAAATACTTTTTACTATCAGTTGTAATTTAATAAAACCCACAAGTAGTTTTGTAGGTTCGTCTAACCCATTATTAGGTACTGCTTATCTTAGAAATTGGAGAAATATAGTGCTGTTTAACACTTGTACTTTATCTAGGATGACTGCTAGTTTGCCCTTTAACATTCTTGCATTTTAAAAAATTTGAACACTTCCTGTTTTTCAGATCAAGTGACTCCATATTGTGAGTCCAATGTTTAGTAAAATTACTATTCTCTTTGCTGTAAATTATTTCAAGTTTAAATAATTCCCTTCTGGGTATTTTTTTTTTTTTTAACCTTACCAGACCTAAGATTCTCAAGAAGTTTTTGGAATTCATGTTCCACCAACCAAGTGTGTATGTATTAGTGAATGAGTGTCAGAATTTGGTGTCCTTAAATAGGGAAATAAGTTCAAAGCCATAAATACGAAGGATAAAGTGTATGGTCACTGAATAGGGTGAAGGAAATAAAAAAAAACCTCGTAGTTGTTTTATTTATGTTCAGTGACCATGCTGTGACCTTTTGTTAAATTATAGGTATAAACTGCAGCTTTTAGTTCCAATTGTACATTTGGATAAGTCAGGTTTAATGATAGCATTTTCTTGTTTGGAGTATTGATAGTAACTAAATCACTGACCTCATAGGATGTGGGAACTCAGATTAATCATAACTAAAGTCTTTCTTGAAAGTCTTCAATTTCTTTATCAAACATGCTATATATAGAACTCTTTTCTACTCATTTTACATAGTGAAACATACAAATGTGATGCTCAATTTATGTTACCCAATTTAAACTGATTTCTTTCCATACCTTATATTGTGTTTATAATTTTTAAAGAATGTTACCATTAACTGCAATATCCGATGATTTCCTTTTAGTTTTTGTCCACATGTAAACATATTTTTACACAATTTTAATTTAGTAAGCAGTTTTATATTTTCATTTTCCCTCTTAATAAATATTTTCTATTGTTGTTTGAAAGTCTGTAGAAAATTTGAATTGTCTTAGTAGAATAATAGAAAGTTTTTTTTTAAGTCAGGCAGATCTGAGTTTCGATCTCGTCCTGCCACTTTCAAGCTGGGTGATCTTGGACAAATTAGGCAACCTTTCTAAGCCTCAGTCTTCCCATCTATAAAGGAGGGATAATATGAAGATTAAATGGGCATATGTACCCCATAATTACCTCTTAATTAGATATATTCCCCAAATTAGTTTTTCCTGTATAAAAACTTCACTTAATCATTGCATTATTCTTGGAGTACTTAATTTAGACCTTGCATATAGTGTTGCTGCTGCTGCTAAGTCGCTTCAGTTGTATCCAACTTTGTGGGTGCTCGGTAAACATTTGTTAAATGCATACATGATTATTCACTGAGGTAAGGATGGTACAGCTAACTAAAGCTAAGCATAGAATTTTCTTTTGCCAAAAATGAATTTCTGTTTTCATCCTTAACGTGTGAATGCTTTGAATATGCAATATCCATTAATATTCGCTCAGTATATAATGCTTTTGCCTTTGAGTGTTTCAGAAAAATAATATCATAAGTTCAGATGATTACCACTGTGATCAAATTAGCCAATCATTGATTAGAATTTAGGATTAAGATAAAGGAAAGTTTTGGTATGAGTTGTATTTTGGCAGGACCAGAACTAGAATGAGGGAAATGAGATTGGTAAAGCCCTTGCCTCAAGCACAAAATTTTGCATAAAGACAAGACCAGTAACAATGCCAAGCCACATAAGGACCTAAGTCAGAAAGGAAAAATCAGAAATTTTGATCTTGTCTGAAAATTTGTTCATTATAGAATTTTTGCATTCTAATTTTTAAAAATACTACCTTAACCTGATCACTGAGGGTTTTCTGTGTTTGTGTGCACATGCACACCACCATAAATTTTGCACCCCAAACAAGTGCCTCACTTGGTTCACTGGAGTCCCAGCCTTTGGTATATAGTCTGTGTTGCAGAGCTGATAAGAAAATGGCTCAAGCCTAAGAGTCTAGGATCGGATCCTTTCTTTGGCATCTACTAATTACATGACGTTGGTTGACAAGCTATTTAATCTCTCATCTACCTTTTTGTATTTATAAAATAAGGATAAGAATAATAAACTCCTCATGGAATCACTGTAAGGATTAATTAGTTAATTCTTAGAACAGTGCCTTGCAGAGTGAGCCCTCAGTGATCACAGCCCTTCATTATCAAGTTAGCATGGAATACTTATTTCTGTTCATTTAAAAAATCAGTTCGATGAACCTTTCCGGTTATATTCATTGTGCTATGGTGGTCTTCACTATCCAAGTGGCTTGATTCAGTTTGGCTACTTGTAGTCCTTTGCTGAATTCAGTATTTCAAGTGCCAGTTTGGCAGTCAGCTGAAGTGAAATATATACATATGTGTGTGTGTGTGTGTTTTCATTATAATAATTAAAAAGTAAATCTTTGTTTAAGAAAAGAAAGGTATTTATAATTTTATGTATTTTAAAATAAGTTCAAAATGAAGGAAAAAATTGTCCCCTGAATTCCATTCCAAGATGTATCTGGAATTGCTAATTTCCATCTTTTCTCTCAAAATTAGTTATGGTTGTCTGGGGCTCACTGATAGTGTGAAATATAAATACACTTAAACACTTTTGGGAATCCCCAGGCTCTTAAATATAGAAACGCTTGTTCAAACTCTGCTACTCCTTTGAATCATATTGCTTTAGAAAGTTCTATGTTCCTATGCACCACACCACAAGTTAAATGCGTTTTCGGCATTCACTAAAATTTTATCTGTCATTTAAAGATCACTTTTCAGAAGGAAAGCTGATCACTACAGGACATGTTAAAGTATAGATTGTGTTTCTTTGGATTATTGGTGAATTGCCAAAACTATGAATGTTAAACCCTAGTATATTCTTCAAATAAGTATATGCCTTTTGTATAAGGAGTCGAATTTTGTTGTTGCAACTTAAAATAGAACAACAAAGAAAAAAATGATGCAGTGAATTCTCTGTGTTTGAAGTCTTTTTATACTTTTTAACCTGTTTGTGGAATCTTTGTGTTCCCTGGTAGAAGCAGTGTTTCTTTGGAATAGAAAACCTGTAAATCAGCAGATCCCAGTATTGCAGGGAGAAGAAACAGATAATTTTGCTACAGGGTCAGTGAGGGTAATAGTGAGAAGAGCCTTCTACCTTTGGTTCCTAGGCCTGTGTATTTTACCTTTGGGAGAAATAGTACCATATATTGGAAGATATTGTAACCTGTAAAACAGCGCCCAGGCCTGCAGTGTCCAGCAGGTGGCAAAGATGAGTAGGCCAATGCAAACTCTCAGAATGATGGGAGCACATGGAGTAGTGAGTCCTCTGAGCGTTGCCCTGCTGTCTTTTATTTTGCCTGTCAAATGCATTTTTTAGCCAGAAATGATACTGTGTGAGGTACTGAAGGAATGTGACAGTTTATAAATCCACAGATGAGATTTCAGCAGAAGCACTGCAGGCAGTAAAGGCAAATTTATATGTAAAATAAGAAAATACTGCAGTGAGCACAAACTGCTGCCTCTTGCATGACGGAGGGAATATACTATCACCAGGCGGCTGGCTCTTTGCCCTAGGAAATAGTGCCATATCAGTGACTCTGCATTGGTCTGTGCTGTGAGGTACCAGCAGCAGCTGTAGTCAGTAGTGACTGTAGGTCACTTCAGCCTTGGTGAGAAAAAACCTGAGTCAATTACCTTATGCCACAATGGCCAGTCATTCATAAGCCAGTTGAGCAAGGACTGGGAAGACTACGGAAAGAAACTAAGTGGTGTTCGCCGATAGAATCATCTTGTCACCTAACTCTCTGCCTCCTCAGTAGCGTGTTCCCTTGGGAAGCATTTATACGGACACATTCTCTATTCAGCAAGGCCCCTCCATGTACCACTCCCCCAGACCTTATTGCCAGCAGTTTTCCCATCTTGTTCTTTCAGTGTGGTTGAACTTCCATACAGACGCTTAGCCATTGCCCATCATCAGTGTAAATCTAAACCTTCAGTTCTTTCTCCTTTTGAGTCCAGTGCGTGAAGTTCTTATCCCCACTGTCTCTGCGAGTAGTTTCATCAGACCATGCATAACCATCTAGAAACCACTGTGACTTTTTTTATTTTTCAGTCAGCTGCTCACAGGGAACTCCCCCCACAAAGCCACTGGTATGAGTTGAGGGAGAAGTGGTAGATGTTGCAGCAGAAGGTACTTTCTGAGTCTCATACAGCTTGCTTGTGCCTTCAGGACCTGCTCAAGTTGGTCTCATAGATGCAGCTCCCACTTGATGATGAAGCGGTGCTGTGCATACCCAGTCTTATGGCTTGGTGGGTCAGATAGCACTCTAGTTGATAATAGCGTTATTTACTTGTGTTGTTTGATAACGGTGGTCAAGCATTCAGTTCCTTCTTGCCCAATCTCCTCCCCATCTCACCCCGCCCTCGCCCCCCGGCCAAAGAAGTAGCTTGAGAGTGCTGGAGGAAGAGGAAAAGGAAGGAGGAGAAAAAAGGAGGTTTTACCTAAAAGTCTGACTGGTTTGAAATAGATTGAGAAATAAAATTAAGTTCAGAAGTTAGGGCTAAGAAGGCACCTGTAGTGATGCTATTCCTTCTCCAGCTTTCTGCTCTTGTATACCAATAACACAAATACAGGCAAAAAGTTACCCCATAATTTTCCATTTTCATGTACTTATCTGACCACATCATGGACAGACTCTCCAGTCACTGGCTTTCCCCACATCCTTCCTTCAGTTCATGCTTTGTTTCCTCAGCTCCCTGTGCCTTCAACTGTTTAGTGGTTACAGTGCTCTTTCTGGAATTCTGGTATACCATAGCATTTTTCTCTTTTGCTTTTTATAGTAGACATTTTCAAAATATGATGAACCTCATATACCCATCACCCACCATAAAAAATTATCAATACATAGCAAATCTTATTTCATTTATACCCCACCATCTACTATTATTTCCTGTATCCTCTATCTCTTGATTATTTTGAAGCTAATTCCAGATATCATGTTGTCATTTCATCTGCAAATATTTTGATACACATTTTTAAAAGGTAAGGGCTGTAAAGAGCAAGATCAAAGCACACTGGTACCTCCAAAATTAGTAATTCCCTAATGTCTTCAAACGTCCAATTAGTATCTACATTTTCTTAATTGTATTTGTGTTTTGCTTTTTCAGATGTAATAGTTATTGTTTTTATTTTGTAGTTTTTCTAAATAAGGACCTAAATAAAATCCACACATTGAAATTGGTTGAGGTATCTCTTAAATCTGCTTTATAGGTTCTCCTCTCTCATACATGCATTTGAGTCTCTCTTTCCTCCCTTCCTTTATTTCTCTCTCTCTGCCCCTTCTCAATTTTTTGATGAAGAACATTGTTCTGTAGACTTTCCCACGGGCTCTATTTTACTCATTGCATTTTCCTTGTTATTTAACATGTTCCTTTGTCCCACATATTTCTGAAAATGGATAATTAAATGTACAGATCCAGTTTAGATTTTTATTTTTTTCATCTTTTTTCTTTAACAAGAACTACTCCAAAGGTGATGTTCTGTGCAGTCATCAAGTAAATGAATCTTATGGTTTGCTCTTTTGTGATGTTATTAGATATGTAATAACTGCCTCAATCCATTAACTTATTAGGGAAGACAAAGTAATAATAACCAGTTACTCTTTAAAAAAAAAAAAAAGCCAGAACACTTCTATAAAGAGAAACTTTCCTTTAGCTTTATTGATTACCCTTGAAACAGTATATAATAGGAAAGGCAATATAAAAACTTGCTTCTTTCCCTTTAATTACCAGTTTTCAAAATTAGTTGATTCTCTGGCTTTTATTGAAGATGACCAGTGAAATGTTTTTTTTGCCATTTTGAACTCAAGCATTTAAGCACATTTATGTTTCAATATATTGTAGTTATTATCATTATTCATTCTCAAATTGTTCCATCTTTGGCCAGAGGGCCCTTATTTCAGTTAGCTCCTAAAACCCTTTGATATGGATCACCATGCTTTCACATCTTGTATGCTTCCTACTCTGGACCTGGATTTATCCATTTTCCCAGGAGCCCTATGGAGAGAAATAACACCATACATTGGATTCTTTTAGTAGGGAATAATAGATGCCACATTCTGGTACTAGTATTTTGGGGGTATGATATAATTTCAGATGTCATTCAGCAGCTTGATATGCCACTGCATGACTGACTCTTCTATTACAAGTTTTCTGACCCTGCCCTCTCCTGTCTCCTTGCTTACTATTAACAAAATGATTTCTCTTTCTACCAAAAAAAATTGTTCATAACATTTCAAAGTCACCAAATGAGTATTGTTGTCCAGTTGCTCAGTTGAGTCCGACTCTTTTCAACTCCGTGGACTGCAGCACACCAGGCTTCCCTGTCCTTCACCACCTCCCAGAGCTTGCCTCAAACTCATGTCCATTGAGTCAGCAATGCCATCCAACCATCTCATCCTCTGTCGTACTCTTCTCCTCCTGCCTTCAATCTTTCCCAGCATGAGGGTCTTTTCCAACAAGCTGGCTCTTCACATCAGGTGGCCAAAGAAATAGAGCTTCAGCTTTAGCATCAGTCCCTCCAGTGAATATTCAGGATTGATTTCTTTTAGGATTGACTGGTTTGATCTCCTTGCAGTCCAAGGGACTCTCAAGAGTCTTTCTTCAACACCACCATTTAAAAGTATCGATTCTTCGGCACTCAACCTTCTTTATGGTCCAACTCTCACATCCATACATGACCACTGGAAAAATCATAGCTTTGACTATATGGACGTTTGTAGGCAAAGTAACATCTCTACTTTTTCAATACGCTATCTAGGTTTGTCATAGCTTTTCTTCCAAGGAGCAAGCATCTTCTAATTTTATGGCTGCAGTCACTGTCTGCAGTGATTTTGGAGCCCAAGAAAGTAGAGTCTGTCACTGTTTCCATTGTTTCCCCACCTGTTGGCCATGAAGTGATGGGACCAGACGCCATGATCTTCATCTTTTGAATGTTGAATTTTAAGCCAGCTTTTTCACTCTCCTCTTTCACCTTCATCAGTGAAATGTTCTTCTTCACTTTCTACCATAAGGGTGGTGTCATCTGCATATCTGAGGTTATTGATATTTCTCCCAGCAATCTTGATTCCAGCTTGTGCTTCATCCAGCCCAGCATTTTGCATGATGTACTCTGCATATAAGTTAAATAAGCAGGGTGACAATATATAGCCTTAATGTACTCCTTTCCCAATTTTGAAACAGTCCATTGTTTCCTGTAAGGTTCTAGCTGTTGCTTCTTGACCTGCATACAGGTTTCTCAGGAGGCAGATAAGGTGGTCTGGTATTCCCATCTCTTGAAGAATTTTCCAGACTTTGTTGTGATCCACACAGTCAAAGGCTTTAGTGAAGCCAGTGAGTAGATTTGCTTAAGGTGAAGGGTCGGAAGGAAATATTTAGAATTATAACTGTCTCCTTACCACCATCTCCTTCTGACTCTATAGAATCAGAGAGGGCTTTGAGGAAAGATTGAGAAAGCTGCACAGAAATATGCTTGAAATAGAAAAATGACACCATTAGCTTTTTTTACAAGATTGAAAATTACGAAAGGGAAAATGGTACCTTGAAAGTGGAAAAATTTGGCAGATACTACTGTATCCAGGTGATGAAAGTTAATATCGCCAATAATAGGAAATAGACATCATTTACCTCTTGATGTGATACTCTGAGGACACATCATTTATGCAGTAATCCTTCCATAAATGCACTATTTTATTCATTAGGAAACTGACAAAGTCAAACTAAGAAACATTCTATAATTCGATGAATCTGTGCTTGTCAAAAACGTCAGTGTCATGAAAGACAAAGGATCACAAGCTGTTCCAAATTAAGAGACTGAACTGGTATGATAGCCAAAAAAATACCAGGCATGATCCTGGAGCTGGGAGGGAAAAAAAGACAATACTGCAGCTTTGAATACAGACTGTATATTAAATATGTTATTGAATTTCCTGATTTTGAAAAATAAACTGTGATTATGTAAGAGTATGTTCTTTTTCTTGAGAAGAACACAGTATTATTGCTGAAGAGTCATGATGTTTGAAACTTACTCTCAAATGGTTCAGTAAAAATAAAAGAATAAGAATGTGTATGGAAGCATTTTATATATTCCATATATACAAGAGATTTTAAAAAAGCACATGGTTAAATGTTAGCAAAGAGTAAATTTAAGTAAAAGACAAAGGATTTCATTGCATTACCTTTACAACTTTTCTTTATTTAAGAATATCAAATAATTCATTTTTATTATTTAATTTCATTTTTCTATAGCTTAGTTTTATTTTTGAAAATTTTAATTTTATTTATTATAGTAATTTATTTTAATGTTTATAAACAAATATTTTAGTAGATGTTTTATAATATGTCTGTACATTTTTGTATTTGAAATGCTTTATAGTTCATCCCATGGCTTTTGAATGCTATGTTATGAATTGCTCTTAAAAAATGAAATACCATATAAATTTCAAAATACCAATATTATTATTTGGCTTATGTGGTTCTGTCACTAATGGAGTGGGAACCTTTTAACTCTTGAACTTGACAAGTTCTACCTCAGGGAGCTGCTAAAGGAGCTAAAATAAAAACAATGAGCCTGTGGTTGTCTCAAAGTTACACTTCTGTCTCAACCTCTTTGCTCCCCGCTCCCCCTTTTCTGCCAGCTACCTCACAAATGTTTGAGTGACCAAAAGATTCAAGTGTTTGTGGTGGCTCAATAGGGTGGCTTTTTGTTTTTGAGATTATAGACATGTGCAGAAACTGAGATCTCCTGTGGTAGGTGCAGTTTCTGTGGAAAGCCGCCGCCCGAGCTGGTAGTGCCGTAACGGGGAGCTTTGGCCCTCTGTCTCGGGGTTTGCCTGTGTCACGTATAGTGGCCAAAGGGGACCAGGGACCGTGTCTTTGATTCCTTTTGTGTATCTCAGTGGTAGCATCCGGCGTGCTGGCTGGTTGCCTTTCATAAACCTTTTGGAATTCTAGGCACACTGATGGTGTACCTGCTTTTAGAATAAATGAATGTGGCCTGCCAGTTTCCTCATACCTGTAATGAAAGAAATTCAATGATATCAAAATGGTGTCCTTTTGCAGATTAGGTTGATGACTGGGTTTGTTGCATTAATGTCATCAACAAGCTAATCTTTTTCTTTTTAAAAAAATTTAGTGTTAGCAGTGAGCTGGAAACTAAAAATCTTCCACTTCAGTTTGTTTATAATCAAAATTTTATAATCAAATTATAAAACATACTGTTTATAGTCATGAAAAATTGAAAATAACTTTTATGCCTATGAATAAAAAATGGTTAAATTAGTAACTGTATCCATGCAGCTCTGAAGTGATTAAAGAGATTAAGGTAAGTCCATATTTTCCAAAATTGAAAGATTTCTAAGACATATTTTAAGTGAAAACAACTTGATGAAAAATACTTAACTCATTTATTTTTGAAAACAACTGTATTGGTATTGTGTACATAAATGTAAATACTTCTGGATACCCTATTAAAGAAAAGCCAAATTGTTGAATAATGCAGAGATTTGTGGGAGGGAAGAATGCAAGAAGGAATGAACTTATGTCTATACCTATCTTCTGCTTTTCTATGTGTAGCATTCTTAAGTACCAAAAATTTATTAATGTATTACTGTGTACTTATACAAATAAATGTAGATGGCAATTCATGTTAAAATTACAAAGGAGTGGATATAATCTAATCTGTGCAAATGATATAATTTCTTTCAATAGCTGATATGCATTCAAGATGGTTACCTTTCCCTGCTAACAGAAACTGGTGAAGTTCGTGAGGATCTTAAGCTGCCAGAGGGTGAACTAGGCAAAGAAATAGAAGGAAAATATAATGCAGGTGAAGATGTACAGGTAAAGACCTATGGGGAGTTTGTTTTTTTAAGCCATTTTATAAAAGCTTTGACCTAAAGTAGTTAGCATAAAATACTATAAGAAATATGGCTGTTAAATACTGCTGAAATGTTGAAAAGGAACTCTAGAACTAGGCAGTTTTCCCAGGATACCTTTTACCATGCCCATTCCCAAAGAAAATATCAAAGTTAATTTTTCACTACAGAGACACTGTCAACCCCAAATTTGTTTTGAAGGTAAGCCTGAATTAGTCTGAAGGATGAGAAAGGATGTTATGGGGATTCTAAAGAGTGAAGGTGATTTATTTTATCTTTGTTATAACTTTCAGAAGTATAACATCTAAGTATTGTGGCATTTATAGTTCTTATTCTCCTGTTCCCTGGAAATTGTTTTAAAAACCACAATTTAAGAAATTCTTCTCTAGAAAACTGTAGAGAAAGATGATTTGATCTTGGAATGCCTCTTTCCAAAATAAATATGTATAAAACATCCACAAATACTCATCTCATCCTCTCCTTCCCTCATTGTGCCCCCAAGTCTGTTCTGTATGTTTGGAAATGTATACATTACCACATGTAAAATAGATAAGCAGTGGGAATTTGCTGTATGATGCAGGAAGCTCAAACCCAGTGCTCTGTGACAACCTAGAGGGGTGGGAGGGAGGTTCAATAGGGAGAGGACAGAGGTATACATATGGCTGATTCCTGTTGATGTATAGCAGGAACCAACACAATATTGTAAAGCAATTATCCTCCAATTAAAAATAAATAAAAATTTTAAAGTTAAATAAGCAGGGTGAAAAATAGATCCACAATTATCCAGTGTATGAGGAGTTAAATATATCTCATATAGATATTGCCTTTTGAATAACTTTTTAGCTGCTTTGTTTTCCTTCTAGGTGTCTGTCATGTGTGCGATGAGTGAAGAATATGCTGTAGCCATAAAGCCCTGCAAATAAATGGGAGCATCAGGCATGAGCAAACTGTATAGGTCTGGATCAACTACAGATCTAAAGTTTGGTTCTAAGTTGTCACCAAAGCTATGGCCTTCATAAGCAACCTCATTTCTTTTTCAGTTGTTTTGAAATTGTGCTGAGTTAGTTTTGAGGCAATTAGTAATTTAAAAAAATAATCAAGATATATAACTTTTTTTTTAATTTTGTAGGTGTCTTTCCTATAACATTCCTGTGGTTTTCAGTATGTGAGTCCAAGAAATTGATGAGATAGCTTCAGCAGATGTGATTTGTCTGAGCAAATCATTCCTGAATTTTAGTTAAATAAACCAGGGTTTTAAACAATGTAGCATCCAGTGGTACTGATGTACCACATTTAAGTTGAATTGCTCTGCATTAATTTCAAACTTAATATCATAGAATAAGTACATCATGGATTGGAATTGTCAGAATTTCAGCCTGGGTGTGGCAAGTACAGATCCTTAAACAAAAATTATGTTATCAAAAAGTGCCAGTTATCTTAGTAACTGTGTGCAGCCCACCTGTGTTACCTCAGTCATTCTGTTCTTTGCCAAATTTCTGGCAGACTTAATATAATCTGTATTATGGTCATTTTAATACTTGGTTGTGCTTAACAGAGGCAGTAAACTGTTGTGTGACTGTTAGCAAGTCATATTGTAAAGAAGGCCCAAAGGACAGTGGCAGAGGGTGTTGGTAAAAGCTATAGGTTTTTATTTGAGGCCTTTGTAATCAGCATAAAAATAGGAAGTTTCTGTTCGCATTTTTAACTTTTGTTTTCTCTATTTAAAGGAGTGATGTGCTTTACAGGATACTATGCAGTACTTATTGATTATGTTGAATAGTTGATATTTGTAGTAATCAGTCCTTTCCAGACATTTTTAAGTAGACTTTTTTTGACATCAAAATATTTGTTAAACAAAAACTGGAAATTCTTAAATTATTTGGAATGCTTGTTAAATTTATGTATGTTTTTTCTAACATGAAAGTGAATCATAGAAGAAAAGTTACTTTATATGATTATTATTTAACTTAAGTATATGTATTTATCTGATTGTCATGTGACTTAACTCACTTTCTGGTATGAAATATAGCTAGGAAAGATTTCTATAAACTAAATTACTTTTAAAAGTATTTTAGGTGATTCTGCTACATTTTTATTCAGTCTTTTGGATCATATATCTATTTGCAGAATTCTGGCATTATCACAGGGTTTGTGAGGACTTTTGACTCAATAACAGCCATTATATTGCAGTGAAACTTAGAGCAAAATCACCACTTCAGTAATACTTTCATTCTCTAAGACTGATTATAAGACCTCTCCCACCATACATTGACTTCTAAAAGGCCTTTGTACCCTATCACCTATAGGAAAATCTGCATGATGCTATAATCGGTCTATTCAGTGATTGGAAATAGCACTAGGAACAGAAGATCCCAGTTTTAGTTATTTAATTTGCCCATGCTTTTAAATCTTGTATTGGCCTCAGCAAACCCACTTGGAGAAGAAGCAAGATGCTTTAAGGAAATGCAAGAGGAATTCTAAAGCACAAGAAATATTGATGTTGTAGTTAATCATTTTTTAGTATAACATTTTAGCTTTTGCCCATCTAAAGCACAATTAGTAGTTAGGCTAAATTGTTTCATTTCGGGAATTCCATTTAGGTATCTACTAGATACTGCTCTAGTTTTTTTAGTACTCTGTAGTATGTATCTTACTTGTGACTGGTTGGCATCGTTACCTGCAGGAATTCCAGAAAGTTACCAATCTGTGCTTCTTGCTAGCCATTCATATGACCCCAGTTAACTACACTAGTATTCTGGTTTAGTATTAATTCTGGATTAGCATGCCCTTGTTCTTCCTAATTTATCAAACTTCACATAAATATATTTTCAATTGCAAGGTAAAGTATTCCAATTGCAAGGTATATATAAATTATAATAATGCACCTATACTTCATATATTGAATGGCAAAAGCTACTTATGAATAAGTATTTTAAGTACTAAAATAAAGTGTAAATACTCTTCTGACATATAATAATAGGTATAGATTTTAAAGATATGGGACTATTTATTTTCATGTAAGTCAATACTTGTTTCTCTTGAACAATATATTTCATTTAGAAAAGCTTTATAAATTGTATTAAAAGGAAGCAGGAAACATTTTTTAATAGAACAGAAATGACTTCATTCTTTTTTGACATCAGAAATGTTCAAAGTTGATTCCTAGTATTTGTTGTACTTTTTTGTAGTAAATGTTAAGTGTTCGTGTTACCACGTGTAGAATGTAGACTGTTATGTTGATAGATTATACAGTGATATACCTTTTTGTCTGCAGGCATTTCAGCAATTTATATACAGTATTATACTAACAAGTGGAATATTTGTTTCTTTCTAGAACAACATATTTTATTTCTACTGTGAAGACTTTGTTATATCTTATTTGCTACAAAGTTGTATACCCTCTGATAGAGATCAAATTATTGCTACTTTGACTTAGTATTTGCATCATAAACATAATTACCATGTTTCTTTCATGCTACCCTCCAAGGGCTGTCAAGTCACTTGAAATTGTTGCTAACCAAGCTCTTGAATCCACTTCCATTTATGGTACAAAATTCTGTATGGATGCTTTATAACTATTACCAAAACTCTCCTGCAGCCAGAGCATGAAATCTTTAATAGGAGATGCTGCAATAAAAAGTTTAGGCTACAAAATTGGGGGATACAATTTTTCATTATAGCACAACATGTGTGCATATGCACACATAGCTTTGTATGTTTGTTCTTTTTACAAAGTCCTTCTAACTCTTAAAAGTACTGTAGTCTGGTAGTGCCTCAAATGTTGTAACTTTTTTTTTTATTTACAAATTTTCCAGAATTTGTTTTTGTACTTTAAAGTTTCTCAATTAGATTATTTCTAGTTGTAATTCGAATGCATTGTTCTCAGGGCTGTTTGTGCTAAGAGCTGAAGTTTCCTTATTTTAAAGCTAACTGCCTGAAAGAATATTGCAAAATTTTCCCACATTGTAATACAATGATACATACAAATAAAAATCTGTAATATCAACACACTTAAACTATATGCTAAATATTCAAGAAAAAAATGGGAACATTGCTAACATCTATACTGGAATCTTGCCATATTTTTTTCATTTTAGAAAAGAATTTGGTGGTCTTATCTTAGAACCTTATCCTTAATGATACACATGAAAGCATTCCTTTGGCATGGACCCCAAAGATAGCTTTAGAGCCAAACTTTGATGTGGTGATTCTCAAAACATGTCTAGGGACAACAGAATTAAAATTTATAATACTTTGGTGGGTATGTTAAAGTGTTTACAGATTGAATTCTGTATATGAGCTAGTAACAAATTTATTATAAGAAAATATGACTCTTAAGCAGTATATGTGCAAACTATAAGCATATTTCCATAAACAGCATAATATTAATTGGTCAACAGTTTTACATTTTCTGATATCATCTAGGCATAATATTTCATAGTTTTCAAGCCTTTTTTCCTCCCAGCATTTGGACAAGTAATAGGCAACAAAGGCTTACAAAAAATTTATTGTGAAAAACCTTAAAATTGAGAAAATTCAATCCATTAACTTTATTAAATTTTCTTTCTCTGAATTGGGCATATGGTATTATTTGATTTTAGCAGGGGACATTTGGATTTAGCTTACAGAACACAGATGTTCTATGGGAACATGACTTGAAGTTCTATATAATTTAATATTTTTTCATTAAATGACCATCTGAACATCAACGTAACTACCAAGTGAGGTCAAGTGCCTGAAAAGTGCTGTATATATCTATATACATTTTCCTTACATGAAAGATGCATCTTATAGCAATGCATATCAGGCTTTCACCTGCTAAAAAATATTCTTGTTGTCAAACCTTACTATCCACCACTATTCCTGACTCCTTATTACTGGTTGAAACCTATTTTACAATTAAAAGAGAGGTTCCTTTATTTATATAAAGTCCCTGAAACTATGTCTTGATATTGGTAGATTTAAGTTTATCATAGTTCAAGATTGCACTTTTTTAAAACTCTGGATATAAAGTTTATTCAGTGGTGACTATACAGCTTGTCATAAGTCATGGTTGTGATCTTTCTTGAGAGGAATCCTTTATGTGGTTAATATCTACTATAAATAAGCACTCTTGTGCTTGTTATAAATGCAGATTCCTAGCTCTGTACTGTTTCTGTCCTCTTCAAAAAGGAAATAGTTGAAATGGCACTGTCTAATCCCGTGGCACTTTATTAGTAACACATTTTATTTGTCAGAGGTAAGAACTCATGCTCTTACCTGCAGAGACTCATATGTTTTAGCTAAAACTTTAAAATTGTAAGATATGTAGTATGGGTATTATTATAATTGTGTATTTTACATTTCAAAAATGGGTAAAATTCATATATTAAGCCTTTGACTATGTTAAAATAATTGTGAAATCCTTTAAAATGTAGATAGTAAACTTATCAATTATAACTTTTTGTTACATTACAATATATTTGTCTGTTAACTCCATCAGTTATATTAAATAAAAATAAAGTTAATTTAACAGCTTATACTATTCTTGTATATATACATTCCTAGAGACATTTTCTTACTAGAAAATAACTACTGTTAAAAGAAAATCTAACTTGTATTTTGTTTGTTTTTCTATATTTTAGGTCCTTATTGTATAGTACCCTAGCTTTACATCTGGGAATGTTAATTTCTAAATTTTAGTTCCAGATTTAGATATACTTTTTAAAAAATCTTTTGTTTTTAATAGTTTTTAGAATATATAAAATACATGGTTTAAAATTGTGTAGATACAAGAATAAATCTCTCTCTTCCTCCTCTTCCTGTGCATTCTTCCAGGGATACATAATGCAAGAGAGTTTAATGGTCCCAACCCCTGACCAGGGTCTGAGGTGTTCCTTCCCTACCAGACTTGCTGTTCGCTTTCTATACCGATGTGAATGGTGTGATGAATCCCGGAAGCAAACTCTTTTCCCAGTCCTCATCATATCTAATCAACGGCAGATTCATCCTGAGGTGGCGCAGCAGTTTCTTCCTTTTACCCACTGTACCATTCTAGAACATCTCTCTCACTTCCTGACGTGGGGACCAAACCAAGACTCTCAGCATAGTTGTCACCTCATATCTGTGATCAGTATTACTGTTAGCCATAACCCTCCAGATCCAGCAAGCATACCTGGGCAGTGGGAGAAGCACCAGGTTAAAGTCTTGTGCTCCTCAGCCCCACTCTTTTTTGCCACTTGCAAACACCAATAACTTGTATCCCAGAAATAGGCATGGGAGGGAAAAAAGAAGCGTGAAAAGGGACTAACTGTATGTCACCTGTCAGCTTGAGTTTCTCCCCACCCCCACCCCAACCTCATAAACAAACATTCTGTCCAGATAGGGTGCGTCCTGTGGAACTGCCGCTTCTAGACCTCCACTGCCTGTCTAAAGTGTGTTCCACCAGTTCCCACAATACATTCAGCAGGATCAGTTACAATCACCAGGTGTGTATCACCTCAAAAGGACCCACCTACAATGTTTTATCAATCCACTGTCCAAGTTGTGAGTTATTTGAATCCAGTCGAAACAATTATTGACCCCACCCGTGGGTACTACCCAGCATCACAATGACTTGTGTCCTGGTTTTTAGAAGGGCAAAAAGACTTGGCAACCACAATCGCTATCAGATCTGACAGATTCTAATTGGGAGAATGGAGGTTTATCTACCTAAAATTGATAGTGTGTCTGCCTTTTTTGTTCACACTGATGTGTGTGAGTTTCACTTAAAATTGTTGCCACTCTAGTGGATGTTAATTTTGTACAATCATTGAGGTAAATCTTAGAGAAAAAAATACAAATACATGGAACTTTCAGAAAAGAAAAGGACATTTAGGGCACAAAGAAAACCGTTTCTACAAAGAGGAAATGGTAAAAATAACGCTGATACGAATCCTAAGTGAAAATAAAAAGACCCTTCTACCTGGAAATTTGAAAACCTATTACATAATTCTATAGTGAAAGGAGTACTACAAACAAACAATTTCTGAAAAATAATGAAAACTGTATATCAGAATCTATGTAAAGCAGTATACAGGAAAATTTGTAGCCTTAACATCAAAAATGAATATAAATAAATTCCTAAATCAAATAATCAGAAAAAAAGAAACCAAAAGAGAGCATAAGGGAAGAAATGATATAAACAGAATTAGGTGACTAGAGAGCTTCCCTGGTGGTTCAGTTGGTATAGAATCCGCTTGCAATGCAGGAGACCCAGGTTTGATCCCTGGGTCGGGAAGGTCCCCTGGAGAAGGAAATGACAACCCACTCCAGTATCTTGCCTGGGAAATCCTATGGATAGAGAAGCTTGGCCAGCTACAGTCCATGGGGTTGCAAGAGTTGGACACGACTTAGTGACTAAACCACCAGGTGAATAGAAAAATTGAAATAAAAAATTCTGGTTTTCTTGAAAAACTAACAAATCACTGGTAAGTAAAAGAAGAAAACACAAAAGTAAAAAATGAGAACGAGAAAGAATGACTAAATGCAGAGAGAAAATGAAAAATTCTATGCAGATAAATTTGAAAACCTAGATGATATGATTTTTTAAGGAAAATATGGTTATTAGAATCAACCTCCATAGAAAGAGAAAGCTTAAACAGAACTTTTTTTTTTTTCATTTATTTTTATTAGTTGGAGGCTACTTACTTCACAATATTGCAGTGGTTTTTGCCATACATTGACATGAATCAGCCATGGATTTACATGTGTTCCCCATCCTGAACCCCCCTCCAGAACAACTTTAAAATAGAGAAAGTTATCAAGAAATTGTTCACACACACACACACAAAAAACCCCAACAACCAAAAATGAAACCAGACAAATAGTTTCACAGGAGAATTTTACCAAACTTTTTTAGAGTCCAGATGGTCTCAAAGTTATATAGATTGTTTTAGAGCACAGAAAATTAGAACTCCCAAATTCTTTTTACAAAACAAGTATAACATTGATACCTGAACTTGATAAAGATGACAAAAATAAATACAAGTACTCATGCAAATATCCTAATATACTATTCAAGTAGTGAACAGACTCAGACCACACATGAAGAAAATGATACCCACACCCACATGGAGTTTGTATCAGAGATGCAAAAATAAATCAATATGAAATCTTATCAATTCACTCCCAAGGAAATAGATTAATATCTTAGGAAATCTCTCTTAATAGTATTCACTATATTGAGTCTAAAGAGAAAGGTCATATTATTTTCTCCATAGATGCTGAAAAAAACTTCGGATAAAACAAAACTCATCCTCAAAACATCTCTCTAAAATGGTAGCTGTGTCAGATTCATGAAATTATAGAAAAATTCCTTATTTGTGTTACTAGTGCTATGTTCCACGTGCAATAAATATGATTTCCCCCCACAACTTGTTTACATGAAGTACAGGTAGGTTTCTGTAACAACCCAAGTGGGCCATTTTTTAAAAAGTAACTAGGTTTTACTAAATGCAAGATCAGACCAGTGCTGCCAAAGTTGGGAACAAAGTTCAGCAGAGATTATCTGGGATCTCTGAAACCAAATTATTTTACCTGAACTTGGTGAAAAAAAAAAAACTCTTTGAAAGAAAAAACAGAGGTGGATGAATATTTACCACCAATATATCTCCATTTACACATGATAACATGGTATATATAACATTGTATGTGTGTGTGTGTGTGCATGATCACATGTGGGTGTGTGTTTGTGTGTAAAATTGTAAAAGCTAGCCTTTTACCTAATGGAAAAACACTGAAGGCATTCTCAGTAAGGTCAAGAAATAGACAAGAATGCCCACTATCTTGACAACTATTATGTTGTTCTGGAAGTATCAGCCAATACTACTGCACAACAGAAAACAGTTAAGACACATTAGAATTGTAAAAGTAAGAGAAGCTTTCTTATTTTTAGGTGATGTGATAGAATACCTGGAAAATCCCAGATAATCAATGATAAAGCTAACTCAATAGAATTATTCATTAAATTAGAAGGATATAACATTAACATACAACAGCATTTATATACAAAAATAATAACCAATTAGAAGACATATAATGGAAGGAAGACCTTATTTACAGTAGCAGCAAAAAGATATAATGAACATACAAAAAAATTTTCAAAACCTATATGAACTATAAAATACTACTGAAAGACACAAATCTGACTTAAACAGGTGGAAAGATATTCCTTGTTCTTGGCTGATAGCTCAACACTATTGAGATGCTAGTTCTACTTAATTTATAAACAATGCAGCCCCCTCAAACTACAAGCTTTTTTATGGAGCTAAGCAAGTTGCTAAAAAGTTCATGTGGAAATATAAACAAGAAATAGCTAGAAAAATACTGAAAAGAGCTATAAGTGGGACTAGCACTACAGAAATTAAAACTTACTACGAAGTCTCTATGGGGTTTCCCAGGTGATGCCAGTGGTAAAGAACCCAACTGCTAATGCAGTAGACATAAGAGACACGGGTTCAATCCCTGGGTCGGGGAGATCCCCTGGAGGAGGGTATGGCAACCCACTCCAGTATTCTTGTCATGGAGAATGCCCTGGACAAAGGAGCTGGGAAAACTACAGTCCACAGGGTTGCAAAGAGTTGGACACAGACTGAAGCAACTTCACACACACACACACACACACACACACACACACACACACACACACACACACACACACACACACACACACACACACACAGTCTCTATAATGAAAAGAGTGAGGTACTGGCAAATAAACAGACCAAAAGAGTGAAATATGAAGTCTCAAAATAGACCCAAATATATATACAGAAATTCTGTATTTGATAAAAGTAGTACTGCAAACCACTGCGCGAGTATTAATTTAGCTAAATTGTGCTGCAACAATTGGAAAAAAATAAACTTGGAAAAAATAAAATGAATTCCATACAACATACATAAGAATAAACTCCAAATGAAGCAGTGGTCCAAATGGAAACAATAAACTCTACAAATCCTAGAAGATAATATGGGTGAATTTCTTTATAACTTGGCTTCCTGTCAACCATGACTGAAAATCCAGATACAATAAAAAGATTTATAGATATATATATTGTAGATAAAAAACAATAAATGGAGCAAAATGCTAATAGTAGGTAAAAGTCTAGATAAAGGATATATAGACACACATACATATTTATATATTCTTTACCAGATTTTCATTGTATTTATATATGTATACATTGTGTTTTGAAATATTTGTACAATTTTAAGTTTGAAATAGTTTATAAAGTTCTTTAAATTTCAAAAAAGTATGTATTGTACAAACTAATATTTACAAATGTATATAATTACTTGTATAATCTAAATGATGTAGATATACCAATACACATTCATAAACATGGCATGTTCCAAAGGATTAAATAGCTATTTTAAGCAGGTGTGATTTTAGATATTTTTATGCATTATCTTTTTTACTTCTTTGTATTTCCCTTCATGAGCCATTTATTTCAGCATTAGAGGGTAATAATTTTGTTCTTCAAAAGTTTCTCAAAGCATTGCTTATAGTAGTGAAAAAATGGAAATCTAAATGGACACAAATAGGTGAATGAATAAGATAAAAATGACAAGTAATAAAATTAAGCAATGAAAACAGATACTTGTTCTCATTTTAAAGGTTGGTCAATTATTCAGAATTCTTTTGACACTGTATAGCAAGAAAATCTTCTGAAACTGCAATTGTTAAAAATAATTTTAAAATAACTGGTTTTTCTAAACATACACTGAGGACTTCACTGGTGGCTCAGTGGTAACGAATCTGCCTGTCAATGCAAGAGATGCAGGTTTGATCCCTGGTCTGGGAAGATCCCAAATACTGTGGAGCAATTAAGCCCCTGGGCCACCACTACTGAGCCTGAATTTTCACAAACCACACACACTTTATGTAACCACCCCCAAGATCAAGAAACAGTACATTACTAGCACAATAGACACACAAAATAAACTTTTTTTAATATGCAGTAGGTGTTTGTTTAGATTTACTCACAACTTAGACCTTTTCTTTGCTCACTATTCCTTTTGGCAGATAGCACTTCTTTCTAGGATTATTTTTCTTTATCCCAAAGTATATTTTTCAGAGTTCCTTTACTAGCGGTCTGCTGTTAATAGCAAACTTTCATTTTTGTTATCTAAAAATGTCTTAAATGCATCTTTACTCTTGAAAGGTAGTTTTAAACTTTTTAGGTCTAGGTAGACAGTTATTTTCTCTTGTGTATGCGTCAGTTTCTCAGTCGTGTCCGACGCTTTGCAACCCCATGGCCTGTAGCCCACCAGGCTCTTCTGTCCATGCAATTCATCAGGCAAGAATACTGGAGTGGGTTGCCATGCCCTTCTCCATTTCTTTTTTTCTCTCTCTTAGTACTTTGAAGATAGTAATTCCCTGCTCCTGGCTTTCTGGAGAAGGCAATGGCAACCCACTCCAATACTCTTGCCTGGAGGGTCCCATGGACGGAGGAGCCTGGTGGCTGCAGTCCATGGGGTCGCTAAGAGTCGGACATGACTGAGCGACTTCACTTTCACTTTCATGCATTGGAGAAGAAAATGGCAACCCACTCGTGTTCTTGCCTGGAGAATCCCAGGATGGGGGAGCCCAGTGGGCTGCCGTCTATGGGGTCACACAGAGTCGGACACCACTGAAGTGACTTAGCAGCAGCAGCAGCTGCTCCTGGCTTTCATTGTTGCTGATGTGAAATCAGCTGTTAATATATCTCCTGTTAATAAACATTTTGGCTTTTCTTTCTGGATGCTTTTGAAATAACTGTGTGTTTGTGTTTTGAAGTTTCACTACAATGTGTTTAGGCATGCATTTCTTTTTAATTATCTATCCTGCTTGAGGCTTCCTGAATCTAAGAATTTAGCCATTATTTCTCTAAATTTTGCCTTACCCCCATTCTCTCTATTGTACCCTTCTGTGCGTGTGTATGTGCTTAGCTGCTAAGTCATGTCTGACTCTTTGCAGCCCCGGACTGTAGCCCACCAGGCTCCTCTGTCCATGGGATTTTCTCAAACAAGAATACTGATGTTTGCTGCCATTTCCTTCTCCAGGGGACCTTACTGACTTGGTACCCTTCTAGATCTCCCATTTGACATAACTAGAACATTCTTCCTCTGACATCTTTGTCTCTTAACCTACCTTTTTACATTTTCTCTTTGTCTATGTTGCATTTTAAGTAATTTCCCATTCACTGATTTTCTCTGCAGTTGTCTACTCCCATTTAACTCATCCACTCTTCCTAATTAAAGATTTTGTTTTTAATTTTTAGAAGTTCTATTTTGTTCTTGTTTTTAAAAAATTCCTGGCCAATTTAAATTGTCCCCAGTTCCTTTATCATATCTTAAATAGTCTTAGCTTTTAAATATATTGAAGATAGTTATTTGCATTATTGGCACTGTCAAGCCAAGCACACTTTTAAACTGTCTTGAAGATAGTTATTTGCATTATTGGCACTGTCAAGCCAAGCACACTTTTAAACTGTCTTTTTAGGCTGGAGCTGTCTCATACCATTTGAGCAGAACTAATTCTAGCCCTAAATTGGTATGAGCATGAGGACTGGTCATTTCTGCCTCCAAAAAATTCTTTAGCTTTTCCATCAACTTAACCATATATTAGAAATTATTGATAAAACTATATTTTATCTAGTTTTTTAATGTGGCTTCATATGGGAGGGTGTTCCTGTGAATCTAACCTGCCATATTGTTTTTTATTTTACTGCTCTATTCAGGCACTATTATAATATAGATCCAATGACTGAAGGTTATATTAGAAATATATCTATCACATATTATAGTATCTATATTTGAATAGCAGAAAAGGCAACTTCCCTTCATTTTTCTAAATTATCTTGGCTCTTCTTAGACACCTATTATTTCATATGTTTTAGAATCTATTGTCAAAATAAAAAATATTCGTAGGATAAAAAAATATTCATAGGGTGTAGATAGGCAATGTATGTACATATACTACATATATAATGGAGAAAGAGAATCTGTGTTTAAAATTGGTTATTTATAATATTTAATCTTACTATCTTACATTTTTGGTTAATATTTTCCTCAAGTTTTTTTTCATAATTAAAATATTTTTTTTCTGTTATAGTTTCTATTAATTTATCTTGGGATTACTAGTTATTTTCAAAAATATATTGTTTTTGATACCCACTTTGTACAAATGGCTTAATAGTTTTACAGATTATTTTAATCATTGCATGCAAGACTGCCAAAAACAAGCAATAAAGTAATAAGTGCCTCAATTAATGGCTTATTTTCAAAATATCAATAGTACAAGGATCATTTCTACTTTTCAGCCTGGGCAGCCCTGGAGGAGAAAATGCCAATTGCTCTTCTTTTTCCTTAATGTTTATAAAATAAATAAAATTACAGTGGTTCCTGAAGCAAACAAGCAAAAAAAGTTGAAATGAATTTCTTCTAGGAATTCAACACTTCTATTTAGAATCTACACATTGTATGCTTCATTAAAGCATAGCTCTCACTATTACTAATCATTTTCACCAAGAACATTCACAGCTATGCCTTTCTAGGGTTGCTCTCCAAATTAACAAAAATCCACCCCAGCCTCTACACTTGCCCACCCCACCCCCTTGCTTGACAGTTTCACCTCAACAAACAAAAACACGCTGAGAGGCATGCCACATTTCTGAAATGACATCAATTGAGAATCCTTCAAAGCTCAGAAACTTTTTTTTTTCTTTTCTCATCAAGTATGTCACCACCACATATCCATCCTCTTGTGTCTTGTACATTTTAGTAGTTAGATCTCAGCAAAATATTCCTTGGATGGCATCACCGACTCAACGGACATGAGTTTGAGTAAACTCTGGGAGTTGGCAATGGACAGGGAGGCCTGGCATGCTGCAGTCCATGGAGTCGCAAAGAGTCGGACACGGCTGAGAGACTGAACTGAACTGAAAATATTCCTCCAATGTTTACTGGGAGGCATTGCGGATGGAGTCAGGAGTTGTAGGATTAACCCTGTGTTGTGTGCTGTGCTTAGTCGCCCAGTCGTTTCGATTCTTTGAGAACCCATGGACTGAAGTCTGTCAGGCACCTCTGTCCACGGGAATTCTCCAGGCAAGTATAAAGGGGCGGGGGGGGGCGGGTTTGCCATGCCCTCCTCCAGGAGATCTTCCCAATCCAGGGATCAAACCCAAGTCTCCCGCATTGCAGGCGGATTCTTTACCATCTGAGCCACCAAGGAAACCCAAAAGTACTGCAGTGGGTAGCCTATCCCTTCTTCAGGGGATCTTCCCTACCCAGGAGTCGAACCGGAGTCTCCTTCATTACAGGCGGTTTCTTTACCAGCGGAGCTACCAGGGAAGCCCAGGATTAACTCTAAAACCTATAAATAGAATAAAATATAATAAATTACACACAATGTGTGAACACTACGCATTTTTCTCTTAAAAGATTTTCTTTTTACCCTCAGGAACCTAGTTTTGGCTCCCCAAAACACAGATTTCCCTCAATAGTCATTTAGAAAACAAGACTTAGAGTCAAAGCATATATACAGAAACAACTTTTTTGCTAGAGGATTATAATTGCAATATAAGACAGGAGATCCCAAAGGAACCTGAGACACTGCCTTGCCCTGATTTGGACGAAAGACCCAGGCGATTAGTGAAAAACGTTTCCTGCATCCCTCGGGTGTGTGCAGCTGGAGCGGTCTCCCAGAAAGTAACAGCAGAGACCACTGAGGTCAACCAGCATTTGCAGTCACCAGCGCAGTATCGTGAATGGTTCCTCCTACCGCCGGCCGGCGCTCCCCAGTAAACTGACTGCCTCCAGCCCTCCCGGCCACCCCCGGGTTTCCTGGGTTACTGGCCTCGGCGCTCCTCCCAAGTTCTCTTCCGAGAGCGACGGCGATCTTACGTTCTCGGCGCGTGACGCAGCACGCTTTGGTATAAATACGTGCGGCCGGCAGCCTCTTTCTCTCTAATCGCGCGGCAAGCCTTCAAGATGGCGCCGGTGAGTGTTCGTCTTGCTGCCGGGAGTGAGCTGATTTTTGCCCGTTGTAGATGAGTTTTGTAGCTGGCGAGTTGAGATCGTCTAATTTTAGGCAGAGGAAGGGGAAAAATGGAGACATGGGTTAGGAACACAAGCAGAACGTTAAGATTGTGAGGTTTTTTTTTTCTCTTACTCCTGTCGACTGCCATGCGGTCTTGTGGATTTCGACTTAGGCTCGAATTGGCTTAAAATGGTTGGTCGTGGCAGCGCAAGGAACGAAGAGGAGGCAGGAAGGTGAACGGGGCTAGTGGGACAGCCTTTGGGCCATTGCTTTTTTTTTTTTTAATCTCGCGCCGGATAACGCCGATGATACCCTGTTTGTTTCCACTAGGAAGCGAAGGTGGGTAACGCGGCAGGTCTAATGGCTTTGCCAGGCGAAGGGAGAGAGCTGAGGCACTCAACTTCCGGGATAGCGGCGGTTGCAGAAGTTTCAGAGAACTTTTAAAGTTAGGGAAGAAGTTTCTTCATTATCTCACGATAAGTTTTTTAAATGGTGAAAGCCAGAATTCTTAGGTGAATGTAAAAGTGGCGTTTTTCCAAGTTTTCTCTTACTTTATAAGGGAACCAGTACCTAAAGCCGGTTAAAGAGCTTTAAAGCCATCCAAAGAGCATTTGAAATGTTAGGGTAAAACTGCATTTCTAAACCTAATTGATACTCAGAGATATAAATTGCCCAGTCAAGTCCAGCTCCTAGTATTCTCTTCTACCAGTTTCAGTTAAGTCGCTCCAGTCGTGTCCGACACTTTGCGACGCCATGGACTGCATGCAGCACGCCAGCCTTCCCTGTCATCCCTAACTCCAGGAGCTTGCTCAGACTCGTCCTTTGAGTCGGTGATGCCATCCAACCATCTCATCCTCTGTTGTTCCCTTCTCCTGCCTTCAGTCTTTTCCCAGCATCAGGGTCTTTTCCAGTGAGTCAGTCCTTCTCATCAGGGGGCCAGAGTAGTGGAGCTTCAACATGAATATTCAGGACTGATTTCCTTTAGGATTGATTGGTTAGATCTTGCAGTCTAGGAGACTCTAAAGAATTTGCTCCAGCACCACAGTTAAAAAGCATCAATTCTTCAGCACTCAGCTTTCTTTATGGGCCAACTCTCACATCCATACATAACTAGTCAGAAAACCATAGCTTGTTTCAAAGTTTGGGTAAGAATTTTTGACGTAAATATGTTTTTTAAAAAGCAGAACAGATTAAAGATTCGTTTTCCTCACCCATAACAGCATTAAGGATTGAATTTTCTAGTGGTAAGTGGGCGGAATATCCCATGCCTGGTTATTTGAAATTGAACATGTTCTGTCTGGAAAATAATAAAAGCCCACGAAACTTAGTCTTGATAATTTGAGGGAGGAAAAATGGACCTGATTAGAAGTTCTGATCAAGCTCTGGGTAACTTCTTGAAAGGAGGTTGATTCTCTTAATTTTTTCCATTTGAAAAATAGGATTCTTGGGAATCTGGTGAAGCAAACTATAGGTCACCATGTACTTTGAGATTTCTTGAATTTGTGAAACACTTATATGATAAACAAGGGAAGTTTCCAGTGAATTTCATATGAGTGTACTCCCCTACTCATAGCCGGGTTAGAAAAAGTTAGGGTGTAGAATTTTGCACCATTTCATACATATATAGCCTCATTGTACATCTCTGCACTGATAACAGGGTTTTGATTTTACATGTGAATAAATTGTTGTAGAGAGCCATACTTATATTGACTTTTCTGTAGAAGAAAGACAAGAAGCCTAAGAAGTCAACCTGGAAGTTTAATTTGGATCTTACTCATCCAGTAGAAGATGGAATTTTTGATTCTGGAAATTTTGTAAGTATCACTTTGCTCAGCTTGTTTTTACCATTTTAGTAGAATTTCTAAGAATGAATTACATAATCTTTGATTTTAACCTAATCTCTGTTCCTAGGGGTACCTTCCCTAGTGAATATCTAGGGTTTTCTTCCCTAGTGTGGCATTTTTTCTGTTTTAAAATAGGAACAGTTTCTGCGGGAGAAGGTTAAAGTGAATGGAAAAACTGGAAATCTTGGGAATGTCGTTCACATTGAACGCTTCAAGAATAAAATCATAGTCGTTTCTGAGAAACAGTTCTCTAAAAGGTTGGTATGTATGTTCCATTGTGTTTTAACAGTGTTGAGTGCTTTAGTATAAGAATGTGTTTGAAGAAGCATGTCTGTTGTGTAATACGGGAGTAGTGTCCCAGCTTCTAACAGAAGCAGCCAATCAAAGGTAAATTTCTCTAATGTTCGTCTTGTGGCCAGTTTTCATTCATTAAGATTTTCTTGACAGATAGTAAATATTAATATTTCATAATGACAGCACTGTTTGTTATTGCATAGCCTAGCAGTGAACCAGACACACTAGGTAGCCACTACCCAGGAACTTAAATTTTAGCAAAGAAGAGAATGAAATGCAGTGATGTAAGTAGTTGATAAGAGCTATGTGTGAGTGCATAAAGAAAGTTGATGTTTAAAGTGGTCAGGGAAAGCTTCACCTGAATGAATTACGTAGTGAGCCAGAGACTTAGGAGCCTGTGGTGGGAGTGCATATTAGCTGTGGTCGTGAATTAATCACTAGGGATTTGAAGATGAAGTATCTGTCCCCAAGGTTCTTACGGACATGCAGATAACTGTTACAAGTGCAATATTGTAATTGCTGCATTGACGGTAGAGACTGGGATAGCAGGAGTTTGCCGAGAACCTGAGAGTAAGCTTAGTGTTACCAGTGGAATGAGAGTCCTCACAGGGAGCAACATTGACAAAGGGCAGGGAGGCTTGAATGCGTAGGAGTTCACAATTGTAAAATATAAAGAGAGAGTGATTGGCATAATGAAATCAGGCCATGCTGAAAGCTTTTTTTATAAGGACCGGGCCATATGCAGGTTGCAAGACTGGATAATCTTGAACTTGTGAATAAGATTCAGCCCTGTTGACAGGTTGCCTGTTGATCCAAGATGGGATTGAGATTAGGGAGATTGGTGGTGAAGAGAATGTTGATGTTGGCATGTAACATTTGAAGAATGAGGTCTTATTGTTTAATTTAGAAATCTAATGTCGCAGGAAGACTAAAGAGGAAGCTGCTATTACTGCTATCCTTCATATTAGTCTCCAGCATGTAAAGTTTATTGCAAGGGTGGGGGAGAATAAGGGTTTTGTTATAGGGCATAAACTGATACTAATTGAGGTTGAGAATGCTACCTTATATTCCTAGCAGCCTTGCTCAATATTTAATACAAATGAAATAATTAGAGGGAACTAGGAACACAGAAGATGAATATGACAGTGCATCTTATATCGGCCTTTATGTAGTAAGTATTATATTTAATGAAATTTATTTTTATTTTAAAGGTATTTGAAGTACCTTACCAAGAAATACCTTAAAAAGAACAATCTTCGTGATTGGCTTCGTGTGGTTGCATCTGACAAGGAGACTTATGAGCTTCGTTACTTCCAGATTAGTCAAGATGAAGATGAATCTGAGTCTGAGGACTAGATGATGCCATCCTTTATACGGCTTTGCTTGCTAATAAAACACATTAAGCATACAAAAGAAAGAAACATCTTGAAATGGACCTTTAGCTTATCAGTGAATAAAAAACATTACTCTGTAAAACATTCATCTTTTATTTAAGTGTATGCTGTTTATATGGTGCTGGCTTTCCTTTAATACTTTTTTATATTTTTATTGGAGTGTAGTTGATTTACAGTGTTGTGTTAGTTTCAGGTATATAGCAAAGTGAATGTGTAAATAAGCTTTTGTCCACCGCCCCCCCCCCCCAAATACTTTGTATAAGTAGTATTTAAATAGCTTATAGCTAGTGGAATTTCAGGATTTCTGTAATGTACTGATTTTACAGATGTCCTCAAGTTAAAAGTATATAGCAAAAATACAATTTGGTGTGTAGGTATATAATAAAATATTTAGATTTGATCAGCAGTCTCTCTTTGTACAATGTGTAAATGAAATCCTGATTGCCTACAACAGTTCTTACGCGTAAGTGCTCAGTATTGATCACTGCTGCCCTTTGCTTCAGGGGAGTGCTTCCCTAATTAGCATAAAGGGTCTGAGTTGAGCATGGTACTATAAACCAGTTTGCCTGTTGATCATGATCCAGGTGCCTTGTGGGCACTAGAAACAAAACCTTTGAAGGATTTGAATCTGAACTCTTACCCACTAAATCTGCTTCTATGTTCTTTGAATAATTAGAATTCACTCAACTAGTTGGAATCTCTCAACCTCCTTATTAATCATTCAGAAAATGTTGATCTTCTGTTGCTTGAAACTCAGTGGACAGACCTTTTCTCCCAAATAAAGCAACCCTTGAGAGTGCTTTAAGCAGAATGGTTAACAATCTCCAAATTGTAGATGAGAATTAATGGAAGGGAGGTACTAGAGCCATGTCTTTTCTACTGGTCCCAGGGTGGTGGTAGTACCTCAGGTACTTAGATGGGCCATGAATCCTAAGGCCAGTAGAATAGTGTTGCCAGATTTTGACTATTCCAGCTGAACATAGGTGTGTGTGTAATTGGTTTTGGGATGTTAAATGTTTTCATTCTATTAAGAGCTTTGAGTACTTCCCAAAGTTAACACAGCTACTCTTCCCTTAACTCTGCCCCATTCTTTGAGTTGTTCATGTTTTCCACCAACATCCTACTGTGTGCTTGCTTTGTTGGGCATGGTGGATGCATTGAAGTAAAAACAGCCTGCTTTCTGGTATTGTGAGGGAAACTGACCACATGGTGAGGAAAATTGCAGTAAAGTATAACAAAGGGCTTTTAAAAGTTTGATGTGGTCAAGGGAAGGAAGTGAGGAAGTGTTAGAGCTGACCTAGAACTGGCAAAGTCATGTCTGGATAAAGAGAAAAGGGTATTCCAGGCAGAGGAAACAGCATAGGTAAAATTCTCAGGACATTGGGGGTCTAGTTGGCATACCATGCATCTGGAATAGAATGATTGGTCATGAGAAGAATGGAATGTTAAGTAGAAGCCAGCCCATGTAGGACAGAAGTTGATGCCTCCTTTTAATTGAGAGCTATGGGAAAGTGCTGAATTTTAAGTAGGGGGTAATGAGAATCCAATGAGGTAAGCATTTTGGAAAAGATCAGTGGCTGCTTTATAAAGAATGGTTTTCAGTGGAGGTCATACTGGATGCTTCCCTGGTAGTTCAGCTGGTGAAAGAATATGCCTGCAATGCAGGAGACCACTGTTGGATTCCTGGGTCGGGAAGATCCCCTGGAGAAGGGAGAGGCTACCCACTCCAGTATTCTTGGGCTTCCCTGGTGGCCCAGATGGTAAAGAATCCACCTGCAATGCTGGAGACCTGGGTTTGATACCTGGGTTGGGAAGATCTCTGGAGGGCATGGTAACCCACTCCAGTATTCTTGCCTGGAGAATCCCCAGGACAGAGGAGCCTGGTGGGCTACAGTCCATGGAGTCGCAAAGAGTCGGATACAAGTGAGCAACTAAGCCCATATTGGATGCAAGGATACAGGAGGCTTATGGCTAGATCTTTGATGATAGAGAAGGGTGAGGTGTTGGAGATGGGCAGGTAGATGATTTAGGGATTTTTCAGAGGATAAAATTTTGGGGGCTTGGTGATGGACATTGGTGGAATGGGAGAAATGTCAAGGGTGACATACAGTGGACTTAGATGGTGGCATTTGCTGAGTTTGGTTACAGTACAGTGGAAGAAGTACATTTAGGACATGCTGAATTTGAGGTCCAGAAAATGTCAAGTATGAACTTGAATTTAGTATAGGTTTTGAGCTCAGAGGAAGGATCTAGGTGAAGATAACCTGCTTGTCTTCTGCACATGGGTAGTAAAAAAAAACTGGACATGGGTGAAATTGCCTATGAAGAGTGCAGAGTGAGGATTAAGTATTGCAAACACCAACTGCCTCATTTCTCTCCTAATCTTTCAGAAACAATTAATTTAACTTTTGATCCTGTGTGCTGGAGCTTGGACACATTTTGCCAAGTAAGATACACATGCCTTTAAGGAGTTGGCAAGTTAGTTGAGATAAGCACATTTATTTAACATTTATTTGAGAAAAGCTGCATGCTAGAATTGCTGATAGTAGTGCTCACTCAGTCGTGTCTGACTCTTTGTGACCCCTTGGACTGTAGCCCACCAGGCTCCTCTGTCCATGGGATTCTCCAGGCAAGAATACTGGAGTGGGTTGCCATTTCCACCCCATGGAATCTTCTGACCCAAGGACTGAACCATACTGAAGAACAAAATAGACATTTGTTTTTTGAAGCTTATACTCCAGTGGAGGAAGATAGTAACATGGATGATTGTTGTTTTCATTGTCGTTTAGTCCCCAAGTCATGTCCAACTCTACTGTGACCCCGTGGACTGTAACCCACCAGGCTACTCTGTCCATGGGATTTCCCAGGCAAGAATACTAGCGTTGATAGCCTTTTCCTTCTCCAGGGAATCTTCCTGACCCAGGGTTCCAGCCCACGTCTCCAGCATTGCAGGCAGATTCTTTACCACTAGTGCCACCTGGGAAGCCCCAGAATGTTTGGTACATGGTGATAAATTTTATGAAGAAAAATCAGAGATAAGAAATGTAGGGTGCTCGCTTCGGCAGCACATATACTAAAATTGGAACGATACAGAGAAGATTAGCATGGCCCCTGTGCAAGGATGACATGCAAATTCGTGAAGTGTTCCATATTTAAAAAAAAAAAAAAGAATTGTAGGGAGGATGGCTTGTTGAATTTGTCAATAAGGTCAGGAAAGGGTTAACAAAAGGTTTAGTGAGGAAAGACACAAAGGAGCTAAGGTCCAACCAGATACCTGGGGGAAAACATCCAGGCGCAGAGAGTAGCAGAACAAAGGCTCTGATGGAGTGCCTCTGGTCTTAATACATTCGGGGAGCAACAGGGAGGCCGCTGAGCTGGGCTGTGTGTGGTGGAGAGTAGTGCTTAGTCGCTCAGTCATGTCCAACTCTTTGCAACCCCATGGGCTTTAGCCCATCTGGCTCCTCTGTCCATGGGATTCTTCAGGCAAGAATACTGGAGTGGGTTGCCATGCCCTCCTTGAGGGGATCTTCCCAACCCAGGGATCAAACCCAGGTCTCTCCATTGCAGGAGGATTCTTTACCAGCTGAGCCACTAAGGAAGCCCCTGGTGGAGAGTAGGATGAGGAGAAATTAGAAACGAAGTGGTATGTGTGTTGGAACTGGGGTGGTGGACAGGAATATAGGTGAGAGAGTGACAATTCCATTATGCCAAGGTGGCTCAAATGGTAAAGAATTTGCTTGCAATTCAGGAGACCCCAGCTTCAATCCCTGGGTCAGGAAGGAAGATTCCCTGGAAAACGGAATGGCTACCCACTCCAGTATTCTTGCCTGGAGAATCCCATGGACAGAGGAGCTTGGCGGGCCACACTCCATGGGGTCACAGAGTTGGACATGACTGAGCAACTAACACTTTTACCATACCATTATCATACCTATAATAAATTAACAATATTTTCTTATATTATTCAGTGTCCAGTTAGTGTTTAAGTTGCCCCAGATAACTTTTCACCTGAGCAAATCAGGGTTATAATATGGTCCATGTGTTGCAATTAATTGATTTCTTTAAAATCTCCTTTAATCTAGAGTTTTCTCTCTGTCTCTGCCTCTCTCCCTCTTCCCCTGCCAATTTATTTGTTGATCAAACTAGGTCATTTGACCTATAGAATTTCCCACAATCTGGATTTTCATGATTCCTCACTTCCCAGCCTCAGAACTGTCATCTAACATAATCCTCTGGCCACTGTGTTAGAGGTGCTCTTTGCTACCGGTTTGATCATTGTTTCTAGACCTTTTCAGTGAACAGAGCAAGAAAATACACTTTTCTTTTTCAAGAGAAAATACTTTAGTGAGTTTACACTGATTAAATAATACAAATCCAACACAAATTCAGGATAACAGGATTTTTTTTAACCTCATCTATTGTATAGCCATATTTCCTTTTCCCAGGCTGAAAATTTCAGTGTCACCAACACCAGTACTCATTTGCTTTACCTTACAATCCACACATAGTGGTCTCAAAAAAGCAATAGCAACACTACTGCCTATGATACGATGACTCTGCAGTTTAGGGTTGTTTTCGCAGTTCTTTGTGTCCTCATGATATATCCATTACGAATGAATGAAGTCCTGTGTTTTAAAGTCAGTGGAGATGATTCATTGCTGCATGGCTGTGACACAGACTGGATCCGTGGGTTCCTTTGTTTCATTTTACTTTTGATTTTAAAAGTTTGCTTAAAACCTTTTTCTGTTTTATATTTCTATAAAGTATTTACAAGGCTTCAAAGTCCAAAACAAAGTATGTTTAAAGAAGTCTAACTCCTGTATTAGTCCCCTTTAGTCTGTTTCCTCCTTTCCCCTGCAGGTAGCCATTTAAAAAGGATATTAAGATCAGTTGTTGTTTAGTCTCCCAGTTGTGTCCAGCTCCTTGTGATCTATGGCCTGTAGGCTCCCTGCCAGGCTCCCCTGTCCATAGGATTTCCTAGGCAAGAATACCGGCGTGGGTTGCCATTTCCTTCTCTAGGGGAATCTTCCCAACCCAGGATTGAACCTCCGTCTCCTACATTGCTGGTAGATTCTTTACTGCTGTGCCGTCAGGGAAGCCCATTATGGTTTATCCATCCATTTTAAAAGAGAGGTGAACCATCTGTTAAATGATAGCTTAATGTACTCACTTTTCTCCATGTTACTTATTTTTCCTTAATAATATCAGGGAGTCATCATTTCCATGTGTGGCCATGCTTTAGTCAACCAGTTCCTACTGATGGACATTGGAGTTGTTTCCAAGCCTTTACTACTATAAACAGCACTGTGATTAAAAGCCTCATGCACGTGCCTTTTCTTATTTTTGCCACTAAATCTTTTGGACTGTATTCCCAGAAGTGAGACTCCTAGGTCAAAAGATAAATGAATGTATAATTTCACTATATATTGCCAGATTTTCCTCCATGAGGGTTCTACTTTTTTACCTTCCTAGTAGCCTTCCCGCTGTTGTAGCCACACATTCCGGGAAACAAACTCACTCAGAAGGACAATGCAGATAGTGGAGTGTGGTTTATTACACCGGCGGGCCCAAGGCAGAGTCTCCTCTTAGCCAAGGACCCTGACTAGTTTTTGTGAAAACCTTATATACCCTAAGTGTACATGCACAAACCCACCTCCCCAAATTCCCTGAAACTAGTCTGAACAAAGGAAAAAGAAAGATACAATCAAAGTTAACCCATGATTCATATGCCTTAAGCCTAGGTAGTTAACAGTGGACAATTATCAACAGGCCTGTGGTAATACCCCAATAAGCATAATAGAATGTATGACTCTATTGGGTTACACAGATAATTAGGATATTCTTTTAGGCGATGGAGAGTCTAGGTACGATCCCTTGGGCTCTTCCTTCCAGAGGCCTGGTTTTCCAGTTGGTATCGCATTTCCATAGATACTGGGCATATAGCTCAAAGTCCACAGTCCGGCCCAAGGTGGAATCCTGCTTTCAGGATAGAGCCTGTTCTATTTCCACCTACACCACCAGCAATGTGTGAAAATGTCCATTTGCTCACAGTATCACCAACAGCTTTTATTGTCCGACTTGGGTATTTTTGTCTGATAGGTGAGACATTGTTTTCAGGATCGTTAAATTTGTATTTCTCCCATAAGTGAGACTGAATGTCACTTAATAAGTTAAGGACTATTTACATTTCTTTTTCTGTGGGCCACTTATTTATATCTCTAAGATGTATAAGGGATTCTTGGCCTTTTTATTCTTTATTTTTAGAAGCTCCTTCTAGATTATGGCTATTAAGCTCTTGTCTGATATAAGTTGTAATTTTTCTTTTTAATTTGAATATGTCTTTATGGTGTTTTTTGTTTTGTCTTGTTGAAGTATTATGTTGATGCAATTAAATCTTAATCTTTTCCTCATTGTTTCAGAATTTTTGAGTCAGGGTTAAAAATTTTTTCCCTATTTCTAGGTTATAGGAGAATTCATTGATGCTTGTATGGTTTCATTTTTAAAATTTAAGTCTCTATTCTATTTAGAATTTATCCTGGTTTGCAAATTTGAGAAGTAGATATAATTTTACCTTTCTTTTTCCCATGTGGCTATCCACTTATACAATTTACCCTGATTAAAAAGTGCTAAAAAAAAAAAGTTTTGATTAGCATTAATTTTTCTACTTTTCTGGAAATCCTTGTTTGTGGTTATGCTAAAGTGATTGGAGAGTCTACAGGTATAGCTTAAGTGTGTGTCTCTTTTACAAGTTGGATGATTTAAATGCTAGAAAAAGTTAAAGTTAAGTTGCTCAGCCATGTCCGACTCTGTGACCCTGTGGACTGTAGCCTAGCAGGCTGCTCCGTCCATGGGATTCTCCAGGCAAGAATACTGGGGTGGGTTGCCATTTTCTTCTCCAGGGGATCTTCCCAACCCAGGGATCAAACCCAGGTCTCCCGCATTTTCTCCTGCAAATGCTAGAAAGGTCACCTTTAAATAACACGTTGCATTTTATAAAGGAATTTGTCTTCTCTTTTGGTCCTTAAGCAGCCCCGTGTGATAGAATGTTATCTTCCCCATTTGGCATATGAGCAAATTGGGTCTTAGACCGCCGGCTTTCTCAGGATCACACCATGCTTCCGTCTCTCTGTCCTCACTCTGCTCCTCCTGCTCTCGGGCTGTGCCACTTCTTCACCACACAAGGCCATGGTCAGGCTGAGATGTAGTGGAGGAACACAAATCCTGCCTCTGCTTGCATACATGGTGGGTCTCCTTGGACACACCTCTGTTTCCTCATATGTATGCAAATAAATGGTTGGAAATTGGTTGGTGTTTGTCAGGCTTCAGGAATGCCTGACTCCTTTTGACAAATACAGATTCGTCATGCTTCCCGGCCCCAGTTCTGGTTGCCCTCCCCATGGTATGATTGACCCACACCTATCCCCACCAACTGATGTTTTTGGGTGCCTTCCATGCCAAAACTTAACAAAATAAGGTCTTAAACTTTTCCAAATGTACACTTACAATGTTGAGTACAGTTTAAGACACACAAGCTCCTTGGGATAGTCCCCTCTCCTGCCATGATGAAGCACTCTCTAAAGCTTTTTCCTGCCTTAGAGTTCTATGATCCAAAGACCTAGACTAGGAATCAAGGATCTACCTTCTCAGTTTTGATCAACTGGACATGTTTTCTCCCAAGGGAGGGAAGAAGGGACGTAGACTGCTCTTTCCCTATCTCTGAGGTGGGATGGTATGACTTACACAGATTCCACATATGTCACAAATGCCAGGTCATTGATTTCTGTTCTTCCAGGTCCTATCTTGAGAGCTGTACTATATAATTTGAGAAGTAAACATAATTTTACCTTTCTTTTTCCCATGTGGGAAATTCTAACAATACTAATAACACTACTAATGTGGGAAATACTAATAATACTAATAACACTACTCTCAGGAGTACCGTGTTCTCTATACTCAAGGAGCCCACAGTTCCAGTTGGGGGAAGTGGCTTTACAATTCCAGGTAAGTGTGGTTCAGTAGAGCTATCACAAGATGCTTTGGAAGCATCTATACCATAATGAAAGGGGGAAGGAGTCCAGGAAAGCTACTGGAAAAGATGGCTGACTCTGAGCTATCTTTAAGGCAGAGTGAAAATTAATGGGGCAAGGAAGAAAGAAGAAGGGATTCTAGGCAGAGGAAGGATGGTGATGGTGGTTACCACTCATGGAGGGCCTTCTCTTTTAGTCTTTTTCACACCCAACGTTTCATCTCCACAGCCATCCTTCATGTTAGCTATTATTTCCCTTTTAGTCATAAAACCAAGGGCTTAGAGTGCTGAACTGTCTACCTGTGGTTACATAGCTAATAAGCTCCAGGTCTGTCTGACTTCAGTGGTCATTCCCTGTAAAGGCCTTAGTGTAAAAATATTTCTAAACTTCTCTCTCTCTGACAGGCAGTTCTTTCTCACAGTGATGCACATTCAACTGGCTCCATTCAACTTCTTAGCAGAACCAATATTTTGTTTTGTTTACTGCTTGAGACCCACAAACTGGCTTAAAGCAGTTGTCTGGCGCCTATCTCTGTTGTAATAAGTCAATCATGGGAGCTGGCTCACTGCTTTCTGGAAACAGCTTGGAAGATTCTGTATTTCATCACTCCTAAACTTTTCATATAGGCGTGAAATAAACTTTTACAATGAGACCTTTTCTCTTGCTTTTCAGCTGAGATCCACAAAACTGAAAACAAAATTGAAGGTGGCAAATTTTCCCACTTCCAAAGTGAGGTGTTTATAGTCTCTGTAGACCTTGCAAAGAGGTGCTCAGGTTCCAATTTTGTAACTTTAGTTCAGTGTCTACACACCAGGACTATAAACACACCAAGAATCCTGAGTGTTTGACTCAACCTTGAGAAACCGAGGCCTGCAGCGGTGGCCAGAGCAGTTTGCCAGCGGCAGAGCAATGAGAGATGCCTGTCCACAGATGCAAGGATGAGCAAATGTTTCTCTGGACCGAATGTGATCCATGAAGAAGGACCAGGCCTGGGTTAAATATTTGTCCACTTAGGAGGATTTCCTGGGAGAGAGATAGGACCCCAAACAAAAAGAAATTGTGTAGAATGAACTACCAAGTACTCAGAGGCTACTAGAGGGAAGTGAAAGTTCTAAGAAGAGGCACTGCCCATGTCATAAACATTATAAATAAAGATTCTCAGTGATAAATCTTTGAGAAATGATATGTGTTGTCTACTGAAATAGAAACATACAAGATAAAAGTTGTGAATTTAGTTTCATTCATGGACCTTACTGAGGACTATAGTCCAGGAGACAGCCTCTCAGATAGCTTTGAGGAACTGCTCTGAAGAGGTAAGGGAGGAACCATGAAACATATGAGGGGTTTTGCTGGAAAAAAAAAAATGTAGTCCAATGTCAGAAGATTACTTACTGCTATTCAAAAAGAACAGACATCTCTAGTTAATGATTTTAGTGCTTTTCTGTGTATGGGACGATGCAAGAACCTGGGTTTATTGAAATTATTCCTTAGATATGAATCTTCACTATCTAGTTTCAGTATAAAAAAGCACAGAATATTTCCTGTTTTTCTCTATCCTGAATTCCCCTGAGAGTGACTGCAATGGCTAATGGCTTGCCCATTGTAGAACTGGAATCGTGGATCATTCTTTGCTTAGAGTATCCTTTGAGATGAAGAATAAGGGTCAGATTTTCTTCTTGTTCAGAGAGCCATACCACCAAACCATTGCTTTTACGTCAGACTTTTCAGTCTGTTTCTCTGCCCACCCCTCCATTTCTAGCCCAACCCAGGAACAGCCAGAGGCAACTACGAAGTTGGAGGAGGGCACACTTGAAATTTCCTGGCACACAAACTAATACCACCAGCTTTTCTTTTTGCTTAAGCTACACTATGGGCATTCTGACACTGACAGAATTTTTAATTTGCTCACTTTCCTCCCTCACTAGACTTCAAGGTCGAATTTACCTCTGTGTGCCTTTCTATATAAACCAATCCATATAACTTCAAATGAATTCCGAGCCAGATCCTTAACAGGATCTTTCATTCATAAATATGGAAGAATCAACCAAGGATGACTCAAAATGAATAAAACATCAAAGAAAAAGCGACTGGTTTGAACAAATCAAAACAACTGGCCCAGATATAGACATGCAAGGAACCAATGAAGGTTTCCCTGACCCTAAGGAAGCTTGGATCTTCATAATAAAAAGGCTGACTGAAAGCCAGGCAGAATGAAAGGAAAAGCTCATACTTAGACACATTCTGAAGAAACTTCAGAACTCCAAAGTATAAAGAGAAAATCCTAAAAGCTTCCACAGGGAATACAAAACAGTTTACCTACAACAAAAGTAATTTTGAAAGGGATTTTTTTCAGTGTATCATTAGATTTAGCAGCAGGAACATCTGGGTTTTAGTCCTAAGCTGTGTCTCTCATTGGCTGTGAGAATCCTTTCCTATTCCTGGACTTTCTGTCCTCTGTGAATGAAAAGACGATACCAGATGACTTCTGGGATATTTTTCAGCTCTGACTTGCTGCCAATTCTTGTTGCTCAGCTGCAAAGCCAATCTCACCACTGGAGCTTCCTCCCAGTGAAGCCCACCAGGCCATTCTGCTCGATGACTGCAGTCTATACAGCTGATTTTTCTTTTCCTTTTTTTTTTTTTTTGCTGCCTCTCCTTTAAATGGCCATGTGCATTTGCTTTCTGGACACCTGCTGATTCATCATCTCAGCCTTAACTTCTGAGAACAGGAACAGTGTTTTCAAGTATTTGGTGGTGGCTTAGTCGCTAAGTTTACTGTAACCCTATAGACTCCGCCATCCTTGGCATTTCCTAGGCAAGAATACTGGAGTGGGTTGCCATTCCCTTTTCCAAGGGATCTTCCTGACCCAGGGATCGAACTGGCATCTTCTGCATTGCAGGTTGTCTCCTGAATTGCAGGCAGATTCTTTACCAGGGAGGCGTTTTCAAGTATAATACTCTATGAATAGAAAACATAATAAATGTCTGTGGGATCCACCTATCAGCAAACTTGTATAAAGATCTGCAGTGGTTCTCGTTCCATACAAAATCATGGAATTCTGAGAAAACCACTTAGATCTTTTCTTCCAGTGTTTATCAGAATGTATAAAACAGGACTCTAGTTCCATGTGAATATAATAGGTAGTACAACAACAGCAACAAAACCCATAGGAAATGCGTAGTTAAGCAAAATTGAACATTTCCTCACTTCAGGATTTTTCAGATCTTTATCTGTAAATCTCCATATGTTGATTTACAAAGTATACAGCATTTCCCAAACATACTGTATCATAGAGCCCTTTTATTTACGCACTCAAGGAACACATTGATTCCTAGGTCTGTCTACTGGCTTACAAAAAATTCAGTGAATAAAGACGTGTAAAACAATACCAGGAGGATTTAACTAGCTATACGCAGAATGTGAGAAATTCTACAAGATAAATGACCCGTTTCTTCAACAACAAAGAAGTAGCATTAACCAAAGGGGATGGGACTTTTACAGAATAAAAAGATTTAAGAGAAAAATTAACCAAATGTAATATGTGGACCTTTTCAAACAAATCAAATGTAAACAGACATTTTTGAGATAAGCAAAAAAACAAACAACAAAAACATTGAACATGAACTGAGTATTAAAATTTTTAAGCATTAAACATTTCTAATTCTAATTATTGTTAATTTTACTGGGTGTGATAATGGCATTATGGTTATGTTTTTAAGTTTCTTATTATTTTATCAATAGTATTATGATATGGGTTGAGAGAGACAATCTAAATGAAGAGGTAAGCTGAAGCAGGCTTAAAGGATTAGATATTGAGTTTATTTGGAAATAACAGGGGAATTGCAGCCTAGGACACACCAGGCTACATGTGAATTCATTGAGGGTTTGAGGCAGGTGGTATTCTTGGGCAAAAAGTGCAAAGAAAGGGGGTTCAGCCAGAGTCCAGGCAGCAAGTTCATTGAAAATGGGGAGGTATTCATGGTGGATGTTCATTGGTCAGGAGTCAGGTGTGGGGCAATTAATCTTTCCATTCTTCTTAAGTTTTATTTTTCTGACGGGGCATGCCTGAGATTATCCATTTCATATCCTCCCATTCCACTCTAGGCTGAGATTTTTTATCAAGAGATACATACTGAAATATTTACAGGTAAAATTTTTAAATGACTGGTATTTTCTTTTAAATACACACTAGTAGTGCTCTTTTACTTGACATGAACTTTTGTTATTGGTTATGTTGACTTTATAAGCATTTGCTGTCTTTCACACTTGAAATTTGTACACTTTTTGCATGTAAGTTCTTTTTACAAAATTTTACAAAACATTTAATTTATTGGATTTTTTATTTACAGAAAATCCACACAGATGATTTAAAAAATCAGTTTATACAGAAAGGGTATACATGAAAAAGTATGGCTTCCTCCCCTTGACCCATTTCTTCTCTCAGAGGCAACAACTATCACCAGCTTTCATCTGCAGGTATTTTTATATGTGTACAAGTATGTGTGTACAAGCATGTCTTCGAGATAATTCCATGTCAGTGTATATAGATTTTCTAACTTTAATGGCTACATGGATTTCACCATGCATTACACTAGACACCTAGTGCTGGACATTTAGGTGGCTTACAGTTATAGTGACTATCCTTACCTATAGGTCTTAAGGACTCACGGGTTTTGAAATGTTAATAGATGTTGCCAAATTGTCATCCAAGATTTTTATATTAATTTATTTCTGTTTCCACCCACCAGTATGTATCAGAGGGCTGGAGTTTAACAGTATACTGATGCATAAGTAGTAATGCCCTCAAGAGGGAGATATTTCAAAGTAAATGAATCTTTGATTATAACAGTTCTTATTCAAGTACCTTAAACAATGAGGACGTGGCTTGTTTGTTTATAAAATTAGTACTGAGAAATGTCTACTGGAGTACTTCCAGAGTGAAAGGTTTTCCCTTCTAAATGGTGTGATGCTAAATATAAATTTTGGGAAAATAAAATCAGTAAGAAAACTTTGATTTATCCTTATTTAACAAGAAGACTAATGAGATAAACTCAAAATTTTGAAGGAATGGATTTTGATGTCTTTTCTGTCTGATCTTGTTGTTGTTTGGTTCAAGACAAATGCATATAATAAACCTTATCCATATAAGCCCTCGTTATAGGACTGCAGTTTGCGTTAGGGAATTTGGAGAGAATTTAAAGCAGTTTCCTCAAGTTTGGATGTTGTCAGGAAGTAGGAGTATAATTATGTGAATAAGTTTCTTTATGAATCTTAGCTAGGAGGTAGAAAAAGTTAATTGGGGCTAAAAGTGTAATAATAAAAAAACAACAGTTCCTTATGTTAGCCAGAAAATGGAAATATTTGATCCTTTTCGTGGTCTTAAGAGTGTTGTTTTGTCTTTTCTCAGACATGATTACTAAATTGCCTTGCTCTCTCATGGTCACAGAGTGACTTTGTCTATAATGTTAATGTTTTGTGAATTTTTTTATGTTTAACAGAATACCTTTGTCCGCCTGTGTGGTCAGGCCAACTCCTGGTTGCTTTTCTTTTTTTCAAGAGGTAAGGCTCATGAAATTGCAAAGTCAGCCCCAAACTGACTTAAGTAAAAAGATAAGTCCAGGACTATACTGTTTATATTTTTATTGATGAAGTAATTGAGGCTCAGAGTGATTAAGTAGCTGAAGTCTGATTCCACAGCCGTTGTTTGTTCGCTGACTACCAGGCACTAAAGTATGGAGATGGAGCTACCAGCAGAGCATGAATGGATGGGAATGAGGGGCAGGGAGGGAAAAGTTCCGCGAGTCAGGGTGGGATAGAGTAAGAAACGAAATGAAATGAAGATGTGTGTTTTAGGGCAAGGGGAGGAAATGATGAAGGCCATGCTTTAGGAAATTTAGTCTGAAGATAACATGTAGAATGTATTAGTTGGGAGAGAATGAAAGCTGAAAAATTAGCCCCCTCAAAAAAATTAGCTAGGAGACTGTAATAGTTACTCGGGCAGAAGGCATTGAGGGTTTGGTTTGAAAGGAAGGAGTGGGTGTGGATCCAAGAGATCCCGATTTCATTTGTTAGTTCAAATCTAAGTAAAGGAGTGGATCTGCAAGAACTATGTCTAAGTAGTTCTGGGTCTTACCTGGTTCAAAAAACAAAGCAACACAGAAAATTGTGTGTGCTGTGTCTGTGTGTTTGTGGCCTACACATACTTTATAGTTTCACCAACACTCGTGGAAATATTCCTAGCTCTATGAAGGGCTGTAATTAGATGTTTTCTCCATTAGATGGAGCTGGTGGCTCAGTGGTAAAGAATTTGGGTGCCAGTGCAACAGGTGGAGGTTTGATCCCTGGGTTGGGAAAATGCCCTAGAGTAAGAAATGGCAACCCACTCCAGTCTTCTTGCCTGGAAAATCCCATGGACAGAGGAGCCTGAAGGGCTACAGTCCATGCAGTCACAAAGAGTCGGACTCAACTCAGCACAAGCAGGAATGAAAGAAATGTCTTTGTTACAAGAGAATTTATGAATTTTATAAAAGGAATGCTTGATAGATGATGAACTTTAATGTGGAACAGAAAAGAACTATAAATTAAAATGGTTTTTAGAGTAATCATTTTATTTATAATTTTTGAAATATCTAGAGTTTTTAAGATAGGTACCTTTGCACAGGTCTTACACTTTACATACTTTGTTCATAGAAAGCATATTTAATACAATTTTGTTTCTTGTGACTTTCTTCAAAAGGGCCCAAACCAAACCCTATCCCTGGAAGAGTGACTGTAACAGTATTTCAGTTAGGATATTTCTCTATACAGGTCCAAAATCACTTGTTTGCAATTCTGAAATCCCAAAAGCCAGAGTTTGCAAATAAAAAACCAGGAAGCTCAGTTAAATTTGAATTCTAGATAAACACTGAATAACTTCTCTAGCCCAACTGTGTTTCATGCAATATTTGGGACATATGCTAAAAAGTTATAATATTTGCTGTTTATCTGAAATTCAAATTCAATCAGGCATTCTGTATCTTATCTTGTGAGTGTGTGCTAAGTCGCTTCAGTTGTGTCCGACTCTTTTGCAACCCTGTGGGCTGTAGCCCACCATGGACTACACCATGGTAGTCCAGAGTCCACACCAGAGTCCACCATGGACTCTGTCCATGGGATTCTCCAGGCAAGAATACTGGAGTGGGTTGCCATGCCTTCAGGATTTTCTCAACCCAGGGATCAAATCCACATCTCTTATGTCTCCTCTACTGGCAGGTGGGTTCTTTACCACAGTGCACCTGGGAAGCCCATCTTAGCTTTTAACGCATTCCAAAAACCAAAGATTTTTTTAACTTACTTGATTGGAGAATGTAACCTAGACTGATAGAATGCTATCTTATAGTAGACTTTACCTCCCTTAGTGCAAATATTTGTATGTATAGCTGCAGAAATATTAATATATTTGATTATGCATACTACATCTACTTCACTGGGAGTGCTACATAATATGTTATTTATATCATATTATTGTTTCAAAATCAGAAACGTACTGAATTTTATTTTATTTTATTTTTTACGTACTGAATTTTAAAACCCAGTTGTCTCCAAGGCTTTTAGAAAAGAAATCATGAAACTGTGATAACTTTTCTTTTTTTTTAGTAAGCAAGAAAAATAAGAATACAAAAAGTTATTTTTGAAGGTACTATGAAATTTTCTTTTTAAATCTGAAATTAGTTCATTATGGGTAATATGACTGAAAATAAACTTAATGGCTTTTGAAAAGAATGTCTTGGCTTTATACTGCTTCAAAAAAGTTATAAAAGTAATGTAGAGAATAGGGGACCTATGGTTCAAACTGAAAAAGCAACGGAAAAACCATTTAGTAATCACCAGCCAAAACAAAAATTACCTCAGACTCTGAAAGAGAGGCGGCCATCTTTCCTTTCCTTCAAATGAAACTAACCTTACGGAGGGACACTGCCTGATTTCGTTGGCATTATATTCCAAAACGTGGTTACTTTGCTATTTAGGAAATGCTTAATTTTTCTTAAATCTATCTGCTTTTAGCAGATATTTGATAGAGTCACTGTTAATGACCTTAAAAGAATCGCTCATTAACATTTTCACAAATACACCTTTACCTCATTGAATATCTATTGATTTTCTCCTTAGTTTCTATTTCCAGCTTAAATAATCTCAATTCCCTTCAAGACTTTTCTATTGTAACCATTTACAAACTTTTTAATTATTACAAAACATATAAAAAATCTTATATGCATTAATGTATTAAAGTCATAATATATAGGAGGATTACCTTTCTGTAGGCATTTTTTATTATAGACACGTGTCCCAGAATTATGTGCCAAAACACTCTCTATGTTTACAATGTATCTACTAGTTTTTTTTCTGGCTAGCTCTTTTTATACTGAATCAATTTCTTCTGATAACTTTGAAAATAGGTTTTTGTCTATTATATATATTATGTAGACATGTATATATACATAGAGAAAGAGAGAGCACTAAGTTTGATAAAAACCTATTTTGCATTTCTCTTTCAGCTTTCTAAAATTAGCTTAATATTTTATTATATAACCTCACATTGTCAGCAAGTTGGTGATGGTTTGGGGCACTAATTAATAAATAATACTAGTCCTTCAGTTGTGTATTTATAACATGAATCATATCCAAATGGTCTTTTTAGAACCATTATATGAAGTAGTCTGTTCACAGTGAATGTCAAAATAAATACAAAAAAATACATTGTATGATATAAGTACACTCAACATATTTGTGATCACATTATAGGAATGATTTTGTATAATTACTTTTTAGTTAAGAGAATGTAATCATCCTTCCCACAAACATAATTTTTATTGGGTACCTCATGTAGATTTACCATAATTTACTTAAATCATTTCTCTATTATTGGACATTTTTGGTTATTTTTAGTTAATACAGTATAACAGTGAACATAATGTTTTGTTTTAAACATGTGAGATTCTTTAGGATAGATTCCCAATTGTTGAATTGCTAGGTAAAGAATAATACATATTGCCACATTTCTTTCCAAAAGGATTATGTCAAATTATATTTTATTTTTTATTTTTTCAAATTATATTTTAACAAGCAGTATATGGTTGTGAGTATTAAGGATCTTAAATGCAATTGTCAGGTACCTAAATAGGATGATCCCTTTCTTATCACTTTTTGGTATGACCCTTTACTCAAGATTTTTATTCAAAGATAACTACAAGCATCCCCTGGAAATGACTAAATCCACCCTTGGAATGAATGATATGCAGTTTACTAAACCCGATGTTGATATATGGGTTTTAGTTAAAATGGAGTGAGAAGTTCAGAGAGTTTCTGATGTTAACTCTGATCCCTCTTCATTAAAGAATCGTGAGGCTAATCCAACATGGCAGCATATAGACAGAGCCTGTGCCCTTCTTTGGAGGCAAAAAAAATAAGGAAGAACAACCTGCTGTCTCTCCCTTATTAAAATAGCATCAAGTTTCCTAGTGGAACTCATCGGGCCTGTTCCCAAACATTCCACTTCTCTTTCTGCACACGGGATGAGATTGTACCTTCCCAACTCCCTTCTAGGTTAACTGTGCCATGTGACTTGCCAGAGCCAATGAAACGGGAGAGAAAAGTCACAGATACACTTCTGGGCGGCAGCTGTAGGAGGCAGTGTATGTTTTGCCAGTTGCCCCTTTTTGTGCTTTTGTGGTTGTGGAAGCACATGTTGCGATGGCATCTCCGCCAGCCTGGGTCCCTGGGGGCTCAGTGAACATCCTTCCCGATCTGTGACGGATATGGAAGTGTAAGTGAGGAATAAGCACTGTTTTAAGCCACTGAGATTTTTGAAATTTGTTTCTGCATCAAAATCCAGCCTGTTCTGACTGATACACATCTTTCAACCCAGCTGCATATGAGAGAGTGGCTCTTCATCCCCCAACCCCCACCCCCATCGCACCCCCCCCACCAAAGGGCTCATTCACTGTTATCCTTCTATTTCCAAGGGTTGCTCACACCTCAGGCAAGTCAGTTTCTTTACTCGATAAGGACTGATAATAAAGGTGCAGATTTTCTGAGTCTCTTTTTCTGCATTCCTCAAGTTCAGATTTTAAAGTGTATAATCCTCACCAATTGTATTTATTTCTACTGCCCCAACATACAATTTATTTACTACTGCATGCATCTTTATAAGGGCTTCCCCGATGGCTCAATGGGTAAAAAAATCTACATGCAATTCAGGAGACACAAATTTTGGAGATTAAGAATGTGTGGCTTCGTGTTACTCTGCATAAAAGCTTGGTACCCGAAAATGATTTCTTCTTTTTATCTTATGCTGATGGGTAGGCTGTGTAGGTGTCCAAGCATCATTTCTTTTGAGAGACTATCTCAAAGTTGGACTTGACCTTGAGATGTTTTCCTTCATTATTAGGACAAAGAGACAAACAAAAACATAAATCATAAAAGCCATACTGTATCTGTAGCTGCCTGGATTTTGACATCTGAGTATTTCACACTGATTTATGTGAAGGTTATCGAGACATCTTATGATTGTATAAGGAAATAGACATTGTATGGTAGGTTTTTAAAGTAATTTATTTACTTTTGTTGCGCTGGATCTTTGTTGCTGCACGTGGGCTTTTTCTAATTGCACAGAGTGGGGGCTATTCTCTAGTTGTGGTGCATGAGTTTCTCATTGCTATGGCTTTTCTTGTTTTGGAGCACAGGCTCTAGGGCTCACAGGCTCAGAAATTATGGGGCATGGGCTGAGTTGTTCCGTGGCATGTGGAATCTTCTCCAAACAAGGATCAAACTCGTGTCCCCTGCATTGGCAGGCAGATTCTCATCCACTGTAAGACCAGGGAAGTTCTGTATAGTAGTTTAGAATGATGCTCTGAAAAGATAGAGCTGGGTTTGTACCCTGGAGTTCCCTCAGTGCAAACCAAGGATGCTGAAACCTATCTTGAAGACTTGCTATGAACACTTAGTGTGGATGTAACAGGAGAAAATAAAATCATTACTCATAATCTCCCTTCACTTTGTAAAGAAGACCCTTAACTTCTTGACAACTGAATATATAAATATGCAGGATGGAGATGGGGCTTCCCTGGTGGCTCAGCTGGTAAAGAATCTGCCTGCAAGGCAGGAGACCCTAGTTCAATTCTTAGGTCAGGAAGATCCCTGAAGAAGGGATAGGCTACCCACTCCAGTATTCTTGGGCTTCCCTGGTGTTTCAGATGGTTAAAGAATCTGCCTGCAATGCGGGAGACCTGAGTTCGATACCTGAGTGGGGAAGATCGCCTGGAGGAGGGCATGGAAACCCACTCCAGTATTCTTGCCTGGAGAATCCCTACAGACAGAGGAGCCTGGCAGGCTGCAGTCCACGGGGTTGCAAAGAGTCAGACATGACTGGGCGACTAAGCACAGCACAGGATGGAGATGAGAGACTGGAGGAAGGAAAGGGAGCTGGTGGGGCTGGGGGTTCTCTGAAGGATGAAGGGTGACAAGGAAGACCCCAGCTTTGCTGGCAGCAAAGCTGAAGAGTGAGGGAGGAAAGACAGAATTGGCTTGGATGTTTGCTGCCGTTTGTCGAGAATGTATAATATAAGACCTCGTTTCTATTTCCCATTTGAAATCTGTAGTAAGAAAAATCTTGAAGTACTAAGAATGACTGTCTCTCTTGTGCAAAACGAGGCAGGGCATAAGTGCCCACTGGTGTTGGGTAAGACAGAGAGCCTGTGAGGTTGAGTGACGGCCTACCTCTTCATTATAAAGAAAACTACTGCACTGCCTGGCAGGTCCAGGAGTCAACCCCCACCCCCTCCACCCGTGCACTCATTGTCTGAAAGAAAAGAAGATGTTTTGTGCCAGGAACAACAGTGGACATTTATGGCATCTGAACAGTCATATCTGCAAAGATCTGCGATAACAGCAATTAGAGACTGAAGTAGCAATATAATTAAAGAAGACATTGTTTCTTGAAGTATGAGACTCGAACAATTGGAGACAGAAAGACTAAGAATTCAAGCACAATATAAAGAAACAAAATGTTGGAGTGAGGACTGAGACTGGCACATGATTCAGTCCAGCAAGGGGCACAGAGCTGTATCCCTGAAATGATACTGAAAGAGGCTTTGAGAATACAAGATTAGATGAGACCATGGCTTCCCTACTAATTTCTATAATCACTTCTGATTCACAGTTTCTTTTGCATCCTAGAGAGAACAGTTTGGGGATAATACAGTTTTGTTTGCATACTGCTTATATGATATTGCTTTTGTTTCATTTGGGGGCTTTTTTTTCTTGGTAAAAAGCATTTAGTCAACATGAACGGTTCAAAGACACACCTCAAAACCCGCTACCCAGAAATCACGTGTTAATATTTGACCATCGCTCAGGATTTGTCTAAGGATACATAGTAGAAATAATTTTACAGCATTTTTGTTATCTAGCTATGTAAGTATTGTGTGTTATATAATTATATCATAGAAAGTGAAGAGGAACCAAAGAGCCTCTTGATGAAAGTAAAAGAGGAGAGTGAAAAAGTTGTTTTAAGGCTCAACATTCAGAAAACTAAGATCATGGCATCCGGTCCCATCACTTCATGGCAAAAAAATGGGGAAACAGTGGAAACAGTGGCTGACTTTATTTTTTTGGGCTCCAAAATCACTGCAGATGGTGATTGCAGCTTACTCCTTGGAAGGAAAGTTATGACCAACCTAGACAGCATATTGAAAAGCAGAGACATTACTTTGCCAACAAAGGTCCATCTAGTCAAGGCTATGGTTTTTCCAGTCATCATGTATGGATGTGAGAGTTGGACTATAAAGAAAGCTGAGCGCCAAAGAATTGATGCTTTTGAACTGTGGTGTTGGAGAAGACTCTTGAGAGTTCCTTGGACTGCAAGGAGATCCAACCAGTCAATCCTAAAGGAGATCAGTCCTGGGTGTTCATTGGAAGGACTGATGATGAAGCTGAAACTCCAGTACTTTGGCCTTCTCATGAGAAGAGTTGACTCATTGGACAAGACCGTGATGCTGGGAGGGATTGGGGCCAGGAGGAGGAGGGGATGACAGAGGATGAGATGGCTGGATGGCATCACCGACTCAATGGACATGGGTTTGGGTAAACTCTGGGAGTTGGTGATGGACAGGGAGGCCTGGTGTGCTGTGGTTCATGGGGTTGCAAAGAGTTGGACACGACTGAGTGACTGAACTAACTAATGTCAATATAAATGTTACCAGATCTTCTTTTAAAAAGCATAAACACTAAGTAATTTGAAATTAGAGCTAATGTGTGCTCTGGGAAACTCTGACATTGGGGGCTTTGTTTAGAGGTTTTTGGGGCTCTGTTTTTAACTTTGAAAGTGAAAGCCACTCATCCAACTCTTGGTGACCCTGTGGACTGTAGCCTGCGAGGCTCCTCTGTCCATGGAATTCTCCAGGCAAGAATATTGGAGTGGGCTGCCATTTCCTTCTCCAGGAGATCTTCCCTACTCAGGAATCAAACTGGGGTATCCTGCATTGCAGGTGGATACTTAACCAGCTGAGCCACCAGGGAAGCCCTTTTAGCACAAGTTATTTTACTTGGTTCTTCTTAATTAAACACTTAATAAAAGTCTTAGAAAAGACACTTAGGTACCTAACCTAGATGGATACAAGATTACATCTATGGCTATATTTTTGAATCCTAGATGTAGAGTAGGTCAGTAGCCATCCTTATGAAAGCTTATCTCAACAAAACTCCTTTCTTCACAATTGTACACCAGTATGTATTAAGCATGATGAAGGAAATGGCAAACCACTCCAGTGTTCTTGCCTGGAGAATCCCAGGGACAGGGGAGCCTGGTGGGCTGCCGTCTATGGGGTCGCACAGAGTCGGACACAACTGAAGCGATTTAGCAGCAGCAGCAGCATGTATTAAGCAACATAGAATTTTTTTCTACTACCCTTCCCCCAAATTATGAAAGTGATAAATACTATAAAAACAATACAAAGTGGGAAAGTATAAAGAAGATCATACTTAATCCCATAAAGATTATGGGATTACGTTAATATTCCATACTTAATCCCATAAAGATCCCACAAAATAAGAAAGTATAAAGAAAATCATACTTAATCCCACCACCCAGAAATAAACCTTCAGTTCAGTTCAGTTCACTTCAGTCGCTCAGTCGTGTCCCAACTCTTTGCAATTCCATGGACTGCAGGACACCAGGCCTCCTTGTCCATCACCAACTCCGGGAGATTACTCAAACTCATGTCGATTGAGTCAGAGATGCCATCCAACCATCTCATCCTCTGTTGTCCCCTTCTCCTGCCTTCAGTCTTTCCCAGTATCAGGGTCTTTTCAAATGAGTCAGTTCTTCATATCAGGTGGCCAAAGTATTGGAGTTTCAGCTTCAGCATCAGTCCTTCCAATGAATATTCAGAACTGATCTCCTTCAGGATGGCCTGGTTGGATCTCCTTGCAGTCCAAGGGACTCTGAAATAAACCTTGGTTCCTACCAAAGTTAAAATTTGAATTTTAGAAACTAAGTTGATGAGTTCCATAAAGAACAACCCCGGATATCAAAGATTTGCCCTTGACCAAAATTGACATACACATACAAGTTCTTAAAATTTACTGGAGGGGACTTCCCTGGTGGTCCAGTGGTTAAGACTTCACCTTCCAATACAGGGGGTGCAGGTTTGATCCCTGGTCAGGGAGGGAAGATCAAATGCCTCACAGACAAAAAGTCAAAACATAAAACAGAAGCAATATTGTAATGAATTCAATAAAGACTTCAAAAATGGTGCAAGCAAAATGAATATTTTTTAAAAATTTATTGGAGAAATATTCAGTTTTCAAAATTGTTTCTTAAGCAGTCTAGGATTTAAGTATTTGGAACTGCAGAAATGAATATTGATTTATTGAAATAACCATTAACTATTTGCTTCCTTGCTGAATTTGTGCAACTACCAAACTAGGAATGTATTTATTGCTCTAGGTTTTCTATCACAGCTGATATCTCTGAGTGCAGAAACAGGGAAAGTGTATCCACTTTCTCCATTATTATTGTGGAAAAGGGGACTTCTTTTCTCTTTTTCTATTATGTATCTTGCAAGTACACTTTATTATAATGTTCCTTAACTGCTTTACCTGTCTTCATTTGTTGTGTTGCTTTCCTGATTTTACTGTGAGAAATAAGATGGAAGTGAATGAAGAATGTCATTTTAAATAAGTAGGACTCGATATGTTGACCCATCTGACCTTATAGTCACTTAGAAATTATTAAATTCTATGGAAAAAGTCACAAAGCCCTAAGCCTAGTGAGGAATCTGCATACAAGTCTGCTTTAGGGTGTTTGATATAGTGCTTTGGTAAAACAGAGGGTTTGTCTAGAAAGATGAAGTTCAGTAGTTCAGTTGCTAAGTCATGTCTGATTCTTTAGGGTCAAACCCATATCTCCTGCATTGCAGGTAGATTCTTTACCACTGAGCCCCCTGGTAAGCCCCCAAAATACCTGATGTGCTGTGCTCAGTCCTGTCTGACTCTTTGCGACCCCCCTGACTGTAGCCAATCAGGCTCCTCTGTCCATGGGATTTCCCAGGCAGGAATACTGGAGTGAGTTGCCGTTTCCTCCCCCAGGGGATCAGACCCAACTGTCTTGCCATCTTCTGCTTGGCAGGTGGATTCTTTACCATGGAACCACTGCTCCTGGTACCACTGAGCCACTTTACTTACTGAGCCCAGTAAGAGCAATGTTTGTGGGAGGGTGTGTTTAACTCCCACTAGTGGAGAGCATGCTGATGCTATGAAAGTGCTGCACTCAATATGCCAGCAAATTTGGAAAACTCAGCAGTGGCCACAGGACTGGAAAAGGTCCGTTTTCATTCCAATCCCTAAGAAAGGCAATGCCAAAGAATGGTCAAATTACCGCACAATTGCACTCACCTCACATGCTAGTAAAGTAATGCTCAAAATTATCCAAGCCAGGCTTCAGCAATACGTGATCCAAGAACTTTCAGATGTTCAAGCTGATTTTAGAAAAGGCAGAGGAATCAGAGATCAGATTGCCAACATCTGCTGGATCATCGAAAAAGCAAGAGAGTTCCAGAAAAACATCTACTATGCCAAAGCCTTTGACTGTGTGGATCACAATAAACTGTGGAAAATTCTGAAAGAGATGGGCATACCAGACCACCTGACCTGCCTCTTGAGAAACCTATATGCAGGTCAGGAAGCAACAGTTAGAACTGGGCATGGAACAACAGACTGGTTCCAAATAGGAAAAGGAGTACGTCAAGGCTGTATGTTGTCACCCTGCTTCTTTAACTTATATGCAGAGTACATCATGAGAAAATGCTGGGCTAGAAGAAGCACAGGCTGGAATCAAGATTGCCGGGAGAAATATCAATAACCTCAGATATGCAGATGACACCACCCTTATGGCAGAAATTGAAGAGGAACTAAAAAGCCTCTTGATGAAAGTGAAAGAGGAGAGTGAAAAAGTTGGCATCTGGTCCCATCACTTCATGGGAAATAGATGGGGAAACAATGGAAACAGTATCAGACTTTATTTTCTGGGGCTCCAAAATCACTGCAGATGGTGATTGCAGCCAAGAAATTAAAAGATGCTTACTCCTTGGAAGGAAAGTTATGACCAACCTAGATAGCATATTAACAAGCAGAGATATTACTTTGCCAACAAAGGTCCATCTAGTCAAGGCTATGGTTTTTCCAGTGGTCATGTATGGATGTGAGAGTTTGGCTGTGAAGAAAGCTGAGTGCCAAAAAATTGATGCTTTTGAACTGTGGTGTTGGAGAGGACTCTTGAGAGTCCCTTGGACTGCAAGGAGATCCAACCAGTCCATCCTAAAGGAGATCAGTCCTGGGTGTTCATTGGAAGGAGTGATGCTGAAGCTGAAACTCCAATACTTTGGCCACCTCATGTGAAGGGTTGACTCATCGGACAAGACCCTGATGCTGGGAGGGATTAGGGGCAGGAGAAGAAGGGGACAACAGAGGATGAGATGGCTGGATGGCATCACCGACTCGATGAACATGAGTTTGAGTAAACTCCGGGAGTTGGTGATGGACAGGGAGGCCTGGCGTGCTGCGATTCATGGGCTCACAAAGAGTTGGACATGGCTTAGTGACTGAACTGAACTGAGTGGAGAGGAAGAAATGTAGACAGATTCCCCAGTATTTTGATTAGCCTACAAAATTAATCTAATTAGATGATTTTCCCTAAGCATATTAGACTTGCTAATTAATTTTCACTTAATTAAGCTAGAGAAAGCTGGTCACCATTAAAAAAAAGCTCTCATTTCCTACACATTTATAAACTAGATCATCCTTAATGGAGATGTTTAGAAATGAACTGAAATGTCTTTAGCATATTTTATTTCTTAGTCAAACCAAATAAGTCAGAACCCTGATATGGAAAACTTGCCACTTCATTTTGGGCTAAAATCTCAAAAAATAATCTGACTAGATTCCCCCTCAAATCACTATTTTAGGATCGTCTTATTATTATTGTTTTAGAAAATTTTTTGGCTGCCCACCACACGCACGTGGGATCCTAGTTCCCTGACCAGGGATTGAACCAACAGCTTCTCCATTTGAAAGGAGGAGTCCTAACCCCTGGACCACCAGGAAAGTTTCTAGGACCACATCTTATTTCTAACCACACTCATCCACCAAAGAGGAAAACATATCAGTGATTTTGAAAATACCCTTGCTACTGCTGTGTTTACAAAGAAAAATGTGTCTTATTGAGGCATCTGTGACTGGCATTTTTCATGAACTGATGGACATCTCTTCAGCCAGGGCACTGCCCTGCTCAAAACACGTTTTTCCTTTCAGCATTCTTAAGGAGCTCTGTGCATTCGCAGGATGCCAAAGATAACATCTAGATCAGCAATTTCTCATAAATCATTGGAACACGGAACATGAAACAAGAAGAAGAAATCAGGAATTCAATAATAAATATGGCAAGGTGCACAAACAAGAGAATTGAAACCAGATGAAAAGGAACCGTTCAGAACAGAAGGTCAAGAAACGCGTTTCCCCCACTCCCTCAAAGGCTTGGAGTAATCCCTCTGGTTGTTCTTCCCATCCACCACCAGATTACTGCTCTGAGTTGGTTTTGGAATATTTATGTGGTGGATTTAAGGCCTTAACATACAACTGGAAAATTAGTGTTGCTTATCTTAGTTTGCTCGAGGCCCCAGGCTGTTATGAAATGAAGAAGAAAAGAGTGTTTATTGTACTTTAGGGAAAACCATGCCCACAAGCCTTGAAATAAACTCTAGATATGTGTGTATATACATAGCTCAGTTTATTCAATAGATTTTTTAAAAACTCAGTTACACATGTGATAATAAAGTAACGTGATTGGTTCTCTATTAAAACAAAATGTCAGGATTTCTCAGGAGCCATCTTAGGAAGATAGGCTTATCTTAACACCATTGGCATTACTAAATATGTTATGGGAATATCTCTTTGAGTCTTGAAACACTGTAGTTCATTTTTAAAAGCAGCTTCTCTGGTGGCAAGTCATCATCATTTGTCTGTGGATTTGAACTTCTGGAAACCTAGTCATTTGGTGACAAGTATGGTAAATGATGTAGGTGAAACGATTTGTTAAAAACAATGTAGAATAATACATTAATAATAAAAATCTTTCCTATTTCCAAGGAAAGATTATGAAATATGAGCAGTGTCTCCCACACAATTATTCAATAATGTAAGCTGAATATTAGGGTTTTCTAGACTTTGTTTATCTTAGTCTCATTTTACTCTTTCATTGTGAATATTTTAATTTAATCTTAAATCATAATGAGAGTTCACTTGTAAAGGGCATTCCTTTTAAGCAATCATTATAGACTAAAGATACTATGATGTGAGAAAATAAATAGTTGATCGCTTTTTTAGTTCAGGTTTATGAACACTTGAGTGCTTGTTTTTCTAAATCTGAACAGTTTCATGGCATATTTTGTCATGGAATTATGTTTAAGATACTGAGTTGATGTACTTTGTCCCTTCCAGTCTCCTTAGGTTGATTTGTTTCTCCTTGATGTCAGTTTCCTGTGTTAGCCTTGTCAGAACTGGACCCTTGCACCAACTGAAAGATTCTGTTAGCTGCTTTCAGAGGACCAGTTCCTTCTCTGCAGAGAGGCATCCTCTCCTCCACAGTCACCATTCAAAAGCAGCCTATTTCTGTTTTGTCTCCTAGGTTTCTTCCTACATCGGAAGGCATCGTTGCATGTGGTTAAGAGTCTGAATATAACCAGAAGACCTGGACCAGTTACTGGCCTTCTGCTTGCTAACTTTGCCTCCTCATCCAAATTGCTTACCTGCTCTGTACCTCAGCCTTCTCATGGGCAAATCTGAAAAAAAATCATGACTCCTTATTTATGGTATTGTGAGGCTTAAACAAGTTAATGTATTCAAAATGCTGCAAAGAGCATCTGGCATGTGGCGAGTCTCAGTAAACACTTGCTATTATCATTACTTTAAAATAAACATACAGAGTGAGCCTTTTTGCTGTTATAATTTTTCTTTAATTTTGAAATTTATGGAGAACATTTTTTGATAGCTGTAAACATGTTTTATAGCTGATAGCATTTTAGCTTGCAGATGTACCACAATTTACTACAATAATTCTTATGTTTGATATTTAGGTGGTTTCCAGTTTTTAGTTTTAAATGATGTGCTATCTTTGTTCATCTTTGTTTTCCTAAAATAGTAGGAGTTCCTGAACAATTCCATAGGGTGTGTGCATTTTAATCCTTTTAATATATTTTTTTTTCCTTAATGGGACACAAGAGGGACTCTGCTGGTGGTCCAGTGGCTAAGATTCTGCACTCCCAATTGAGGGGGTCCTGGTTCGATCCCAAGTCAGGGAAACCCACATGCCACAACTAAAGATCCTGTATGTCTCAATGAAAATCAAACATGCCTCATGCCAAACTGAGACCTGGTGCAACCAAATAAATAATATAAATATTAAAGCAAATAAATAAATAAATTGGACACTAGAAATGTATCAACTTACACTCACTCCCATCTGTAGAGTCTGTATTGATTTCTGTAGCTCCCTGTGCACACTGCAATATGCACATAATTCCTCCTGTTGTACTTTAACCTGTGAACCCCTTCTGCACATTTACCAGATTTCTCATGTGGAAAAACAGGTTTCGCTGGTTCTATCATCTATATTGATGATCGATGTGCTTGGGATGTATCACCCCGAACGTTTGGTTCTTCCACCTTGCCTTTGTCTTTCATCTTGATTGACTTTCTCATTGTTCCTATTCCTTGATCCTTTTACATCCCGTTACATATCTGTCTCTCCAGAAAGGCACAAACTCCCAACCTCAGGAATTTTCTTCAGACAAACTATCACCAGAGTTCTTGGAAGCTTAGGGTCACTGGAGCACAAAGATGGATCGTCTTCCTTTAAGCCAGAGACTACATAAGAAGAACAGAAAGGAAGTGTCGCAACGAAAACAGACAGGAAAAACCAAAAATAAGCGACAAAACAGATACAAACAAGGACAGTTAGAAGGAATTTGTTATGGGGCATAATTTTAAGGTAGGGATCACATATGGGGAAGTGTTTTATATACTGAAATGAAAACATTCAAGAGATACTGTTAACCATAAAAACAAGGTATGGAACAGTGTAATCGAACAGTGTGTTCCTCTTTGCATTAGAAAATAAGGTCTAAGAATATATGTGTATTGTTTTTTATGCGTAACGTACCTCTACCAGAATGCAAAGAACACAAAGGGCTCTGATTTCCCCTGGAGAGGAAAACTGGGGAGTGGAGAAGAGGAATGTGAAAAGATTCTTTTCACTATCTAGCCTTTTGTACCATCTGAATTTTATATATGAATGTATTGTGTATTCAAAAGTAGGTAAGTAAAATATATTAAAACTTCTCCTATGTGAATGCCTTGTTTTACCCCTTAACTTACATAATGGTGCTTTTCTTATTAGAAACCACTTTCTGCCTTTATCCTAAATTGTCCTATTAGCATACATAATAAAGAACCTCTGAGACTAAAATGCTTTCTTCTGAAAAAATTGTTAATTGTAAATTTCAATTATCCACAGGCTGGATATGACAAATCTCCATCATATAAAATCTTTGCAGGTTATCTTTGTTTCCTCTTTATGTTTGGTGAAAACTAAGGGCTTAGAGGGTAGGAGAACAGTAATTGCTTCCAGGTTTCATAGAATCAGTGTCAGGGTTGGGCAAAAAAGGGTAAGATTTTCTATCTCTTTTCCCTTTCTTCTTCTTCTTTTTTTTTTTTTCCCAAAAGAGGAAGCTCATTATGTTTAAGCTCCCACAGCTATATAGTCCAAACACACTTTGGTCCTTTTTTTTTTTTGCAGTACTCAAATAAAACTCAGAATGATACACTTGGACAAGTGGTCTTAACAGCAATGAAAACAAACACTTTATGAAAACAACATCTATAAGCCTCAGTCCCTTGTCTTTTATCTTTACTATTTTCTCTGAGTCTGGCATGAAACACACACCCGTCTCCACAGGGGTTAAACAGGGAACCATCCAAACATCACAAAGCGTCTTCCAGAATTTTGATGACTTCCATTCCCTGACTCTGGTGCGCAAGGCTTGGCTGGTGGTGCAGGGACCACGGTGTCCTGGCAGGAACAGGCACTCGAAGTGAGTGTCCCAGAGTCAGCAGTTCTCCTCGGCCCTGCACACGACGCCCACATCTTAGAACAAGCCTCCATCCTCTGTACAGAGAGCAGACCATGCCTAGCTTGTTCCACAACTGGGTCAAAGTCCATTTCTGCTCAAAGTTAGAGTTGAGTCTTTGCTCCTACTTTGTTTTAGGCCAGCTTTTACCATGACTTTATTTAATATGATAAGCTTTTCCTTCTGTATATGATCAAAGGTAGGGACAGAGGCAGAACCAAAGGATCTGTCTTTTGGTGGAATCAGGACAAAGCTGGGGGCTAAGGCGTTATTTCCTGGGTCTATCTCAGAAAAAGGAACCCTCTTTGGAGCCTGAACTCTGAATCCAGAGGGGTTGTACACAGGTGAAAAAATACAAATGATGCCTTAGATGCTAGTAGTGGTTTGAGTGTTTTGTGGGTAATTCCTCTATTCTTCTCTATAACTTTTTATACTTTTCACATTTCCTATGGTAAGCCCACTACTTAATGGGTCTGTAAGCTTGAGTAGGTTACATTATCTTGTGGAACATCTTAAGAAATCTTTAAACGTGGACAAGAGTAAAAGTTCTCAGGGCTTATGGAAGGGGTGACCTGAGGTCACGAATGCAGTGTCTGACTTGCAGTTGTCCCTCCATGAACCCTATGGGGCTTGATTTAGGAACAGCTGGGAGGTTCCTTCTGTGAGAGAAGGTCTGTCCACAACTCTGCTTCTGGAAGTTTAGTGTCCACCAGAACCTCCTTGCGGGCTTGTTCAAAACAAACTGTTAAGTTCCCTCCCTAATGTTTCTGGGCCTGGGTGGGGCCTGAAAATTTACCTTTTTAGCATGCTCCCAATGATGTTAATGTCCCTGGTCCAGGGAACACACTTAGAGAACCATGGGTCTACAAGATGTATAACAATAATTAATTTCAAATTATTCTAAACATGAAAATCTAATCTCTGTCTTTCTTCCCTCCCTTTCTCCCTTCCTCCTCACACCCACTTTTTTTTTTTTTTTTAATTTGGAGAGTATAGAAACCACTGGACTCTATTTCTCATCTCTGTATTTTGAGTCAACAGCTCAATTCTCTTCTTATGTCAAGAAGCCAGGGGGAAAGCAATAATGCTGTTTTGCTCTAAGTATCTTATTTCATTTGGATACCAAAATAAAGAGGGACAAGCATTCTCTGGACAGCCCCTAATCTGGACTGATATATTTTACTAATAATAGTAAGACAGGCTCTTTGAAGACTGATGCTTAAAAAAAATTGGAAGCACTATAGGCATCCTGGTGCCAGGGAATATTTTTATATTTAGGATTTGTTTAATCTTTTATCAATATAAATATTTGAGAAATAAAATGGTCAGGAAAATGACTAAGGAAAACATTTGAGGCTAATGTGTGTGGAATAGCAGCTTGATGCCAGGAAAGGCCCTCTTGGTCTCTCTAAATGCTACAAGATAGAAGTGCTGTGCTTGGGATTCACAAACCCCCTGAAGTTAAATGCAAGATGGTGTGTTTGCTTCTCTTTCTGGGAAGAGGGACTATGGCCTTCAGTGGACTTTGACTTCGGAAAGATTAATACTGCCATGGAAACTTCCTTGGTCAAAAGCCATGTGTTAATTTCTTGATGAATAAAGCAACTTCCTAGTGGGAAAAGGAGCTGGGTGCGTGCACTGGCAACTGACCTATTGAAATATGAGTGAGGAGTGAAGTCTAGCAGTGAACCCTGTCAGGGAACCACTGCTTTATCCTTTCTCGGCTTTAATTCCCTCATCTGTAACCGGTAGTTAATAAAGATACTCACCTAGCTGAGCTGTTGTCCAGTTTAATGAGAAGTTTGCAAGGCCCTTAAATAGTGCCCGGTTCGTGGTTGATGCTAAATCAACGGCAGCCAGTAGCAGTGTATGTCATGGTAAGTCTTTGGTTGCAACTCAAGGATCAGAGGTCTCCCCCTGGGAGGCAGGGTTATCACCCTCATTTTACAAATCATGAAACTGAGGATCATTTTCAAGACTTAGGGTGAATTGTTATTTTATTAGAGCCCTGTTTTCTGCCAGTAAAATTGTATCATGTCATTATGTAAAAAATATAAATATTTTCTCTTTGTAGGAAGCACTGTGATTTTCAAGCACTCAACCTCTCAAACAAGCCTGAAAACCACTGGCCAAACTAGCGTTTTGGAAAATAGCTTGACCAAGGCTGAGAACCGTAATCGTTTGATTCTAAACTCTGTGCTCTACCCACCCAACCACTGCCCTGGCTGGGAGTATCGCTAGTCCCTGCCACTCCTGTACTGTGTACCCTGGAATTCGTTTCGCATTTAAGCAAGCACTTAGCTAAGAAAATGGAAATATGATACACACTGACACTCGCAAAACAACAGCACACACATACTACTTGATTTTTTTTTTTCTGGAAAAAGTAAAAGCAGACAGACTCCTGAGTAACATAACATTTTAACCTACACTGTGGAGGTTCATGATAGCACAGCTGAAATGCTTACTGTGACTGTCACAAATGCCATGAATCTCTCGTGTCTCACAGTTCCTTCTCTTAGCCAAGGACCTCACCAAAGGAGCCGTTACGGTCTTGCTACTCAAAAACGTGGGCTACACACAGTCACTATCAGATCAGAATCCCCAGGGAGCTTGTTAGAAATGCAGAATCTCAGTCCCACCCCCACTGCTGAATCAAAATGTACATTTTAATAAGATCCTCAGGTGATTCCTATGCATATAAACATTTGAGAAGCCTGTGTTCAGGTAGCCAAAAAGTTTCTTCTGGGGAGTGTGAGAAGCTCTCCCACCCAGCCCACCTCCTCACCACCCCGTGGTTGCTGGCTCACTGCTGCATCCAAAGGATGCACCTCATTTTGACCAGGGTTAACTGCCATCTTCTGAACAGCCCAGAACCTAGAGAATTAGCAACCAGAAACAATCCCTTGTTTCAATAAAATCTTTCTGCTTGGGCGCTAGTGGACAAAGGGTTAAGGCAGTGTTCCCAGTGACAGACAGAGCTCCTAGAGCAAGCTTTAAATGACTTGATGAAAGCAATGGCTACTGAGGACTCTGGGGCTGGTGGTTCAGTCACTAAGTTGAGTCTGACTCTTGCCTCCTCCCTTAATTGTCCTGCTATTCTTGTCTTGGAGTTTCAGTCAATAGGGAATGAATCTCCCAACCCAGGGATCGAACCCTAGTCTCCTGCATGGCAGGCAAATTCTTACTGAGTCACAAGGAATTCTGACCCATTGTAATTAGGAGCTTACTGGAGAAGAGGAGGGGTTAGGAAGTGATGAGTTGAGAGAGACCTATTTAAAGTTGAAACATGATTTCCACTTCTTGTTTTAACTCCTTCCTAGGGTCCTGGTCTAGGTATGGCTGAGCCATTTACCAAGCAGAACTGCATTTGGTTAAAGTGCTTTATCCCAGTTCCACAGATACTAATTTTCAGAAAGTGTACCTGCCATGGGCAAGCTCATTATCAATATTATATTATCAATATTATATTAAGCAAGCTCAATATCATAAGGTAATTAACCTCCAATTAAAATTAATTAATTTAAAAAATAAAATAAAAGTCCATCTTAGCCGTCGGGAAGAATCATAGAGGAGAATTGGGAATAAGGAATTTCGGGGTCTGAGAGGCTCTGGAATAACCACAAGAGTGAAAGAAGAAAGAGAGGAGAAAGGGAGAAAGGTGCAATGGGCTATAAACGAAATGCCTTTCACATCTGTAAATAGATGCAGTTAGAGATTAAGTGTTTCTTAACTTTCACTCTGATTCTTCTTTGTTACCTGCAAACACTCAGAGAAATCTATTACATAAGACAGCATTGGCTTGGAGAATGAGGAAGGGTGTCTACACTGGGGTCAAAGTGATCATGATAACAGCAACTGAGGGACTTCCCAGGTGGTCCAGTGGTTAAGACTTCGCCTTCCAATGCAAGGGGTATGGGCTTGCTCTCTGGTTGGAGAGCTAAAATCCTACATGCTTCACAGCAAAAAACAACCAACCGAACAAACAAAACATAAAGCAGAAACAATATTATAGGAAATTCAATAAAGACAAAGTTCTACGATTTAAAAAAAAAAATCTTTAAAAAAAGCAGCTGAGAACACTAGTGATGAGGCAGGCAGAGCACATGGAAATGAGACCAGGAGTAGAGGTTTGGAGTGAGAAGTGACAGGTAAGCACTAGGATAATGTGTTCTCCCAGAATATGTGTGGAGCACATGGATTTCTTAAAGCGATTATTTTGTTTGGCCATTAAAAGCAAAGATGATCCCAAATATTGGGGAATAGTGGTGCCTCTTTACATTGGAGAAGAGAGTTGGATCCTTTATGCAATTTTTACAAACTGTTATAACTAATTTAAATGTTCGTATGATCTGCCTTGAAACAGGAGGGCCACTGTGCTAAGAGACAAATCACTGGGATGGCTTAGTCTTAATGGGAACCAGAATGCGATGAAGAAAGAGGAAAATCTCACAGGAAGCTCCATTTTGATATGTTCCCAGGTGGATTCGCCCCAATCAAAGAGCCTTGGACAAGGAGTTAAACATCTGGATTACAAGAAAATTTTAAAGAACAGTGGTATTCACAAAGAACTTCAAAGCCTGATTTAATGTAACCGGTTAGCGTTTAGACTAAAAATATCAGCTGCCTGGCTCTGAAATACTCAGAGAGTAATTTTACATTCCAGTGGACGGCAACCTGAAACAAGATCCAATTTCTATATTTTTGAGGCTTCAGTTTTGCTGCTCTCATTAAAGTTTATCTTTAGAACTGAAAGAAGTAGCCTATTTTTATGATATGTCATTATATTCTTTATTATACAATTATCATATGCATCATTAGTATATGATGTATCATAATATCATAAAATTGCCTGAATCATCAGCCCAGGATGTTGAAAGTGACCCAACCCAGAAGACAGGTGCCGCCATCTGAGCTATTATATGCAAAATAGTTCTGCTAGGTGCCTAAATGCCCCTTTAATATACATGTCATTTTACCCAGGAGGGTGAAACATTAGACAATCCATGTAGATTGCAGGTGAAAGGACTCTGGAGTCATACAACCCCAGTTGCAGCATTGACTAGTTCCATCTCTTCATGCTCAGTTTTCCCATCTGTAAAATGCAAGTGCTACGGGAGTGCATGCTTAGCCATGTCTGACTCTTCTCGACCCCATGGACTGCAACCCGACAGGCTCCTCTGTCCACAGAATTTTCCAGGCAAGCATACTGGAGCGAGTTGCCATTGGGACTGAATCTGTGTCTCCTGCATTGGCAGGTGGATTGCCACTGAGCCACCCAGGAAACTCTCAGAAATGCAGGTAGGAAGAGCGACTATTTCACAGTACAGTGCCTAGAACTTAGCACAGATTCAATAGATGTTAATACCCTGCTCTGTTTGGTGATAAGGGTTGTTACCTGGGAGCTTGCTAAGAGGAGCAGGATAGGAACATAAGGATTAATCTCATCTACAGGCCTTGAGAGATGGGACAGATAGAGGCCAAGGTGGTAGGCAGGTAGAGACTCCTGAGTCCAGGCCTGTCTTTGAAATCTCTTAAGTGTCAAGCATGGTCTGTAGGTGACATACACAAAATGCCTAACACATTCCATTTCTCAGAAGTATATAGACGCTGTTATGCTCTTCAAAATGCAACTTCAGTAAAGCAGGAATAGAAGGAACATACCTCAACATAATAAAAGCTATATATGACAAACCCACAGCAAACATTACCCTCAATGGTGAAAAATTGAAAGCATTTCCCCTGAAATCAGGAGCAAGACAAGGGTGCCCACTCTCACCACTACTATTCAACATAGTTTTGGAAGTTTTGGCCACAGCAGTCAGAGCAGAAAAAGAAGTAAAAGGAATCCAGATAGGAAAAGAAGAAGTGAAACTCTCGCTGTTTGCAGATGACATGATCCTCTACATAGAAAACCCTAAAGACTCTACCAGAAAATTACTAGAGCTAATCAACGAATACAGTAAAGTTGCAGGATATAAAATTAACACACAAAAATCCCTTGCATTCCTATATACTAACAATGAGAAAACAGAAAGAGAAATTCAGGAAACAATACCATTCACCATTGCAACAAAAAGAATAAAATACTTAGGAATATATCTACCTAAAGAAACAAAAGACCTATACATAGAAAGCTATAAAACACTGATGAAAGAAATCAAAGAGGGCACAAACAGATGGAGAAACATACCGTCTTCATGGATTGGAAAAATCAATATTGTGAAAGTGGCTATACTACCCAAAGCAATCTATAGATTCAATGCAATCCCTATCAAGCTACCAATGGTATTTTTCACAGAACTAGAACAAATAATTTCACAATTTGTATGGAAATACAAAAAACCTCGAATAGCCAAAGTAATCTTGAGAAAGAAGGATGGAACTGGAGGAATCAACCTGCCTGACTTCAGGCTCTACTACAAAGCCACAGTCATCAAGACAGTATGGCACTGGCACAAAGACAGAAATATAGATCAATGGAACAGAATAGAAAGCCCAGAGATAAATCCACGAACCTATGGACACCTTATCTTCGACAAAGGAGGCAAGAATATAAATGGAAAAAAGACACCTCTTTAACAAGTGGTGCTGGGAAAACTGGTCAACCACTTGTAAAAGAATGAAACTAGAACACTTTCTAACACCATACACAAAAATAAACTCAAAATGGATTAAAGATCTAAATGTAAGAACAGAAACTATAAAACTCCTAGAGGAGAACATAGGCAAAACACTCTCCGACATAAATCACAGCAAGATCCTCTATGACCCACCTCCCAGAATATTGGAAATAAAAGCAAAACTAAACAAATGGGACCTAATGAAACTTAAAACCTTTTGCACAACAAAGGAAACTATAAGCAAAGTGAAAAGACAGCCCTCAGATTGGGAGAAAATAATAGCAGATGAAGCAACAGACAAAGGATTAATCTCAAAAATATACAAGCAACTCCTACAGCTCAATTCCAGAAAAATAAATGACCCAATCAAAAAGTGGGCCAAAGAACTAAACAGACATTTCTCCAAAGAAGACATACACATGGCTAACAAACACATGAAAAGGTGCTCAACATCACTCATTATTAGAGAAATGCAAATCAAAACCACAATGAGGTACCATTACACGCCAGTCAGGATGGCTGCTAGCCAAAAGTCTACAAGCAATAAATGCTGGAGAGGGTGTGGAGAAAAGGGAACCCTCTTACACTGTTGGTGGGAATGCAAACTAGTACAGCCACTATGGAGAACAGTGTGGAGATTTCTTAAAAACTGGAAATAGAACTGCCATATGACCCAGCAATCCCACTTCTGGGCATACACACTGAGGAAACCAGATCTGAAAGGGACACGTGCACCCCAGTGTTCATCGCAGCACTGTTTATAATAGCCAGGACATGGAAGCAACCTAGATGCCCATCAGCAGATGAATGGATAAGGAAGCTGTGGTACATATACACCATGGAATATTACTCAGCTGTTAAAAAGAATTCATTTGAATCAGTTCTAATAAGATGGATGAAACTGGAGCCCATTATACAGAGTGAAGTAAGCCAGAAAGATAAAGAACATTACAGCATGCTAACACATATATATGGAATTTAGAAAAATGGTAATGATAACCCTATATGCAAAACAGAAAAAGAGACACAGATGTACAGAACAGACTTTTGGACTCTGTGGGAGAAGGCGAGGGTGGGATGTTTCGAAAGAACAGCATCGAAACATGTATATTATCTATAGTGAAACAGATCACCAGCCCAGGTTGGATGCATGAGACAAGTGCTCTGGCCTGGTGCCCTGGGAAGACCCAGAGGAATCAGGTGGAGAGGGAGGTGGGAGGGGGAATTGGGATGGGGAATACATGTAACTCCATGGCTGATTCATGTCAATGTATGACAAAACCCACTACAATATTGTAAAGTAGTTAGCTTCCAACTAATAAAAATAAATGAAAAAAAAAAAAAAAAGAAAGCAACTTCAGTATTTCCCGGGTGGTGCAGTGGATAAGAATCTGCCTGCCAATGCAGGTGACATGGGTTCGATCCCTGGTCTGGGAGGACTCTGTGTGTTGCAGAGCAGCTAAGCCTGTGTGCCACAACTACTGAGCCTGTGCACCACATTTACTAAAGCCCATGAGCCTAGAGCCCATGCTCTGCAACAAGAGAAACCCACTGTATAATGTAGCACAACCAAACAAATTGATAAAAATCCGAAACAAAATCAACTTCATTAAAAGTCAGTTTTGAATTTATAGTAGCCTTGGTCAAGCTAGGTGTTCTCAACTAGAGAGACAGCTACTCAGGAACTTCCTCACCACTTCCCCCTCCTTTTTTACTTTAATAAATAAAACAATCTCTAATTGGAAAAGCCTGGCACTGTCACACCCGGGACTGGAGTCTTGCCCTAAACTGGGCAGGCAGGAAGGCTGAGGACACCTAGGTGTTGGGACTCAGGTGGACAAGGAAGCTGGACAAGAAAAACATGGCCCTGGAAAATGTAGAGGGATCAGTTTTGCTCAGCCCATCCCCGGAAGAAATGCAAAATGTCAGAAAGTGTCCCTGTCCTCAAAGTAAACCTGGCTGTGTGAGGAATAAACAGATTTTGTGTGGGGACTGGGAGATCTGAAATTCCACAGGCAAGCTGAGAGGCAATTGTTTGCTTTCCCCTACATTCTCCATTTCCTTTGTTTTCACCTCTGCAAATTTTCCCTTCTTTCTCAGTTCCTCTTCTTTTCACACCCGCAGAGAACTCGATTCTAGTAGTGAGGAAAACTTGTGAAACAAATATTTGGGTTGTATTCTAAATCAGTTGTCATTTGTTTCCTGTTTCCTCTGTTTACATTAGCTGGGCTTTGTTTGGAGAGGGGGTCGCACACTGGAGCCTTAGCACGTGAAACAAAACAGGGATGACTCCCCAGCAACATCATGTGCTCAATCAAAGTGTTTGCTGTTAAAAGAGTCTAACTTTGGTAACAGAACTTTTAACCATTTGAAGCTTGCTCTCTGAAGGAATTGGTTGCCAATTGCAACCAGCTTCGTAATATAACAAATTGTACAACTATTTGCCATTCTCGGAACTTTGAATCACGCCATAGATACTATTTTAAATCTTACTTTGGTATAAGGAATATTTTGTAATATAAAATTTTCCTTGTCATAAAATTATCCATCATTGATGGTTGCATTACACTCCACTGTATAATGTAGCAACGTGTATGCAATCACTATCCATTTGTTGGAGATTCAAGTTATTCCATTTCTTACTAACATAAACTCTGCTGCAATGAACATCCTTGTGAACAAAAGCACCACCTGTATTTGTAACCCTTTCCGTGGGATAGTCACCTTGAAGTGGACTTCTTTGGCCAAAGAACGTGAACATTTTGAGGGCTGTTGGCACTTATTGCTGAGTTGTTTTCCCGAAAAGTTGTTCTGTCTTACAACTCCATACCCACCACTCCTACCCCTGTCTGCAGCCTCCACACAAGCACTCTAAAAATAAAATGTGAGATGCTTGGCATATGGTACTTGGCACCTAGTAGTGACTCAGTAAAAGGTACTTGGTGATGTTGAGGTTGGACAAGTTTATTCTCACATTGCCTCTTTGTAGAGGTGCAGGGCTTCCAAGCTCTTCTGGGTTGTACACCATCTGGACATCCTGAATCACCTGTTTATGTCCCTTCCCACATGCAGTGTGTGTGTGCACTATAGAGGGACTGATGAGCTAATGTGACAAATTTCTTAAAATTGTCATTGGAAGGAAAATGACCTAGTTTTACCTGCCTTGGATTTTCAGTAGATGTCTAAGACTGTCGCTCAGCGGTTCTGAGCTCAGGCTGTGCAATAGAATCATCTGGAAGCTCTGTAAACAATACCAGAGCATGGCCTTAGTTGGCTGAGGGCGGGGCCTGGACGTTGGCATTTAAAAAATTCTTCCCAGGTAATTCTAGTATAAGCAAGGGATGAGAATCCTAACCCAAAAGATGAATCGTTTGGAAATTCCAGGCACCACGTGGCATTGACTGAGGGATTTACTTAAAAGCTTTCTGGTGTCTCTCAAAGATTAGCCTAAGACTATGGGATGAAACCCTTAGGGGCCTCAATCTTCAGCATATTGGCAGTACTTACTAAGGTCCTACCTGCCTGAAAGGCCAGAGAGATCAGCTTCTTCTAGAGAAGTATTTTTCTCTGCATTTATAATCACTTGTGTAGTGCCTCCTGAGGGAGGAACTGGAGCTCCACTTGGTTAATTAACTTGATCCCAGTCTCTGCTAGCAAGAGGCCAACCTGGGACTCAAATCCAGACCCTAAATTCTATGGTTTCTCTACAACACCATGTTGCCATTAAAAAAATTGCATTCATCTTTTTGGGCTCACGTAACTGATATTGATTTTATTTTTTGCTATGTGGGGCTGACTTGTTCCTCATTTTCAAAGAAGCTTGCCTCTAAAAATGTCCGCGTGCTTCCAACAAACAATTGTATTTTGATCAGGTATTATGGGTGTGTTCTAGACATGGCCCAAGAGGAATGTAGCTGTATCTAGTCATCACTTTATAAATATTGATGAAGAATGGTGCAAATGTTTTAAAGGAAACTTTATCTGAAGGAGTGTCTTGGAATTCAGCTGTTTCTTTTCATGTTTTTCAGACCTCCTACCCTGGCACTGAAGTCTAAACAGCCAAGGTTGGGCCAAATCCCAGTGTTTGCTCATTAGTATGGCACCAGTGATCCTGTACCTGGTAGGATTCAGGGTAGGGTGATTCCAGGGGCTGCAGTTGGCACACAGGGTCATTGTCCCTGAGCTGCGATGAATATTTCATGACACAGTGGCTCCACAGAAGGAAGTACTGAGTTGCAGATCACTTTATGAACTCCTTTTATTCTAAGAGTGTGAGAAGAAAAAGCCCATTTTATAGCAGAGTAAAGGGAGGCCAAAATCCATAGCTCTTCTTGCCTGAGGACACACGGTCACACTGGCCATGCCAGAAGGGAAATTTGTGCCTTGGATGGGCCCATTTTTATCTTCATTTTTTCATCTATTAGCTGCTCATTTATTTTTTTTAAAGATTTTTTTTTTTTTAATGTGGACCATTTTTAAAGTCTTTATTGAATTCGTTGCCATATTACTTCCGTTTTATGTTTTGGTTTTTTTGGCCATGAGGCCTGTGGGATCTTAGCTCCCCAATCAGGCATCAAACCCACATTCCCTGCATTGTAAGTAAGGTGAAGTCAACCACTGGACTGCCAAGGAATTCCCTAGTTGCACATTTAAAAGTTGGGGATAAAGACATATGCAATCAACTGAATTGATTATAATAACAAAACTTAAAACAATTAAGTTGACAAACATTAAGAAAGTGGTTAAGGGAAAAATATGGCTGGCCTATTCATCCTATGAAATAATGTAAATATTGAACATAATAGTTAAAAATAGTTTTTAATAGCTTGCAAAAATGCTTAAGCTATTGATATAAATGATTTTCCTTTTTCATTTTCCTGACCTCTAAGCCTGAACCACATGTGTGTGCTAAATTGCTTTAGTCATTTCTGACTCTTTGTGACCCCATGGACTGTAGCTCACCAAACTCCTTTGTCTATGTGTCCATGAGATTCTCCAGGCAAGAATACTGGTTTATATGAACCACATGTGAGTTTGTGAGAAATGCAGACACTCAGGCCCCACTCAAGCTCTGCTGAATCAGAATCTGCATTTTGATAACATCTCCTGGTGATTCCCCACATTCACATTTGAGAAGCACTGATGTAAGTAAAGAGTTCTCCAAGACTCAGTCCTCAGACATCTTTACGCTGTTGTACCTGGAGTTAGAGATTCTAGCACCTGGTAGCATATTAAATTTCTGATTCCCTTTGTCTGTGAAAGTGGCCTCAGGGACTGGCATTTGTGTATTCACCTCAGGCATTCAAAAATGCAGACAAGATTGAGATCCATTGTCTATGATTTCCCCTGTGATACAAGTAAAAAATGCATGACACCAAAGAGTTCTCTATGTAAAAACTACATAGGGAGAAATAACTGACAGGAAATATACCAAAATATTAACCATGATGCAAACAGAGGTGATTTTGGGGGCCATGGGTTTCTTACATAGTTCTCTGTATAATGATCACAAATATCAGACCACAGATTCAGATGTGCAAGAGAGATAACTTTATTTTTATGTGCTACAAATTAATTCCTACCTAGAGCCTCCATCTGCTTGTGGTGAAAACTTTCCAATCAATTCAGAGAGATCTCTGCAAATCAGGTTGGCTCAGTCAAGCTGCCAATGTCCCATGACATCATTGTGTGAATACAAAATAGCACCCCTCCAGGCCGGCACACTGCCACACCAACACATGTGGTGTGATGGCAAAGCACAAACCAGTTTTCATCTCCACCTGCTCCCTGGGGTGTCTCTCTGCAATAAACAAGATGCGCCCCTGTGTGTGGTGGTCCCAGGCTCTGCTAATTTAGGACCCCACTTCTTTAACATTTTAGGTAAATTCCAGGAAGCTCTCATGGTGGCACTGGATTAGGAGCAGGTCAAAGAAGGCATGGAGTCCCCATAGTCTTCTTCAATGACATCGTCCTTGCTAAGCTGCCCTGATTCCCATCTGACATCCAAAGGAGTTGGTTGACCAGACTGATGCTGGAGTGTCCTTGCTGGTCCAAAACTTCTCCCGACTGGATTCTCTCTCACGGCTTCCAAGCCCTTCTGGGAAATATTCAGCTGCTCCATGAACCTCTTCCCTGATGGCTTGCCTGATGGCCCAGCAGGTAAAGAATCTGCCTGCATTGCAGGAGACACAGGAGATTCAGGTTTGATCGCTGGGTTGGGAAGATCCGCTGGAGGAGGAAATGGCAACCCACTCCAGTATTCTTGACTGAAAAATCCCATGGACAGAGGAGCCTGGCGGGCTACAGTCCAAAGGGTTACAAAGAGTTGGACACATCTGCGTGACTAAACACACCACAAAACTCACAGGAAACAGGAAACTTCTGAGGCCATCACAGCCCCAGGGGCCTTGATATGCCTGCCACCAGGCCCTACATTGCATCTGGTGATGCCGAGTAACACCTGCAACCCTCTTAAGCTCCGCCCACATGCCCCAAACCCTCCCATGGGGTTTTGCCATTTCCCTCTCCCTGGGACTGGCTAGGGGCTGGGGCCAGGGTGGGCAGAACACAGAATCCCTTCTCAGGGTTGTTCTTTGAATTTCTATCCAGAGAATCGTTTGCTCCTTTGGGACAGGCAAATTGCTTCTAGGATCACCTTGCAGTCTTCCATATCTATTGTTTATTCACGTACTGCTTGTCCTAGTCTAGGATTTACAAACCAAAATCCTAGGCCTTTCTTCTCCTTTTCTTCAGTTTCACCCCTCCCTAGCTCAGAGAGAACCTTCCGCTGAATGGGAGGAGGGTGGGGTACTTTTAAGGAAACAAGGGGAAAACTGTTTATTAACATCTTAAAGTACTATCCTGCTAGGTGTTCTTCCTGTGTTTTTTACAACAAATGGAGCTGCAGGAAAAAATTTTGCAGCAATTTTTTTTTTTTATAGAGAAGGTTATACTTATTTTTTTTTTACAGCCACTTTCCTTCCTCTTATTCTCTTCCTGATAGAAAGACAGCCAGTGAATGCTCAGTCACGTCTTACTCTCTGTGACCACGTGGACTGTAGCCCCTGCCAGGCTCCTCTGTCCATGGAGTTTTCCAGGCAATAATACTGAAGTGGGTTGCCATGCCCTCCTCCAGGGGATCTTCCCGACCCAAGTATCCAACCCATGTCTCTTGCATCTCCTGCATTGGAAGATGGCTTCTTTACCAACTTTGCTGCCTGATGAGAAGACAGTTGCTGGCTAATGCCTCTAGAATGCTTATCTTTGCTCTGCACGATTGAGGGCACTTTGTATGTATTACCTCATTTCCTCCTTGCTGTGATATGAGCACCGCCAATTTTGAGATGAGAAAATGCAGATGAGACATGCAGAAGTTAAGGTACTTGGTCAAGGCCTCGCATCTACTGACTGGTGAAGGACCTTCGGGATTCAAATTCAGCAGCTTCTGAAGAGCCCAATGTCATAGGATGCGAAGTCAAACTGTTTTCTGCCCTGACCCACATGCCTCGCTTCCAAGATCAAGATCAGAAGATTCTCTTGGTCTACTTGAAGTTTAGAGGCAGTAGCCTTTCCTCCATCACAAATCTATAGTGAATATTTATCTTTTGAAAAGTCGTTGGTAATTGTGACTGTGTTTTTGCAGGTGGTCTGATGTCTGTTATTGAAGAGAAAGTCAAGGTTCGTGATGAAAGCCTGACACTGATTTTGGTTCATTCCTCAGAGGAAGCATAGTTTCTCCCTAAGTTTTCTTGATCAAAATAGAATGAAGGCCGTAAAATTCAAAGCAGTGTTAGAAGCGCGGAGTTTACTCCCGGGAGCTTGCAGATGTCTGTGGGACATTCAGGAGCAATAACTAGGGGACAGGAGAGCTTCAGGCTGCCTAATCTCATCTCACCTAGTGAACAGTTGATCCCAAGCTCACACACCCATGAAATCACAAGCAGCCAGCAGCTGGGAAATAGTTCTGGGGGAAGAAGAGCAATGCCGGGGGCAAGTCTTCCCTCCTGGGTGCTTGGATGGATGCACACAAGTTTCCCTGGGATAAGAAGACAGCTGGTGAATTTCTTTGAGAAGCAGCTGGCACAAAGCTGCCACATATGATGGTTCTCGATGTGTATTATTAATGGATTCTGTCATCCCTCCTTCCTTGGAATTTAGAATTGTGTTACGGTCTGGATGTGAAAATTCTGTTAACAAGTTTTTCTTTCTGTATTAGTCTTCTCTGGCTGCTGTAACAAAATTCCACACACCGGGCAGCTTAAACAACAGAAACTAATTTTCTCACCATTTCTGGAGGCTGGAAGTCAAAGATCAAGGTGCTGGCAAGACTGGATTCTAGTGAGGCCTCTTTTCCTGACTTTCAGAGACCACCTCACTCTGTGCCCTCTGGTGATCTCTCCTATGTGCCCATAAGGAGAGAGAGAGAGATCTCTGGTGTCTCTTCCTCTTCTTTTAAGGACCCCAGTGCTACTGGGTTAGGGTCCCTTATGACGTCATTGCACCATAATTATCTCCTTAAAAGTCTATCTGCAAATACAGTCTCATTGGAGGTTAGGGTTTTCGATGAACACAATTCAGTCCATAAATGTACTGGGTCCTATGGGTGCTGGGAATGATACTTTCTGAAGACGCTTCAGTCTGTGCCTTAAAAAGCTTCTTGTTTAGACAGCATATTAAAAAGCAAAGACATCTCTTTGTTGACAAAGGTCCACGTAGTCAAAGCTGTTGCTGAAGCTCCAATGATTTGTCCACCTGATGCGAAGAGCTGACTCATTAGAAAAGACCCTAATTCTGGGAAAGACTGAAGGCAGGAGGAGACAGGGGTGACAGAGGGTGAGATGGTTGGATGGCATCACCACCTCAATGGACATGACTTTGAGCAAGCTCCGGAGAATAGTGAAGGCCAGGGAAGCCTGGTGTGCTGCAGTCCATGGGGTTGCGAAGAGTTAGACATGGCTGAGCGACTGCCACAGTAAAAACAAAGATTAAGGACTGACTCTGTGGCTGTTAGGGTAGCGGGATGTACAGTGAGCTGTGGGGACCGCTGAAAACAGACCTCTACTTCACTTATTTTTCTTGATGTATAGTTCATTTACAATGCTGGGCTAGTGTTTTAGGGTACAGCAAAATGATTCAGTTTTATGTATATTCTTTTTCACATTCTTTTCCATTATAGTTTATTATGAGATAGTGAATATAGTTCCTTGTGCTAGACGGTAGTAACACGTCAATCTATTTAACATATAATAGTTTGTATTTGATGATTCCAAACTCCTAATTAATCCCTCCACCACCCTTTCCTCTTTGATTGCCATATGTTTGTTTTCTATCAGACTGCTACCTTAAGTGGTAATTCCCATGTGAGCTTTACCATGATGGTTTCTTGAGCAAGCGAATTCCACAAATATTCTGGATAGGGCTATTTTCTTGGTGTGGCAGAATTGTACATTGAAGGCCTTAAAGGTATCGATGACATGAAGTTCTGGGAACTCCAAAGCAAGATTTGGGAGTGAACTTGGGCAATTAGACCAAATTAAACACGGGGTTTCCTGGGGTTCCAGTTTTGACCATCTGGGACAACCACTCACACACACTACACAATATGTATGGGTACAGATTAGAGAGGACAGGGAACTTGGCAGAGAGGATGGGGCAAAGCCTTTGGGATGGGGGCTGTTGCAAGAGGAGGCCACAAGTCCCTCCCACATTACTATCTATGTGAGGAAAAGAAAACTCCAGAGGAAATACACAAACACAGGAAGCTGTATGCTTCACAGACCCAAAGACCTTTAAGCTCTTCACTAGCCGCAATTAAACTTCCACAATGAAGCCCAAAAATGTCCTTGACTTTGACACTTGAGATTGGCCACAGCCTGACAGGTAAAATTGTTCCTAACCGGGAAAACAAAAGGCCTGGGAGTACAGTTTTGCCCTTGAGCCACTAGGGGGCACACATGGCTTCCCTCTCATCAGCCGAGGAGGAAGGAAAGGATCTGCATAATTGTGATGGGGTCAGGGTGGGCATTCAGTGTGGTTATCAGCATGGTTAGAAGCTCTCTTGGTCTTTTTTTGCAGGGGAGGAGAGAAGGGTAGGTGACCTGTCAAAGACTTAGTTATTTACATAGTAATACAATGGTGTATTGTTGTTGTTGCTTAGTTGTTAAGCAGTGTCTGACTCTTTTTGACTCCATAGACTGTAGCCTTCCAGGCTCCTCTGTCCATGGGATCCTCCAGGCAAGAATACTGGAGTGGGTTGCCATTCCTTTCTCCAGGGGACCTTCTCAACCAGGGATAGAACCCACGTCTCCTGCTTGGCAGGTGGATTCTTTACCACTGAGCCACCAGGGAAGCCCTGAACATGTGCTGACCTTACATGATAGACTTGCTGGTGGAAAGCTCTAGGGTGAGATACCCCAAACAAATAACAGTTCGTTTCAAGGTAACTGACATGTGTGAGTGTGTTGTGCAGCCTACAGGAGAGTACTCGATGCACAGGCATGAACTAGACATGCTGACCGACCTCAATATATAAACTAAACACAGTGTGTAAATATTGTTTCAGGTTAGAAAATTTTTGTGTCCAAATCATGTCATCTTTTCAAAATACACCTGGAGAGAAAATGCTGCCCATATTTCAGAGAGCTTTTAGGTTTCACTGAATAGTAGATTTTTACCCTAGCCTGCCCAAAGCTAGAAGGATTTGAGTCACCAAATTGAGGATGCTGACCACAAGGAATGCTAGATCCAGTCCCCCATCATTGCTTGTCCTATCCTGGCCCCCTGCACAGATCTGTGACTCCTAGCCAGAAGTTGCTGGTATTCCTCAGTCTCCTAGGGCCTGCCTTCTCCAGGTCTCCCAGCTGCTGTAATCTGCTCACTTCTCATATATTTTCTCATGTACTAAATAGAGAACCAACAAGAGCCTTCTTTATATTAGGGCTTATGGGACAAAGAGATCTGAATCATGAAGCCAGCATCCTCACTGGGGTTTGCCACCCTCACCTCATCAGCAGGAGGTGGGACCAAGGGCAAGAGTCCTAGGAGAGAAGGGAAGGAAGTTTGCTCCCTCTGGGCCAGGTTACTGGGTTTGATCTTCTCAGTGCCACTGTCTCATTTAATCTTCATACCACTCTAACTTTTCTGTTATTATCTCCATTTTACAGATAAGGAAACTGAGGATCAGAGAAGCTAAGTACTTTTTAATGTTCATACGGAGCTGGGCTCTGAACTGACATATATTTCAGTCCTGGCTTCAGGGTCACTGTTTACTTTACCAGAACCATCTGAGGACTTCTCTGTTTCCCTGGTTCTCCACATAACTGATGATCCTATATTGGCCATGGCAGTGTGAGTGATAATGATCATGATCATGATGATATTAGCTAACTTTTATCGACCAAGCAATGTGCTAAGATTTTCTCATAGCTCAGATGGTAAAATCCTCCTGCAGTGCAGGAGACCTGGGTTTGATTCCTGGGTCCGAAGGATCCCCTGGAGAAGGAAATGGCAACCCACTCCAGTATTCTTGCCTAAAAAATCCCATGGACAGAGGAGCCTGATGGGCTACAGTCCATGGGGTCTTGTTTCAAGAGTCAGATACGACTTGGCCACTAAACCATCACAATGTGCTAAGCATCAAATCTTCAGTTCTCACAATGAATTTACACTGAAATTAGTATTATTGTCACTGTTTCAGAGATGAGGTACCTGAAGCTTAGGAATTTTAAGAAACTTGCACAAGGTCACTCTACCTGCGGGTGAAAGAGACAGCCTGGATTTGAACCCAAGTCTGCCTCTAAGATCAAATATTTAAACCACTGTGCTTTCCTGTGCATCTTGAGAATACTAAGTGAATGGAGACATACTCAGGCTGCACAACTATTCAGAAGATCGTTTAAAAATCTAAAATAGTACTTAGCAAAAGGGGGAACTTTCACGTCTTTATGTGGCATGGTATAATGATGCAGCTGGAAAAAAGTGCTTACATGCTAAAATAGGAAACTTTCTAACTTTCTCTGCTTAGAAAAATAATCAACTCTAGTTATTTTCATTTATTCTGTTCTTGAACTGGAAATTTCTGGAGTCTGGCTTTAATTGCATAGAGAGTCAGCCTGGGCTGTTATTGTTTGTCAGGAGCCTCTTTCATCATTTCTAACACCAGTTGATGGACTCACTAGGATCTAGGGGATCAAGTTCATTGGTGTTTCTGGTTCAGTGAAGGCCTTAAGTAATCAAGGACAAAGGAATGAATGGCTATTATGTTGTCAACTACTAGCACCTGGCTATAAAACAATGAATAATAGGGAGTGACCCAAGGAAAGTGGAAGTATGGCTGACAATGAACTTGAGTTAATAGTCTTGATACACTGATCCTGAGTCCCTTGGTCTGCTATTCTACCTGCAATATTGGGGATGAAGTAGAGGTCCCTTCTTATCCACACCTTGAAAAAGGTCAGATATCAAACTGGATCTCAGAACTCGTCAATACTCCCTGGGGCAGTATTTTTTTTTTTTAACTCAGGGTGTGAGTATTTCCCTAACAATATTTCAAAGAGTAAATAAAAGGATGAATTCATCAGTGAGGGTCAGATGGGTATTACCTGAATATCTGGGATACCAGTAGTTCTACTATTTGGTGAGTGAACACTGAGGATGGTTTGATAAGGAGATAGGCATTGAACAGGATGGAGGTGCATGGCCACTGCCCGAAGGCAACAGCCCAAGGAGGAGGACTCACTTTAATTCCCTAGGTGGCAGCAGCCAACAAGGATTTAGAAGTCTCCAAGGGTGGGGCATCTCAGGGAAAGAAAGATGCGAAGAGAGCCTGGATTTAATACTGGGTTCAAGATTCTGAGGAGGGTGGTGAAGGGTGTGGGAATGGGAGGCAGTGTAGCACAGAGTGGAGATGGAATCAGGAAGCCTGCCTCTAAGTTCAGTTCTGTCACTGGCTGGTCATGGGACTTGGGGCAACTCTTTTGCCAGCCATCCTCCCCCACCCAATCATCTGTCTCATCCTCACCTTCATCCAATAAGTAGGGTTGGATGAGGTCATCTCTAAGTACCTTTAGATACTATTTGACTCACAATTTGATGATGGCCCTGGCATTTTTTATTGAATTCTTTATGATAAAAGAACTTGATTACATTGGAGGGAGTTATGGAGGGAATGTGTATGTTCTAGAGAGATGCATTATGCCACTGTCTTTTTGGTAGTGTTCTGAGTCCAGAGCACATGCTGACCTTCACAAACCAGGTCACTGTTGTTATCCTACCATTGGTGAAGGTGTTTTTTTGTGTGTGTGTGTGTGTGTGTGTGTGTGTGGTCAGGAGACATAATGTGATCCATCTATTGCTCCCTCTCAACTGAAACTTTATGCAGTTTTCGAGAAGCCATGCCCAAAGGGATGGAGCTTTTTACAATAGTACTGCCTTCCAGCTGACTGAGCTGTGCCATGATTGTTTTAATTTCTTTGTTTTTTTTTTTTCTATATGCCAGGCACCATGCTAAGCCCTGCATATATCTCACATACCTGTATCTCTTTTATTCTACATTTGTTTTTTTATTCTACATTTGTTTTTATTCTACAATTGTTTTTCAAAACAATTGATTTTTTTAATTAAAGGATAATTGCTTTACAGAATTTTGCTGTTTTCTGTCAAACCTCAACATGAATCAGCCATAGGTATACACATATCCCCTCCCTTTTGAACCTCCCTCCTATCTCCCTCCCCATCCCACCCCGTAGGTTGATACAGAGCTCCTGTTTGAGTTTCCTGAGACATACAGCAAAGTCCCATTGACTATCTATTTTACTTATGGTAATGTAAGTTTCCATGTTACTCTTTCCATACAACTCACCCTCTCCTCCCCATCCCAATGTCCATAAGTCTATTCTCTATGTCTGTTTCTCCATTGCTGCCCTGTAAATAAATTCTTCAGTACCATTTTTCTAGATTCCGTGTATATGTGTTAGAATATGACATTTATCTTTCTCATTCTGACTCACTTCACTCTGTATAATAGGTTCTAGGTTCATCCACCTCGTTAGAACTGACTCAAATGCATTTTTTATGGCTGAGTAATATTCCATTGTGTATATGCACCACAGCTTCTTTATCCATTCATCTGTCGAAGGGCATCTAGGTTGCTTCCATGTTCTAGCTATTGTAAATAGTGCTGCAACGAACAATGGGATACATGTGTCTTTTTCAATTTTGGTTTCCTCAGGGTATATGCCTAGTAGTGGGATTGCTGGGTCATATGGTGGTTTTATTACTAGTTTTTTAAGGAATCTCCATACCATCTTCCGTAGTGGCTGTATCAATTTACATTCTCACCAACAGTGCAAGAGTGTTCTCTTTTCTCCACACCCTCTCCAGCATTTACTGTTTGTAGACTTTTTGATGATGGCCATTCTGACCTGTGTGAAGTGATATCTCATTGTGGTTTTGATTTGCATTTCTCTAATAATGAGCAATGTTGAGCATCTTTTCATGTGTTTGTTAGCCATCTATGTGTCTTCAGAGAAATGTCTGTTTAGGTCTTTTTCCCACTTTTTGAATGGGTTGTTTGTTTTCCTAGTATTGACTTGTAGGAGCTGCTTGTATATTTTGGAAATTAATCCTTTGCCAGTTGTTTCATTTGCTATTATTTTCTCCCATTCTGAAGGTTGTCTGTTCACCTTGCTTATAGTTTCCTTTTCTGTGAAAAAGCTTTTAAGTTTAATCAGGTCCCACTTGTTTACTTCTGTTTTTATTTCCATTACTCTAGGAGGTGGGTCATAGAAGATCTTGCTTTGATTTATGTCATCAAGTGTTCTGCCTATGTTTTCCTCTAAGAGTTTTATACTTTCTGGTCTTACATTTAGGTCTTTAATCCATTTTGAGTTTATCTTTGTGTATGGTGTTAGGAAGTGTTCTAATTTCATTCTTTTACATGTAGCTGTCCAGTTTTCCCAGCACCATTTATTGAAGAGGCTGTCTTTGCCCCATTGTGTATTCTTGCCTCCTTTGTCAAAAATAAGGTACCCACAGGTGCATGGGTTTACTTCTGGGCTTTCTGTCTTGTTCCATTGGTCTATATTTCTGTTTCTGTGCCAGTACCATACTGTCTTGATGACTGTAGCTTTGTAGTAAAATTTGAAGCCAGAAAGGTTGATTCCTCCAGCTCCATTCTTCTTTCTCAAGACTGCTTTGGCTATTTGGAGTCTTTTGTGTTTCCATATGAATTGTAAAATTTCTTGTTCTAGTTCTGTGAAAAATGCTGTTGGTAATTTGATAGGGATCACACTGAATCTATAGATTGAATTTGGTAGTATAATCATGTTTACAATATTAATTCTTCCCAGGAACATGGAATATCTCTCCATCTGTTTATATCAGTTTTGATTTCTTCCATTAATGTCTTATAATTTTCTGTGTACGGTTCTTTTGTCTCCTTAGGTAGATTTATTCCTAGATATTTAATTCTTTTTGTTGCAATGGTGAATGGGATTGATTGATTCCTTAATTTCTCTTTCTGATTTTTCATTGTTAGTATATAGAAATGCAACTGATTTTTGTGTATGGATTTTGTATCCTGCAACTTTGCTAAATTCACTGATTAGCTCTAGTAATTTTCTGATACTATCTTTAGGGTTTTCTATGTACAGTATCATGTCATCTGCAAACAGTGAGATCTTTCTTTCTCACTGAAGAAAGAAAAGAAACTCACTAGAAGAAAAAAGACTTCTTCTTTTCTGAAATGGATTCCTTTTATTTCTTGTTCTTCTCTGATTGCTGTAGCTCAGACTTCCAGAACTATGTTGAATAATAGTGGCAAAAGTGGACACCCTTGCCTTGTTCCTGATCTTAGAGGGAATGCTTTCTGTTTTTCACCATTGACAATAATGTTTGCTGTAGGCTTATCATATATGGCCTTTACTATTTGAGGTAGGTTCCTTCTATGCCAATTTTTTGAAGAGTTTTAATCATAATTGGGTGCTGAATTTTGTCAAAGGCTTTTTCTGCATCTATTGAGATTATCATATGGTTTTTATCTTTCAATTTGTTAATATGGTATATCACATTGATTGATTTGCATATATTGAAGAATCCTTGCATCCCTAGAAGAAACCCAACTTGATCATGGTGTATGACCTTTTTGATGTGTTGCTGAATTCTGTTTGCTAAAATTTTGTTGAGGATTTTTGCATCTATGTTCATCAGTGATATTGGCCTGTAGTTTTCTTTTTTTGTGTTGTCTTTGTCTGGTTTTGGTATCAGGGTGATGGTGGCCTCATAGAATGAGTTTGGAAGTGTTCCTTCCTCTGCAATTTTTTGAAAGAGTTAGATGGATAGGCATTAGCTTTTCTCTAAATGTTCGATAGAATTCTCCTGTGAATCCATCTGATCCTGGGCTTTTGTTTTTTGGGAGATTTTTGATCACAGCTTCAATTTCAGTGCTTGTAATTGGGTTGTTCATGATTTCTATTTCTTCCTGGTTCAGTCTTGGAAGATTGAACTTTTCTAAGAATCTTTCCGTTTCTTCCAGGTTATCTATTTTATTGCCACATAGTTGTTCATAATAGTCTCTTATAATCCTTTGTATTTCTACATTGTCTGTTGTAATCTCTCCTTTTCCATTTCTAATTTTGTTGATTTGATTCTTCTCTGTTTTTTTCTTGATGAGTCTGGTTAAAGGTTTGTCAATTTTGTTTATTGTCTCAAATAACCAGCTTTTAGTTTTATTAATTTTTACTATTGTTTCTTTCATTTCTTTTTCATTTATTTCTGCTCAGATCTTTATGATTTCTTTCCTTTCGTTTTTTTGTTGTTGTTGTTGTTGTTGTTGTTCTTTTCCCAGTTGTTTTAGGTGTAAAGTTAGGTTGTCTGTTCTGTTTCTCTTATTTCTTGAGGTAAGATTGTATTGCTATAAACTTCCCTCTTAGGACTGCTTTTGCTGCATCCCATAGGTCATGTTTTCATTGTCATTTGTTTCTAGAAATTTTTTTATTTCTCTTTTGATTTCTTCAGTTACCTGTTGGTTATTTAGAAATGTGTTGTTTAATCTCTGTGTGTTTGTGTTTCTTACAGTGTTTTTCTTGCAATTGATATCTAGTCTCATAGCACTGTGGTCAGAGAAGATGCTTCATAAGATTTCAATTTTCTTAAATTTACTGAGGTTTGATTTGTGACCCAAGGTGTGGTCTATCCTGGAGAATGTTCCATGTGCACTTGAGAAGAAGATGTATTCTTCTGCATTTGGATGGAATGTCCTGAAGTATCAATGAGATCCATCTCATCTAATGTATCATTTAAGACTGGTGTTTCCTTACTAATTTTCTGTTTTGAGGATCTGTCTATTGGTGTGAGTGGGGTGTTAAAATCTCCTACTATTATTGTGTTACTTTCAATTTCTCCTTTTATGTCTGTTAGTGTTTCTCTTGTGTATTGAGGTGTTTCTATGTTGGGTACATAGATATTTACAATTGTTATGTCTTCCTCTTAGATTGATCCCTTGATCATTATGTAGTGTCCTTCCTTATCTCTTGCAATCTTCTTTATTTTAAGGTCTATTTTGTCTGATATGAGGATTGCTACTCCAGCTTTCTTTTGCTTCCCATTTGCATGGAATATATTTTTCCATCTTCTCATTTTCAGTCTATATGTGTCTTGAGGTCTGAAGGGGGTTTCTTGTAGACAGCATATATATGGGTCTTGTTTTTGTATCCATTCAGCCAGTCTGTGTCTTTTGGTTGGAACATTTAATCCATTTACATTTAAAGTAATTATTGATATATATGTTCCTGTTGCCATTTTCTAATTGTTTGGGGTTGATTTTGTAGATCTTTTTTCTTCTCGTGTATTTCTTGACTATATAAGTCTGTTTAACATTTGTTGTAAAGCTGGTTTGGTGGTACTGAATTCTCTTAACTTTTGCTTGTCTGAAAAGTTTTTTATTTCTCCATCAATTTTGAATGAGATTATAGATTTTTTCCTTTTAGTACTTTAAATATATCCTGTCATTCCCTTCTGGCCTGCAGAGTTTCTGCTGAAAGATCAGCTGTTAAGTGTATGGGGTTTCCCTTGTGTGTTACTTGTCGCTTCTCCCTTGCTGCTTTTAATATTCTTTCTTTGTGTTTAGTCTTTTTTAGTTTGATTAGTTGGAGAAGGCAATGACAACCCACTCCAGTACTCTTGCCTGGAAAATCCCATGGATGGAGGTGCCTCGTAGGCTGCAGTCCATGGGGTCTCTAAGAGTCAGACACGACTGAGTGGCTTCACTTTTCATTTTCATGCATTGGAGAAGGAAACGGCAACCCACTTCAGTGTTCTTGCCTGGAGAATCCCAGGGACGGGGGAGCCTGGTGGGCTGCCCTCTCTGGGGTTGCACAGAGTCAGACACAACTGAAGCGACTTAGCAGCAGCAGCAGTTTGATTAGTATGTGTCTTGGCGTGTTTCTCCTTGGGTTTATCCTATATGGGACTCTTAGTGCCTCTTGGACTTGATTGACTATTTCCTTTCCCATGTTGGGGAAATTTTCAACTATAATCTCTTCAAATATTTTCTCATACCCCTTCTTTTTCTCTTCTTCTTCTGCGACCCCTATAATTCAAATGTTGGTGTGTTTGATATGGTCCTGGAGGTCTCTGAGACTGTCTTCAGCTCTTTTCATCTTTTTTTTTACTTTATTCTGCTCTTCAGAAGTTATTTCCACCATTTTATCTTCTAGCTCACTGATTCATTCTTCTGCTTCAGATAGTCTGCTATTGATTCCTTCTAGAGTATTTTTAATTTCAGTAATTGTGTTGTCTCTGTATGTTTATTCTTTAATTGTCCTAGGTCTTTGTTAATTGATTCTTGCATTGTCTCCATTTTGTTTTCAAGGTTTTTGATCATCTTTACTGTCATTATTCTGAATTCTTTTTCAGGTAATTTGCCTCTTTCCTCTTCATTTATTTGGACCTCTGTGTTTCTAGTTTGTTCCTTCATTTGTGCAGTATTTATCTACCTTTACATTATTTATAAGTTATTGTGTTTGAGGTCTCCTTTTACCAGGCTTCAAGGAAAGTTGAATTCTTTCCTTGAAGAAGGTTGAATTCTTTCTCCCTTTTGTTTCTGCCCTCCTAAGGTTGGTCCAGTGGTTTGTGTGATCTGTGTATAGGGTGATATTTGTGCTGAGTTTTTGTTTGTTTGTTTGTTTTTCCTCCGATGAGCGAGGCTGAGTGAGGTGGTAATCCTGTCTGCTGAGGACTGGGTTTGTATTTTTGTTCTGTTTGTTGTTTAGATGAGGCTTCCTGCTACCGGTGGTTGGGTGCTGCTGGGTCTTGTATTCAAGTGGTTTCCTTTGTGTGAGTTCTCACTATTTGATACTCCCTGGGGTTCGTTCTCTGGTAGAACTAACTAACTAGGGTTAGTTCTCGTGTAGGGTTAGTTCTTGGAGTCAGTGCTCCCACTCCAAAGACTCAGGGTTTGATCTCTGGTCAGGAACAAAGATTCCACAAGTGGTTTTTTATGGCATTAACTGAGATTAAAACAAATATCCAAAAACAAGAAACCAAAGATGGATCCCAGACAAATGGCAATTACAAAATCAGGCAAATAATAATTAAAATAATGGAATATACACATATACATATAAACCCATGAGCAAAGTGAAAACAGTCCAACAAAAATAAAATACAGTAGATTGACCTGGCAAACAAAGGAAATCAAAAATTATATTTACCAGTTAAGAACAAAACTAACTTAAGAACAAACTGGTAAACAAAACTAAAGCAAGGTGTCAAGTGGGGAATAAAGGAATGAAAACAAAATGAATAAATATGTTGAGAGGAAGGGAATGAAAGAAAAGAAAGAAAGGATAGACATGTAAAGTTAAATAGAGGTAGATGAAGAAGATTACTATACATTAAAGATTAACTGCAAAGGGAAAAGAACAGTAGGAAAAGCAAACCAAGGAATAAATGTAGAAAAATATAATAGGTTTTAAAAAATTAAAAATTAAAATTATAAAAAAAGAGGAAAAATGGAAGAAGAAAGAAAAAAGGGGGGAATAAAAAAGCTCCACAGAACTGCAAAAGTCCAATGTAGAAGCAGAGGTTTATAACAACAATAGAAAGTGTGATTGAATATACACATATACATATAAACCCATAAGCAAAATCAAAACAATCCAACAAGAATAAAGTACAATAGATTGACCCTGCGAACAAAGGAAACCAAAAATTATATCTACCAAAACAAACTAATTAAAGCATAAACTGGAAAATAAAACTAAAGCAAGGTGCCAAATGGGGAATAAGGCAATGAGAGTAAAGCTAACAAATAAGTCAGGAGGAAAGGAGAGAAAGAAAAGAAAGAAAGAGTAGATATGCAAAGTTAAACAGAGGTAGCTAAAGAGTTATACACATTAAAGATTAACTGCAAGGGGAAAAGAACAGTAGGAAAAGCAAACAAAGGAATAAATGTAGAAAAATAATAATAGGTTTAAAAATTAAAATTTTAAAAAGAGAAAAGAAAAAAAAAAAAAAGGAAAACTTCACAGAACTGCAAAAGCCCAATGCAGAGGCAGAGGTTTATGACAACAATAAAAAATGTGATTGAGAAAAAAAAAAACTTAAAAGCTTAATTGGATTTTTTAGTGCCAATAAAATCGACAACTACAACAGAGGGGGAAAAGAAAGAAAAAAGAAAAAAATTTTAAAAGAATCTAGAGAACAAGTCAAAACATAAGAATAATAAATGTTTTTCTTGAGTCACTGCTGTGAGTCCTTTCCCTTGCTGGTAGTCACAGCCCACCTCACCTCCCTAGGTTGCCCTCCAACACTCTGCTGAACTGTGGACCTGCTGTGGGGGCAGCTCAGGTTCTAATCTGAGCCTATTCCTGTGTGTTCTTGCCTCCAATGTCCACAGCTATCAGAGCTAGTGCGTTTTCTTTTGTGGGAGCTCTCAATGGCCTTTTATATATTCCAGAGACACAGAGTCTGCTTAGTTGATGGTGTGGATTTAATCTGCAGCTTGTGCAGCTGGTGGGAAGGTTTGGGGTCTTCTTCCTCAGCCACAATGCCCCTGGGTTTCAACTGTGGTTTTACTTCCACCTCTACATGTGGGTTGTCCACTGGGGTTTAGCTCCTGGGGTTGCCCTGGAGGGCTTGGGTTTGCCCCGAGAGGGCCAGGGGTGGAGGTGGTGCAGCTGCTTGGGTCGCAGGGGTTCTGGCAGCACCAGGTACTCCGGGGGGTTGGCGGCTAGGGCAGCAGGAAATAGAGTGCTCTAGAAGGATACCCCTACTGGCTCAGATGGTAAAGAATCTGCCTGCAATGCAGGAGACCTGGGTTCGATTCCTGGATTGGGAAGATCCTCTGGAGAAGGGCATGGCAACCCACTCCAGTATTCTTGCCTGGAGAACCCCCTCTCTGACAGAGACGCCTGGCAGGCCACAGTCTACAGGGTCACAGAGTCGGACATGACCGAAGTGACCCTGCGTGCATAGACGCAAGACTTCCTGCCTGTGGCAGCTCTGCCCCAGTGAGAGTTAAGCGTGAAGTGGTGCAGCTGCTTGGCTTGTGGGGACCCTGGCGGTGCCAAGCGTGCAGGGACATGGACTGCCTCCACCAGAGGAGTATGGCCCTATCAGAGTCTTTTTCTGAGCCTCTTGTAACTGGTGATGAGAAGGCCTCTTTGGCCAGTCTTTCTCTGTAGCTCTGTCTGTTCAGGCACTTAGAGGGCTCCCTTGGCTGGGGTCCTTCCAGCACGTCAGGCACTTAAAGGGGCACCCTGGGTGGGGTCCTACTCTGTAGTTCAGGGCCGCAGGTGTTTGATGGACCAGCCTCTCTATTGTTCAGCTGCCCATGTTGGCATGTGGGCAGAGGGAGGCGATGGTGGTGGCTCCACCCCCTACGCATGACTCAGCAGTATCGCCTTGCTTCCATGGCTGCCTGGCTTTCCTCCACAGGCATTTCCCACCACCATCTCCTCCCTCACATCCCCTCAGTCTGTCTCTCCACAGTCAACAGCAGCCCTCACCCTGGGATTGCTCCACAATCCCTAAACTCCAGCTCCCAGCTGCTGCCCCTTCCAGGAGACCAGTGTTCCTGTCCTGGGTATATATGGCTGCTGCAAGGACTGTCTGATTCTCATTCCATTTAGGCTGCCACAGATCAGCTGTTTCACTCTCAGCCTCGAATGTTTCTCCTCTGACTCAGACAATTGCTCCGCTGTGGGGACCAGACCCCTGCTTCAGTTCCTCCATCCGCTGAGGGCAGGTCCAATCATACTAACACTTCCATTTCCCCCCTAGTTCCTTCATCCTACTGAGTTTTGTGTGGTTCTATATATTCTTTTCCATGGACAGGTACTCCTGTCTGCCCTCAGCTGGTGTTCCGCATGCACTTCTGTGTCTGAAAGTGTATTCCTGATGTATCCGTGGAGAGAGATGTACTCCACATCCACCTACTCCTCTGCCATCTTGTTCTCCCTCCCTCTCAAGTGGATTTTAATTATTCTTGTTGAAACAAATCAAGCTCTGAAGCCGAGTTCACATTAATAAGAGCTATTATGCACAGAGCTTATTGTGTCTCAGGCACTATGCTAGGTGCTTTACAGATGTTATTTGATTTAGCCCTCAGGATAACTCTGTGGATTAGTACTAGTACTTTGAATTATTTGTAGATGAAACCTGGGGCACAGAGAGGTTTAACAACTTGCCCAGTGTGATACAACTAATCCATAGCAGATCCCAGGCAGCCTGGCTCTAGGTTTCCCCAAGACACCATGCCTAAAACAAGGCTAGGGAGATAGTATGTATTGTTTCCATTTTTCTTCCACTAGATTAAAAGTAGAGTGTTTTCCCAACTTGATAACTATTACAGAGACATTCCGATTTAATTTTGTTCTCTTCCTAGGATTTATAATTTGGGGATGTAGTCACAGTAACAAATCCTACCACCACCCTAAAAGATGTGACTGTCCCCTGGAATTTATTTGTCTTTCTCTCCCCCTCCATGTGTGTGTGTCTGTGTCTGTGTGAGACTGGAAAGGATGTAGTTGTTAGAAGATGGAAAAATGACATTTGGAGGAAAAAGGCAGATGCTTTTTGGCTGCACAACTGTCTGAAGGAGGGAGCTCTAAGGATTCATGAACAGATATCCAGGGCTTTACAGCAGGGAGCAGAGATGGGGAACGTGAAGACACTGTGTCTGAAGTGACAGGAATGCCAACTCTGGGGTCAAAGGTAAGCCCAGTGGCTATTGAAGGAATGTAGCTGGGATCCAGGCTCACACTGGAAGAGCCCCATGATTGTTCCATGTCTAGGGGGCTGAGCACACTACCCTTCTAAGGCTTTTAGTCCTTTCAATCCTGACTGCAGGACGATTGGTCCACTTGAGGCTGCTGCTGCTGTTTATGTCATTAAGCTGTAACTCTTTGCAACTCCATGGACTATAGCCCACCAGGCTCCTCTGTTGATGGGATTTCCCAGGCAAGAATACTGGAGGGGGTTGCCATTTCCTTCTCCAGGGGATCTTCCCGACCCAGGGATTCAACCTTCATCTCCTGCTTGGCAGGCTGATTCTTTACCACTCAGCCACCTGAGAAGCATCGGTCCATTTTGGAGATGTCTCTGATTTACTACCCTTTGGAGGGGTTCCATTTTTGAGATGGAGACATGGGTTTTGGGGTGGTCAGGTTGTTGGTGTCGAGTTCACATCCTGGCCCCATAGGACCAGGCAACTAGCTCAGCATCCAGTTGAGTTGCCTCTCCTCTCTGTCCTGTCTCCTTTACCTATGAGCAGACACAAGTGTTTCTGTTGTGTCTGTCTGGAGCCAAGGTGACCATAGAATATGTCTTCAAATATATTTTGTCCAGTATTTATGCATCTCTGAGGTGTCCTAAATCCAGTCTTAGAGTCAAATTGGCCATTGACTTTGATCTCCCCAAAGGGAAGATTGGCTGAGCTGCCAAAGGCTTTCATTCCTGGAATTGAAATCCCAGTCGATCTCTTCCTCAGGAAAGAAACAAGCATAGGCCAATCTCACGACTGTGAGAGTCTGCTACTTACATGGTACTGTTTGGAGCACAGTGTCCAGTGATTCTTGGCAAGTCTCAGAGTTTTTCTCTAGCATTCCACCATTTGGGTTTCAACTGTATTAACACTGCAGGCTCATGTATGTGCTTCCTAAACAGAGCCTCTCCCAGAGCTGTTTCTTAGAGGATGACAATACAAAGACATATTAATCACAGGAGCACCAGTACTGCCCGAAAGGAATAGAGTTGAGTAGAAGACATCATTTATGATCCTTCCTGGACTCCCCCATGTCTTGTCATTACTCTGAACCTTTTGCTTGGGAAGGAGATAGTGAAAAGTTTCTGTTGATTTCTCTTTCCTGAGGGGAAACTCTGGAACTCTGGGGAAAACTGACTCACCTTCTTTCCTCTAAGAGAGATCACCCAACTGTCATCCTAAATAAGACATCTTGATTTATACAAGGTGCTTTGGAATGCTTGACAGAGAAACCTGATTATTTTATCATTTGTTATTCTGAACTTTCTGGGCTAGTCCTGTTCAGAAATGCACATTTTTCTGGCATTATTTTATAGGTAATAATAAGAAACACTGTTGATGCTTCCTCAATATTTCCTAGTACTACAGGGCTCCTCTGAACACATTGTTTCTATGAGTTTCACAACACTTCTACTGAGGGATGTTATTATTTTTGTTTCCCAGAAAAACATCTACTTCTACTTTATTGACCATGCCAAAGCCTTTGACTGTGTGGATCACAACAAACTGGAAAATTTTTCAAGAGATGTGAGTACCAGACCACCTTACCTGCCTCCTGAGAAATCTGTGTTCAGGTCAAGAAACAATGGTTAGAACTGGACATGGAAAAACAGACTGGTTCTAAATCGAGAAAGGAGTATGTCAAGGCTGTATATTGTCACCCTGCTTATTTAACTTATATACACAGTACATCATGCGAAACACTGGGCTGGATGAAGCACAAGCTGGAATCAAGATTGCTGGGAGAAATATCAATAAACTCAGATATGCAGATGACACTACCCTTATGGCAGAAAGTGAAGAAGAACTGAAGAGCCTCTTGAGGAAAGTGAAAGAGGAGAGTGAAAAAGTTGGCTTAAAACTCAACATTCAGAAAACTAAGATCGTGGCATCCAGTCCCATCACTTCATGGCAAATAGATGGGGAAACAATGGAAGCAGTTATAGACTTTATTTTTGGGGTCTCCAAAATCACTGCAGATGGTGATTGCAGCCATGAAATTAAAAGATGCTTGCTCTTTGGAAGAAAAGCTATGACCAACCTGGGCAGCATATTAAAAAGCAGAGACATTACTTTGCCAACAAAGGTCCGTCTAGTCAAGGCTATGGTTTTTCCAGTGGTCATGTATGGATGTGAGAGTTGGATTCTGAAGAAAACTGAGCGTCGAAGAATTTATGCTTTTGAACTGTGGTGTTGGGGAAGACTCTTGAGAGTCCCTTGGATGGCAAGGAGATCCAACCAGTCCATCCTAAAGGAAATCAATCCTGGATATTCATTGAAAGGAAAGATGCTGAAGCTGAAACTCCAATAATTTGGCCACCTGATGCAAAGAACTGACTCACTGAAAAGGACCCTGATGCTGGGAAAGAATGAAGGCAGGGAGAGAAGGGGACGACAGAGGATGAGATGGTTGGATGGCATCACCGGCTTGATGGACATGAGTTTGAGCAAGCTCCAGGAGTTGGTGAGGAACAGGGAAATCTGGCATGCTGCAGTCCATGGGGTCAAAAAGAGTTGAACATGACTGAGTGACTGAACTGAACTGACTGATGATTGTTGTTTAGTTGCTCAGTAGTGTCTGACTCTTTGTGACCCCATGGACTGTAGCCCACCCAGCTCCTCTTCCCACTGAATTCTCCAGGCAAGAATACTGGAGTGGGTTGCCATTTCCTCCTCCAGGGGATCTCCCTGACCCAGAGATCAAACCCAAGTCTCCTGCATTGGCAGATGGATTCTTTACCACTGAGACACCAGGAACGCCTAGGTAGGTTATTAGAATGTCTAATTTGTTACCTGGGAAATAAAGCTTGAGGAAGTTAAACAACCTGCCTAAAGTCACGTAAGAGATAAGCAACTGGTATTGCTTATCTGACTCCAAGTCCTAAACGCTCTACTATGTATAGTGCAGCTAGTCACCAACCTAGATTAAACACACAGATTTCATTCTAGTACCTTCTTCTCCTCAGGGAATGATCACCTCAAGTTCCCAACTGTCTTCTCATTGGGCCTGTCTTCTCATCAGTACCTGTCTCCAATCTTCCCAAGGCCATTAGGACTAGTTTAGTATTCAGTTTAGTTTTCCTTCTTTTCTGGTCCTCAAAATGGAGCTGTAGATTACAGGACTTCCTCAGACAGGAATTGGGACTCCAGTGAGAGGTTCCAAAATGAGAAGATCTCCTTGTAGGAGGGACAAGTCAAAAAGTTGCATTTGTTTTACAACTCTTGGGGGAATAAGCATAAGCTTCAAGAATCCCAGGACTAGTGCCTGAGAGCATGTGTGTGCAAGAAAGCTCAGAAATTGGAAGCATTGGAATTATTACCACAAACCCCTTGAAATTAAATGCAAAGTTGTCTGTGTGTGTGAATTCGTGCAGTCATTAGGAAAAGTGTCCATAGCTTTTATCAGACTCTCAGAGAGATCTGTGATTCCAAAACAATTAAGAATAGTTATAAATGTGAAAAATATCCAATTTTGAAAGGTGGGAGGGATAATTCCATAGCAAACTGATATCATTGGTTAGGTCATTAGAATGGGATTGGTTAGAAGGTGAGAAGAATACGAGTTTTTAAAGAACCTCTTCTCTGTATTGTTTGACTTATCAAAATGAACATGTATATTTTTCATAGTTTAGAGAAGTTAAAAAAAAAGAAAAGTCTCCAGTTGAAACCGAGCCATTCTAAACAAAATAAGATGTAACTGTCCTCTGTGAGTGGCTGTTGCAGCTGAAACTCATAGAAAAGGATTCATCCAGGGAGAAGTGGGGAGCCTGAGACAGAGGGAGCTCAGAGGAAGAGGAAGAGGACTCTGTAGGGTGGGGCAGACCTACCTGATACTAGGGGAATACTTGCTGGGCAGCCAAGGGAGAGGGAACTTTTCTCATGTAGAAAAAATTAGAGCCATCTACCTGGAAACTAGATAAGGGGTTGGCAATGGAAACCAAATCTTGGAAGTGGCTTGCAGGGCCCAGAATCTTTGCAGAACTGGCCTGCGGTGCGTGGTCCAATTTAGCATGTGCTGTGTTTGAGAAGTGAGCTCTCTGGGCAGGTTCCCGCACATTTGGGAAGCAGAAAGAATCAGTGACGATGGAACATGAGCTAATTTTAAGATCTGTTTGTTACCCAAGACTGCTTCTCCTAACTGGTTAGTGTTAAAATTCTCAAGATGAAAGAGGGCCTAAATGTTTACTTTGAGGATGAGAAAGGAAAGGAAGGCTTGGGAGACTATGTCCTCTGTCACAGCATTTCTTTTATTTATTTATTTATTTTTGGCTGCATTGGGTCTTCACTGCTGTTCATGGGCTTTCTCTAGTTACAGCAAGTGAGGGCTACTCTCTAGTTGCAGCACATGGGCTTTTCATTGCAGTGGCTTCTCTTGTTATGGAGCATGGGCTCTAGGGCACCCAGGATACATTAGTTGTAGCACACAGGCTTAGTTGTCCCACAGCATGAGGAATCTTCCCAGACCAGGGATTGAACCCATGTCCCCTACATTGACAAGTGAAGTGAATTCTTAACTACTGGACCACCAGGGAAGTCCTCACAGCATTTCTCTTCTCTGAAGAGAAGAAGCAGCTCAAAGACAGAGTAGGAGACAAAATGAACACTCTTGAAGTGGAAAGAAAAGCAGATTGAATCATTGGAACCCCTGGGAAAGAAACATGAAGAAAGAAGGGAAGATGGAAGAATGCCTGCTGAAGGTTCCCTGACTCTAACAAGCCAACTTACAGGGTATTTCTGGGGTTAGTTTGAGGGTCAAGAGAGGAGCTGACAGGAAGCCAGGCCAGGCCAAGTGTTGGATATTTCCGTGTTTTGTCACTAAGAGTCTTACAACTCTTGAGTCAGGCTTTTGATTGAGTCTCATCCCATTGCACTGATCCATGGGTCCTGTGCAAATTCATTTAATAGCACCGAGATGATTTGAAAGAAGTGACTTGGAAGCCATTTTATCTCTTATTTTGATTCAGGGAAAGTAGTTTTATTTTAGGCTCTTGGGAAGATTCACTGCCCCTAAAATGCATGATTTTTCTCTATCCTTGGCTGTCATCTCTTCTCCTCCCTCAAAAAAGAAATTGAAGTCTATATTTTTACAGCCTATCTTTTTAGCTTATGACTTTAAGCTTGTTTAATGAAACTGCTACTTTTAGGTATTATCTACCAAAGATAGAATCATTGTTACTGTTTGCTTAAGGCTCTAAGGTTTACAAAATATTTTTTCATGCATTATCTAGTTAAAACCTCACCACCAGCCTTTGAAGGTAGATCTTGCTGATAGATAGCTGAAGTTGTGAGAGGCTGTCAGTCCCTGAGATAATAGAACTAGGACATGGTGGACTCAGGATTGCAACACAATTAGACTCCAAATATCATATGTTTCCTCCTACTCCAGTCTACTTGTTTATAGGTGGAAAGTGATTACGGTGGTATCTGGGCTCTGGAACCACATGTCAAGTTGGGTTCAACTCCCAATTCAACTGACAATTGAATGTTCTTAGATAAGTCACTTAGCATCAGTTATATCAATTTCTGTTTTTGTGAGCTGGTAATGCAATACTATTGTCCACCTAATAGGGTTTTGGTGAGGATTAAATGAGTTAATCCATATATAGGATTGGCCCAAAAGTTCATTCGTAGTTTTCTGTAAGGTCAGAAGATCTTGTGGAAAAATTCAAAAGAACTTTTTGACCAACTTGGTAAAACTCTTAGAACAGTTTCTGGCATTTAGGGCATATGTAAGTAGTTCATATTATTAGGAAATCTCTGCTTCCAAGAGAGTCTGTGGTAAAATCATCTTGCTCTGTATTTATCCCATTCTGACTTTCCCTCTCTCTTGGAGAGTAATACAGGAGGAAAACAGCTGTTTCTCTGATATATACACTGGACTGAGCCTCTGAAACTTTCTATAGATTTCCTCCATGCTGGAGAGGTTAACCTGTGGAATTATAGACCTTCTGAGCTGGAGGTGACCTCACACAAGTAATCTTGCTCTGAGGAAGAGGCTAGAATCCAGGGGATCCCACATCAAGCTGGTGTCTGAGCTATTTCCTAAATTCTAATCTAGCGCTCTGACTTTGAGCTACAGACCAGAGATATGACACCTTTTTTTTCCGGATTGAGGGCAATAGGAAATAGTCACATTTGCACTGCAAAGCCAGTTTGAAATCAAGTGGGCAATTGCCATAACAACACATGACCTTTTTTTTTTTTTTTAAAGGTGATGGCTGAGTAGAAGCTATAGTTAAGATTTTTGAGAAAAAGTTATTTTAGGTGCTTTTAAAAGAAGTAGGGAAAGTATTCTATGAATTAAGTCTCAAAGCAAAAAAAGGAAATTTAATCACATTGTTTTATTTATTTACCTTCAAGGTGATCAGAGGAAGAAAATAGAAATGGAAGCTTTAACCTGACATAAAGAAAAATTTGCTCTGAGTTTGAAACAGAATTGAAATCAGCATCTCTGGTCACCAGACAAGATCTTAAGGGAAGGGAAAAAAATGTTTCCCCTCCTATCATCTGATAGAAATGTTAGCAAGCTTTAATTTATTTGAGAAACTTTTCTTAATGCCATTAAAAGACAAGGCAGTGATTAGACTTTCAATCTGTGTACTTTAATGTATGGGTGACAAAAGGAACCATGTTTGTCTTGCAGTTATTTCATCAAACATAAGGGAACATGTTGTTTACTTGTGAACAAAGACACTAGTTTTCTCAAATTAGGATGGGAGGCAGATGTTTAAAAAGCAGAGGCATAGACTCCCAAGGAGCCTCTGGAAAATGTACAAACCTTAAAAAAAAAAAACTACAGGTCCCCCAGTCTGAATGTGAGGGCATCTGCCTATGTGATCTGGAAAAGAGATCCTTTCCACAGTTTCCCTCGGGAGAACACAATTTAAATAGTAGACAAATTATATAAAGTAAAGGCAGTTATTATTTTTCTGAGTCATATGACAGGCTCTATTTATTCATTTATTTTTAGTTATACCCAGACTAGCAGATTAGGGTGTGAGCGGGCCTACCCCTAACTTACGTAGGACCTGGGTCACAGGGCAAATGGAGGCCTGCATACCAGGAGACTCAGCGTTCATAAGTAATAAACTGAGCTCACAAACTGGTAAATGAAATATGTTTTCTTTTCTTATCTCGACAAACCTGTCTTCTTGTCTCCAGTTCTGGAAGGGAGTTTGCTATCTTTCATGACAAAGGCCAAATAAAAGTACTGGGACTGGTCTAGGGCCAAATTAGCAAGTAAATGAATTTTCTGGAATAATCATGGTTTAAAAAAATATGCTGTTCTGTTGTCTGGCCATGGATCAGGCCACAGATTGCAGTTTTTAGTTTGGTTACCACGTGCATATGTGTGATGGTCTAGTGTTTCTTAAAGGTAGTAGGATATACATTTCTATCAGATTAATTCTTCATTGTGTGGGACTGTAGTGAGCAGGAATTTTAGCATTCTTGAGTCTTTCCCATTTAGTGCCAACAGAAGAAGCTAATGACAAGTAAAAGTGTCCCAACTAGGTTTCAGGTGCCCTTTGAGAGGGTGGTATCACCCTTGATTTATAATTTCTGGTAGATTATATAGTCAATATTTTCTATCATCTGCAGTGGTTAACATTAATCGAATGCGTCCTATATATAGAACACTCTCTTGGGCTCTGGGTTGAAAATAGAGGCTTGATTCTGGTGACGTGGTCTTGTTAGTGGCATCATAAGAGTAGCTAAGTAAAAGGTGGAAAAATGATCACTTCTTTAATGTGTGTTGTCTTACGTCTCTCTTGTCACAATGGCATGGAGACTCATAATAAAAAACCAGGCTTTTAAGAGCATTGATGTTTTTCTCATCTTATGTTTGATTTGTAAGAAATATGCTTGTGAGTTTTCACTACAATTGTTGAGTTAGTCTCTTGGGAAGCAGAAAATAGACCCTAAATCCATTTTAAATAATAGATTTATTGTGAGGGTACTTTGGGGGCATAAGTAGATTGGACCATCAGCCCCATGGCCAAGCCCCTTGGGACCCCAGGAATAGTTGCTCAATCAGGCCTCAGAAAGAGAGGAGGGTTAAGGGTTTGTGAACAAGGAGGCCATAGGTGTCCAGGCTTGCCACCTGGACACCTCTCTAGCAGGTGAGTTGTCAGTCCCAGCTGAGGTGTTTTGCAGTTGGAGGGCCTCAGCTCTTTGAATCTGTTATTTATCCTTCAATTACCTTCCTCTTGAATGTAAATGTCCTTTAGTTTTTGTTTCCTCAGGGCACCTTTTGGGTTTTTTTTTTTTTTTTGGCCGCACTGGGTCTTCCTTGTTGTGCCCCAGCTATCTCTAGTTGCAATGAGCAGGAGCTGCTCTTCATTATGATGCACAGGCTTCTTTTTTCTACTTTAAAGTCATTATGTATATATATATATTTTGGCTTCACCATGCAGTATGTAGAATCTTAGTCGCCCCCCCCACCCCCACCCAGGACTCAAACCTGTGTCCTCTGCATGAAACACAGTCTTAACTACTGGATCACCAGGGAAGTCCCCATGATATATACTTTGATTACAAAAGACCTGGGTGACCTTAAGCAGTTGATGTATGGTCTGAACTTCATCAACTGCACAATAGGCCCCACTTCACAAAGTACCAAGTGAGGTTCCCAAGAGATTAAATTGCAGAAGTGCTTTGTGTGTGTGAGCGCTGCAAATGATGCTTACTATTTTTCTACTTTAAAGATGTGCATAAAAGTAACATACATTATTCGGTAATATGCCCAGAGTCTTTTAAAAATCCTCTCCCCACAATGTACTCTATCCCTCTGTGCTTCAGTTGGGTAATTTTACACAGATGGCATGAGTGCCTTCTGGAGCGACAAATCACGTGGGAGCTGGAACCTCACCAGCAGAATCATCTCTAGAAAGTGGAATTCAGTAGGAGGGTCTCCTGGACACCGTCCATGGGACTTTTCCAGGGGAATCGCTATGCGGTGGTTTTACCCTCTTGCAACCCTGAGCACAAGGCCTGGACACAGGCTCCTGGAATAGCTCCAGGAGGATCACAGCCAGCCTGGGGTGCAGTGGTGTGGCCTTAACCAGGAGGGAAACAAACATAAGCACAGAAGGACACCCCAACCCCCTGGCAGATGCTCCTCTGAAAAAAAAAATAGACAAGGCGAGAAGGAGTCACTGCCAAAGGATTTTCAACACCAGTTCTGTTGCAAAATCCAATCTCATGTTTGTGATTTATAACCCTCCTGGTGTGAGAGACTCAGACTTTAATGCCTGGAAGGGAAAATGATGCTTTAGCTTGAGACCTCACTGTGCCCAGTGGTCTAGGGACAAGTAGGGCAACTAGAGAGCAAAGCTTGTGGATACCCTAGCTGTGCCAGTGTTGGTCTTGCTGTTAGGACTCTCAGAATTCCATTTCTGCCTTTTTTTTTTGACTTCTGTTTGTTGGTTTTAATTTTTGGCTGCACCGTGTGGCATGCAAGATCTTAGTTCCCCAACTAAGGACTGAACCTGTGCCCCCTGCAGTAGAAGTGCAGAGTCTTACCCACTAGACCACCAGGGAAGTCCCCCAGCATCTCCATTTCTAACTGATGATTCTCAAATCAGGAATAACAAGATGTGGTTTAAAGTGCTTTATTTAAGATGTCTGTGGTCATAATCTGAATACAGTTGGCAGTAAGACATATGGGAACCTTCACAAATTTGACAGACATTCCCTGACACTTCTCCGAATGAGAGTTAGAGTCTGTTCCCTTTATCTTTGAATCCAGGCTGACCTATAACTGCTTTGAGCAACAGAATATGGCAGAATGATGCTGTGCCAGTGCCAGGCTTAACCTTTAAAAGGACAAGCAGCTTCTATTGTGCTTTCTTGCAGTCCTTGGATCTCATGTAGCAAATATGATTAACTTGCTGGGGAATCATATGGAGAAGCCCTGAGACTACGGGCAATGAAGAGAAGACCCCCTGAGCCAGCCTTCCAGTTGTCTTGGTCTCTCTAAGCTAGCCCAGCTGCTAGTTGAATACCACCAAGTAGCCCTAGCGGAGCAGAAGACTTGTCCAGCCAAATGCTGCTCAAATGCCTGACCTACAAAAGAACAAGGTATCTAAAATGGTTGATGATTTAAGCCACTAAATTTAAGGTAGATTTGAGGGATTTCCTTGGAGTTCAGTGGTTAAGATTTCGCTTTCCAATAGAGGGTGCTAGTTTGATCCCTGATCCAGGAGCTAAGATCCCACATACCTCGTGGCCAAAAAACCAAAAAGTAAAACAGAAGCAATATTTTAACAAATTCAATTAAGACTTTAGTCTAAAAAAAATCTTTAAAAAATAAATTTAAGGTCAAGTTTAAGGGTAGCAATAGATAAACAAAATACTCACAACCAGGAATGGAAGCTGGGGGGCTTGGACCTGAGGGAAGGGTGTAAAAAAGCCAGAGACTACTGGATGAGTTGTAAGGGGACTATCCCAGTTGTGGGATGGGTATCATGACTCTGGGGGTAGGGCATCAAAAGGCCTAAAATTTCAATCAACCATGCGTCTCCTGGGGCTTTGAAAACTCAAGATCCATTTAGGCAGTGGCAGGTCAAGAGTGGCAGGGCCAGAGATTCTAAAATGAGCCAAGGTGAAAGTCAGGTGGTGGAGCAGTTTGGCGCTCATTCTGCTCGCAAAGCTCTCTTGAACCCCAGCTAGTTTCCCGTCACATAGAGTTGCCCCGCCCCACAGCATCAGTGAGTCAGGGTTGTTACCGGCCCCCTCAGTCAGAGTCCAGGCCAGAGGCCACAAGGCAGCACCTAGGAGTGCGCGGCTGCGCGCTGTCCTGTGAATCTGTTTTCACACATTGGCTTCTCTCTTGTCTGGTGACCAGCTTCAAGCTGTTACTCTGGGGCTTCTCTAATACCTGACCATGCTGCATACCTACTTACTTCTTTGGATCAATATCTAACCAATGCAGGTTCTGTTTCTGCAGACCCCAGAGCAGATGTTGGGACTCCACCGGCTGGACCTGGAGTGACTCATTCCCTGCTCCTCGGACACTGATCCTGGATATTGAGCACGTGTCCATTTCTTGATTAATCTATGACTGCCTTGAAGATAGTGACTGTTGCCAATTCACCTCTACTCTCTGCACATTGGTTAGTAACAGTGACTGTGCATAGAGGCTGTTCAATACACATCACTGAATTTAATTAACTGGAATAAAAATAAGTTGAATAATACCAGTTTTTTAAACCTTCTCATCTGTCAGTCTTAGAAGCCAGGAAAACAGATTGTTTCAGTTTTTAGTTTTGAATCAGGAAGTCCTAAGAAATAAGAAGAAAATGAATCTCCTCTAAAAGAGGACTTTGTCTGTACCCTGGAAGTTTCATCTTTGAGGGAGAGAGAGAAAAAAGTCAACCATTTTAGAAGGAGGGAAAGGATTCTGTGATATGACATCCCCTCCCACTTATGGACAAGCTAAAACACAAGGCTAAAATTTGCAATTTTAATGATAAAGTCAGGTTTTTCTATTTTTAAATTAAAAATTGGTTTAGAATTATTACCAGAGATTTAAATTCACTTGGAAGCTCTTATGTGTGCATGGACCTTGTTTTCTTATTTTCCTAAAGCCATGTAGAGTAAAAAGTTGATTAGAAATCGATTTTTAATATTCCAATAGGTTGACATCACGAAGAAGTGGTATCCTAGCAGCAAGAAGTGAGACTCTGGGATGAGTAGCTGCAGACTGGGGATAGATACTCCAACCAGGCTTTTTCAGAGGCAATTGATAAGGTGACCAGTTCACAGACATGGCCGATCATTAAATTATGTTCTTGAATAAAATATCCAGTGGGGAGAAATTTTTCACTCAATTTGGCTATGTCTTATAGCTTTATACCTTTTAGACAGCTTCTGAATGAGCTATTCTGAAATTTGGCCATTTAAATTTTCCATAGGATTTTAGAGGATAAACCAGAATTTAATTCTTCTGCATTTTTAGCTCTATAGGATCTGTCTGAAGAACAACTTCATTAAGGAAAATGTAGTGAGCTTTGCCAAAATAGCAAATCAAACAATAATTTTTGTGGTGTAGTTAAGAGAACTGGGCTGTAGACTTCCAATTTGTTTAAAAACACAGATCAAGCATTTACTTGATTTATTTTAACCTGACTATATATATTAAGAAAGGTAAGTATCTTATAAACCTCTGGAATCTCTGGGATAATTTAATAAACTATTACCACAGTCCAGCTACTGAGTTTTTTTGTCAACCCAGTCAGTTATTTTCCAGAGACTAGAAGCAACAACAACAGCTTTACTGAGATATAGTTCATATATCAAGAGTTATCCTTTTCAAGTATACAAGTCAGTGATATTTAGTACATTCACAGAGTTGTGCAACCTTTAGCACTAATTTCAGAACATTTTCATCTCCATACAAAGAAACTCCATACTTTTTAGCAATCATTCCCTATTGTTCCCTCCAGCCAGCTCCTTACCACCCCAATCTTTCATTTCTAAGGACTTGCACATTCTGGACATTTCCTATGAATGGACTCATACAATATGTGGCCTTTGTGTCTGGCTTCTTTCACTTAGTATAGTGCTTTCCATGTTCATCCATTGAAAACACTAGCATGTATTAATATTTCATTTCTTTTTATTCCCAGATAATTTTCCATTGTATTGATATACAACATTTTGTTTTTCCATTCATCTATTGATGGACATTTGGGTTGTTTCTACCTTTTGCTATTCTGAATAGTGTTTCTGAATTTTAGTGGACAAGTTTTTGTTCAAACACCTGTTTTAAATTATATTGGGTATATACCAGGGTGTGGAATTTCTAGGTCATATGCTAACTCTCTGTTTAACGTTTGAAGAGCTGCTAAACTATTTTCCAAAACAGCTGTACCATTTTACCATTCCCAGAGCAACGTATGAGGGTTCCAATTTCTCCACGTCTCACAAATGCTGTCTTTGGTTTAGTATAGCCTTCCTAGTGTGATGTGAAGTGGTATCTTAGTGCAGTGTTGATTTGCATTTACCTAATGACTAATCACGATGAGCATAATTTCAAATACTTATTGACTACTTGTAGCTCTCCTTTGGAAAAAATGTCTATTAAAATCTTTGTTGCCTTTGCAATTGATTTGTCTTTATTATTGAGTTGTAAGAGTTCTTTATTCTGGGAACAAATCTTTATCAGATACATAATTTGCAAATATTTTCTCCCATTCTATGGGTTGACCCCCAAAATACTATTTTTAGAGCAATTTTAAATTCACAGCAAAATTGAGCAAAAATACAGAGTTCTCATATACGCCTTGTCCCTGTTACATGCATAGCCTTCCCCACTATAAACATCCCCAGTGATTTTTTTGCCAATCCAATACATATAGTTATGTGTATATACACAAGGAAATATATTCACACATATATCTCCTTGGTTTATTGGCTAAGAGAGACTAGAAGCAATAACACCCCAATAGTAATGAACACATCTTGCACCCAGATCTCGGTTTCCAATACCATTCTCCCATAAAAGGAACCAGGTCTCCTTGGAGAAAAGACTGCTTATAAGATTGGAGCAGAAATTACACAAGGTATTACAGGAACCAAAATGTTAGAAAATGCTAAAAATTAAAGCCCACAATGATGGGGGTATGTCAAAGAGACACGAGAGTCCACTAAAAGAGCTCTCAGTAGCCAAAGCTGGAAAAATCGGAGCAACAAAATCAACAAAGTAGTATTGAATTGTAACCTGAAACATAAAATAAACGTCTAGGAGTCCATACTGATATAAATAAATGATTGAATAAATAAATGGTGAAGAATAAGTAAATCCTTTTGCAGAAGAATCCCAAATAATTTACATAGATATTCAATCCTTAAGTGCAGATTGTACATAAAGACTACCTTCCACAGAGTGCAGATGAAGGGAATGGGTGGGGAAGAGAAATGTTATGGTGGAGAGCTCATACTACTTCAAGCCAGGTAATTAAGTGAACAATAGTGAAAGTGGTGTTGATAGTACGTACCCCATTCAGGAAAATAAAATGTCCGTAGTCAGCCAGAGTCACCCTTTATAACAGTCAGGAAGACATCCTACCTCTGCCCAGAGCCTTTCCTCTTTAGATAACTTTTTCACATCATTCAAGGCTCAGCTGAAGTCTTGAATACTCCAGCTTAGCCAAACACTTGTCTACCTCCAGAGCCCTGTGGATGGCACTCACCTGCCTCTTGAAATGAGCTATTTATGTGCCTGTTCTCCCATGCTGTGAGTTCCTCGAGGGCTGAGATCAGTGTTAGTCATCATTATATCCTCTAAGCTAGAGCATTGTGCCTGACACATAGGTGAATGTTAATAAATATTGGTTGAACTCAACACTCATTACATTATTGAACACTTAAATATAGCACAATAGTGGATTAGAATAGCTATTTCCAACTTAATGATCTTTTAAAAAACATTCTCTCTAGCATGACTCATGTTATCTTTAAATACAACTGATGGGTATAATTCTATGAATTCACATGATTTCTAGACTGAACTAAGCTCTAGCGGCAGGGTTTATGGTAAAACTCTTCATTGAGGAGGGGCTAGATCACTTTGCCTTCCAAAAAATGATGAAGAGCATCTGGTAAGAGTTTTACTAATTCTTTTAAGCTTCATTTAGTGTCATGATGCAGAAAATTACTAAAAGCTACCCTGGGATTTTGAAGGTATAAATACGGCTCACAATGAGCCTGTGAATTCCCCTGGAAGAAACTCTGGGAGAATGTGGCTCATTAACTGTGATAATGGATCAAAGAGAGATGATATACAAGCATTTTCATAACAAGAGCACTGAATTTGTGTAAATGGTGCATGGATTACATGTGAGTGTAAAAACATCAGTGCACACAGTATGGGATGTTGTGAAGCTTATGAGACTAAGGTAGTATTTCTCAAATAGTTTTGGCTTGGCCTCCAGTAAGAAAATAGTTTCATATCATGGTCCTTTGCATTTATAGGTAAGCATATGCATTATGCATAATTGAAATGAAATACTTGTCCTTATTATATGCATTCTCTTCCTTTCTAATCTATTTTACTTTAGAAAAATGCTAATCTAACCCACTAAATTGATTTTACCCCTCAGTGATGAGTCAAGTTTCACAATTATTTCTCTAACTTTTTTTTTTTTTTTTGGCTTCAACGGGTCTTAGCTGTCTGTGGCTTGGCATTGGGGCTCTAGTTGCAGCTCATAGGCTCAGATGCCCCGAAGCATGTGGGATGTTAGTTCCCTGACCAGGGATTGAACCCGAGTCCCCTGCATTGAAGGGCAGAAATTCAACCACTGGACCACCAGGGAAGTCCCTATTTCTCTAACATTTTATAAAACTTTTCAAATATATAGAAATTGTATATTGTATAATGTTATACTCGTATATTGTTGTACTCATATAGCCACTATTTAGTTTCAACAATTCAAATTTAGTTTTAAACACTTAAATGCTTCACATATATATTATAAATTAGACTCCAGAAATGTATTCTCTCTTAGTTTTGGAAGCTAATAATCTGACATCAAGGCATTGGCAAGATTGGGTTTTTTTTTTTTGGAGGCTCTGAGAGAGGATCTCTTTCAAGCCTCTCTCCTAGCTTCTTGTGGCATTCCTTGGCTTGTAGCTACATTACCCCAGTCTCT